>NW_017728886.1:164181635-164184135 GCF_001723895.1 Crocodylus porosus | reverse complement strand
TTTTAGGTCAAAGTCCCCAGGTCTTAGCAACCAGGAAGAACCACAAGAAATTCAATTAAAGACAGAAAAACCTGACAGTCCACCACCTGCCACTGAAAATGGAGGTGCATTAGATCTGACATCCACCAACCCGGGAAGACCGGTCATCAAAGAGGAGGCTCCTTTTAGCCTGCTGTTCCTGAACAGAGAACGTGGTAAGTTTAAAAGTACTGTTTGTAATATCTGTGGAAAGCCTTTTGCTTGTAAGAGTGCATTGGAAATTCACTACCGCAGCCATACTAAAGAACGTCCATTTGTTTGTACAGTCTGCAATCGTGGGTGTTCCACTATGGGTAATTTAAAACAGCACTTACTGACACACAAATTAAAAGAGCTGCCTTCTCAGTTATTTGAACCCAACTTTACTCTAGGTCCCAGCCAAAGCACTCCTAGCCTGGTCACCAGTACCGCGCCTACCATGATCAAAATGGAAGTGAATGGTCACAGCAAGCCGATCTCACTGGGTGAGGTTCCCTCGCTTCCAGCTGGAATCCAGGTTCCTGCTGCCCCACAGACAGTGATGAGTCCAGGCATCACTCCTATGCTGGCACCCCCACCACGTCGGACTCCCAAGCAACACAACTGTCAGTCGTGTGGAAAGACCTTCTCCTCAGCAAGTGCACTGCAGATACATGAACGCACCCATACTGGTGAAAAGCCATTTGGTTGCACAATCTGTGGTAGAGCTTTTACCACAAAAGGGAATCTTAAGGTAAGAAGAAGTCTGAAATGCTAAACAAAACTGTAAGGAATTTGGGGTCTTAAAATGCACTCCATTTGACTTATCAGACTCTAGTGGTGTTATTTATGCACCAAGAGGAAGAGAAGTTAAAGAAAATATGCTGTGGTGTTTTTAGCATGCTGAAAATATGCTATTTTATGCTTCTCAGATGTTTAAAGGACCAGGGCTCACTCCTGCCCTCTGGTCTGTGGATGTACATTCCCATGTGTTTTAAAATCAGTTCCAAGAGTTGATCTTGCATGTGCAGCTCATTTAAAAAAAACTTGATGACACACACCTGCAGCTTGTGGGCAATATTTTTGCTTATATTTATGATGCTCCATGTTTAAAAAAAGGAAAAAAGCACAAATCATTCCAAGGAGGGTAGAATGGCATGATAATCACTAAGCAATTTTAACCTGTATTCTGTATGATTACCTATGTGGTAGCATACAGGAGGTTGGTAGGCAGACTTGAATCTTGACCTTTTGCTAAATAGACATCTTCCCATTTATGAAAATCATTTAAAAAAATTAGCTCCTTTCAGTCATTAAGATCCAGCGCTGATGCTTTTTTCCCTTCTTTTGAATATATGGAAAAGTTATTTGCAGTGACTCACAGCTTCTTGGGACTCCTTGGTCCAAAGCCCAATTTCCATTTTGCCTGTAGCATATATATCAGCAGGCTCGTTTGATAAGCTGGTACCTGGTGACATAAAATGATACATATTACAAGAGCACTCCTTTTGTCTTCATAGCCCAAATAAGCATCAGGAGATCAAAATATTAGGAGCAGCAGGATGAACACAGCTTACTAAATATCTTAAAATATAAAAAAAATATAAATCAGTAAAAACACTTAAAAAAGAAAGAGAATAAGAGTGGAATGGTGTCAGACAAATTGAGAAAAGAGGGGGAAAAAAGTAAAGAGGAAAAATCCAGGGCAGATGGAATAACTGTTAGATGAGGGTAAGGATGGAGCTATTGCCCCCATCTAGATGGGTCCCCAACT
This sequence comes from Crocodylus porosus, assembly GCF_001723895.1. NCBI lineage: Eukaryota > Metazoa > Chordata > Crocodylia > Crocodylidae > Crocodylus > Crocodylus porosus. The sequence goes on along the minus strand of NW_017728886.1, from coordinate 164,182,364 downwards.
ATTAAATGGGGCTAAGGTTTCTTAGTTTCTTTGAGATACAGTAATTCTTTTGGTGGTCTTGTTTTTATGCACATGAGAACTTCCAGCTGGTGTTTGAAATTTGTGTATCCTCAAAGAACACGTATTCTATATTGTTGTAGTGTTGTACTTGTTTTGAATGAAAAGAAATACGGATAGGTTGATGACCTGCAACATACAACGGTTTTTTAAATTAATTTATCTACTTCCCCTCTCAGAATACTGGTTGGAAAAACAATTAAACTTGTATTAAGTGTGAATAGTAGGATGACTTTTTTTTTTCCCCCTAAACAAATGATGACTTACGTAAAATGACCATGTAGTATATTTAAACCAACCAGTTCATTCCAATTTACTAATTTATAGCTGTTTCTTGTTTCTGTTTTCTGTACAGGTTCACATGGGAACCCACATGTGGAATAATGCACCTGCAAGACGTGGTCGCCGACTGTCCGTGGAAAACCCCATGGCTCTATTAGGTGGTGATGCTCTGAAGTTTTCTGAAATGTTCCAAAAGGATTTGGCAGCTCGAGCAATGAATGTTGATCCAAATTTTTGGAACCAATATGCTGCAGCTATCACTAATGGACTTGCTATGAAGAACAATGAGATTTCTGTCATACAGAACGGAGGCATTCCCCAGCTCCCAGTAAGTTTGGGTGGAAGTGCCATTCCACCTTTAAGTAACATTACCAGTGGAATGGACAAAGC
>NW_017728886.1:164149135-164176635 GCF_001723895.1 Crocodylus porosus | reverse complement strand
TCCAACCTATTCTGAAAGGAACTGAGTGGTTTCACCTACAGGGGGACAGAGGGTACTAACTCCTCTTTGCAGAGACAACCAGCGCTTTTACAGTATTCCCCATCTGTAAAATGGGGATAATAATACTTATGTACCTACCTCACAGGGGTGTTGTGAGGAATTGTTTGTTTGTACAGTGTTTCAAAGATGGAAAGTGCTAAGTATTATTTCTCATTTTAGAGAGTTTACAGTACATGTATTATTATTTATTATTTGTGTTCTGGTAGCACCTAAAAACCCCAGTCAGGATTGGGGAGCCATTATGCTGCATGTTGTACACTCACATAGCTAGAAATATGAAATTCTACCCAGTAACATTTTTCCTCAGAAGTATTCCATTTTAAGCATCTGCTTTATAATTCTAGTAGGTTTCATTCAATTACTTAGTTTTTTCTAACTTGATTATCAGTTCTAGACTATGGCATTTCATTTTTTTTTTTTGAGCTTATGTTGATTACCACCAAAAAAAAAAAAAAAAAAGACCACAGCAATTTTCTATGGATAATCTAGAATCAAGTCTTGCAATCAGTGGAATTCTACTGTACTTTTGCAATTAAAGCTAAAAGTTAAAAAGATAAAAGTGTGTATGCGTGTGTGTGTGTGTGTGTGTGTATATATATTATATACACAAATATATAATATACATGTGTATATATACATGTATTTTTTTAGTTTGTTACTTTTTTAGTATGAATTCTAAAATGTATCCAAAAATAGGAGTCTCATCAGTTCCAATTACCGCTAAAAACATTGCCAAATAGTGCCAGCCTTCAAGAAAGATAGGCAAACTGGGAATCCTGACAGCAGAAAAGACATATTGTTGCAAAATAGTTATACTCCAGTGCATTTGCAGAGAAAGTTCCCTAAGTCACAAATGTTAAAATCCTTCTCTGAGTCATAAAGGTCATTACTTAGGTTACGTTTAAACTGATTATTATATCCGAATGAGTCACTCATTGTACATGATGTGTTAAAATAAATATTTAATTATTATAATTCCCAATGTAATTGCTTGCTATCATTTGGATGTACTATAGAAAACAATTTGCTTTCCTAAATTGGCCTTATATATTTAATATCTTTTAGTATGTAAGACAGTACACAAGTTAATGGCCTTAAGGAAAGAGAATCTTTCCCCCCCACCTTATTTAAGAATCCCATCTTTAGATTCTAACACCTTTACACATGTTTTGTGGTACCTTACAGTATCAGTCCCATTGATTTCACTTGGACTAGCCATGTAACAATGTACTACTGGGTGTGAGCAATGGTGGCAGAATATTGTTTCTAAGGTCTGAAATAATTTTTAATTCGTCTGTTTGCCCTTTTGGAAAAATCTAATTTCTTCCCCAACCTCCCTTTCCTGCTGTTTCTTTTCGGCAAAAAGTCACCAGTTCTCTGTTTTGCTTGCTTCCTGGTTTGTAGATTAGCATCACAAGTTACATTAGGAGAGCTCCGAGAATCAGTTTTGTCAGTTAACTGATATTTTTTCTGCAACAATAACACTTTTCATCTGTAAATATGCTCATAAAATTAGCGGGTGTATTCTGCTGTGCACGCAAAGCCAGCAACTGAACACCTGTGCTGGCATGTGCATGAAGATACCTGTTTTGCATGAACAAATATGAGGGGTTTGTTGGTTGCTATAAATTTACTCAAATATGCATTACATTAAAACTGTGTTGCTTTTATTAAAATCTCAATGGAAATAGTAGGAAGCTCTAAATAGATGTTTGGAATAAGAACACACCCTTACAGATTATAACAATTGTAAAGTAAAGCATTATTATCCACAGTTATTACCTGATAGATTTCTATTAAATTGGTTCACTGTTGTGTGTCTTCAGGGTTGCTTATCCACTAGAACTTTTGCTTTATTAATCTGGCCATTCAGCTCCAATTCTGGTGTCTTTATGCTAAGTAGTTCTTTACTCTGAGGGCAGTTGTACTGAAATCAGTGGGAACTGTCTAAAAGTGATATTCAGTATCAAAAGGGAGTAGAATTAGACCATGGAAATTAATCCAAATGAGGAGAATGGAACTGCACACAGGGGACAGTACTACTCATTGTGAAGTGTGTGTACATATGACTATATTCTATATAATCCTATTTTGAAATAAGTATGCCAAAAATAGATTGTACCTTGACTTTGCACCATATAAGCGGAGAAAAAGTAAGAAGTGTCTTTCTTCCCCAACATATATGCCATATAGGAGCCACCCAGAACTGCAGTGCCTATGTTTGGAAGCCCACAGATGCTTCCAAGTTACTCACTTCTGGAAGCAACTTTTCCAGAAGGTGGGAGGCTAGGAAGCTGAGGCGTTTACAATATGTCTTCATGTGGCATGCAAAACCTCTCCTCTCACCATGTGCTGCTAAGTTACACAGAAGGTAGTATATTGCTTCCCTTAAAAGGCCATAGTAGTAGATGAAGCTTCCCTAGACATGACAGAGCTCCAGGACTTTTTCCCAGTGTTCCACACTTTAGTCCTAATGCACCATTCTTGATTGCATTTTACACTGATGTGTTCACATTCTTTTCATGTGTTCATAGAAAGCACAGGGTTATGCAGCACATGCATTTTTTGCTATTGCTTTTGGAAATTCTACTATTGGGGCTAGTTCACTTAGCAGGGGCCTCACTTTTGAAGCAGTCCCACTGAAATCAGTGGAACTATGCATGGATTAAGTATCTCACAACAAGCATCGAAGTAGCAGAATTTTGCTCTCTGTCAGTCTGTGGCCATTGTTCTTGGTTATTCCAAGCAGTGCCCTAGTAAAAAGAGCATCTCCTATTTCTTGCTGCCCCCCCTCCACCCCCCAGTGAATTTGTAAATGGCCACAAGATCTCCTCTCAGCCTTCTCTTGTGGAGGTTGAAGAGATCCAGGTTCCTCAGTCTCTCCTTGTAGGGCCTGGTCTGCTGCCCCCTGACCATGTGAGTGGCCCTCTTCTGGACCCTCTCAAAGTTATCCACATTCCTCTTGAAGTGCAGCGCCCAAAACTGTGCAGTACTCCAACTGCAGCCTGACCAATGACACATAGAGAGGAAGTATCACCACACTGGACCTGTTCATGATGCACCTGTGAATGCATAAGAGTGTGGTTAGCTTTACTGATTACTTCATCACATTGATGGCTCATCTTGGAGTCAACTATGACTCCAAGATCCCTTTTTGCCAATGCGCTGCTGAGAAGGTCCTCCCCTAGCCTATAGGTGTGTTAGTGATTCCTTCTCTGTAGATGCAGCACTTTGCACTTGTCTTTGTTGAACTGCATCCTATTCTTTTCTGCCCACTTTTAGAAACCTATACAGGTCTGTCTGGATTCGATCCCTTCCCCCGAGTGTGTTTACTTTACCTCATCATTTTGTGTCATCCATGAATGTGGACAGGGTGCTCTCCATATGCTCATTCAAGTCCCTGCTGAAGACATTGAATAGCATGGGTCCAAGGACCAAGCCTTGGGGGACCCCACTGCCCACATCTTTCCAAGCTGATACTGACCCATCTACCACCATTCTCTAGGTACAACTCTTAAGCCAATTTGCCACCCCCCTGACTGTGTAATCATCTATATCACAGATGCTCTGTTTGTTTATGAGAATAGGATGAGATACTGCATCAAAGGCCTTCTTAAAATCCAAATCATCAAAAGACCTGGGATCTATATGAAAAACTTATGATGCCAGTATTGTAATAATAATGATAAGCACAACTATAGACATTATACAAAAAAAATAAGTTGAAAAGATATTAGCAATTGTAATAACGAAGGAATAATGCACTCTTAACCTGCATACAAAACTAATATTACTAGTAGGCTTGATATCCTGACTTTCTCAATAGGCATTGATTTCCCTAAAACCTACAGGAGTTTTGTAAGGATAAGGACTGCAGGAGCTGTAAAACTTTGTGATGGTTTTTCACTTTCACAGAGGTCTAACATTGTCATCGAGTTACAAACCCAGAATCTATTTTTGCAAACTTTTAGGCAAATTCGATTAAACTTTCCAAAGCACATGAAGGCCTTTGGAATTAAAATCTCATTTTCAAAAACACACATCTTTTTAAAAGTAGGCATGTAAGAGCTTTGGACAATGTCATTCAGTGAGATGTCTATCAGAAATAAAGTTTGCGGAATTTGGTCCATATTTTGAGGTCCACTATTCACAATGTATAACAAATGTAATATGGCACATATCAAACACATTTCTCTTTTTGTTCTCCTCCCTTCCACTCTGTGTGCTTCTGTTACTCATGTTCCCTTTTCTACCACCTCCTGCAGCTTCAAAATCTCTCTTGTATAACACTGTAATTGCAAACCCTCACAGATACATGCAATACAGTGAGAGAAATAAATACTTAACTTCACTTGCATCAGTAACCCCAGGCATCAATATACTTAGGACTAGACTGTGATATGTTTTTATGCCTAACATAAAGTGACACACAGCAGCTCTATGTTGTGAGGAGCCTCAGGCAAGAATCCTCACAATCATAATTCTTCTCTTGCTCCTTATTCACTTCGGGGTGCAAAGGGATGAAAAAGGGAAAGTAACTTAAGGAAAAGGTTCAGATTTCTTTTCCCCAATTTCATTTTATCATTCCCAGCCAGAATACTGTGGAACAGAATCAAGATCAAGACCCCTGGGCCACGCATGACACAGATTGCATACCATGGGGATGCCATTTGCTGGGTCCCTCCTGCTGCACAGGCAACCCATTTTCCCTTCCCTGCAAGAAGCTCAAACCATGCATGCAACCTGTGCAGCTCCACTCTACTCCCAGTGACACACGCAGCCTGGTTCTGCTCCCCACAGCTGTGTGTATCCCCACTGACCCCTCTTCCACTCTATGTGTGGTCACATGTGGTCCTCTGGCTACCATGCGTACAGCCCTGATCTGCTCCTTGGTGAAAACTGGGCAGCTTCCTACCTCCTCTCATTAAATCATGGTGCAGGAAACACTAGCATATACAGATATTTGAGAGTTCTTGCTTTTAGAGAACTAAACTCACTAAATAGGTGAGTTAAAGCAAATCAAATCTGACTTTAGAAAAATATGCAGTGGACTGTTGGTCATGGTCACCCATTTCCTGAATGTCAGTTATCTAGGGAAACCCTTCCTCCAGTTTGGAAAGCATCCTTGTGGCATTCATTTACTGATGAAAATGGGAGTTCTAGAAACAGAAATCAGTGCTTAAACTTGATAGCATGTAATACCCTAAATGTTTTCCAGTTCACAGCTGACCCAGATTCTTGATATTAATACAAATGTTTGAGCATTTCTGCATTGTAATAGCTGGGTCTAAAACCATGAATGAATTTAACCATTAGAGCCTCTGATGTCTTCTAGCTTGAGAGAAAGTAACAATTTGAGATATAGATGTACAAGACCCGATTCTGATCACTCTTATATAGGTGTAAGGAATATCAGAATTAAGTTCACAGTGATTACTCTATTACCTACTCTCCTTAGAGCAGGCTTTTTTCTTGTCTAAGTCATCTAGGGCACTTTGTGAACGGTTTATCTAATGATGATATACTATATTGGCTGTATTATTGCAAAGAAAGTCTGATTCCCTTTCATCTTGCATGAGTGTAACTCCAATGGAAGTTAAGTTAAACCATATATAGATAGTATGTATATATGATGCTCATTTTTGCTGTAGATGCCCTCTTTTGTAAATGACATGGCATAGGCCTGACTTTTCCTAGCAAGACTTTCTGGGGCTGGGCCTTTAAATTTTGTGAGCCAAACTTCTGCAACTCTTCTATGGTCATGTTGTGCTTCTGTGGCTTCTGACTACCACAGCTCCTGCTTTTCTTGCTGGTATGTGTTTTGTTTCTGTTACGCTTCCTCTTTTTTATTTTGGGTAGGATGGTACATTTGTTTCTACCTAATTCATACTAATGTGAGAAAAGTATCATTTCCATTAAGGGGTTGCTCCAAATTGAAGTCAATGAAAAGTCTCTTAGGGCTTATTTATACACAGAGTAATTCAAGAATAGACTCAAGATACTCTTGCTATAGAGTAAGAGTGTCTGTGTGTAGAGTTATTTAGAAGCAACTGTTCCTGAATTTTTGTGCACACAGATGAGCCTTTATTGGCTTCAGTAGGAGCTAGATTGGGCTATAATGTAGTGGGATCAATTAGATTAAGATATGCTATGTAGCAATGTAATAACAAAAGTCCTGGAAAGGAAGGGGTACTGGAAGGGAGAATTTGCCAGTTGTCATACAGCATGCTGTCCTTAAGCAAATGGAAACGTCATGCTGTGACATATTTGACTCAAGCTGGCTTACAGCTATGCCTGGATACTCCCCAGTTATGCTTTCACTTAGTGCTATGATTTCAATTAAGAAAAAAGCATGGATTGCAAATTAGTAAGATAACATGTCCCATTTGCACCCTTTTTGGATGTTCAGTCTGCCAGAATATCAAAATTTAACTCTAATAATCTTATCTTATATTTTTGCTTTAGAGCCCTTTGGCAAAGAATGTAATTGACCAATCCACTAACCTGAAACTTAAAATAGGCTTTTGAACTGAGAACTACAAATTAAAAATAGTGTGTTCTTAACTCCTAAACATGAGCACAATTTCACAGGCGTGACTTTGAACGCACAGTGATTTCAATATTTAGTTTGCTTTTTTCAGCCTTTGTAATTAAAGAGATTTGAGCATTTCTTCTGATGTGTTGAAATTCCATTAGCAGTTATCTTTAAATGGTCTAGAGGTAATTCTGGCACATTTAAAACACTAATGTGACTACGCCAGACATCATGTTCTCTTTCAAGATGAGAATATATTGCACAAATGTGTAGTAACCATCCTTTTATCTTTCCCTAGCCCAAGGAAATCACATCTTCACTATTTTTTCCAATGCTGTTGATAGTTACCCTTGATTCCCAAATCTGTTATAATGTGTTTCTGAGGGGCCTACCTTTCAAAATGTGGGATAGTATTTTTTTTAAGGAAAATACTTTAACATGCACTACAAATTGTTTCTATGGCTATTCAAATAAAAAAAATGGCAACATAACACTAAAATGATTGATATTGTTTGAACACTGAAAATAATGAAAGCATTTTTATGGTAATACCTCAAGATCGCTTGCTTTTCAAACCTGTATGCTTGGGGTGGCTCTGGGATCCTGACCTTTGAAGTGTTAAACACCTCCCCATTTTGCCTATTTTGATGGAGGGAGCTGCCAGTCAAGACTACTGGTTGCTTGCTGGCATTACGCCTTTGGAAGCTGTGTAATACTGGTATAGTGTCCTTAGCACCAGTTACTACTGAGAACCTAAAATTCACTCTGGCTTTCTAGAGAAGCCAATGTTTTCTAGCTTTTCCCACTGCTAGACACAGCAAGGCATAGGAAAATTTTAGCTAACTGAATAGCAAGTGTAATTGGAGAGTCTGGCTGCTGAAATCCTATTGGGAATCCATACTGAGATCTTGTTCTTGAGCTAATAAAGCAGGCACTATTTTCTAGGTTAGGATGCACAACTCACTCTTTACTTGTTTGTGGAAAAGACAATGGAAGTAAGACTTGCAGTCTAGCAAAGGACCCACAGTGAGACCTTGCTGAGAGGACAGAAACTAAGCAATCTACAGACAATGATACTGCAATTCAAAACAGAGACAGGGCTGTTCTCAGAGGCAGGCCCGAGGTTAAGAGCTTAATATTCATTTTGCTGTTGTTTCCAAGATGAGTTTTACACTACAGCTGTGGCTCTTGTGAGATTCTGATATCCACAGACTGTAACAAGAGGCCTATTTTTAACACCTTATATTTGACTTTGGTCCATCTCTAGACCACCAATAAGTGATCAGCTATTTGGGATGTTATTTTATGTCCTGAGAATTGATGCATGTCTTTCTACAGTGAACTCTACCAAATGAATAGCAGGGCATGTAATTTGTATAACAGTATGACGTGATGACTTTGTTTGGACCTGCCCACCCCTGTCAAAAAAACCTTCCAAAATACATTTGTGCCCTCTCTAGACCTTTACTAAAAGTTGTGTGAATATTTCAAAAGTTACACTTATACCAAAAAGTAATCTCTGAAATGAAAACACATTATTGAGCACATTATTGAAACGTCCATATCTTTTCAAGACTAATATCAAGTTTTAGCTGACATGGAACTGGTGAAAGATACACTGTAACAAATATTGAGCGCATAACATTTTGCTCAAAATTTCTTTTGGAATTTGATACTGCACTCCTCATTTATATGTAGGCCTGGGAGGATTTGATTTTTATCAAGAAAAATCAATAAATGTATATTTCACCTCACACAGACTAATGAAAAATATTTCCATTGTTAATAATTGGAAAGTATAGAAAGGGGATGTAAAAAAATGATGGCTGATGGAGTGTGTGACAACAGCAAGAGCAATCCTAGAGAACCGTGCTGATTGTAGTTTGGACTGAAATTCCCAGAAACCCCAGGAGAATGGGAACAAAGGAAAAAGAACTGACAGAGTGAATGAGGGGGAAATGGGCAAGTGAGCCAAGACTGATGGCAGCTCTGCCACTCAGCTGGTGGCAGTCCTACCGTGATCGCATTTGTCATTAACAAATTGTCTGCCCCCCACACTTCTAATTTCATGCAATCCTGAAAATATAAATTGATAAAAATGGAAAATGAATGCTTAAAAATAAACATTGATAGTATCTGCCAGAAATATTAAAAAATGAAAGTTGAATTCTGCCAATCCTATTTATATGTTAACATTCAATAAAGTGATTCAGATCCTGCATTATTGTGCCGCTGACTCACCATTACGTTTAGCCAGTACAAGAGAGCCTCATTCCCTTTTATCATACCTAGTAACCAATCCTCCGTTCTTAAACCAGACAGAATTCCCGATGATGTGTGCCCAAGTCTGCTTTGCAAAAGCAAGACTTTAGTTTTACTATTACCATGTTCCTTCTGGAAGCTTTCCTGTGTGGAGGTGCAGGATCATGGATAATGCATTTCTGCATGAATTTTAGGATACTTCTCCATTCAAGATAGTTTAAGAATGTTTCTTAGAACAGCACTTGCACAACTTCTGTATATAAAGTTACACAGAGTAATTTAATTCATGTCATAAACTTGATGTCAGTTCAGATACTATGGAAATGAAAGAATCTGACACAAAGTTGATAACTTGTATCTGTCATGTTGTACAGGCTTATTTAAGAAGAGTAAGTAATAAGTCCCAAATGATCTTGTGGTAGTAATTGCTAACATATACTCCAATATCTTCCTAGAGTCTCACAAGAGTCACATGCTTAAGGGTTCAGACCAGTGAATTCTATTGCAGGACAGGGAAATTAATGAGTAAGGTTCAGTAAAAACTGTAAAGGAGCAACAATTCACTCCTAAGGTTCTGGCTGAATAAAGAGCTGAACATAAATGAGCAAAAAGTAAGCAATTTTAACACAGTAGACAAGACGATTCTGTACTACACTTTGATTTTGTGTTCATTTTTGTTGTTTAGTAGGATACTAAAACTAGTACCTGAGAGTTAAGTGAAAATGAGGGAAGAAAAGAAAGAGACGGAGGAGAGGAGAGAGTGGAAGAGGGGAAGTTGGATTGCACGGTATTTTCATTGACTCTAAGAATCTAATGCACTTTTCAGAAAGTTTCCAGTTCTGGCCATCTAGTGGGGTTTTTTTTAATTCACACTCAAACTACGCAGTCTTTCTTTCAATTGCTTGGTCTTTATATGCCTTAAAACTAACATTACTGTTTATTACATTTGCTCTGTATTTTTGGCTCTGAAAGCCATTTGTGGTTATCAAATTTGTTTTTGCACCTGTGTCTAATTTTCAAGCTATTATTGCTACATTAGCTTGAAGAGGTGCTGGCCAATAGCTGGTTGCTACTGTGCAAACACCATTACTGGCTCACTGTGCACATGTGGGTGAAATTCACTCTAGCACAGGGGGGTTGCACAAGGTACTAAGCACCAGTTAAGTGCCAAATCCTGGTCCCCTTAAAAACAATGGAAATCTTGGTCTTATTTTGGGGCTGCAGTGATGCCATGACCTTCTGTGAGCTCTTAGCCCCGGAATTTTCACAACTCCCAGGCAGCTTTAATAAATATTATCTCACTTGGTTCTGTCTCATTAACATGATTTATGTATGGAGCAAGAATGCAAATAGGATCCATATTTAGGCACCTAAGCTGCCTGATTTTGAAAAGTTATGAGCATCCAATAGCTCTTAGTATCTATTCAAGTTAGGGGTAGATGAAAGCTGGCAGGCTGAAGATCATCCTAAACGTAATAGAAGTAATGCTGGTGAGGTGAGGAAATAGTGGGAAATGTAGTTGCTCTCCCACTTGAAGGAGAAAAACCTGCCATTAATAAGGGTTAAAGTCTACAAGCCATCCTGTTTGTTTGGGTTTTTTAGCCTCCAGTATGAATTGTTACAGTGCATTCTCCTTGGAATGGATGTGTGAAGACCTCAGAAAACGTTCAGTGCAAAATGCACCTGCCTTTGTTTAATGGGACTTCATACCTAGACCACTTCAGAGCATATAACTTTGCTGTACAGTTGCATTTCTTTTGATATGTTTCCAAAGGCAACGTAAGGTGTCTGTTTTAACCAGTAAAGCTCCAGGTTGTTTATACCCTGCCTATTGTATAGATTACCACTGTGTGTTTCCACAGCAGTTGAGGTCAACTGAAATGTTAAGCTAACAGACAGTAGGTATCAACTTAAAAAGGACCGAAGCAGGCTGCTTTCAGTGAGGAATCCTAGAATTTAAAAGTTAGTCTTGCTTGCCATCCTGCCCCTCATCATCTGGTCCCGCAGAATCTGAATTTCCTGGCTTTGGTAGCATGTGAGACTGGGGAAAGGAGGCTAAATGGTAGAGAATGGAGGAAAGGGTAACTTTCTAGATTTTCCTCTGCCCATTCACTATTGATTTAACTGACAGTGCTGACTATTAAGATGAGGGTTCTATGAATATGTCCCATTACCTGTTCATTACCAGGGTATCTGTGGAGCATTTTAATTACTATATTGCCTATAAAACAACCAGAGGGAGATCCAGATATGAGGCAATTGCACCCTCCTTTTCCTGCTCCATACAGACTTTAAAACCAGCTCCCCAGCAAGGCAGCAGCATTTCTATTCCAAGTGCCGGCAGAGTCCATTGACTTCATGGCTCATTGTAATGTATTATTTCTGCTAATCCTTTTTCACTCCACAAGTGTTAATGACCCTTCTCCTTTTTAATGGTCTTGATGTCCCATTAATCAAGTTATTCTTTCTTCTGCAATTTTGCTGTCTTGCTATTCCTGGTAAACTAATCTCTCTCTCCTGTTTCACAGTCCTGAAGACTGTTTTCAGTTCCAGCTAAAACACTTAACTCAGGTGTAATATTAGCTCGGCTAAACATTAATTCAGGTGTGGAAATGACAGACAGTGAAGTGTTGGATGCGCTGTCAGGATGCTCAGGAACAGTAGATTTTGTTTCAGAAATCTGAATGAGATGTACATTTAACTATAATGACTACAGGGCTAATAAAATGGTATTATTGGACTATTTTGCCTTGTTTGTTGTGTTTTTTAAACTTAAAATATAAGCTAGCAAATTAATGTACATTCCAATAAAGTTATATTTGTTTTTTACTTTGGTCTTAAACTGAATAATATAGTACTGGGCCCCTAGCAGCTTAGTAAATCTTCTAAGGTACATGAGATGTTTATGGTGCAGCTGACTAATTAGCTGCACAGTAAATGTCATATGTCTACACGTGCACCTGGAGTAAGCTAATTTACTCCACAGCAGGGTAGTATTTGTATATACAAATACTACCCTGCTGTGGAATAAAAAACTGCCCTGGCTGGGGCATAAGGGTGCTTCGGTGTGGGGGCTGCCTGCATGGTTAGCTCCATGCTGAAGCACCCTCATGCCCCAGCCAGTCCCTCCACAGCACATTGAGCCAAGTCAGAGCAGCCTTGGGCTTGCAAGCTGGTTCCCTGCCAGCCGCAGCGGCTCTGACCCAGCTCAATGTGCTCTGCTTCTGGGCACACATGCAGACACATGCCCAGGAACAATAAACTCCACAGTGATAAGCTCCAGAGTTTACTCATGCGCATGAATATGCACATGTAAATACACCCCTAGTTTCTCTAACAGGAGAAAAATGTGTTACATGTGATGATGCATTATACAACCTTGACCCCACCTTTCAAAATCCTAGATCTGTCTATGGAAACAACTGTTGTTGATACTGTTAGTCCCAAAATGCATTCCTACAATACATAAAGATGATTCTGATTTTTTTATATTCTTAAAAGACCAACTTTTTTGGACAAAATCTAAGAAGATTAAATTATTGCATGAACAAGGTACTTAGATCACCCCCAAAAATTCTTTTATTGTATTAGCATTGCAGCTTGATTCTCTTATACCTATTGCTCACAATATAACTGATAAAATAAAACCTGTAATACTTTATGGATACAAGCTAATTTAAATTCTACCACTGGATATAACTGTCAGACCTAAGGTGAAAGAGCTAGAAATGCCTAAATCCCACCATCAAATATGACTTACCCACTTAGGAGTCCAAGTTCTATTGACCTTCCTGCCAATTTGATTTTTCCCTTTTATTTTTAATTAAGAATTGAAACTACAGTTATCTTACTGGGCTTGACTGGATTTAACTCAGATGAATGGATCCTGATCCTTAAGATCAGCAATGCTGACATTTAAAGCACTTTTAGAAAATATTTACTAAGCTCTTAAAGGTATTTATTACAGTAAATAACTTGTAATGCTAAGTTAGAACTATGGTTCTGGTAAAACCAAAGAATAAGAAATTATAAAAAGCAATACATCACTAACCATGTACAGTTAATCTGGCAGTTTCAGCACTGTGAAGAGTGGCTTCTAACAGGCTGTCAGGTGTACTTCAAATGGGAAATTCCAATCTCAGGGCAATACATTTTTATACCATTAATTCCCATTACTTAAACTACTTAGCCTACCCTGGTAAGTATTTCAATATACTTTAAAAGAATACTTGAAAAACAAACATGCTACACCATTTTTTTCCAGTGCTCCTTTTTAAAATTTACTTTACAAGGACATCCCATAATAATTTTGAATGTTTGTTCTACTTTTGCTTCCCATAAGACCTGCCTAATTAACAATACCTTTGTTTTTACCATTTTCAGGCCCAGCCTGTTTCCTATTAGCTTCATTAACTCACTAGCTTCATAAACAATGAACAATTTTAAACGATAAATAATAAATAACTATAATATGCAAATACATGTAATGTATCTTAAATTTCTTGGACAACACCTTTCAGCAAGATTTAGGCTTAGTCTCCCACAAAAAAGTTTTACTGGTATAAGCAAGCTGGTTAGGGTTGTGCCAGTATATATTCTTTTTATTGATGTAGGCATACTCTTGTGAAGTTTTTACTGGTATATAGGCTCTCGTTACAGGTGCTCAGGATGGAGTAAGTTATTCAAGTGCAAATGCTTTTAAACCAGAATACCTGTGTCCTGACACAGGGAGGGGCATTGGGTAGAGGGATAGCCCCTACTGCTTTAATTATCTCAATATAGTAGGGTGGCAAACTTTTCTAAAGTAGACAAGCCCTTGTCCTCAAAGGGCAGGATTCACAGAAGGACTTAGGACTGAACATTGCAACACTTATCTCTTAGGTACCCAGCTCCAGCGGTGGAATTTTCAAGCTAGCTTTAGCTGCCTATGTTCCCTCTGCAATGAATGGAGAGGCTTAAGATTTTGTGACCCCAGTCCTGAGCATCTAACACATTGACCAGGACAATGCCTCAGCCAACCAGTAGGAAATGGTGTTCAATAAAGGAATGGGAGACAGAAGAGAGGCAGGAGGTCTCAAAGCTCCAGCTGAGTGGGGCAGGATCAGGAGTCTCCTTGTCAGCCCCCCACCTCCCTTTGCATGGGAGATGTGGCAACTGCAATGGGAAATGTCAGATATTGCCACCAAAAGCCAAATTAATGCTTCCCTGACTCTATAGTTGCTGCCAAATTAAAGGCTTTGGATCTACCTTCCCCATATAAAACTGCAGCACAGCTGCAGGGACAGGAGAGGGTTAACAGCACAGGGGGTGCCTTGAGTCACCTGTCTCCATTCTGTGGGCCCAGGGCACAAGCCCTATCAGATACAAATCTGCTGCCCAGGGCACAACGTTTACCAGTTATATCTCTATAGTAAGTGCTCCCTCTCAATCTATAGCCTTGTAGCCTATATCCTTACAGTTAGGATACACTTGTGGGATGGCCTGGAGCCCAGGTCTCCCACTGTTTGAGCAAGTACTCTATCCATTACAATATTATGTAAAAGGTATATGCCACCATTGTATTCCTCCTCTGGCCATGTTTTTAATAGAAGATCCTGTGGCTGCTACGCTTTGTGCTGAAATGAATGCTATTGGGGCATGCTATCCATAATCGAAGCACACCTACTGGATTTGAAGATCTAGATGCAGAGATGTGGTATGGACATGTGCTAGGAACCAGGGTGGCAGTAGTTTTGGGCATTTGCTATACTGGAATTTTAGGCATCAATAGAATGTCACTAGTGAAAACTTAAGTACCTGTAGCCTCGTAGGTATGCCAGCGATTACAAGGAGTTTTGTTGACCATTTAATTTGATGGAATCCAGATGCCTTAAGTCTATGTCATTTTTTTCAGATCCGCTCCTTAGTTCCTGAATCATTTCTAATTTGTGGGATAAGGCTTATCTGCATTTTAAAACTTATACTAATATACCTGTCTGTTATGGATATAATTGTTGCTGCCCTTATTTTTCTTATTCATTTGAAAAAAAAAGTTGTTTTGCTTATTTTTGTCATTCATCTGAAAATACTTAATGTGTATTTTTTACACTATCGTGGTCTGTTTTTCCATGAAAATCTTATTTTGTTCTCTATTATTATTCATCCATATTATGCAGTTCAGTGTTGCACATATTCAAACAATTTTATGATAAAAGTTTTAGTCCCTGCAGACTATGATGTATTCAATGTTTTGTAAAATTAGCTGTGTGATGTTCAGTCATAGTTGCCAGTAGCACAGTGCCTTTCCCTATAATGGGGCTTTTAGCTGAAGTACTGACTTCAAGGGAATGTTACAGTTTTCTGAATCACCACCACCATTTTCTACAACACCTTGAATTTGTCCTTTAGAATTTTTTCATCCAAATACTAAACAGGTTGAACTGTACTAAATTTATCCTATCTGAAAGGCATGGCCTAAAGTGATAGAATGACAGCTTGAGGCAGGGTGCTTGCAGAAAGGACATTTCTAAGATGTAAATGCAATTGATTCAAATGTAAAATTGTCTGCCAAAGTAGGCATGTTACATTGTATGTTTTATAAGCCTCATTTACTTCTTTGCTAATTTCTCTGAGTCATCAGATCTTTTTTCACTCAGAATAAATATCTCTAATTTATTTTGTTGGAAAAAGAGGGAAAAAGAGTTCTTCTTTGTGAAGCTGTTCCTGCTGCCACTACTTATACCAGTACTGCTGGGAGAAAATGTCTGGGGAGTGGTTCTTTTGTTTTATTACTGCAGTTCCTAAGTGCTTTGTTTTCTAAACTAAATTTATTTGCTTGTTTTTAGACTTGCATTTGCCTGTCTACATTTAGACTGAATTTGTTTGTTCACTTGAAGTGCACAGTCCATATTTACCTGTGCTCAGACTGTTCTGTCGTTTTTTGTTTGAACCATTTTAAGCCTCAATTTTACTGAAAAGGTAGGGAGGAAAAAGTCTTCACTAGACACAAGAATTTTCTGCCACCGACTGCTAATATAACCTTTCATCTGTCACGCTGACTAGTTCCATATTGTTTGCTTGATTTTGAAAAGATTAAAGACCTCATCTTTACCCTACATAAATGTGTCCTAGACTGGTTTATAGATTTGTTTCTTTCTTGAATTCCTTTCATATCAAGAGCAATGCCGACTTCTCTCTTTCATTTTCTTTCCTACTGATGCCTTGGAGATTTGGTCCATTGGAATTTGTAGGAATCTACCTGATTATTTCAGTAAGTTGGATCAAATCATCAATGCATTATCCCAGTTGTTTCCTATAAACTAAGCTACAGTCTTTCTAATTCTCATTCAAGTTTCTTAAAAATAACTTCTTCTGTATCTCCCACAAACATAAATCCACAATAATGTCTTCTCCATCCCATCATTATATGAAAGGGAAGAAGAAGAAAACTCCTTTTTTGGTGCCTAACCACCTTGCTTTGTCTTCACCCATCTCTGTTTTGTAATTTCCTTGAAACAAAGATCGTATTTATGCCTTGTAAACTAAGAAGCACCTCACCAGAGAGTAATACCTAACAACTTCCAGGGATTATAAGAATTTATTCATTATTTAGCTATGCCAGTGGAATTTACTAATCCGAGTAATGGCAGCAGGCACTGGCCCAATCTCTGTGAAGCATTATAAAAGTACTGCTTTTTAACTGACAATATCCTATTGGCAGGTATTTCAAGCAGAGGGAAAACTTGAGTTAAGAGGCTTGTGTTTTAGAGTTGCACTGATTGATGCGGCAAAAGTGGGAATTGGGAGTATTCCCCCCCTGTTAGAGGATAGGTAGTTAGAGAGATAAAGTGTCTGGAGACACCTGCCAACTGCTCCACAGTAAAAGCTGATGTTTAGTGCTTCTCATTCGTGTTTAACTGTCTTTTTACTGAACTCGATAATCATTAGGGCTGTGCGAAGCTTCAGTCCCTGATTCGATTCGGCCCCGTTCAGTGGCTGAATCTCTGAATCTGAATCAAATCAGAGGACCCTTCAATTTCTCTGAATCAATTCAGCGATTCAGATGTAGATACAGCTTTAAATGTTTTTTCTACTTACCTCCAGCTGGCAGGGGCTCTGAACGCTGTGATTCTGGGGCAGATGGAGCATCCCACAGAAACACAGGGGGCTCCCCAGCGCGCTCAGCAGCAGACCTGGAAGTGGACTAGAAGCACTTCCTGGTCCACCAGGGAGCGCACAGGAGGGGCCCTCTGTGCTCCCTCTGGCCTGGCAACTTATGCCTCCGGGGTCTGGAGGGGGCACCCGGGGTCCCCCTGTGGCCAATCACCAAGCCAAGGAGGCCCCACAGTGCGCTCCCTGGTGGACCTGGAAGTGGACCAGAAGTACTTCCAGTGCACCCTGGAGAGCCCCCCACGCTGTTGTGGGACGCTCCATCTGCCCCAGCACCGCAGCAATCATGACCCATGCTGCTACCTCAAGGTATGTAGAAAAAACTTAAAGCTGTGCCTGTGTATGAACCGCTGATTCGCCGAATCAGCAGCGAATCTTCAGATTCAGATTTGGCCGACTTGAATCAGGGACAGTGATCCAAATCAACAGATCGAATCACTGTCCCCAATTCGGGCCGAATCCTAATCGAATAGGGCCTGTTTCACACAGCCCTAATAATCATTACAGTATTTTGTCACAATTTTCAAATGTTGGTGCCTAAAATGAGGCAACTAAAGACACCCCAAAGACATGCCCATAGCATCTACAGCAATCCTTAGATTGCTGGTGAGAAACAAACCCTGCTGTGTGCTGCCATGTTGTTTGCTGAAAAAAAAAGTTGTGTAGTTGCATGCCCAAGACTTAGATACTGAGACCATCCTCAGTCACATACCTCAAAGTACCTACATGATACTTCACAGGAGTGGGCAGCATCAGTCTCTGAATTGCCAAGAGCTGTTATAGACCCCCTTTGCCACTAAATAAGTGGCCTGACTTTCTGAGGTGTGGATTATCCATAAGGTCCTGTTGATATTAATGGGAAGTGCAAAAGCTCAGAATCTCTCTTAAAAAGTTGATGTATAATTTAGGGAAATGTGGAATTTGTTTATAATTCTAAAAAGCAAAAGTAAATATAGCAAGTTCTGTCATTTTATACTTCCGAATAATCAAGGAGAAAAATTTTATGCATTCTAGGCAGAAATTATGTACGGGGCAAATTATCTTCAGTTATATTTTACAATCTCATTGAAACCAGTGTATTTTACAGTGCTTAATCCAAATGGGATGTGGGATTGTATATAATAAGCGCTTACTTTCTTAACTATGACCCATTTGTCTACAAGTGGTAATAAGCAGTGAAAAGGATAGTAAAAGCAAACCAGTATCAAGCAACTAGGGCCAAGAGATCAGATTTCATCTGTTCAGGGAAATTAAATAATTTATCAAAACAAAAAGCAGATCATAACAAAGGAACTTCTGCTAAAATACAAAAACGTAAGAAAACCCCTGAGACTCCAAGTACTGTGAATTATTGATACAGGTGGGATTTTAAAAGCACCTTCAAGAGGATTTGTGCTCTTGAACCTTTTTTTTTTAACTTATTTTAATATCCTGTATAACAGTTTTTATATAACAATTTTTAACTTTACTCTGAGATGATAAGCTGTGAAGACAAGCTTTTAGAAACTTGCGTGAGGAAACCTGTAAGGGGAAGACCAGCAAATTAAAGCACCAAAAGAAAACACCTCATGCAGAAACATTCCTGTCACCAAGGGCACAAAAAGACATTGCCCTCGTGCTGCCATAAAAAAATTTATGGTGGCACAACTTGCAAGCAAACAGATGTCCTAGCCCCTTCTCATGCCCCAACTGCCCCAAAACATTGCTGTGACCAAAGCTTGTGTGGCCTTATAGGGGAGTATGTCTGTTTCCTTATTGCATGCCCTGGAAATTCCTCTGTAGGGGAATTCTCACTATGACCATATCAGGTTGCAAGCAGAGGAGGCCTCTTAGTGAAGACATAGTCCAAGTTGGTGGAAGGAGCAGTGACTAAGACCTAGATGAACTGAAAGACTTTGAAATACAGGGCCCATAATGAGGCCTTCACACTGTACTGGCCAAACCCCCCATGGGTTCCCCCACTTGCAGCCACATGCTGAGTATTGTCCCACAGGATCAGGCTCCTAAAGGCCCAGAGGTGGCAGAGGCCGAACCCTGTTGGACAACAGCTCTGGGCAACCTTTGTAAATGCCAGTAAAGCAGATCAGGTCTGCCAAGACACAGCCAGGCACAGTTGATCCTGCTCCAAAGAGGATGTCTGTTTATACCGCAAGATAACGCCTCCCTTGCAACTCTGTCAGTCTCCATTATCCATGGAATGAAGGGAAAGGGCAATGCCATAGATTTGAGAAATAATCTCAACACAAAACCCAATGATTGCATGCATGCAGGAACATTGCACTTGTGATAATTGTGTTCATACATGCCAATTGGGTAAATGCAGAAGCCTAGCAATTTAGGTCAAAGAATGCAAAGATGATTCATTGTATTAGTCAAATCTGACAGAGTAGCATGACAAAAGACTGATCTTAAAAGTTCCTGTTGGGGGTATGAGACAAGAAACAAAGTGATAATGAAAGATGATAATTTTACCCCATGGTCAGATTGGTACAAATTAGGGTTTTTGCCTCTGTAGTGTGGGAATGGCCCTTTTCCTTGCCTCTCTCCAGCACATTTTAACACTCACAGCAGCAGGACATCAGGCACTGTTGTCCCCCCCACCTTACAGGTTAGGTTGTTCTGTCTTGTGGTTGTATCAGGGTTGACTGTATAGCCTTACTAAAAGATTAAACAATGCATTTTGGAAAGCATAGTTTGGATAGGGATTATCCTAACTCTGGCAGGGGGGAGGACTAGATGACCTCTAAAGGTCACTTCGAGCCCTACTTTTTTATTAATCTATGATTAAACACTTGGGAATAAAGTGGGTGTGCCTAATGTAAACAGAAAATGTCAGAGTGGTTGGTTCGCTTGGATGTGCAGAGGGCTTAGACCCAGAAGCTTTTTTACAAGCTGGCTGAAAGAGTTATTGATATAAACCAATTTAGCTGCCCCAGTTGTTCTGACATCTGGCAAGAGGCTTCTTGCTAAATAAACTTCTCCTTCTCCCTTTCTGTGTTCTGTGCTGGTGGGTTGTATAATTGTTTTTGTAATAAAGAGGCTCCTTAAAACATCAAGAATTGTTTCTAATCTGAATTACCAAAGTTCCACTTTGGGAATATATATCTAGATTACATTAGGCTACTTGTGAACAGGAGACAGATGTTCATGACTGTGAAACAGATATTTCAATATATTGTTTTTTGTTGCTTTTCTGTCTTGAGCTGTTTGCTACTCAGCCAGACTTTGGGTACAAGGTAATGGGCATATGGACAGCTTTTAATTCCTAATGAAGCAAATATGTGTGCACTTCAGTGGAAGTAAGATTCTGCATGCCTGTGTTTAAAGCCAAGAATAACTAAATATGTACTGTTACAACGTCTTCTGGTTTGACTGAAGATTATGGACAGAAGAAAAATCTCTTGCAAATATACACATACGCAAAAATTACAGTCTCTGTATCTTGATGTAACTTATTGTAGCGTGCACAAAGATATTTTTATATTGCTTATAATATATAATCGCTGCATTGCTCACTCTTGAAATAAGATTGAAAAGAGAAAACAGAGAGATTAAAAGATTGAAATAAGATTGAAAAGAGAAAAAAGCGTTCTTCAGAGACAGAGAAGGGAGTAAAGACATACATTAACTTCCTTATGAAAGTAAATTCTCATCATCTTAATTTGTATGGATGCACTTTAACTCATCCAATACAGAAAAGAAAGAATAAACTGAAAAACAAGACACACTGATGCATGCATACAAACTATATGCAGCCCTTACTTATGTGAGTAAATATAGAAGTCATTAATTTGAATACAACTACTCTCATGTTATTGATCCAGAAATCTCATATTCAAGACATGCAGCAATAGCCAGAATGGAAATGGAAGGACAAGGTGATAGACCTGAGTTACCCGCATCCTTTGATGAACTGAAGCAAACGTGTTTTGGGTGGTACAATAGAGCTTTTGTTATAAGATCTGTTTCCATATAGACGCTTGTAAGAGATGATGACTTTGATCTATACTGGAAGAATATTCCACTTGGTGTGAGGGTCTGTTGCTTTGATAGAGTTTTTAAATGGATAATAAGGCCACAGGTTGTTACAAATCAATCTAGACAAAGACCAGGTTGATTCTGAATGTGAGAGAAATTTTATGGACTTGTTGCCTCTGGAAATGTCTAAGCTTTCTTAAGAAATGTTTACTCTAGAAAGGGGAAAGTAACAAATTACAAGCCTGCTAATTGTGTGTATGTGTGTATCAGTCTATAGTCATAGAGGTCTACCCAGAACTCATTACCAGGGGAATAGCTGGTTTAAAACAATAGCCCTTGTAGTTCCTTCTAGTGTAATCTTTTTTATTTTTCTTCCTTTTTTACGGAGGGGGTGGGTTAGGGGTTCTCCAGGAGTGATCAGTACAAGAGGAAGGCTAACGCCCCAATGGACGCATCTAGACCTGCATGGATGTTTGGTTCCCTGGGGACAACTAGCAGTGGCACACTTTGCGCTGCAGCTACTTGTCCCCCAGGAAAGCCTGTGCACTTTGGCACGTGGCAAGTTGCCCCGGGGTGGGGTAAAGGAGGCTGGAGCCAGCACAGTGCTGGCCCCAGCAGCCTTACCTAGGGTGCTGGTGGCCTCCCAGAGCTGCAGCCATGGCAATTCTGCAGCGTAGAGCCTGGCCAGCAGTCACAGCACAGCTCTGGGCAGCCTGGCTTCACTTTTCAGCAGCACGCCCTTGCAGCGCAAAGAACACCGGACTGTGCAGTATGTGATGCTGCAAGCCTGTTTGCAGTGCCACATACCACATGACTGCACTTGTCTGGATGTGCCCCATATGTCCAGTTATGGAATTCTAATATTATAAAAGCCTGTCATTTGTCTGTCTATAATGCTTTACTCGCACTCTGATTGGCTGTTCCATCAGCCAGTTGGAGTACTCCAAGCATGGGGGAGCTCCGCCATGGTTCTGAAGCCGTTCCGAGGACTGGACAGGCGGTGGGGGAGTCAAGGCCACTCCCTGCAAGAGGCAGAACAGCGGCAGCATGGAGCATTAGGTGGTAGCCCTCCATCCCAGCCCCCTCCCACCTCCCCCTGGCCCCCTGTCATTCTTGACGGGCAATTGACTAGTTCTGTGAATATCTATCTAACTTCAGGCAGATGCTGATTACTTTGGGTCTTAGAGTGTGAGGGATGATATAACTCATTAATTTTCATCCTCTTATTCATCTCCTCTATAAATAGCTATAACCTATTTAATCTCTCTGTATTTGGAAATATATGCAGACCTCTGATCACTTGCATTATACTCCTCTGGACTTCTTGGCCAGGTACAGAAGTTACACTTGTTGCTCAGTAGGCTCACAGAAAGCACTCTACAGCTATAACTGAACAGATGGTCAGGGTATAGAGAGCACTGTAAAAATGGTGGATCCAGCTCTAAGATATCCCTGGATGGATATGGTATCAGACTTCATCACCTGAAGATTAGAGCATGGTAACAAACATCTGTACTAGATCTCATCGTGACTCATGATAGGTCACATTCTGCCAGCAACCCATGGGGCCCCCCACTAAGCTCCCCTCACAGGATGGCACTCCAGCCTTAGTCAGAGCTAGACTCCTGTGCCCGAGTGCAGACCCAGCCCCACCCCATGGCTGTCAAAGACAAGAAACAGCAAAGCCTCTGTTACCAGGCCCACCTGCATCCTCCCTCCAGTTAGCATAGATCCATCTACGCAAATAAAACTGCTTATTGATGAATTCTCTTATTGCATTTTGTCATGGGTTCAGCTGAACAAGTGCTGAATGTGTGTCAGCTGCTATTTTGCCTCTGCTTACAGTTAACCTGTCTTAAGAACAGATTTATTTGCACTAATTTCTGACAATGGGGCAAGTTCCCTAACGGAAGTCAAAAATATACTTGAACATGCCCAAAATGTACATTAGTACACCTGCACATACTAATATGTAGAATCACTACTTTCCAGCTTGTCTGGGGAAACCAAATGCATGTGTAAAATGTATAGTGTGAGAAGCACTTACACTCTCTGTACTCAATACAGGATGCAGGACCAAAAACCAATGGGTGCCTGTAGACATGCTGTGGGGCTTCCCCAACACACTGTAATTGTAGTGTATTGGAACAGGCTTGATTTAAATGAGTCTGCTGGCGCATGGTAATTACCATGCTCCAGCCAACCTCCATGTCTCATGTATTAGCATCCCCACACTTCAAAATGGTGGTAGGGATGTTTTAACTAAAGCTCGTTGAACAAGCTTTAGTTCAAGCGCTGCTGCTGTCATTTTGAAGCACAGGGACAGTAATACAGGAGATGCTGCAATACCTTAATTAAAGCAGCTCTTGGAGTAGTTCAGTGCATGGGGGGGATGTGTTTGAGGGAGGCTCTGCACATCCAAGTTGGGGTGAGCACGCACACACACATACACACCCCTGGACCTTAGGGACCATGTGGGACATGGACCCTTGAATTTTACAGCCCAGGCAGGGCTTGTGGTGTAGCCACAATCACAGGGCATCAGCTGGAACCCCCTGGACAATTCAAAATTCTGGAGGTGACCTAAGCAGCGGAGACCAGGTGATGTGGGAGCAGGGGGCCCAAGTTTCTGAAGTGAGAGTGAGAACCACACACTGGGAACTGCACCTTCACACATCTGCCTCTGCTTTTATCTCACAGCCTGACCTTTACTCGTGTATGGACACCAAAATCCCACCGGCAGTACCATGGACCATGGACAAACCCAACCCATCTGCTGCCACCAGCCAAGCCTGGGAATACAAGTGGCAGTTCAGGGCAATAAAGGATCTCATCATCATCTGGGGTGAGGAGGACAACCAGCACCAGCTCCAATTAAGGCATCAAATCGGAGATGTCTTCAAGAGTACTGCCCAACAGATGCAGGTGAGGGAGAAAAACAGAAACTGGGAGTAGTACCTCAACAAGACCATGGTGATGAGGAGGCATTATTACCATGTGCTTAATGCTACTAAGGGAGGAGTTTGGAGGGTTCTGTGGGCCGAAAGCAGAGCATGCTGTTCTATAAAGACATGTCCCACTTCTTGCCCAATAACAGGGCACATGCAAACGGGACCAGGGATGTTCTGGAGGAGTTACCTGCAGGTACCCTGCCTTGTCGGGGAGGAGGAGGTGGTAACACCATTCTGCACCCAGCTATATCTGCTGTTCCAGAGCAAGTTCTTTTGGATATCTCTGCACCCCTTCCAAAGGTGTGGAGTGCATACTAGGACCTCCAGTACCAGCACAGTGGCTGCCACCCTGGCACAACCCACAGGACACATGGTCACGCCTCCCAACACATCTGATGAGTAGGCCACACATGAGGATATGGTGTAACCCATAATGGCAAGGTTCACGTGGCCTCCATGTGATCATGATGGTCCCAGGGGAAATGTGGAGCCCCTGGGGGGAAGGGAGGGGAAGGAAGGAGCATCGGGGGAGCCAAAGCCACCACAGGCTGCAGTCAGCACCTGCAGTTATAGCCTTCTCCCAGCAGCCATTATGGCCAAGAAGCCCACATAGAGGTTGGGGCTGAGCAGAGGGTCTGGGAATGCTGGGGCATAGGGGAAAAGTGAATCACCCATTTTTCCACCACCCCTGTCCTCCTCCCCAACTGAAGCCTGGAGCCCAGCCAAGGCACCAGTTCCTCCCCCCACCCACTTTCTCTTGGCCACTTAAGAAAGCATGTCCTGGTCAATGGGATCCTAAATCTGCCTAACTGACATATCCTTGCCATTTCTACCAGGGACATGCTGTGCTTCATGGGAGATTGTAGCCTATGCACAGATACCTCAAGCACTTGGACCTAAACTCCTCTCCCTCCCTGCAAAGCACTCATGGAAAGGCATTGATAGTGCTTATTAAACTCAGCAGGCAAAAGGGTAAACAGCAGTTTTGGCAAAGAGTTCAGGGAAACTAGATACCTCTAGAAGGTAGATACCTCCCAGTTCAGGAAAGGGACACATGCAATAGGATTCCTGTGTGAGAACCACTATCTTAGCTACTTGGCTCCCGCTGCCAAGGTGACTCCCGGGCTCCAAACCTGGACAGGTTGGCAAGCAGCTCAACAGCACTTTTTTCCTTCCCCTCTGATTCATTGTGTAGGTGAATTCCAATGGGCACTGGCTGAGCCCAGTTCTCACAGCATAGGCACTCACTGTATTGTCCCCTCAGGGCAACCCCCAAACCCCCTCCTGTGATCCCATCCCAGCCCCAGACCTGTTGCTCCCCCGCCCCCCCAAATCCTACAAGCTAAGCGGGCTCCATATATGTGCACAGAATATTGGTTCATGGGGGATGACATGGTGGGTCCAGGATGGTAGCTGAACACCTGCTGAATGAATGAAAGATGTGTGTGTGAGGCACTGGTGAAATGAAGGAGAGATGTTACAAACTCCGGTCACAGCCTCTGAGCTCAGGTCATGCAGTGTGGGCTCCTGTCACCAGGGGCTGCAAGACCAGCAGGAGGAACCAATCAGGACACATATGGAGGAAATGGACAGTCCAGGACATGCTTATACCCAGGCTGCCAAGTCACATGACTGGAGATTCCAGATGGCCAGCTGCTGTTTGGAGGAGACACCCCCACAGAGCAGTGAATCTGAGAAAGTTATTGTGCCAGGATAAGAGCATATGGTCCTGGACTACTGGTTGTTGCCTCGTATGCTCTGGCCCCCTAAGTGGTTCCAGACGTATCCCAGACAGGTGGGAGAGTTTGGCCCACCAGCTTGCTGGGCTAGACAGTTGCTGGGGCAGCTTCTGGCAGCAAAACCCAGCATCCTAACCTCATACATCCTCCTGCTGGGAGGTCTTTCACTCCCTGGGACCTCCCTCCTGGCCTGGGTCCCACTGCAGGGAAATGGCAGAACCTTGGCAGGGATAGGTACCCCCTGGCTTGGCCCAGCTGCCTGACATGAGCTCCAGGCATTGGCAAGGGCTGCAGGTCCATAGTCTTCAAAGAAGAAGACATGGCCATGGAAGCCAAAGGGCCAAGGGTCCCATATGGGAAGGCTTGCAGTCTTCAGTGCCCACTGTCATGATGCCTTCTGACCCATAGTCTCCCCTCCACTCCCTTTCACCCAGTAGCCACCTCCAGGTCTGCAGCTGTCTCAGACAGACACTGGGTCCAGGATCATGGAGCTCTCCTACACAGAGAAGTCCCTGGTCTTGGATCTGGACCCCTGAAAGTAGGGTACCAGGTCAAAAGCTCCTATCCACATGCCTTCCTTCCCAGGTTTTGGGTTTGTTGAGTTCAGGGCCTGCAACATTCCTCCTGATTCTAAACCCCCTTTCAGGTTCTGTTGCCCCACCTTACCACCCCAACCCTGCCAAAGGTTTGCTGTTTAGTGTTAATTAGAAGAAGGGACCAAACTTAGGCATGGGCAATGCTCAACAGGTTTTCTTTATTAAACATTTTAAACTGAGGCATGTCTTTTCCTCACATCGCAATCTCCCTGCACCCTGGTGTGTCCCCCTGGGAGGGGTTGAGGAGGGAGAGGGAAAGGGGAATGGTGCTTGGACAACCTGGGTTGTGGGCACCACTGCCTGTGATGTAGGGCCAGAGAAGCCTGTGGCAGGAGACCCATGGTCTAATACCACGGCATGGGCACTCAAAGCCCTCTAGCCCTATTCATCCGGGCAGGGCTCCAGGTCTATGCAGGTGAAGAGGCAGTCAGCCAGGACTTCACAAATCTGGATAGCGTCCTACTGTGTGGAGCCAAGGCCATACATATTGGTCACACCTTATCTCCCATCCCTGAAATCCATAGTTGAAGTGCTCCTTTCAGCAGTCCAGCTGCCCCCCAAAAGGTTTCATAATCCAGAGCAGGAGGAGGTAGGCCAGGCCCTGATGAAGACCCCTGCAAGATACGCTGGGCAATCTAGTGGTTGCACCAGAGGAGAAAGCAGACCTCTTTAACCAATTCTTCACCTCCGTTTTCTTGTGTAGGAACCGGGACTTCCCCACCATGATGCAAGATGGACTTGAGGGGAATGCCTCCAGACCTCAGGTCAGAGAGCTTCTAGAGGGGCTAGATGTGTTCAAATCAGTGGGTCCAGAGGCTCTTCATCCCAGGATGTTGAGGAAGCTAGCAGGGGTTATGACAGGGCCCTTGGCACAGCCTTATGAGCGCTCATGGTGCTTGGGCCAGGTGCCAGATGATTGGAAGATAGTCAATGTGGTCCCCATCTTTAAAAAAGGGGAAGGACCTGGGCAACTATAGGCCCATCAGTCTTACCTCAATCCTAGGGAAACTCTTTGGGAAGATCATCAAGGAACACATCTGTGATGGGCCATCTTCAGGGATGATGCTCAAGGGCAACCAGCACGGTTTCATTAGGGACAGGTCATGTCAGACCAACCTGATTGCCTTTTATGATCAGGTCACAAAAGCATTGGATACAGGTGTCGCCGTGGACATAGTCTTTCTGGACTTCAGCAAGGCCTTTGACACCATCTCCCACCCCATCCTCATTA
>NW_017728886.1:164136629-164148630 GCF_001723895.1 Crocodylus porosus | reverse complement strand
CAACTTCCAAGGGAAGTGGTGCTGGCTCCTACCCTGGGGGTCTTTAAGAAGAGGCTTGATGCCTACCTGGCTGGAGTCATTTTAGCCCAGTTTTTCTCCTGCCCAGGTGGGGGATCGGACTTGAAGATCTACAAGGTCCCTTCCGACCCTACTTCTATGATTCTACAACTGCAGGGTGGGGTGAGGAGTAATGACATTGCCAATGATAAAACTGGGGACCCTGGGAGCATAGTAGCTGCTCTCCTTCACTCCAGGGAATGGGGAGTTGCATGAGAGGTGTACATTGTCCTCATTAGCCACATGAAAGTCAGTGGCCCAGTCATCTCTTGGACACCTGGCTTGTCTCTGTGTGCATGTCTGCATGTGTTTGTATGAGTGTTCGACACAGGTGGGTTCTTTGTGTGTGATGCACATTCTCTCTGTCTCTCACACACACAGCATCCCCCCCAGGCATACAGGACAGAAACATGCACAGCACCCAGGTGTCCAGGACACGCACACAAACACACACATACACACAGACTTGAAGGGTGCACGACATGCTGGGTTTGCATGCCCAGGATGGTCAGCTGGTGACTTATGGTCTTGAGGGCAGTGGTCATGATGCCCCCGCAGCCAATCAGGGGTGGGGCCCAGTCATTCAGCTCCGCTCGGGAGTTTTCGGCAGCCCTGGGAGCTTGTGGGACATACTGGGTGGCATCAAGAGCTCCCTCTACCTACTGGGCTTGGGCCAGGCAGGCAGGCTCTGAGCCAAACTGCTCAAGGGCTAACTTGTGTTCTACTTGCTGACTTACTCTTGAGTGTGTAAAGCTTGAAAGTTAGAGTGCCTCCGCCTCTGCCTTCTTGAATGCCTGTACTTAGCCCTTGTGTCTCTGCTATACCTTTCCTGAGACGAGGTGATCAACTTCAAACAGGACTTAAAGAGAGCATGTGGTATTGATTGATATATTTTCAGTGAGATATTCTCTATCCTTTTAATGCATCTGAAATTTTGTTCTTAGTTTTTGCTGCTGCACATCAAGCAGACATTTTCATTTCAGCTGCACACAATATAATTTAGATTTCTTTTCCTGAGTAATTAGTTAATTTAGAGGAGGCAAAATCATCATTGAAGTCAATGGTAAGAATGAGTATGAAATGCTGCCTAGGACCTTGTCGCAGAGCTCTTAGGTGTCCTGCGACTGAGAGGAGAAGAGGCTCAGGAGAGGCCCCTAGCGGCAGAAAAGGGGAAGCACAACTGCCAGTCTCTAAGACTGTGCCAGTGCGGGTTGCTAGGGTGACCGGGGAAGCCTGGAGCCAGGAAGGGGCGGAGCTTAGCCCTTCTTAAGCCCAGGCAGAAGGTCAGGAGTTCAGTTCCCCTCCGGCAGCCACAGGAGCAGGAGCTCTGTGGGCAAGTTGAGCAGCCCGGGGCAATGGCCAGAGCCTGACTACCCAGACGGGCTGCAATGATGCAGGGGCAAGGGAACTCTGATGGAGGTAAGGTAGAGCTCATGTGGAGCGAAGCAGGGTTTATGAGCTTGGGTTATAAGCCAGTAGGCTTTTGGGTTATGTTGTAGCCGGCGGGCTGATTCCTTTGTTTGCTTATGGTTATACCAGAGGACCAGGTGAGGCTGTAGGGGTGTGAGGAGGCCTCACGGGAGCTCCCCAGTAGCTTGGGGGTTCCCGGTGCCCAGAGGGCGCAGTCAATGGTGCCAAAGAGGGCACAGCTTTGTTTGGGGGCACGTTGGCCCAGCCCCAGAGTTAGTGGGCCGCGAAGAGCCCCAAAGATGGGGTGTGAGGAGCCCCTGAGTTAGGGGGCAGCAAAGAGCCCCAGTGCTGAGGGGCAGTGAGGAGCCCCTGAGTTAGGGGGCAGCAAAGAGCCCCAGCAGTGAGGGGGCAGTGAGGGACCCCGGGAGTGAGAAGGGGCGTCGAAGAGCCCTGAGGGCAAGCAAAGGGCCGGGACCTAGTACCATGGCCCTAGTGAGAGCATTCCAGTACCATCTGCGAGGATTGGGCTGCAGTGCAAGGGAGGAAAAGGAGCCGCAGACAGCGCCCCCTGCCATTGGGGCGCGTACAAATGGGCAGCTTCCCGCTAAGTTTCATCATTCTTCACTTATAATCAAGATCAAGACGTGGCAGACAAGAATAGGTGGGCGGTGGGCCCATTGCAGGAGTCCAGAGTTGCACAAGCGGAGAGACTCCAAAAACGAGACTCCTGTCACAGGCCTGTAGATGGGGAGCTGGATTAAACTGTTAGTGTGGATTAATGTGCTTTTCCTAATGTGTGTTTAAATTTAGTACCTTCAGTGTGAAGGTACTTTTCTAGCAAGTAATCAGTGCTAGAGATGACTCTATAGTATAAACTGAAGTAGTGCAACCTGTAGTTGACAGGCTTCTGTACAGTAGAAAAGAGAAGACCAACAAAGCATTGATAACTGAATTAAACTTTGGCTCTCATCACCCACTGATAGCTACAGGTAGATATTTAGGCTATTTAACAAATATTAATAGGATATTTATCTAGCAACCTTTACCAAATCACCTTTAAGAATTTAATGGAGAATAATATCCCCGATCTACAATTAGTTGAAATAATATCAAATTGTACATTTGTATTTATGTTTTTAGAGTTTGTCTACTAACCTACTCAAATCTCTTAAGAAATATTACATTTTATAGAACTCTTTCATACTAATGTAAATCAATTGAAAGGTAATTAGTGGAATTTGCAAGTGCTTAACACTTTGTTAAGCAAGTTGTGCAGTCGAAATACTACCTCTGTGTGATTAGGCTTTTTGTTTTCAAGTTACAAAATACAGTTCTTTAAAAAATTGCACATTGCAAAGAAGTCCTATTATTTTTCTAGCTATCTTACAAATAATGTATGTAGATTGCCTGAAGAACAACTACTTGCATGCATTAATGCTGGAATGGATATTTTTTGTAAAAATCCATTCAGGCAACTCAACAAAACTCGAGTTAGTTCCTGACTCAGTTGTGCAAATTGATGAATAATTTGATGGATTTATTTGTTCAAGTTTATGTATTCAGAGAGATTCTTTAACTTATTTCCTATTTTTGCTACCTTGAGAACTTGTTATGTCAATTCATATTTTATATTTTTTTTTTTTTTTTTTTTAACAGAGAAATACTCTGCAGGAGGAAACTGGATTCTAGGACCAGTTGTAACAGAGGTCACTAATTCCCCCCCAACCCCACCCATGCACCCCAATAAGAGGGTGGGGAAGGGAACTTGCCTTTTATCAAGGAGTGCTTCCAATTCTGGCATCAAAACAATGAAGAGAAATGAACTACATTTTCAAACCGAATGATGTTTGAAGGCTGTATTCGCACTGCAGAAAGACGTGTTTTTATATTGAAAAAGCTAACTTGGAACAGATCTCACTGTGAAATCTTAGTAAAGACAAGGCATGGATAGCTTTTTGCCTCAGTGAAGCTTGTCAAGGTGAACGCTTTACCCTCAAGAGGGATATGCTTCATAGCTGCCTGACATAAAAGCTACAGCACCTTGTCTCCAGCAAAATTTATTTTTTACTTGGAGATAGCTACCTATATAAAATACACCTCAGTGAAGACGTAGTCCAAGTTGTGGTGGAAGGAGCAGTGACTAAGACCTTGATGAACTTAAAGCTTTTGAATAGCAGGGCTTATAACAAGGCCTTCACACTGCATTGGATGGAGTGAAGTTATGCCAATATCTTTTTATAATCAGACTACTACAGGGAAAATTCGTCAGGTTTCTATGACTTTGTCAAGGCTCCTGGGGCTTTCCACCTAACCTTTCATATGCACACAGACATGGCCTATACTAGGAAAAAATAGCTAATGAAGATAGTTAAAGATAGACCCTGGATAAAATAACCAAGGTTCTGCAGCAGCTAGACTATATTAATTCCTATCTTGGGAATCTTTACAATTGTGTAAAAGTAAAGTGTAGACTGGTACAAGATGCAGCAGAGGGTTTAAGGAAAATGCTGGTCATTATTGGATTTACTGTTTTTTGTTGTAATTTTTACAGAAATTCTGGCCAGGACATTTGTATCTCTTTAATTTGATAGGTCTAGTAAAGAAATCCTGGCACTCAAAGCTTGCAGTTGTTTATGGGACTCACTGAAGGCTAGAGTCTGAGGATCCTATTGTTTGGAATATCTATGGCTTTTGTCTGCATGCTACTAAACTTCTGGAAGACTGCTGGACCACAGCACTCACAATATTTATTTAGCCTAGGGAACAGAGGGGAAATGCTCACAGACTATAAATACCTTTCTGGTAGAATAAGGAGCAATGGCCTGAAACTAAGGAATGAAACATTTAGACTACCTATTAGGAAAAATGTTCTTAATAGGAAGAGCAATTGGGCAGAAGAATAGATTAGAGGGAAGAGGCCAAGTCACTATCACAGCAGATATTCAAGAATACATTTAGGTTGAGAATAATAGCAGCAGCCCACGCTACCTGTAAAAGCTCGCTTTGCTTTAAGTTCATTTAATTCTTGAAATTACATTTTAAAGGCTAGAATCCATTTACCATATTATACTGTTTACCAGGTTTGAGAGGGGTTTTCATTTTCTTGACCTTTTCAAAGCACTGGGTGACGTAAAATAATTTGTAACCAAAAGGAAATGGATAGAGAAACAGTTATAGGACGTAGACCAGTAGAGGCTGAAATAGATTTTCAAACTTCCCTCAGAAGGACAGGAAAGAATAAGAAAGAGCACAAAACTTGTAATCTTAGCTGACCAGTTCTGTAAAAGCTATACAACAGTTCTAATCAAGGAATGTATTTGCCTTCTCTAGCTGCCTTCAGTGTGCACTCTTCTTTCAGATCTGTGCATCTCTCCCTTTATTACTCCATCCTTCCATGAAGAAACTGGGCATGTCTACATGAGCTCAATGTGCTGTGGTCTCAGGTGCATGTGTAAACGCAGCTCCCGGGAGCAATAAACTCTAGTGCAATATGCACCAGAGTTTATTGTTCCATGCTAATAACACATATAGAGGAACCCACTCTGTAGTATCCTGGTTCTGGCAGACATTCTTCTGTGGGAGCTCTATGAATTTCTAAAGGCAAAGACAACAGTGGGATTGGGTGGAAGGTGTGGCTATTCTGTGCTTGAAATGTGGACTTCAGGTAATATAGTTTGTTGCAGTCTCACCTCTCTTTGGTCCCCTTGTATGGCTGCTCCTGAATTATCACATGGGAGCACAGGCAATGCAACTCTAATAGAAGCTGTGCTACCTGGGAGAGTGAGCAGTGTAGCCAGAAGATGTCCTCTGCAGACCTCAAGATCTGGATATCTGTAATTCCTGCAATCGGTACAAACAATGCAGAGAAAAATCTGCATGGAATTTATTAATCTTCTCTCCCATAGGATTTTCCATAGAAGAGTAACATCCAGCCCAAAATACAGTAGGGAGTTACAACAGATGGAGACTGTGAATATGAAGGATAAGTGAAGGCTCCATTGCCTTCTTCATAGGGATATTCCTTTAGTTAAGGTGAGTCTTTGGAAAAAAAGGTGAAGCCCTTCTGCAGAAACAAAAGCCTAATTTAATAATGATGGATCAATTTACAAGTACTTTTTTTAAAGAAAAAGGAATGGTCTTTTATTTTTCTGTTCATTCCCAAAATAGATTAAGTGTAAAGTTCAGATTTGAAAATCCTGTGATATACCAAATTTGGATCATTGGACCTACTTATTCTGTCATCCTTCATGCTCATAGGAGACTCTGATCAGGAAAATATCCCCAGGAAGGAGCAGAAAGGGCAAGAGTGTAGGTTTTGAGGATCATTACCCTAGTTCTGCCCGGGAGTAGGTTATGCAAGCGGAAAAGAAAAGAGCTGCTGTTTGTCTGGTGGCAGTGAGAGAGAGAGAAATGTCTATCAAAGAGGCATTCCTGCACAGAAAATAGCTTTTTACTACCAGAGAAAGACACACCTTAAAACACTCTGGATGGTTTCAGTAGGTTTTTCTGTTTTGTTTACATCTCTGTATAAGAAACTAGCTGCATGTACAGTTATTCATGTCCAAGGATCGTGAGTTAACTGGTAATGATATGAAAACAAACCATTTATTTAGTATTGTGTGTTTTCAAAGCATAATACAAGTTAAGTAATTATGCCATTAAAAAAATTAGATAAGGAGAATATCCACTATATGATATTGCAGCCCTACAATAATAACCTTAAAATGTGCCTTTGTTTTCTGCTTCTATTAGAGAATCAGACAACATCTGGAAAAAGTAAACATTATGTCTAGTCTCATGAAATATTCCAAAAGCTGCATACCAAACCTTTTAGTATTAAAAATAATGAATGCCAGTGGAAACATTTTTGTGTTATGACAGAAAGGAAACTGTTAATGTGCTTATTTATTCATTTAAACTATTAATATTAAAACTCGGTCCAGCCTTGCATACATTTTCTGAACTAAAATCACAAGACTGGAATAAATAATGTGGCTGTTGTTTGAATGTAACAGTAAATAGTGACATCAGGATGGTTCAAAGCCACAGCAAATGGCACAGATTGAAGAGTTTTCAAAAATAAGTGTAAATCAGGATTATTAATAGTGCAACTTTAAGCAATTAATGTTCTCAGCAAGAAAGGATAGTGAAGAGAAGCATCTATAGAAGTTAATGCACTGCCAGAGGGGCAGATGCAAGGAGGTGGAGTGGTGCAGTTGCATCGCCCTTTGATTCCTGGTCCACCAAAAGTTTAACACCAAGTTCCTGGCAGTGGCATTTCTATTCAGTGAGGGACTTCATGGTTCATATAATCGAACTGATTCCTTCTAAATGCTTCATCTGACGGGTGTTAACAACTTCTCCCCTTTTTAATGATCTTGATGTTCTGCTAATCAAACTATCCTTTCTTCTGCTAACCTGCTATTAGCTGCTTCTGGTGATGTAGCTTCTGTTTCACAGACCTGTAGACTTTTTTTAACTCTGACTATTAACATTAACTCAGGTATGGAACTGTTAACTCAAGTAAGCATTAACTCAGCTGCAGAAATAACATTCAGTGAAACACTGGATGCACTGTGATGATGCTCAAGAAGACTAGATTTAATGAATATGAAAAATAAATGTACATTTAATTCCAGTGACTACAGAACTAATTAGTTTACTAGTTTGTTGTGCTTTTAGTACATAGCATATGATATAGCAAATTAATGCACATTCCAAAAGAGAAATATTCATTTTTGCTTTGATCTTAAACTGAATAATATAGCCTAGACACTCAGAAGATTAGTAAAGCTTCCCATTTTAACTGGAGAAAAATATGTCATTTTATATGTGATGATATACCACGCAATCTGTTCCCCATGTCTCAAAATCCTAGATCTGTCCATGCGCACTGTTGAAACAGTTGTTGGGGTCTCTGATCTTTTCTCTTATTTAAACTAATATTTAATTGAAGTTGGGATGGTAAAAGGGCCTCTTCTCCTTCTCTATATACAAAATATTTGACAATATTGTTGTCTGAGCATATGAGAATTTCACTTAACCTTCACCATCCATCAATCACCTGCTAAGCATTTCATGGCAAGAAGTAAGCTCTTTACTCTTGTGATGTAGGAATATAGTGAGGCTTTCCATTGCATATGTTTGCCATTGCTAATATTGTGTGTTTTATTATATAGCGGCCTTGTAACCAGTTAGAGAGCAATCCCACTGAAAAATTTATCAGCATTATGGTTACACAAAATATCCTTGTCTCCTTCATATGATCCAAGTGATCTAATTGATTCATGCAACTGATAAAATTCCTGTACTGTTTCTAAAGGGTCTACATTTTTGTTGTGATAGGTAACAATGTGAATCTTTAAAGCTAGATTGTGTTTTTTGCACAATCCCTGAAGATAGTACTGAGTATAGTTATGCTGCCCAGAAACATCACAGCACCCACATCTACATTTGGCCAGTATTGCTCTCTTGAAATATTTGTTTTAATACAATTTACACCATGTTTCCCACCTTCCTTCAGAAGGGAAGTAATCTACACCAATCCTATATCTATATTTCCTGTTGGCATTAGCTGTGATAGCTGATACACCAGGGAAGAAAAGCATCATGGCTTGCCCTCATCTGCTCATGTTCCATTTACTTCTGTACAACTGGAGAATGGCAGTCTAGAAGTAGGATGATCTGTGCAGAGGAGTAAGAGGGCACCTAATGTCCATTTTAGTCTTGCACAAGAAACATTTGTCTCTTAGACTAGGGACAAACATTACATATAAACCAGTTTAAGTGATCAGAAACTGATTTAAACCTGTAACAGAACAGACATTCAGTGCACATAAACCAGTTTGAAAATGGCTGAAACTGGTTTGAGATAAACATGGTTGAATGTAGTATCAGGCTTCACTGATTTGAGTCAAACTGGTTTATGCAATGCCTGTCCCAGACCCCTTGCTGGTTTAAGTTAAATCAGATTCCCCCAGCATCCCAGCATGCTCTCTGGGTTAGATGGGGCTCTCTGCTCCACAGCAGGGCTGGCCCCTCCCCTCTGCTCCCTGGCCAGAGCTCCAGCAGAAACTTGCAGGCACAGCAGGGTCAGCTGGCTTCCCTGTACCCTTCTCCTCCTCCTCTCACCACTTGCTGCTTAAACAGGGATCCCTTCCTCCTCTCTTCCACAGCAGAGACCCTAGCCAGCACATGGTATACTAGCTAATGCTGTGTAAGGCAGATAGGACAGAATCCACTTAGGGCTTTTTGGAGCTAACCTACTGCTCAGCTGTTAATGTCCCTATATTCCTTCCTTTGGAAGCAGCTGTTTAAGAAGAGCTTGAACTATTGAGCCAGGCTTTGTTTTCTGATGGGTTGCTAAATGCTGATAACAGAGCTGATAAATGCTTTGTTATCAAGGAGCTGGGGTGGGGGGAACCCCTCCCTAATCATCACAGCATCCTACTGGGGACTGGCCACACCCCACTCAGCTCAGCCCTGTAGAAGCAAAGGGAGGGCTGCTCTAGCACCCCCCAGTTTCTACCTTCTAGCCACTGCAGCCATGTGCCTGCATTTCTGGAATGAAAAGGGAATGTCTAGCCACCTCCAAATCATAGGTTCATAGATGTTAGGGTCGGAAGGGACCTCAATAGATCACTGAGTCCAACCCCCTGCATAGGCAGGAAAGAGTGCTGGGTTCAGATGACCCCAGCCAGTGCCTATCTAACCCCCCCTTGAAGACCCCCAGGGTAGGGGAGAGCACTACCTCCCTTGGGAGCCTATTCCAGATTTTGGCCCCTCTAATTGTGAAGAAGTTCTTCCTAATGTCCAGTCTAAATCTGTTCTCTGCTAGCTTATGGTCATTGTTTCTTGTGACCCCCAGGGGCACCTTGGTGAATAGAGCCTCACCAATTCCCTTCTGTACCCCCATGATGAATTTATAGGCAGCCACACTGTCGCCTCTCAACCTCCTCTTGCCGAGGCTAAAGAGGTCCAGGTGCCCTAGTATCCTCATAGGGCTTGGCCTGCGAGCCCTTAACCATATGAGTGGCCCTTCTCTGGACCCTCTCCAGGTTATCCACATCCCTCTTGAAGTGTGGCGCCCAAAACTGCATGTAGTATTCCAACTGCGGTCTGACCAGTGCCCGATAGAGGGGAAGTATCACCTTGATGGTTCTGTTTGTCATGCATCTGCTGATGCATGATAAAGTGCAGTTACCTTTGCTGTTGACTTCATCACACTGATGACTTACGTTCATGTTGGAGTCCTCTAGGACTCGGAGATCCCTTTCCGCTTCTGTGCTACCGAGCAGGTCATTTCCTAGGCAGTAGGTATGCTGGACATTTTTCCTCCCTAGGTGCAGCACTTTGCATTTCTCCTTGTTAAATTGCATTCTATTGTTTTCTGCCCATTTGTCCAACCTGTCTAGGTCTGCCTGTAGTTGTTCCCTGCCCTCCAGTGTGTCAACTTCTCCCCACAGTTTTGTATCATCCGCAAACTTGGACAGAGTACACTTCACTCTCTCGTCCAAGTCACTGATCAAGACATTGAAAAGTATTGCTCCAAGGACCAAGCCCTGCAGGACCCCACTGCCCACATCCTTCCAGGTTGATACTGACCTATCCACCACCACTCTCTGGGTACAACCCTCTAGTCAATTTGCCACCCACTGGACTGTGTACTCATCCAAGTCACAGCCTCTTAATTTGTTTACCAATATAGGGTGGGATATCATATTGAAGGCCTTCCTGAAGTCTAAGTAAACGATATCTACCCCTATTCCTGTATCCAGGTGTTTTGTAACCTGGTCATAAAAAGAGACTAGATTAGTCAGGCATGATCTACCTGCTATGAACCCATGCTAGTTTCCCCTCAGCATAATTTTTCCTGCTGGGCTCTCACATATGAGCCTTAATAATCTTTTCAAAGACTTTGTCAAGGATGGATGTGAAACTGACTGGCCTATAGTTGCCTGGATCCTCCTTTCTCCCCTTCTTGAAAATAGGGACCACATTGGCCCTTTCCCAGTCCTCCGGGACTGGCCTGTGCACCACGAGTGGTCAAATATTCTTGCCAGTGGCTGTGCAATGACATCAGCCAATGCCTTCAGTACCCTTGGATGGAGCTTATCTGGGCCTGCTGACTTAAATGCATCCAGTCCTTCCAAGTGCCTCTGCAACATCTCAGGGTCAACGCTTGGTAGTCTGGCGCCCTGCTGTTGCCTCTCTACAATCTCATTGTGAGACTTGTCTTGCCCCTCGTTTAGGAACAAGGAGGCAAAGAACTCATTGAGGAGTTCAGCCTTGCCCCTGTTGTCTGTCACCAATTGCTTTTGCCCATTCAGTAGTGGTCCTATACCGCCCTGGTTAAACTAACCTGCAAAGATTGAATGAATTCAGGCTCAGGCTTTTTGAATACCTGTCCCTAGGCTAAATGTGGATACACTTTTCTGCTTAAGTTTTGTCTTTGAATTACTGTTCACATTGCAAAAGCTCACTTTCTCCAAGGTAAAATATAAGGGACAAATCCTTTTCAACTCTGTGGGCAGGAAGTCAGAAGGGAGGATATGCAGGAACTCTTTCTTCATTCCACTGTAGGAAGCACTGACAACAGCAGCTCTCCCTGCAGCATCGCAGAAAGGGCAGCTAGGGAAGAGGTATAGAAATGGCCAATAGATATTCAGAATATGCTGGTCCACAGGCTAGAACCCTGCACACAGATGTCTGTAGTGAATAGAGGGCTCTGCAATAGATAGCCACAGAGTTGCTACATGACTGTTCTAAATCATGTTTCTGAATAGGAAGTGATATCTGTTCAAAGCCATAAACTGCTAACAATGGTAAGGACTGAACCCTGGAGTCCTGACTGGTCTGTATTGAACAAGGACTGTAGGGTCTGATCGAAAGGCAATAAAACTTACAAGGAAGAATTTATGAGCTACATCTTTCAGGAATATACACCTCTTAGAGCTTCTGTTTTAAAAAAAAAACAAAAAACCCCCCCCCAAAACTATGTAGTTCAGTAAGGATTATTTATAATAATATAAATTACAAGAATGGAAATTCACAGCAAAATTTTCTCTACTGAACCAGTAGGACCCTAGGAACAGGATTGCAGTGGTGCAAACCGAAAGATGTAGCCATTAGTGGCTTACTAAGTTGGCAAATCTTGAAAGATCTTTCCTTGGATAGTGATTAGCTTGTTAAATGTTATATATAAATATAGATATTAGGGGTGTGCGAAGCTTCAGTCACTGATTCAATCTGATGGAGATTCAGCCCAATTCAGTGGCTGAATCGTTGAATCTGAATTGAATCAGGAGACCCTTTAATCCCTCCAAATCAAACTGGAACCCTCCAAATCAATTTGGAGAGATTCAATGATTCGAACATAGACACAGTGTCACGGATGGCCCCGCGAGCGGCCGTGAGCTCGCGAGCGCCCCCTTGCCGTGCCAATTAGGGTGGTCTGGCACCCTCTTCTCGCCCGCCACGTCTTTGCTGTTGAGGTTCAGAATGGGAGGCTGCCTACTTATACATAACGGCACCT
>NW_017728886.1:164119086-164134569 GCF_001723895.1 Crocodylus porosus | reverse complement strand
ACATGACCTGCCTGGTTGCCCTAGCAACCCCCATCTGTGTTGCTCAAGGGTGCTTCAGCAGCCCTATTCCTCCTGCTAGTAGCAGGCACCCTGGTGCCCTGTTACACCTCTCCCCTTCCTGGGGCATCTCCTTAGGAGCGGGGCGCGGGAGTGCCCCGCGACACACAGCTTTTAAATGTTTTTTCTACAAATCTCAAGGTACCGGGGGAGGAGGGGGATGTCCCTCACGTGCTTAGCAGCAGATATGGAAGTGGACTGGAAATACTTCCAGTCCACAACTGGGTCCACCACCGAGCATGGGGGGTGGGCCACGCGTTCCTGTGGGACTCTCCATCTGCCCCACCATCTCGGCATTCATGAGCCATGCAAGGTACCTTGAGGTATGTAGAAAAAACGTTTAAAGCTGTGTCTATGGCCGATTTGCTGATTCTCTGAATCAGCATCGAATCTTCAGATTCGGATTTGGCTGAATCAAATCGGGACAGTGATCCAAATCAACAAATTGAATTACTCTCCCCGATTTTGGGCCAAATCTGAATCTAAATCAAATATGGCCCACTTCACACACCCCTAATAGATATAGATATAACATTTTAACAAGCTAATCAAGATAGGGGAATGTGTCTGTGCACACAAAGCCAAAGAGAGTGACAAAATTGTCAAACCAAATGAAATTCCTCCAGTATATGAATGTTTCCTAAATATTTGAAGAGAGAAATTTTGACAACTGTTTTCAGAGTTTGTACAGAAAAATGACAACTCTTGCAGTTCAGAGATGAGTGGTCTCTCTCTTGTCTCAAGTACTTTTTTTCTTTTAAGGGATCCATAAATCTTGATTATATATATATTTTTTACTTTTGAAAGAGGATGAGTGTTCTCGTGAAAGAAAAGAAACAAGAAGATAGTTTTAATTTTGATGGAGGTTTATATGTTCAGCCTTATGCATATGTTTATTATTAGCATACCAAACCATGACACAGAAATATACAGTTTATAAATACTTTATTTTTTGGTATTTCTAGTATAATTTTTGCATTACTTTAATAAAATGGATGGTCCAACATAATAAAAATAAAACCTTTGCACAAGCTATTTATAGTATTAAGTTGTTTTTTTTTTTTAAAACCATAATAGAATTTATTTTAAATTTAAATTATTGTTGAATTATGAAATCGTCTGTCTAACATACTGAGTTCTTTCATTATTGTGAAGGAGGAATTTTTGTGCTTTGAACAAAGAACGTATTGTGATGTCTTTTTTTTTTGCTAAGAGGTGTCCAAGAAGGCTTGGTGCTATAATGGTATCTCTACAACGTAGAATCAGACAAGGAAATAGAGGCTAGTAGGCACAGCAAGGGGCTTATTAGAGGCCTGAGGTTCTTTGCGCTTCCATGACTCGTTCTATCATGTTGCCTTGGGAGTGTCAGTTATTCTCTGTACCTCTGTCTTTAATCTGTAAAATAACTGTTATACCAACCTTTGAGGGTGATTATGATAATTAATCAATATAATATTAACAAGCAATTGTTTTATAATGTTATAGCTGTCTAATTATAGGCAGTATTGTTTTTTTAAATGCTAAAGCCACATACAGCCTGCATCTTCTTTCTTTTTAAAGAGTACAGCCATGCATTCCTACATAGGTCCAGCTTTGCTGTCCAGTGGATATTGGAGATGGGCTGTCCAATGCTTCCAGCCAAAGTTCCCTAATATTTTCTGCACCTCTCATAGTGGGTGGTGGAAGTGCCTGCAGTGGTTTGCAACATTCTTTAATGCTCACTGTATGCAAGGTCCCTGTGCCTCCACCCCATCTGCATCCCCAAAGGTAGCCACCACACAGTGCTGCCCTTCTTCAGCTAGCAAATCAGTTTACTTCAGAATTTCATTTTTGGTGGAGGTATTGCTGGACTCACTTTCAAAGGCCTGTGAATTTTGTTTGAATTGTGGAAAGTAAAATTGATTTTAGTTTCATTCTACTTTTTTGCTTCCTTTTTACCATGTTATTTTTATGTTCTTCATTATGACTTATTCCCCCTCACCTCCACCCCACCCAAATTACAAATGTCCCCTTTGTTGAGCTATGTGCATATGTCTATAAGATAGCCTCTTTTTGCACTAATAAAATTCCAGGCTTATTTTCACCTGAGGGGGTCACATGCCCCTGTCTTGGCCAATAAATTGTTTTGAATTATTGGGCTTATATAAGACTAGATAACTTGGGTCATATGAGTCTGTCTCAGCCAATAAGACTACATGTCAGTGAAAGAATAGCTTTGCCTACCTATAAAATGTAGCTACTTTTGCAGCAAAATGCAGCCTGTAAATTACATACCAACCATTTGAGATGCTGTAACTTACCCAGTTGAAACTACAGGGAATTCAGACAGAATAATTATCTCAGTTGGAATTTAGCCAGGACATTAGGGCTGAACACACTTACTCTTGCAAATCCTGTCTCAGGATCTTTAAGGATTGTATGTGACCAGGACCCAATTTCCACATCTGCTATAGCAAACTGTCATTTCCTTTTAGGCTTGCCTTAAATTAAGAACTATGATTACGATGCAATACATAAATGTGCATTTTCAACATTTTGTAGAACATTTTTCAGTATAATTGATGTAAGTAATTGACCAGATAAAAGAATGTTAATAGCAAGTACAGTGTAATTTATATGGATCCAAATTGTACCTATCTTTCAGAGGAAGAAAGACACTGCTGTGCACAAAGAGTGGATCAAGTATAAGGTCAAGTGTAAGCACTTCTGTTTAACATGCACAGTCTAGAAACATCAGTCTATGCTGTCAAAAGATAGATGAAAATTATACTTAATAAAGTTATTATGAATAATTGCTACTGCTTCTCTCTTAGCAGATTTGATATAGGAGAGGCAGTTCTAAATGGAAAACCTAGTCATTAGAAAGTGGCTCTTCTCGTTTCAACAAGTTAGAGTTGAAAGTCCACGAGTTGTAGCATGGGAAATTAACCAATTATTTTGATTGACCAGGTGACTTGACTGGCAATAGTACATTAGCATGTTAGATATTGAGTTTCAAAGCATTTCCAAGGCTTCACAAGTCTGTTTCTTACTGAAAGCATCACGGGTAAAGTTTTGTGCTTGGGCTTAAGGGTATCTTGTCATTCCGGGAATGGTGATGCCTGGAATGTACTGAAAGAAATCTTGGCTGTGAGAAGGGACTGAAGAAATCTGTAGTATATATGTAGAAGTAGAAGACTTGGAATATACTACAG
This sequence comes from Crocodylus porosus, assembly GCF_001723895.1. NCBI lineage: Eukaryota > Metazoa > Chordata > Crocodylia > Crocodylidae > Crocodylus > Crocodylus porosus. The sequence goes on along the minus strand of NW_017728886.1, from coordinate 164,131,318 downwards.
GTCCAGATAACTGGTAGTTAGGCAAAAGGTCACAACTTTTGCTCAAATGTCTGAACATTTACTTTTTTTGAACTTCCACAGTACTAATTAGTTATCTGCAGCAAAGTAAAAAATCAAAACAAAATCTCCCAAAGAATATTTCAAGAAGTTAGAAACAGCCTAGTTACAGTGGGTGGGGGAAAGGGTGAGGGGGGAATCTTGCATTATTTAAATAAAATTAAAGCAACTTAATTTAGTAGTAAGAAACTAGAAAAGAGCATCTATGCATTTATTTTCCAGTCATGGTTTCATATGATCTGATTTGATGAGGAACTTCTGCCTAAAATTTTCATTTTTCCTCATATCTGACTTCCTTCTTGTAACACTTCTCTCTCTCTTCTTCCACTTCAGATTATGTAAAGGAAAAAATCTTTACCAAGAATTGATAGTTAGACTGTTTCAGGGAAACTCTTCAAAACTCACTTTGTTTCTTCTTATCTTGCTTCAGACTTCTCTGAAGGCTAAAAAAATTCTTTCCACCTAGCAAAAACTGGGTAAATGGCAACCCAGTGCCATGTAAATGGTAAGACTGAAGCTACAGATGTCTGCAAATGTTTCAGACCAGGCAAAGAACCATCAAAAAGATTCAGATTTTGTGTTCACTTATAACACTTCTGCAGGGTTTTTTTTGGTTTTGTTGTTGTTTTTTGGGGGGGGGGCGGTTGTTGTTGCCAGTGCCCAGAGGACTGCCCCTTTCCCTGGTATAGTACAAACCTAAAACAAAAAAAAGTCCATGTCACAGAAAGCTTACATGCTAAATTTAGGATCAGAGAGATGATGGATGCAGACAAGGAAAAATGAGGCAGTGTTTACAAAGTGTTCCACAGTTCTAATTTCCTGCAATCACAGGGTGGCTTGATACTGCTCAAAGACAATGACTCTTTCCAAGCTACATGGAAAAAGCACTTTGAGGCACTCCTGAACCATGAGTCAACTGCAGTAAATACCACCACTGAGTTCATCCCTCAACACCCTGAAAAAGGATCCCTCACTGACCCTCCTATCCTAGAAGTCTGGCATGCAATCAAAGAAACCAAGAACAAAGCTACTGGACTAGATGGCATACCAGCTGAAACCTACAAGGCTGGTGGTAAGGAACCTGTACTGAGACTCCATGAACATACTCATTAGATTTGGAACAGCAAAGAGATCCTTGGGAACCTGAAGAATGCCAATATTATGACCATCTTCATGAAAGGAGATACGTTGGAACTATCAAGATATCACCCCCCTTTCCTCAGCACAGAAAATCCCTGCCTGCATCCTCCTGAACAATCTTCTGTCTCTCACTGAGGATGTTCTGCCAGAATCTCAGTGTTGTTTCAGACCATCCTGTGGGGCAATTGACATCATCTTTTGTTGCTCTCCAGAAACACCTTATACAACAACTGCATCAGGAACAACATTAGGACCTATATATAGCCTTCATTAACCATAAGGCCTTAGATTCCATCAGTCATTAAGCCCTGCGGAAAGTGCTGGCCAGAGTTAGATGTCCTGAAAAGTACATCAAGGTCCTAAGGTTTCTCCAAGACCAGATGAAATGTGACAGTTCCATATAACAGATCACAGACAGATCTATTTGTCATCCAAACTGAGGTTGAGCAAGGATGTGGCATCACCTCAACTCTGTTCTCCATTTATTTGACAGTCATTCTGGTTCTTACTAAGGACTACCTTTTTTCTGGAATTGACATTGAATACCAAATGGATGGAGGGATCTTCCACCTAGGACATTTTTGCTCAAGACCAAAATTACTCAAAACAACCATCCTTGACCTTCAATATGCTAATGACTGTATCATCCTTAGACATGAGGGCCTAGAGTGGGATCAGCACTGATGATGATGCCCAAGTTATGGGTATGAGTGACAGGCAGGATGGTGGTGATGAAGAAAAGGTGTAGTGGGGTTGAAGGAAAAATTAAGTGCTATATTTTAGCTATTTTTGGCTTGATCTGATGGCTAGACACTTGTAACAAGATGTCAGAGGACAAGTCAAGATTTTGGTTTTAATGTTGCTAGCTTCAAAGTATTTACTACATAACATCTAACTTTTCTCTTTATTTAAGTGGATGTAGCACTGAAAGTAAAGGCCCTGATACTACCTGTAGCTTCTGTAACTAGTGTTACAGAAATTATAGAAGGAAAACAAATATGGTGAGCCTGTTTCTTTTCCTACAGCTGTAACTTTGACAATAGGTTGTTTTTTCATAACCTTTTGAAAGTCTCTCAAACAGTGCATCTGAAAAAAAGGTATATAGTAATGAGGCCCCTTTACACATGCAGGTAAAACCATATTTGGATCTAATGTATGATCCACACAGTTGTGCCTCCAACCATGATGTGCATGGCAGCAACTGCAATTGTGGGATCACACATTAGATTCAATTTCACCTTTGCTGAGGGGACTCCCAATTGCTGGGGCCACATGCAGCAAGGACCAAGAGTCCCATGCCTGATGTGGCTCTTGGTTCTGGTTGCACCACAAGGGAAGACAGGACTGAGAGCCCCCATATCTGATGTTAGGTGCAGGGACTCTTTGTCCTGTCTGTACATGTGGTACAGCTGAGATGGATGGATGGATGTAGTACATCAGATGCAGGACTCTCAGTCCTGGCTGCACATGTAGGCCTGCAGGTTTCATGTATCCCTGAGCCTTGGGGATTGTGGCTGCCATGATCCCACCCAGGCCCTGGGATTTCATGCCAGGATGAAACAAAGCACTCAACTATATACAAATTTATTTGCTACAATAAATAAATATGAATAAGAAACATTAAATACTTACAGTAAAATGAGTATGTGACACCTTATACAACAACCTGCAGTCAACATATTGAACCATTTTGAGGGACTGCAAAAACATGAACTGGGTGATTCACAGCATATGCAAAAATTAACTCCTTTGCACAGAATAAGCATTAACCCTTTGGAACAGGTAAGTCAAGGCATCAATACAATAAACACATATGAACATCAACTTGGATAAACCCAGGCAAGTTGAGGTAGCAATACCATAGACGTGCACAGGCAACATTACAGGTAAGTTCCAATAATAGACAATAAACACATATAGGTAATGAAGACAGATAAACCCATATAAACTCCCTTAAGGAGTACCCATAGCTATATTAAACTCTATAGTATGAAACAACAACAATCCCAAAATACTGGGGTGCACTCAGCACCCCACAGGGTGTCTCCTGGAGCCCCTCCACTTTGGGGCCCCAGTATGTGGACACGCCCCCTCCCATAATGGAGGAGGGTGGAGGCTGCAGACCCTCCTCTCCCAAATCCATGTCCCCTGTGGGACCCACTTCCCCAGCAACTCCCACTCCCACTCCCACTCTGAAGCGGCTAAGGCTCATCCGCTGGTGGCCAGTCCCATGAGGGCCTCTCTCTGGTGGTGCTTCCAGCTCCTCTCAATGGTCTGGTGCCCCGCACTGGGCACCCAGGGCACTCCCACGGGAGCTGAGCCCATACTGGCTCTGTTTCCCTGGCCTCACACTGGAGGTTCCTCCCTATCTTGGGCCCTGCTCTGGGCACCGGGGCTCTCTTAGTTTAATGCAGAGCCACACTGAGGGGCTCTGGTTACTCGGCCTAGAGTTGGGGCTAATTTGAGCAGCCTCGAGCTGCTCCCAGGGCTGGCTCTCCATGTGCCAACCTACGCACTATGTGGGGCCCAAGCAGCCTTGAGCTGCTCCCAGGGCCGGCTCTCCATGCACCAATCAATGCACTGCCTACCCAGCCACTTGCCGGATTCATAGGCTCAAGCCACCTTGCTCATGCTCTAGGAGCTGCTCACCGTGCACCTATCTATGCACTGTTGAGGCTCTGGCGGGATCCCGAGGATAGTCATCTCTGGAGTTCTTCTCTCCTCGCCATCCTTCGCTACATCTCTCCTAAGCATGCCGAGTACGCTTTCTTTCTATATGCTTCAGTGGCTTCACCCCTGAAGTTTTCTGGACCTGGCAGTGCTCAGTCTTGAACCAGGTCCAGACTGCTCCTTGCCCCCCGCCCCATTTCAGGGAAAGGGTGTAGCCTTGCTTACTCTGGCTTGCTTCTGATTGGTGGATGGGCTCCACCAACTGGAACTGCAGAATCTCGAGCCCAGGACTCATCCAGAGCTCAAAAGGTAAGTCTGCTACACTTCCTTACCCAGAATAAAAAGAAAATTCTTGCGCTAGAGCACTGGTGCTCATCCTATCTGGCCCCAGAGGATGGATGAATGGCAGAGGGTCAGTTTGCAAACGAGATCTAGCTTGGGGCTGGCATGCGGGATCAGTTTTCAAGTGTGATCTGGCATACCAACTGAACCCCATACATGGCCCAGCCCCCAAAGCTTTATGCCGCTGCATGCCAGACTGACCTCACATCTGATGCAGCAGGGGAGCAGTGATTAATACTACCATGGCCCCTCCTGATGCCAAATTTCTGGACCTGTGGGGAGACTAACAGGCATGGATCCATGGGCTGGATTGGACCTACAAGGCAGAGGTTGAGCCTGATTACATAAGAGTTAAGAATTAAAATCTGTATCTCTGAAAATAAAAAGGCATGGGAGCTTGTTACATTGATACATTTAATTTTTAGCTAGAGTCAATAGAGCTTTGTTATAGCGAAAGATATATTAGAGACAAAGATTTATCCCTGGAAAAAGAAAAGTGACTAAAAACTGTGAATGCTGAGTAAAAGAAATCCTATACTTTATTCCTATTCCACAACCAACAAGCCTTTCATGTAGATATAGGTGATAGCCTTTCTACGTAAGAAACAGTAAACTTGTAAATTTCTGTTTCAGCAGCAGCCTAATTTTAAAGAAAATAGTGTTTCCCCTAAATTTCTACATCTGCAGCTATGTAAATAAGAAGAGAGAGAAAAACCCCCCAGCTCTACAGAAATTCTGGGAAATTCCAAAAGGTGGAGTTAGCTCATGAGTACTTCACATTGTTCTAGAGGAGGGCTGAGTGAGGATATCAAAACAAGATAGGTGAAGGTGGGACACAGCCTGAGCAGGTAGTGTTTGATCTGCAGCTTGGTGAGAACAGTATACCAAAAGAGAAGTGGATAGGCAGCACATCATAAATCTTGCAAAGGTACAGAGAGTTGACACTGATTTAAAAAAATATATATATCTTGAAGGAAGGTCTGAAAGTTTATAACAGCTGGAAGCACCAGATTAACTGGCAAGCACTGAATTCTGTGAATATTAATGGAAAATGAAGCAGTAGAAAAAGTTTCCTTTCCTGCAGCTATGTAGATAGCAAAGTATAAATTTTGTTAGAAGTATTTTCCTATGTTCCATTATATATGGTGTTCCAATTGGGTTATATAGCATATTAGTATCTTTTTATGTAATTATGGTCTGTAATTTTGTGGGTGTCTTTAACCTTAATGCTTATGTGCGTGATTCTCAAATAGTTTCATTGTGTGGAATAGTCAACTACAATATAAAATCTTCTTAGAGAACCACCCCCCCTCCAGCTTTTGTTTTTTCCTGTGGCAAGACAGCATTTGGTTACATAAAACTAATAGTAGGACATTAAGAGCCAAGAAGAAAATACAATTTCCTTAAAATGACGTGTGCAGCTGCTTTCTCTCCCTGTCTGTATCTGTGCAGTACCAGAGTGTAAGACTTTACATTTATTGGCTTGAAGTCTCTTCTTGTTGCCTTCAGCTCTTAAGTGCGCAGAAGGATTGATCCAAGCAAAGCATGAGACTTCTCTTCACCCCAAAAGGCTGTGCTTGGGCTTTGGTTTTTCAAAAAAAGAAACAATAGGTATCTTGGCCTGAGTTGAACCTGGTAGAAGGTTGAAAATAGGTGGTTTAAACCGTTTTACCACTGTGACAGACAGAAACTCCACAGACCTCTTGGGAGTATTCTGTGGTTCATAAAATACAGTAGACCAATATCTAGCATAAAAATGAAGTTTTGTTTTATAAAATACTTCATGAGGCTTACATAGCAATAAAAAGCAACTCACTCTGATTTTATGATCAGCTGAAATTGAGGCATTTCTCCAGAATTATGCTGGCATGGGAATGAATAATTGAAATTGGTTTCTCTCCTACCCTCAAATTGGATACCTGAATGGGATTAGGATGCCCCACTTAACCTTAAGAATCTATAGGAAAAAATAGAAGAGCAGCAAATGTGTCAGTTATTTACACAAATAATCACAGGATAAAGTTTTGAGTGTGGGGCAGAACGAGTTACAAATAGATTCTAAAACCCATGGAACGTATATGCAACAAATGCAAGTACTTTTCCATGCCAGTATTCTCTGAGGTAAACTGAGACCTCATGAGTCCCATAAATCATAAAATTTGGATAACTGCCAACTGGGTAAATGCAAAAGGATGAAGGAAAAGAAATTATGGAGAAGATTATATAGGAAAGACTAGACTATATATAGTTTGGAGCTCATTTCAGGTTGGAGAGTGTTATATAAATTTAAAATTGTGAGTATCATAATAATGTTTTAAATTGCACTCAGCTACAAGTTAATGAATAATGAATGTCAGAAATGTGAAATTTGCCCTCCTTGGAATATTATTTTCACCTGAAATACCTACCAGCAAATTTATGTTTGGACCAGATACAGGTTTAGGGATTAATATCTTGTGATCCTATGGGTTTTTAAATGAAAACTGTATGCAACATTAGTCTGTCTACATTTTTTTTTCTAAAGGGATAAGCAAGATTTGCTATCAACCTTGAAAAGCTTGTTAACTATAGTACTTTAAAATCTGAAATCTTAAATGACCCAATAATGACCCAAAATAAAATGACCCAACCAGAAATCATTTTTTAAAAAGCTATTAAATTATCAATTATAGTGTCATTTGGGGAGTAGGACTGAAATATGATAGATGCTGCTGAACACAGTCCCTGCCCTGAAGACCTTACAGTTGTCTTTTGTGACAAGACCCAATAACATGACATGAAAATAAATTAAATGCTTTGGTAGAGAGAGGAGGTGGATAATTTTGCTTTTAAGCTGTGTAGTCTGCAGACTCATGCCATTAACACCCTTACAGGTGCACATCACCATCATAAGCCAGGATCCTAGTTTTCTTTGTTTAAAAATTGCAATGTATCTCATTTTTAAAAACTGCAAATTCTCTGATTAAAAACCTCCAAATCCACACTTTTCCCTGATTTTAAAATGAAACACTACTATGTGTGTATGTCTATAGGTAACAGTTGAACACAATGTTTTACTGATATATTTACAGTTTTAAAGCAATTTGGAAGCCTACCAGAGCATCAATCACTATAGTAAAATAAATTTTAAATACCTGTAAATTTTGGCATTTGATTTCAGGATTTTTATCATAAAAAACCAGACCTCCTCCTGCCCCCTGCACTCACCAGGATGTGGGTTCAGCTGTGGCTGTCCAGCTCCTGGCTAGAAACACACACACACACTGCTTTGTGATGCTGAGCAGCCCTGATATGCTTGTTCCCTGCCCATGCCATTGCCCCTTACTCCCAAGCCACAGCCTCCTCAGCACTGCTGGTGCTTCTCACTCCTGACCCACAGCCTCCCACCCCTGCTGGAGCCCTTCACTCCCCACCCACAGCCACTTGCCCCCCCAGCCCTGCCAGAGAGGGCCCCCAGCTGCTAGGGACCCAGGTCCACAGCCTCCTTTCCCCCACCCCAGCAGCACCTGAGCCCTGGTTGCCACCTGTGGGAGGTGGCAGCTGCTGAGGCCCAAGTTGGGAGCAGAGCAGGGAGCAGAGCATGGAGCCCAGCTCTCTGTTCCCCATGGATGGCACCTCTAGAGCAGAGTCCATGGGTAGGTGTGGATGTGGGCTGCCTGCTGCGGGCTTGGGGCTCCCTGCCCTACCCCTGGGAACCTCCATGGCTGCTACCAGTATGGTAGGACAGAGTGGAGCGGGAAGGCTCGGTGCCACCTCCAGGAGCCCTGCACCCCTGTGGCAAGGCACCCCACTCCTGTCTGACAGCAGCAGAGGGCACAAGTCTGTGCCATCACCTCTCCACTGCTGCCAGGTGGGCACAGGGTGCCTTGCTATGGCACCATGGGGCTCCCAACAGCAGCACTGTGCTTCCCTGCCTTGGTTTGCCCTGCCACGCTGGGTCTCCACTACTGGGCCATGGAGACCTTCAGGATTGGGCAGCAGGGCAAGGAGCTCTGAGCTCACAGTGGGCACCCTGCATCCACCCCTACCCCATGCACAAATCTGGGGGGGCACATGCTCCCCCATACCTCCCTCCCTGGGACTGCATGCAATGACAAGGAGCCAGCCCCCACCCCCAACACAAGCTGCCTGTGGCTCTTTCCCATTCCCTGCCCAGGCGCTGCAGCCATGCATTCTGGCCCCAGGTCCCAAGCCCCATACACCACCCCAGCTAGGCAGCAGCTCCAACCCCAGCGGTAGCTCTGCCCAACTCCCTCTCTCACTATGGGGACCTCAATTCCTACCCTTCCCTCTGACTAACCTGTGGGGAGCTTGTGGAAGCTGTTCTCTATGCTGCCTGGTTGCCATGTGCATGTGTAAGTGAGCACATGCGAATGGAGCCTGATGCCTGATTACCTTCCTCCCACTCCCTGCAGCCCCCTGCAGGCTGGAACTCTGCCAGACTTCAAGGGGAAACCCACCGTTTTCTGCATTTTTCTAACTTCAACCAAACTGCAAACTCAATCAGGTCACAGTAAACTTAGCATGTTCAGCTGCAGTGCCCTCAAGCACACTGTACTGCTTGGGACACATAGCAGCCTAAAATAGAAGCAGTGTAGCCATATCTGTGTGGCACTGCTGAATGACAGTCTGCCCCAAGGAAATTAGCCCATGCTGTCTGAATTGCTTTGGAGTTAGGAGCTGGCCTGCCCTGAACAATTTGGTAGCAGTAACTTTACCATGTAGAGATGACTTTACCTTTTATGTACCTCAGTTCCCAGTGTGTGTGTAGGTAGGTAGGTAGATATCGATTTAATTTTCAGTCATTTTACCAGTTGGACTGAAATTTGTTCAGGCTTGTGTTGGCAGTTTTGATAAAAAAATGTTGCAGTCATTGTTGAATAAGATGAAGATCAGAATGGAGTAGGCATATGGACTGCCTATTGAAAAAAACCTTGCTGTTTTCATGTGGATCAAAAGCTAAAAACAGGTAAAAACAGAAAATGCATTATGCAGGGATATACTTTTCATTGGGAAGTGCTTTTTGGTTTTGATCTGACAACTGATGAACACTTGAAAATCACATCATAGGCACGCTACTGGGTTAACAATACTGCTTGTCACAGTTACAGTTACACCACCGCTGTCCCCATTTTGGTTGCTTTAAATGTATCCCTGGGATGTTCACCTGTTCTGGGGTGGAATTTTGCAGCTTTTCTGGCCTTCAAATAGAATCTGAACTGCAATATCTGTTGCCTACCATTCTCAACCTGCTTGTCTAAATGAGGTCAGGAGTCTATGTCCTGTGGTGAGTATGCTGGTCCAATGCTGCTTTGTTTTCAAGTATGAAGAAAGCATTTAGAGAAAAAATAATTTGAAAATGGTTCACATGCATGTATATTTTACATAATAACTAGAGGCTTCTATCCCTGACAATAACTTAGAGAGGCCTAACCAGAGGTGCAATAAGCAGGGTTTGTGTCCTGGACAAACCCTGCAAGGAAGGGGAAGGCACATTGGATTCCAAGAGTGTTGAGGGTTAGCCACATTGGGAACTTCATAGCAGTCCCCAGCTGCACCACCACATGCCCTGCCTGCCCTTGCTCTTGCTCTTAAAGCAGCAGGAGGAGCAGCAGCAGCAGTAGGGTGCTGTGTACCAGCTTCTGTTACTGCAAGAGCAATGCTATGGGGCTGCTCTTGCTGGCAGGGTACAGCCTCTGCAGGTGTGGGGGATAATTTTGGTGCCACTCCAAAGTTGGCACCCAGGGCTGGTGCACATCTTGCCTATCCCAAGCTATGCTAATGGGCTAACTTGTTCAGGTATCCAAGCAGATACCAATGTCCCAGACTGTTTCCCACCTTTCATCTTCTGAGAGAGACTTTTTTTCCCGTGTAGGATGGTTTTTACTTCTTTGTTTCTGGCTTTGATTCTTTTCCGTGACAGTAAATTCATAGGTGACTGAAGAGGAGCTAAAATCTTAAAAACAAACAATTTGGGTGTTGTCCCTTAATGACCCTTGAATGTTTGTGAAGAGACATGTTATCCTGAGCTATTCTCTTTCCTTCCTGATGCTTTCTCCTTATACCCTCTTAAATTAAACCAATATTTCTTCCTCTAGTATCTGTATGTGCAAACCTTGCTCATGATGTACATTTGCCTTCTGCACTGGGTCCTGGAAAGGTGTCACCAGCAGTGTTTGTTACGGATGATACATGTACTTTGCCTGATCTTTCTTCCCCTTCCCCTACAAGGGTCGTATAGTGTGGCAACTTCTACTGCCATTCAGTTCCTTGTACCGTTTTTGGCAGAGAAGCAAAACCAATGCCAACACTGCTAGACTATGTTATTGTATTAGAATAGTTTGCTACTGTTAATAGGATAATTACTGTAAATAAGCTTTCCAGGTTTTCCCTGGCAAAATAAGCAATAGTAAAATAAATTTTACTATTACTAATATTTTACTAAATTTTACTATTATAATTTTGGTATTACAAAAATACCAAAACAAAGACTAACAAAAAACCCTCCAACTCCTTCTGCTTCTTCCTCTGCTCAAAGCTATGGATATGTTTATTATATAGAACAAGAAACAAGCCTAGACTAAGGTAGTTGATACCATGGCTTGTCAGCTTCATGAGGTGAGCCTTGATTTTTTTTTTTTTTCAGGTCTTAAAACTTGTCCATGATGTGGACAGGTAATTCTGATAAATCATCACAGCAAGCAGCTTTATGGTTTAAGAGATGGTCATAATCCATCAAAATGTGCATCAGGTCTTCCTTTCTGTATATACTCCTGCCAGATTTGCATCTTATTAGAAATGCTGCCTCATGGGAAAAGTCCATGAGGGCGGAATCTGATGTAAAGGTTCAAAAGAAGTGAAACTCTAACTGCTTAATAACAGCTCAGATTGCACATACTTTGGTAACCATGGTAGCCCTTTCTATGTATGCATTAATTTATTTATTTAATTCATATCCTTTGGGGATCAAAAACACCTCACTCAACTTGAACCCAGAGACCATGCCTTAGGCACCAGTGATGTAGCTATCACTCCTGCTGCTGCAGGAGTTGGAAGTACATATTAGTGTACTAGTGGATTTAATAATCTAGGCTCTTCCAAGAACATGGCTATGCTGCTTACAGTTCCAGACTTAACACATTCAGAGTTAGTGTGATTAGCTTGGAGTACTGTCTCATAGTGTTGGTTTGCTCTGTTTGGACATACTCTTTGGCAATAAGCTTTTCTGTACTGTATCCATCTGACACATGTTCAGTCAAAGCAACTTCATTTGACATTGAGAAATGAGACTGTTTATCTTCCTCACAGTTTTCCTGTTACACTTGCTGTTTCCCTTCAGGACAGAGTCTAGCCATGCTGTGTCTACAACTATAATTTTTACCATGTGAACAGGCTTAGAATCTTGTCTGCTTGAATTGACAAGATTAATCTCATGAGGTTCAACAAGGACAAGTGCAAAGTCCTGCACTTAGGACAGAGTAATCCCATGCACCAGTACAGGCTGGGGGCTGACTGGCTCTGCAGAAAAGGTCCTGTGGGTTATAGTGGACAATAAGCTGAATATGAGTCAGCAGTTTACCCTTGTTGCCAAAAAGGCTAATGGCATATTGGGTTGCATTGGTAGGTGTGTTGCCAGCAGGTCAAGGGAAATGATTATTCCTCTCTATTCAGCACTGGTGAGGCCACATCTGGAGCACTGTGTTCAGTTTTGGACTCCCCACTGCAGAAAGGATGTGGACAAATTGGACAGTCCAATGGAGGGCAACTACACGATTTGGGCAGTGGGGTTCCACAGGGCTCGGTCCTCGGGTCCACACTGTTCAACATCTTCATCAGTGACTTGGACGAAGGGGTAAAAAGCACCCTGTTCAAATTTGTTGATGATACTAAGATGTGGGGGGATGTGGGCACGCTAGAAGGGAGGAATAGGCTGCAGTTGGACCTAGACAGGTTACAGGGGTGGGCAGATGAGAATAGGATGGGATTCAACACCGACAAGTGCAAAGTGATGCACCCTGGGAGG
>NW_017728886.1:164073066-164118531 GCF_001723895.1 Crocodylus porosus | reverse complement strand
GTCGGACTAGATGATCTGCTCAGGTCCTTTCCAACCCTAGAAACTAGGAAACAATGGTGAGGGGACTAGGAGGCATGACTTATGAGGGCAGACTGAGGGAACTGGGATTATGTAGTCTAGAGAAGAGGAGACCAAGGGGATTTAATAACAGCTTTCAACTACCTGAAGCAGGTTCAAAGGAGGATGGAGCTAGACTGTTCTCGTTGGTGGCAGATGACAGAACAAGGAGGAAGGGTCTCAAGTTGCACCAAGGGAAGTTTAGATTAGATATTTAGGAAGAATTTTCTCACTAGGAGGGTAGTAAAACACTGGAACAGGTGACCCAGAGAGGTTGTGGACTCTCCACCCTTGGAGGTTTTCAAGACCCAGGTAGACAAAATATTGGCTGGGATGATTTAGTTTGGGATGGTCATGTTTTGAGCAGGGGTTTCGACTAGATAACCTCCAGAGGTCCCTCCCAACCCTTATTTTCTATGATTTTAAGTGTCTCTATGGGTTGCTACATCAGGTATCTTGTTCAAGAACTTAATACTCGCTTATTAAAATTTTTCATTGAGGCCTTCTGACCCTTTGAAGATGCACTCTTTTCTGAAGGTGCTTCCAGGAAATAAGTGTTTTGTAAGTTGAGGTTAATGGAACCTATCCTTGACATTTTCATTTAGATGTTTTAGTAGGTAACCTTTCCACAGACCCTGAGTTGCCTCTTCAGCCTGGATTGAAAGCAAGAACAGCCATAGAAGGAAATTTTTCACTTTGTTTCCAAAAGGAACAAGCACCTTTCTTGGCTGCCTCTGTGCTACATGCTATATCCACATGGTCCTCAAACCTTAGCTTCAGCATTTAAGTAACTCAAGATCTATGGATAAATATCAACTACACAATGACATTTGACTACATTTTTCTGTAGTCAAAAAACAAGTGAAAACTAGAAGCTGGTATATTTGGAGGGCTGAACCTCTAACATTTATGTATCTTCTTCACAAAAGTTAATTCTAAAGAAAAGAATAGGAGAAAATGAACTGTTAGCATGAACTGTTGTCATGAAGTTTTTTTCATCACTTTCAGCTGAGGAAGCTATCATTCCATCAGGGCACAATATAATAGATGTTTTCAGAGGCATTATGAGAACTACTGAAGAGAATGGCCTAGACCTTTTGAGATTCCTCTCAACATAGTACACAATAACTAAGCTTTTGCTATCCTGCAGCCAGCTGCCTGAGTAAAAATAGCTTTACCTATTAATTATGTTAGAGCCCATAAAGATTTCTGGGTCACATTAACATCTATTTCTGCAATCTCAAACCACACTGGTCAAAATACCATGGCTCCTCCATGGGTATTGAATACTTGTATCCTTGTGCAAAAGGTCAGTACATTGCAGGTAAAACTGAGGTAATTTACAAAACACAGCCCTAAAAAATAGGTTCCAAGACACTAGATCCTTGAAGGCGGAAATTAATTTTTCTTTACTGTAGGTCAGAATAATTAGTTATCAAGCTATGCTATCAAAATACAACTATATCCATGCAAAGAGTAACAGATTTTGGAGACACACTTCAAATAGGCATATACCTCTCTTAATTTTATCTGGTCTCAAGTGCAGGTAATTTCCCAAACAACTCTATAGGCAGCTGTGAACACCTCCTCTTTAAGACCCCCAGAGTTGTACTTCCCTACAGAAATCAGGAGGGATTCCTGACTAGCTGCCTCTGTCTTTTCTGAGGACAGAAGTCAAAGATCTGCCTTTTGATGGACAAGACTTATTTAGTTCAGTGAGAAGAGGACTATGAACATGCTGAAGAATTTTAGATCTACCTTGTAAGATCCTTCAATCTGTATATGCTTTTTTGTAGAAGGAAACATGTCCCAGGGGCACAGGATCAGACAAGGGGGAAGCCTCATTCAGAGGCAAACCCCAGACTAAAGTAAAAGAAGGAAAAAACATACCTGTTATAGGGAGCCGGAGCAGTGAGGAAGCATGCCAGGGAAAACTGCCTGGGCAGTTTATCAGCCGCGCTCATCTCCAGTTGGGGCTGGGTAACGTCATGAAGAGATGCCACCCAGTGAAGATAAAAATCAGCCCTGATAGCACGGGAGAAGGCCAGAGGAGTGGTGGGGAACCACAGGGCAGAAAGCGTCCAGCCGTTGCAGTTGGCAACAGCAGGAGCTGCAATAGATCCCCGAGCCAGGGAAGACTGTTGGGAATTGGAGGAGCTGGCAGGGAGGCCGGCAGCAGAGGCGGTAGCCAGAGCTGCAAGAGATCCCCGAGCCGGGGAAGACCAGCGGGAACCAAAGGACCCGGTAGGGAGGCCGGCAGAAGCAACTGCAGCAGGAGCTGCGAGGGATCCTCGTGCTGGAGAAAACTGGTGGGAATCCAAGGAACTGTTGGGGAGGCTGGCAGCGGCTACAGCGAAAGCCGGCATGGGAACTCCCATCAAAGGCAATGGGTGCCATGGCTCCAGGGTGGAGGCAGGTCCTGGAGGGGAGAAGAAAGACCCCAGCTGGGGTGAAGGTGTGGACCCCGACCCGGAGGACGCACTAGCCTAGGGGTGTTAGGAAAATTAGGGGCTGGGGGGGAGTATGGGACTCTTCTTTTTGTTCTCCCTTTTTCGCGCTTCTTCGGTAGTTGTATTGTTAGTTTCTTTTTTTTATTTCATGTCAGGTTGTTTCAGGGCAAGGGGTTTTATGGTGGTAAGGGTATCAGTTGTGCTTTCCTTTTTTTTTTTTTGGGCTGGTCTATTTTAGTTCCCTGTCTAGAGCAGGTTAGTGGAGCCCTCCATACCAGGCTGGGGTAGCAGGGACTTCATCCAAAGACAGGAAAGGAACCACATGAGAATGCGATGAGGGCCAATAGAAGGCTCAGGGCGTTGAAGGGGACAAGCCCAAAGGCTGAGTGTCACCAGACCCTCCAGGTCCGGCCAGAGCCCAAGTTGCTCGTCTGCGAGACAGGATGTGGGGACTAGGGAAGACATCTGCAGGGGATAGCCGCAAAAGATCCTGAGGCTTGTCTTGAAGGTTGGCGTATGGCTGGGGTGTAGGGGAGGTTGGAGCTCTGTGGACGTTCACCGGGACATGTGACAACTCTGGAGGCATCCTCAAAGCGGATCCCCTCCACTGAAGGACCATCCAAAGTCGTGGCAGGTGAGTTTGGAGGGTCACCCTGAAGGTAATCGAGGTACCCTCTGGGTGCTACACGAGGTTCCCTGGTGAGCAAGGTCAGTTGGTCAGGCAAAGATGGCATGGGAGCGAACCATCGAGAGGAGATGGGCACAAAACAATTTAGACCTCTATTGCTAGTCCACAGTCTTCACCTAAATAATTCTACTATCAGAGAATTATAAATAAAGGAACAATAAAGGAAAGACCTAGATTCCAAAAAAAGAAGTTGGCATCCTCTTCTCTCACCTCCCAGTCTGGTCATTGGCATAACTGGAAGAATTGATACAACAGTTAAGAATTGTGGAATAGTCTTTATTGATCTATACCATTTTTTCCTTCCTTTTGGTTCTTATTCCAGATCTTTCTTCTTTCTCACCCCCAACCTATCCCTCTTCGTGGATCACTCTCAGGTAAATCTAATACAAGATACAGATTCCTTGCCAGAGATTGGTACAATTAAACTCACCATTTTATGACCACAGGGTTTTTATTCCCCCTATTTTCTGATTTCAAAAAAGAAATGAGAATGGTATCTTATGCTAAATGTCAGTTATCTGAACTTATATATCTGTTGCTTTGAGTTATATATGATGACTTTCCTATCAATCATTCCCTTGTTTAAATCCCATGGAGTGGTTCATTAACCTCAATGTACATGATGCTCACTTCCATGTGGCAATACATCTGGCTCTCAAACAAATTTTTATTTGTGGTACAAAACAATCATTGCCAATTCTTAGTGCTTCTGTTTGACTTTTGACCACACTATAAATGTTCCAAAAATGTCTGTTGGTGGTGGCACCTCATCTTTGGCATTGAGCCATGTAGGTGTATTCATTCCTTGATGACTGACTCATTTGGGGGGAAATCAGCTTCATAGTTTGCAGAACTAATCCAAATAATTCTTCATCTACTTTTCTCCTTAAAAATTAGTGTCAAAAGTTAAACATGAGCCCTCTCAGTCCATAGAATCCATAAGTATAGTATTGGACATCAAAGGAACAAGAGCCTTCCTTCCCCAGAAAAGGTTTAAAATAATCTGATGCAATGTGATGTTAGAACATTCTGCAGTCATCAATAAGGATGGGTCTCAGGTTGCTGGACTAGAAATGCTGAAGCTACTATGTGACACCCTTTGTCAGGTCATGACATTTCATACCATTCCATGTGTTGCTCAAGTCAATATACCACCTGAATCATCACAGTGACTACAGGGGTAACTGGTGCTTTCTGAGCCTGGGGGGACACACTGTGGGCAGGAAGTGGCTGGCCTGGCAAACTGTGGACCACCAGCTGGAACACAAGTAAAGCTACCTCCATCCCCTTGGCAGGAGTGCGGGCCAAAACCTCACCCCTGGCTGCCACGGGCCCTGCGAAAGGAGCTGTGGCCTCTCTGCCTGGCTTTGTGTGGTCGCAGTTTGCCATCCTGAGTAGTGCTGAGTCAGAGGCCAATCTAAGGAGGAGCATGTGCCCCCCCTGGGTTTCCCCTACCAGTTGCCTGTGAGTGACTCTGTTCACAAACATTCTGGAACATCATATTTCATTCCTTTGGTGTGCGTGGATCAGGAAAATCTGTTTGCCTAGAACAGTTTCTGCCATTTCTGAAAGAGAGAGCAGTTTCATTCCTAGGTTTAATGAGAACAAAGTAATAGACACATATTACATAGGTAGAGAGGAAAGTACAAGGTAAAGCTTTTTATATTGGGAAGGAATCGTATATCATAAAGCAAGTAAACTTGATGGCTGTAACCTCCCTGGAGTGGATCAGTAAGCTGGTAGACCACCTGGGCAGCAAAATTCATTTAACACAAATGGTCTCTAAGAGGACTGATTTTGACTTAAGTCTTTTGCAAGTGAGGAGTCCCTCAGATGGGACTGCTTGCTACCAAAGCCAACACTTTTATTTATTTATTTTCTAAGTGGGAAAAGTCCTAGTATTGCCAGCAGGAGCTTTTTATGATTCAGCAGTCTCTTTCACTTATGGTCTTTCACTCTTTCCAATTATTTACAGGGTCTTTGTCAATTTTATTTTTTAGATCTTCTCTGCATATCCAGCTGCAGGCATACCACCAGTTTAAAAGGATGTAGTCTCTCAGAAGTCTATTTTCACTCTGAATATAGTGCTGGACTTGGTGCAACTCACAGGGTGAATACCTGGAGAAAGTCCACCAAATGGAGTCATTCTGCAGAGGAAGTCTTCCATTCTGCAATCTTCTGTTCCATTTATTTTACCCTGAATTACCTGTTGGCAAATGCAGTTTGGGGATACATCAATAGAAGCATTAGGTCCAAAACATGGGAGGTGATGGTGCCTCTTTACTCAGCAGAGGCCCAGCCTCATCAAGAGTTTTGTGTGCAGTTTTGGGCTCCATATTTTAAAAAGAACATGGAGAGGTTAGAGAAGAAGTCCAGAGGTGAATGACAAAATTGATAAAGGGCTTAGAAGGCAAATCATACAAGAAGACATTGAAGGAAATAGGCATTTTATCTTACAGAAAAGGCACTTAAGAAGGGACATGATATCAGTCTTCAAGTATCTGAAGGGCTGACACAAAGAAGAAAAAAACACCTGTTCTCTCTTGCTGCAGAGTAGAACATGGACATTGGCTTGAGGTTGAAGCAAAATAGCTTTAGATTAGATATTAGGAAAAACACAGACACTGATAGAACAGTGAGGCAGTGGAAAAGACTACCTAGGGAAATTGGAGGTGTTCAAGAAGAGGTTGGGTAGCATTAATCAGGTATGATCTAGAAGCAGCTATGCCAATGTTCTACTATGGGTATTTTCCATGTTTCTGGATTTTGTTGGTTTGCATGTGGGGCCAAGAAGGGTTTTTTTTTTTCCTTGCCTGCCACTACGTATGTCAGGGTTTTGTTCTGGGGTTGTGTTTTGTTTTTGAAGACTTCCTCAGAAGCACTAGGTGCTGACTGCAACCTAAGCTGGGAGTTTTGACTGGGGTGTACCAGTGCTTCTGCTGGGACTTCAAACAAGAAGGTTCCTGACTAGAGGGTCTGCCCTTTTACTCAGGGACAGACTGATTTTGGGTCATGAAGGAATTTTACCCCATGAACAGATTGGTATGGACTGTGAGGGTTTTTGCCTTCTCTGTAGTAGGGGATGTGGCCCTCTTCCTTGAATTTCTTGAGCATATTTTAACAACCTTGTAGCAGCAAGATGTTGGCTACTGTGCTCCCCCTGCTTTACCTCTTGCAGGCTAGGGTGTCATATCTTGTGATTGTGTAGGGGCTGTGTAGTTTTGCTAATAGGTTAAACAGTGGATTCGTATAGGATGGTTTGGATAGGGAGGATCCTGCCTCATGCAGGGTTGGGACTAGATGAACTCTGGAGGTCTCTTCCAGCCTCTCTTTTCTAATTCTTAGCAGACCAAGGTGGAGCTGTTTTGCACTTTCAGTGCAATCCTCTGAACAAGGCAAAACTTTGTAAGGCCAAATATACATAGAAAGAAACAAGCCTCCAGGCAGCAAGAGCCAGATCCACCAAAGGGCTACCATCTTAGGTTCCCAAGTCCAGAATTTAGATTGCTCTCAGCTGCTGCCTTTTGCTAATTAACATCCATGTGGAAAACTGTCTGAATCCTGACAATACTGAGTAGCAATGTGCCTATCTGTAATCCCAGCGGGGCTGTGGCATTCCTCTTCCTGTGTTGACTGCATACCCTAATCCAGTAATTGTTTTCAAGGATATATTAAACCTCACAAAATTCCCACTTGGAGGAGAAAGTGGAGGTGGCAGTCTGAGCCACAGCCTTGTGGTTAAATCACTCTCCTGAAATGTGGGTTTGAGTCCTCTCCAGCAGAGACCTAAGTCTCTTGCATCATAAGTGAATGCTCCAACTAATGCTGATACAACTGGAAATGGTGCTTCCCACTTATTTCATGATATTAAGGGCTGGCTTGGATGCTTCCTTTCAGGGGAGCACTTGCAGCTAAGAAGCACAACCAGCTGTTAAGAGAATTCCTGGTGAGAGGCAGAGCTTAAACCTCACTTCTGTTGGCATTTCCTACTGGATATATTAACTGGCCTACCTGATCAGAGCATTAGCGTTTGTCCCACACTAAGTTGACTACTCTGGCTTCATTGCATAAATAGCTTGGTTGTCTAACCTGGGACTGTGGATTTCAAGAGGTGACAAGAGTCCTTAAAAATGAGGTGCTGCAATACAAGCCTTACAATACCTACATCCTTCTGCGAGCGCAGTGAATTAATGTGTCAACAGCACAAATAAAGCAGGAAAAGAGCACTGTTTGTAAGCAAGCCTCAATTATGGCCTAGGAAGAGCGTCTGAAGATAGGTCTTCAAAAGGGTACTTGATGTGGTACTGAGATATAAAGACATACCCACTAGACCCTGCATGAAACTACAAAAGCCATTTTGCACATAGCCAGCCAATGTCATTACAACTTCCATCTATTTTTTCTGGTAAGTCTTGTACCTATCTTGTTACCATTATAGAGATGCTATCATATGTTATTGAAATGAATAGGACACTCTACGGCACTGATTCGCAAATGTTTTGTTGTCATATACCTCCTCTTACATTTGTTTAGGCTGCTGTACATCCCTCTGTATTATGAATTATTAAAAAAACTCTAATACTGTCACCTTCCCACCAATGTAGTAATTATTGTAGTTTATTCTTCATTTTTTTTCCTTCTTTTTCTCCCTTTCCTGTTCCTCCATTTCTCATATCGTCTAGGGTTTGGCTGCGCAGACCAGTTTTAGCACAAGCAATGAGTAAAGAAGGAAGACTGAAAAATTAGAGGGCTCTATGTTTGCTGCAGCAATTCAAGTACAGAGCTTCCCAGGGATCAATACTTCTCCAGCTTCCTGTTTTTACAAGCAAGCCAAAAGCTTCCAATCAGGATACCTAGTGTTAAGTATTTAAATAAAAATGTAGGTACTTGGGTCAAGGAACTGTTGCTTTTCTGAAGTACTGAATCCCTTCCGCTTTTGTCTGAAGCAGTACAACTTGCTCTACTCTTTCTCTGGAGAAAGAGAAATCTTCTAAGCCAGTGGAAGACATAAGTGTTCAACCATTTTGTGGGGAGGAGTGGGGAAAAGGCACCTATATTCAGGAGATTATGATAGCCATGTTTGAAAGCCAACCCTAATGTTACCTGGCTTTACCACCTCATGAAGTGGATAGGCTATTGTGTATGGCTTGCTTTTTACAATGTGATTTTGTCCTTTGTAAAACATACACTGTATGTCTTTTAAGATTTCTCTTTCAACTCTTGCCACCATACCTAGTTGTATTATGAGATTTGCTGAACTCAACTTCCAGTCTGAGTTCATGCTTTCCTTTAAGAAAAATAAAAATAGACTTTTCAAATTGAAGTAAAGAAAGGAAGGAGGAGGCACAACTAAACGCTCATCTCCACAGAGGAGGCACAATAAAGAGACAATCACTTTGTGTATGTGTGTGTGGGGGGGAAAACAGCAAAGCTTTTTTGCACTTCTCTTAATACTTCTGACTGTTAAAAATAAAAAAAAGATTATTTAAGTGATCATTCCTTATTTTCTCATTAGGCTAGAGCAGTAATGGCCAATCTTTTTGCCTTGCCTGCCACAAGTTAGCCCTGCACCCTTCCCATGTGCTGCTCCAAACCCTGTCCCTCACTTGAAGCTGGGAGTGCAGGGTGGGGAGAAGAGCAGCAGATCATTTGCTGCTCAGCTTTCTGCTCCCTCCCCTGGGCAACCCACCTGACCTGTTTCTTTGCTTTCTGCTCCCTGCCTGATCTGCTCCTCTGCTTATAGGCCCTGATCTGCTGCTCAACTTTCTACTCCTTGCTCTGTACTCCTGGGTTTATCTGTTACTCTGCTTTCTGTTCCCAGCCTGATCTGTTGCTCAGTTTTCTGCTCCCTGCCCAGTCTGCTGCTCTGCTCCCCGCTCGATCTGCTGCTCAGCTTTCTACTCCTTGTCCTTGCCCTGTGCTCTAGGGTTTAGCCGTTGCTCTGCTTTCTGCCTGATCTGCCCCTCAGTTTTCTTCTTCTTGCCCTGCGCAGCTCGCTTGATCTGCTGCTGAGCTTCCTGCTCCCTTCCGGCCCGCCCCAGGCCTCCCACAGAGTCCCCACCCCCGCCCGGGCTGTAAAACACCCTACACCTCAGATCTGCTCTCCCAGGCCCGCAACAACGTCCTGCAGGTCCTGGACCCCACCCCTACACTTTAACAGCCCCGCCCCCTTGTTGACACTGGCCTCGCTCCGCCCCCCGACGCTCCGCATCAGCTGCTGCTGTGACGTCACGGGCCCGCGGCCCGGCCCCGGCGCGCGCGGCCGGGTGACGTCGGGCGGCGGTTGGCGAGCCGGTTCCGGGCCCCGGCGGGGCGGGGCGGGAACGCAAGATGGCGGACCAGATCCCGCTGCGCCCGGTGCCGGGCAGCGCCCAGCGGAGAGCGGCCTACTACGCCAGCGCCTCGGCAGCGCAGAGGCACAACAGGTACCGGCCGGGGGCGGCCCCGAGCCCTTGTACTGCTGCCCAGCTCGGGGCGGGGCTTCTGTGGGGCAGCGCCAGGGGGCGGGGCTTCCGTGGAGTGGGGGAGGCTGTAGTGGGTACCCTATTCCCACCTCTGCTGGGCATGGAGGAACCAGGAAACCGCAGGAAAGATGTGCCCCCAGGCTGTTTGGGTAGGTGTAGGAAGGGTCCTTCCTGTCTGGGGGTTGGGACTCTGACCTCTGGAGGTCTCTTCCAGGACCACTTGTTCCTTCTTGTTCTCCTGTGGGCAGGCCCAGGTGGAGCTGTTTTGCATGTTCAGTGCTCTACACCTTGAACAAGGCAAAACTTTGCAAGGTCAAATATGCATTGGATGAAACAAGCTTTCTGGCAGCAAGAGCTGGATCCAGCCAAGGGCCCCAAGTCCAGACTGTCAGTGGCTCTCAGTTGCTGCCTACTGCTAACTCGCACCCCTCTGCAGAACTGTCTGGATCCTGACAGCACTGGGTGCATCTACATGGTCAGCACCGTGCCTTAGTTACTGCCTATTTACTTGACTACTTGTTTAATGAAGTAGTAACTAAATGCGCAGTAACTGGAGTTACTGCACAGTAGTGCTGGTGCACGGTTATTTTGTGACTGCGCATTAGCCTAACAACACTGTGCAGTAGGCTGTTAGCACGGTTTTTAACTGCCACACTGCTGCACAATATTATTAGGCTAATGTGCAGTAAGTGTCTCGTGTAGATGCAGCTACTGGGTAACAGTGTGCCTAACTGTCATCCCAGTGGGGGAGTCTCTGTGCCTCTGATGCTTGGGTGCATCCACTGCTGACTTCCTGGTTGCCGGATGCTGGGGGATGGGTCTGAGCTCTATCCAGTGAAGTAGTGAGTGTGTGGGCGTGGGGGAGGATGAGTTATGTGGCCTGGCTTGGGCATTGGGTGGCAGCATGAGCCACGCACATTGCTAAAGGGCTACAGGCTCTGAGGGTTTAGGTAGGGTGGTTACGCCCCTTACTGACTATTAAATGAGGTACCTAAAGCATGAGCCTTTGGGAGGGCGTCAGTTCCAGCAGAAGGTGCTATTTTGCCGAAACAGAACAAAACAAAAACGTTCACAGACTAAGGGCATTTATACACATGCTCTGGGAGTGGGGCAGGGGGCACTTTAATTAGAATGACTCCAAGAGCTGCTCTAATTAAAGCACCTAGAATATCATGTGTATCAGCATCCCCATGCTGAAAAATGGTGACAGAGGCACTTTAATTAAAACGCATCAAACGAGCTTTAAAGTGCCTCTGGCATCATTTTTCAGCTTGTGGATGCTGATGCACGTGATGCTGGAGTTTCATGGATCACAGTAATTGTCATGCTCTGGCAGACTCGATTAAATGAGTCTGTTCCAATGCGTTGTAATTGCAGCATGTCGGAGCAGCCTCTCTGCATGTATATAGGCACTCTAAAGTTCCAGTACCAGTGTGATTTGTTCAAGTAGCAAAAACAGTGATGTGGGGGGGGGGGTATTCAGGGGTAAATCTTCAACTGCTGAGGCTGCTAAGGTAGCTGGTATGATTGCTGTCATGGAAACAAGTAGGAAGAGCCCTTATGTTTTTAGCTTGTTCATTAGATTGTGCCATGGCCAGTCGGTGTTATTGTCATCAGCTGGTCAGTTTTACTGCTGTATGACGTGGGCTTGTACAGACTACAGGGGAGGCTGTAAATCAGGGAAGTAGGCATGAGGGTTGGGCAGATGTTATAGCATGTGAAGTGATTGAAATGTCTGTTCTTGGAAGTGGATGATCTGCTTCTAAAGGCAAAGTGATGATCTGTCGCTTTCATCGTCAGTGGGACAAACAAGTCTGTTTTCACTTAGTTGAAAAATTCAAGAAGTGTATGTGTAATATAGCAGTGACAAGTAGATAAGATTTTTAATACTTTTTGGCTTTGGTAAAATGAACAGAGATATTTGGATTCTTGTTTTGTTTTGTTTTGTTTTGGATTGTTTGTATCACCGGGGCCACATACGCTTTTTTTCTTTCTCTTGTTTATATATCTTAGATTCTTACGTGGCCTCTTCTGTAATACAGGAGCACCTCATTTTACTTTATTTGCCCTCATGTGGATATTATCCTTGTTTGACAGATGGGGAGCTGAGATGAAGTTGCCCTAAGGGACTTCTCCAGATTCAGAGAAGTCTGGCAGAGCAGATAATCAAACTGATGGCTCTCAAGTCATGGACTAGAGCCCTAACCACTGGACTGTCCCACCTCTCTAATTATTTATCTTTACAGCGCACTTCATCCAAGTGTGTATCCTGTAGCCTGAAAATAGTCTAGTCACTCACTTGGGGTATGTATTTATTTGAACTTAAAGCACTGTCATGCTTGTGGCATTAAGTACACCCAAAGTAGTTTCCTTCATTTTCAAGGTGTCTAATAGCTGTTTGGTAGCTGCTTCTTCATTCTAGCTTAGTTACATAGAGTATAGTTAAGTGAAAAAATAATGGGGTTGAAAGAATGCTACACTTCAGTGGTTTATGCCTTTAATTGTTGTGTAGGTAACTGGAGTTTGTTATAATGTGAGCATTTGGCCACATGTTGGGACACTGGAGTTGGTTACAACGTGAGCAATTGGCTGCATGTTGGGACTGGCATTATGTCAGACAGATGAACAAATTTTATGTTTACAGAATACATTGTATTACCTTCTGTGTAATAATTCCTGAGCCTTGAATTATAGTTGAGGCTGCAGAGAAGGCCCCTGCCCTACAAATCCTTATGAAACTTCATTTTTATGTGAAGTCACTGAGGTTGCTCTCAGGAAGAAAGTTAACACCTGCATATGTGCTTACAGCATCAGAGCCTTTTTGCATTATTTTGATTTCAGAAAATGTTTAAAGACAAATGTTTGTTGAAGTATGATGGAGCACTATCTAGGGGCTAGTGTAGGAACATGGCTTCTAGTCTATACCTTGGCCCCTGGCCTACTTTGTGACCTTGGGCAAGCTGCAAAGGGTTTGTCTTCACTACAGGACTACTTTTATTTTACAAGATGAAGTCTCCTGACCATGTGTTGACATATTAACTGGAGTGAGACAAAGCTTTTACTGAAGTTTGGCTGTCCCAGTGGTGTACACCTTAAATTAGCACAACTCATCAACAGTTAACACAGATGCTCTGCAGAACTCAAGTGTTGGTTGGTATTGTGACTGTTTTTACTTGGATTAGGTTAAGTAGGGAAGAGGTAGTTTTAAGTGTAACTCTAGTTAATTCTTACTCTTTTAGCCTATGTGTTTGATTGACTTTATCATCTCAGAATGACTAAAACATATTTATAAAAACCAGTGCCAACCTTTTGGGCAAAGTCTGATGAAGATGACGTACCCATAATGTTTTTCTCTTGTCTGTAATGTGGAAAAAAAATGGTTGCTTGATGTTTAAGAGCTTGAGAGTCCTTTTAGGTTCTCTGAAAGGATCTTGGTAATTTAATATTTTCAGATGTTTGACCAACAAAATCAAAATAATAAGAAGTGATTTACAATGGTGAAGTTGTGCATTCCTTTTTGGTTTTACTTAAGACGTATGAGCAGGGATTATTTGTCCTTTTCCACCATCACTTTTCCGATCTTTTCTGTAGTTTAAGCTAGAAACTCGACCGTTTTTGACTTTTTTCCTGGGATAAACTTTAAATAAACTACCATATTTATTCAACTATATGGCAGTTCCCCCCTCCATATCCCCCCCCCCCTCACATCAGCATGGGTGTCATCGAACTGCTGCTAGAAGCAGCATGTGCTCAGTCATGGAAACCAACTATGAGATTGATTGAATGCAGCCTATGCTGAGCATGCTCATAAAGCACATGGCCCAACACACTGCTGGGGACCTACCATAAGTCTAGGTTAGTGCGGCCCATCTGAATAAGATATAGTGCCCATTGTGCTTAGTCTCCTTCCATGCCAACTCATTTTTCAAGTTGCGGTGAACCACTACATCAAATACATTTCAGGGTGGATAAAAATCGATGATTTAAAAAAAATCAATAAAAAATTGGATGTTTATTTAAATCAGATTTTTTGATTTAATTGTATTTTTGATTTTTAATATGCTTTTAAAAATGTAAACCTATATAAAGATAGTTTTAATATAAGATATGTTAAAACTTGAAGATATCATCATGGAATAGAGATTATAACTTCTAATTATATACTGTTTGAGACAATATATTCATATAACCTTTTTAAAAAAGTTTTATAAATAGGTCACAACAGGCTATGGACTATATTAGGGGCCCAATCTTATGGGGTTTGATCCTCTGTAGCTTGGTAAAGATTTAAAAAAAACACTTCACCCAATGGGACTCCGTACTCAGTCTAGAAGATTCCATTAAGCATCTCTGTGATGCTTAGTTTCAGTTCCCAAACCATGGATTTGTGTCCCCAGAGATAACATCCTTCTTAACAGCAGTATGTGGAGATGAGTTTACCTACACATCAGCCCTCTTGTCTCTCTGCAGGTTTGTGTACACAAGAGTCAAGTCCTTACCCCTCTCTCTAAAATCGCAAAGTTTCCAGAAGTTAAATGAGTAGAGCATATCAAACAACAAGAATGCACTTTTTGTAAGAAACAGTGATTGAATCAAGGCTTCCTGACTGGTGATTTAAATTGATTTGACTTAAATCAAATCCACCCTGACACATTGTGACTTCCTCTTAACTCCTACAGCCAACCAGTGCCTTTCTTTTCCATTTCTGCTGATTCCTAAGAGACTCTGTGGCCCCTTCTCTCAGCCTGTTGCATGTGATTAATGTAGTCTCACCCTCTGTTGGATGGAGACAGACCAAGCAGCCCTGCACTTCACCTGTATATACATTTTTGAAGAGTCCCAGGACTTGTGACAAGAACACCTAGCTCCAGTCATGACTGGGGGGCGGTCTAATTAGTACATGGTCCTTTGGGGGTGTGTCTGGAGTACACATATGTAGTGAGCAGTGCTGGGCTGTGGGATCACCTAGCTTAAAAAGTTGTTGATTTTGCTGGGGCCCAGCCCAGTGAACTACAGGCAGTCCTCGACTTACAACATTTTGAGTTGCAACATTTTGCACTAACGTTTCTAAATTGACACCCCGTTTCAACTTTGCGATGCTAGTTTCAACTTTGACATTGCTTGATCCAATGTGATGCCATGCCAGCGAACAAGTTTGCTGCATCGCTCATCTCCCTGGAGAACATCTGTCCAAACTTCCTTGGACACTTTCTTTAAGAAAGTAGACAGGTCTCTAGAAAAACCTGCAGCCAAGGCTCCTGAGAAGACTCCAGCCAAGAACCCTTCAAAAAGTCCAGCCAAGAACCCTTCAAAAAGTCCAGCAATGTCACCTCAAATAAGTCCTTCCAAATCAATATGATTGCTATTTACAATATAAATACATTAATGCAACTATATTACTCATCTATAATTGATTGAGTACAAACTGCTGTGGTATTTTTGGTGAAAATAGGGTATCAGGCCTTGCTTCAGGAACCAATCCCCTATTTATAACATTGTTTCTTATGAGAAAATTGGTTCCAAGTTGCAATGTTTTGACTTACGACACAACTGGTTCCTGAAAACCATGTCTTAAGTCTGAGGACTGCCTGTATATGAGAAGTCATGAGCCATTCCATTCTGGACTAGTATCTGTATTTCTGGACTTCATACTATATAAAAAATAGGTACAAAAGTGGTGCTAAAAAGTGTGTTTATGGAGTACCTGTGCTGAAATTTGCAGCAGTCAGGATTGGAATCACAGCAGGCTTCTGTTTTCCTCTGCAGTTTCTGCCCTCCTCGCTGTCCCTTTCCTTTCCATCTCTCGCCCCTTACTGTCGCATGCAATTTGCTTCCACATTGTGCTTGGGGAAGGAACAGCCTGAGCAGGTTCTGACTGTAATAGGAGGGTGGAGACAGAAAGGCTGTGGAGGGAAGCTGACAGGGCAGAGGGCACCCCCTTAATGTTATTTTCCCTGCTATAGCAGTGGGAGGGGAATGAATTAAAGGCAACGCTCTGATAACTAGATTCTATACCTGTAAAATTATAACAAGTGGAAAAATTTCCATATATAGAGTCTTATTTTTGCGTGGGGGGGTCATCTTTTATTTGAGTAAATATTCTGATGTTGGAAAGCAGAGGACAATTGCTTCTATTGGGTGATTTAAAAGTTTGAAATTTAATTGTTGGAGGAATGTTTCAGAGATAGATTTTGATTCCATGAGTTCATTCTTTCTGTGAAGATTTGTGAAAGACTGCAGCAGCCTGTGAAACTTCAGAGTTCTGCAAAGACTAGGTTTTGGCCTGCTAGATGCATTTAAGATTCCGCTTCTCCCTTTTCCCCCAAACTTCCACATTTTAATATACCATGAGGAAGCAAAAAGTTCTTCCAGAACTCCAGTTTCAAAGGTTACCTTTTAAAGGTGAATTAAAGAGGTTTTTAAAACTTGTTAGGATTTCTATTCTGAAATTCAGTGGTTTATATTTTTATACTGGAGCAGTTGATTACAGAATCAATGCTTTAACATAGTAGAGAAGTTTCACTATTACCTCATTGTGAGCATCAGTCACCAGTTTTTTTACGGTAGGAGGAAAAATAAGTCTTGGCATTCTTTAGAAGTAATAAGAACTTAAACTAATTGACATAAAACACTTTCAAGTGAACATAGTATGTTTGCAGGAGGGTGGCTTACATTTTGGTTAAACTAGTTTCTAAATACAACTTTTATCTATGTGCAAGACATTAGTTCTTCAGGACTGATACTAGTGGAAGCTTGTTTCTCCCCAAATGTAACATCTGAACTTTTTTGCAGTTGCCTGGAAGCTGGTTACCTCGAGCAGCTTTAGAACTGAATTGAAGGACTTGAATTATTTTAAGAGTTTTAGATTACCATGCAGTATACAGGAATATATATCTTTACCAAAACTTTGGAGCACAGGCATATGGATCCACATAATGGAGTGGTGTTGGACACTTCCAGGAGAAGGAGTTTTCTCAGAATCCATTCTTCCTGCTTTCAGTTTTAATGGTGAAGTTATGTACCTCCTCCCTCTTCTTACCCAAAGGTTGGAAGGTTAAAGGTAGACTTCATGTGGATCTTGAGTTCCAAAACTCTCTTGCCTCTCTACATTTGGTCATTAATGACATGGTCAAAAAAGAATGAAATGTCATGTAAAAGGCTCGTAGTTTTTCTTATGTTTTTCTTTAATTTTTTCTATTATTTGCAATGGATGTGTCATTAATTCATGTAAGAAGCAGTTATTCCTAAATACGGCTAAATTTTCTTTAAATATGATTAGATAGATAGATATAGGCTTTGTCTTTTCCATACAATGCATGAGACAGCATCCATAGCTTTGAAAACCTCAGCTGCTTTTTCCTATTTTATCAGGTTGTCTGAATGGATACTGTCTCCAAATTTCTTTGCTAGACAGTTAGGTCAATACTGTCCTTGAAACTGTAAATATGCCTAAAATAATTATGGGGTTTGAATGTATGAACTTCCAAACTGTAGGTCAGATTTACGGACTGCATCTGCCACTTCATGCAAATAAATATTTTGACAGGGAAAGAAGTTACTCCATCATTAAAAACCCTCAGGGTCTATTGTGATACATTTCTCAACATCTTGGTACATAGATGAACTAGCAGGGTTCATGATGACTGATTGTTCCTGAAGTTTGGGCAAGCACATCCACTTGCCCAAGTTTCTCAACATGGGCAAGTGGATATGCTGTTTTGTCCTCACAATGTACCATCAACAAGGTGTCCGTGCCAATAACGAATTTAGGTAACTAACTGCTGTCTGCACTGGCTAATGAAGCTTTTGTGCCTTGGAGGGTCTTACACACTACAAACTCTGAAAATTTGTACTTTGGTATTATCTATCAACTGCAGAAAGTTTAATGCTATGTATGTTGTAGGGGTATGCTGTGCACTCTTTTATCTTAAAAGACAATACTTTGGCGTTGAATGGTTCTCTGATGATTATGATTTAGGGTGTAGAAAATCCACAAATGAACCTGTTACAGGAACATAGACTAGAAGGAGTGCAATTTGAACTGTGTGGTAAGAATAAGGGAGCCAAATAATGGTCCATTTGGGCTATTTTCTGCAGTATATGGAGGCTATTGCCTTGCATTCAGATGTCATTTCCATGATTCTTTCATTTTGCTCTCCAGGTTGTTTTTATTTTAAGGATTTATCCTAAAATTAGAAATTTGAATGTTATTTCTTACAGCTCTCAAAAAATAATCTTTTAGGAGGATGAGATGGGAGGAAGGGACTGCTACTAGAAGACATAGCAGTATTGATTACGGTGCACCCCTTTTGAGCCCACTTATTCCTGGTATCAGGGTTGAGACTCTTCATTTATACTAAGAAGACTTGTGCTTCTTGAAAGAAGAACTGTACTGGAATTTCAAGTTACCATGATAGTAAAGAGAGGCTTATCTTGCCAAGGAATTGGAAGAATGCTTGGCACCTCAATAACAGAATATCTTCACGTATTTTCCAGAATCAGACAAAAGTCTGATCAGAAATTAATCAGCTACTTTACTGGTGGCAAGGTGTCTTTGACATGCAGGTAACTTTAGATGGTTGCAGGTGTCTTTTACCATTTATATTAATGCATTTTTCTTGTTTTCTTCTTTTGTCTGGCATTCTGAACAGTATAATGGGGGAGAAGGGAATGAGTATAATGTTCTATTTGTATTCAGGTTGATTCTAAAGCTGTTTTTTCCTTCTTTTTGAATATACCCTATATAATAGTAAATGTAAGAAGCTAGTATCCTAAAAGAAATCAGTGTTCTGGGTTCTTTCTCGGTTAGACAAGGGAACAGCTCTTGTGCATTTGGGACAAGATCCTGTCTCCACTCTTGATTCTTTCTCCTCTCTTATTCTTTTGGTTGGTAGAGTGATTTTGGATGGATCTTTCCAGGCAGGTCTGAACCCAGTCCTGCCCCAGATGCACAGAATTCTCAATTAAATCATAGAGAAGTAGAGTTCCAGAGGTCACCTAGTCTATTTCCCTTAAGGATCATCCCTATCCAAACCATCCTATACAAATCTATTATCTAACCTGTTGGCAAAACTACAAGGCATAACATATTAACCTGCCACAGGTAGAGTAGGGGGAAATAGGGTTCTGTGTTGCTTGGTGCTTTGAACACAGGCTAAATTACCATAAACCACAGGTGGTTGGGACAAAACAAGGTCTTTTAATTCTGAGTAATCTGGTTTTCCTATTTCTATCCTTTACCTTCTAGCAGTTCCCCCTAGAACCTTTTATCTTTTCCCTGCACAGCTATCTGGCCTGTTCAATCCCATATTCTTTATGCAGCTTCTTTGGTACACCTTCATAGAGAGTGAGTATAATTTATAGTGTCCAAGTCATGGACTTTGGTCACTTTGACTCAAAACTGAAGGTTCTGGCATTCTCATACAGCCAAGTGGTTGCAAAATGGGATGGTTTTATAAGAAGTCGTCGTTCTGCTTCCAGTACCAGAGTTTATAAAGCCTGGAGAAACTGTAAACAGTATGGGATTGTAGTGGCTGAGTGCAGAGGGGTATAAAAGTAAACCATGTCTGGTCAGGAGGTGGAGCATAGATGAGGAGATGATGCCTAGCAATTGGTGTTCTGTCCTTGTCCTTAATAGGACAGGATAGGAAGACTATTTTACCTTGATGTGCTATGCGGTCCTGTGGCTTCATGTGTCCACATCAGTAATTTTGTAATAACCACATAAAATAAAAGCTACTGCAGGATCTGTGTGTTGGCTGCTTTGCTGTGTGCCACTGATTGTGGAGCATAAATGTGGTCTGTGTTCAGGGGGAAACCTGGATTCAACATGAAGTTCAGGATGGATAAAAATGAATGATTAAAAAAGATCCAAAAAAATTATATTTTACACATTTAATTGTATTATTAATTTTTTTAAGATGCTTTTTTAAAAAAAAAACAACAAAAATACCTTATAAAGATAGTTTTTATTTAAGATATGTTAGAGCTCAAAAATATCATCATGGAATAGGGATTATAACTTCTAATTAAGGCATTCTGTTTGAGACTATATATTCCTGTAGCCTTTTTAGAAAAGTTTTATAAATGGGTCACAACAGGCTCTGGACTATATTAGGGGTTCTCAGAAGATCCTCTGTGGATTAGTCAAGATTAAAGAGAACCACTCTGCCCAATGGGACAGAATGCTCAGTCTAGAAGATCCCATTAAGCATCTTGGTGATGCTTAGTTGTAGTTCCCAAACTGAATTTATGTCCCCAGAGAGAACATTCTTGTTAACAGCAGTATATGGAGATTAGAGATAACAGATGTGATTACCTACCCATCAGCCCTCTTGTCTCTCTGCAAGCTCTTACATCTCTGTAAAAGTGCAAAGTTTCAAGAAGTTAAATGATTAGAGGATTGTTGTGGGTGGAGTAGATCTGGGCAAGGAGGAGGAGTCTGGAGATGCATGGAAGGAGGGAGGAACAGTAGAAACAAAAGAGAAACATTTTGAGCAGAATATTCCAGAAGTTTTGAGGGATACATTTCTGACTATAGCCTATCCACTGATTTGAGATCTAGTGAGGGAATGGTATGGTAGAAGGGAAAACCTATCATGGCAGCAGGCTTGCCGGGCTGTAAAAGAGACACTGTTTGTGAATATTTTAATGAAGTTTATCTCAAACAACAGGAATGCACTTTTGTAGAAAATAATGATTTAAATTGAGGCTTCCTGACCAGTAATTTAAATCATGATTTAAATCAATTTGATTTAAATCAAACCCACTCTGGTGAGGTTAGAAAGCAGTAAAGACCAAAAAAAAAAAAATGGTACTGCATATCTAGAAAATGGTCTTCTCTCTATTTCCTGCTAAACCTAAAGTATATTATTCCTGCTGGATTTTCTTTTTTCTGGTGACCCTTTTAAGTTCCTGGTTCTAGTTCCAACAGGCAGATTGTTCTTTGCTCTGAAGTGGTCTTCTGAAAATAAAGCACGCAAAGGGTTGGTAAACATTTATAAACTCTTTTATTCCAAGAAACTGTCTAAGCTAGTGGGGGCTACCCTCTTTGGGAAGTGTTCCATGCATGAGCCTGTCACACTTCCCGACTGATGACTTGTTGAAATAGTGATTTAAATCTCTTTCGGCTCCAGTCTCCCAAAGATTTTTTTCTCTTTAATATTTTTCAGGCATGGCTACCCTTAAGTCTCTTTTAGACTTGTCTGCAGGGGGTGTCTCCATGTTTACTTATAGCACAGCTATTTTATATTACAAAGTGTTAGCTTTTTGGCTCAGCCAGTGCTCTGGGGACACTTAGAAAAGTGCTTGATGCACTGTTAGGATCACTAACATAAGGATTACCTATATGTGAAGTCTTTCTGAAACCTCCTGATTTAATTCCCTGGTCTGGAAAATGGCATCTCTTTGATCCTTTAGTTCCTGGAAAACTGCAGTTTCAGTGAGATCTGGAAGCTAGCCAGGCCCCTCGATACAGAAGACTCTTCACCTGGGAATGAGCAGAATATTGCTGCTATGGATATTGTCACTTCAGTATAAATAGTAAGCTTGGCAGAATTCTTCCCTGGCTGAGCCTTTTTTAATCTTTCAGCCAAAGTCAGGTTAACCTCTGTATTTGTATTCTCCCCTGTCTATAGTGGTTGGTGAAACACAAATATAAAGCAGACATGGGAAAAATCTGATTTCTTTCAGTTGTTGAAGTGATGTCATAGGGGTGATGGTCTAGGAAATATGTGAGGCAGTGATTTTTGTGGACAATATCTTTTATTGGACCAACTGCATGGTTGGGATAGATTTAGGCAAGTTTTCCAATGCAGTCAGATGAAGCTTGCAAAGAAGAATTTTTCTAACTATTTAGTTGGTCTAATAAAATATATCAGATTTAACCAAAGAACGTTGTCATCAGATGAAGAAAGCACCCACAAAAATCCTTGGTTCTCATGATTTATTTCAGTTTTTATCTAAAATCAGTTTTTAAGCAAAGACATTTAAAAATTAAACTTGAAATCATGATAAAATGTATTAATTAGAGATGCACTGATACATCAGTCCCATTCAGATCGACACTGATATAAGGAAGATTGACAGTATTGGCAGTTGGCTTTTTGGTTGATATGGCCGATAATGTTGCTGCTGCATGCCCAGGGCATGCGTGCAGCCGCAGCACAGCATGCAGTGTGGACAGCAGCTGAGTCTGGCCAGTAAGTCTGTTGTGAGGGAAGGGGTGTGGAGGGGCAGATCGAGGCCCTAGTGATGAGGGAATAAGTGGGGCAGGGGCAGGTGTTGCACGGGTGGGGCATGGAATGGAGCCATGGCTTGTCTGGGGGGTGGCTCCTGCTGCTGCATGTACCCTGGGAGGGGATGGGGGGGGCATGTGCCCCTGGATCTGTGTGTGGAGCAGGGCAGGCTGGCCCTGTGGGCTGGGGATGAGGGTGGCACCAGGTTCTTCCTGGGCTGCACTCAGGCCAGGCAGAGGCAGTGCTGTGAGCAGGAACTACAGTGAATTTTGAGATGCCTGTAGCCTCCTCCCAGTACCACCACCGCCTGCCTCTTGCTGGGAGGAGCTTGTGCCACCCCAGCTCACTTTTGCCCTGCGTGCAGATCCCCAAGCTTCCCGGAGTGTGTGCTGCTCCCATGGATGAGTTGCTTGCAGCTCTGTCCCATGCCCCGACCCGACCTGTACACCCCTGCCCCAGCCCCACTCCCTCCCTCACCATGGGGGCCTTGATCTATCCCGCCACACTGCTTCTCCCCCCTCCCTTGCCCTTTCCCCTACAGTAGACTTACCAGCTGGACACTGCTCTTCAAGCCATCCGGCTGCATATCAGTGATTGAATCAGTATTGGATGAAATGGCTAGTTGACTAAAACCTGGCAAACTTATAAATCTTATTTGTGTAGAAAAAGAATTAAGAATATAAATAAGCATGTATTTAGCTATGTAATTCTATAAATGTGGTTGGATGTAATGTAGCTTCCTGGCTAAATTTAATGTAAAGACAGTGTTTGCAAGTTAACCTGTTTTAGTGAATGTATGAAGCAATGAGAATGAAACATTCTTTGTGAAAATAACTACAATACATATGCAAAGCAAGATTAAATCAAGGCTTTCTACTTGTTGATAAAAAAAAAAAATCACTTTGATTTATATCAATCCACACTGCTAATGATTGGAGTGGATAATGGAGGTGAACAACTTGGAATGCTTGAACTATCCAAGAATCCAAGACAAGAGGATTATATCAATTTCTTGGACCTCGGGGCAATACGTGCTATGTTATGGACTTAGGGTAGTGATTCCACTCATTGGAGTTGAGCATTTCATTTGTGCATTCTCTCCAATCATTCACCCAAACCTGCTTACTCAGATTTAATGTAGGTGCCTGTTTGTTTTGTTGTTTATTTGTTTGTTTGTTTTAAACATGGTTAGAGGAGAGATGCTCAGCATGATGCATCTTGGACAGACTCTGCCTAGTTCACTGGTATTTCCTTCTTCCCTGTTTGTTTTGTCCAGCTTTTGCATTTTCATAGATTTCATAGATTGTTAGGGCTGGAAGGAACCTTGAAGATCATCAAGTCCAGACACCTGCCCCAGGGGCAAGAAGTCAGCTAGGGTCAAAGTATCCCAGCAAGATAAGCATTCAAGTGTTTCTTGAATGAGTCCAGAGTAGGTGCCTGCACCATTTCTGGAGGGAGTCTATTCCAGGTCTTGGGGGCTCAGACAGTAAAGAAATTTTTTCTTATGTCCAGCCTAAAACAGTCTTAGAGGAGTTCATGACCATTGGTCCTTGTGTTTCCTTGGGGTACTGTCGTGAACAGATGTTCTCCCAGGTCCTGATGTACACCCATTGTGCAGCTACCAGGTCCCCACTGAGCCTGTGCTTATCCAGGCTGAAGAGTCCCATGACTCTCAGCTTCTCTTCATAAGGCCTATTCTCTTGCCCTCTGATCATGCATGTAGCTCTCCTCTGGACTCTCTCAAGCTTCTCAACATCCTTCTTGAATTGTGGAGGCCAGGATTGGATGCAGTACCCCAGCTGTGGCCTCACCAAGGCCAAGTACAGTGGGAAGATGACATCCTAAGATTTCCTTGAGAAGCATCTATGGACGCAAGCCAGAGTTTGTTAGCTTTACCAGCTGACATTCCATTGGTAGCTCATGTTCATCTTGTGGTCAGTCATGACCCCCAAGTGTCTTTCAGAAGTGGGCGTTAGCAAGTGTAGCACTGTTAAGGCTGTAAGTATGCTGCAGGTTCCCCCCCCCCCCAATGGAGTACTTTACTTTGTTATAAACTTTCTAAGGGCAGAGGATACTTTATTTGTACAGCATCTAGCACAGCAAAGTCTCTACCAGTCAGACAAGAAAACAAAAAATCTAGTACTGATTTCACTCCATCTTGAGATTCAGTATTTAATATAAGGAAAGATCAGCTTTAGGACTCTCAGGTTAATCCAGGGGTTAGTATTTTTTAAGGACATACCCACATGGCTTCAAAGTGAATTGCTTAAAGATTGAAACGTCAACTTTGCTTTCCCTCCTGATAACCATAAAACAAGGATTGCATGAATATGAAGGAATTTCAGAAGTTGTTTAAATATATTCACATGTCTGAGGCCTTTCCTAGAATCTAAACCGAGTTTTTGAACCACATCTAAATATTTACGCTAAATACCTGGCATACACATCCATCTGCTTTACACAATTCTGTAACTTTCTTCAGAAAAATATGCTGTAATCCTGATGTACTGACTTAAGACTACTGTTAGAGGCCTTGAAAATGAAGGGAGCTATTCAGTTTCAGCTGTTCAGCTGTTAACACCACAGCACTGATAATGGTTGAAATGGTCCATTCTGTATGATCATAGAAGCATAGAAAGTCATCAGGAGGTCATCTAGTTTGCTGGTCATCAACCAGAGCCTCTTGAATTTGATCCTGGGCTGTGGGGGCTGAGCAGCAACCCTAACCGCCCCCCCCCCCCCCCCCCCCAACCCAGCAGGTCAGTTGGTTGAGGAGGGTAGGGACAAAGACCTCGGAGGTGTGTGCAGCAGGGCTCAGGGTGCAAAGCCCAGTCTGCTGTGCACAGATCAGGGGGCACATGCCCCCCTCCCCCCCAAAATGCAGGGCTGTGCTGGTGGCTGCAGCAGCTCTGAGGTAAGGAGAAGGGCAGGCCTTACATAGCCAAGGTAGGGAACTGAGCCACAACGGGCTTGTCTGGGGGCCATGGGGTGGGAGGGAGCTTGCAGCCTGGGAGGGCATGGGGGACACATGCCGCTGGATCGGCATGCAGGGCAGGGCAGCGCTGGGCTCTTCCTGGCTGTGCTGTGCTTCAGGCCACATGGCTGTGGTGGTAGCACTGGGAGCAGGACCACAGAGGGCGCCGTAACACCCTCCCAACCCCTGCTCCCAATGCCGCTGCTGAGACGAGTGCGGGGTAGGCCCAGCAGGAACAGCCCAGCACAGCTATGTCCCCCTCCCCCCGCCCGAAGACATTGTGGCCAGGGGCTGGTGGGCTGCAGCTATGGGCTGCAAGGCTGTGCCAAGCTGTTTCTGATGGGCCTGGCTCATGGCAGTGCTGGAAGCGGGGGTAGGGGTGGCTACGGCCCCCTCTCCCGCATGGCCACACTTCCAGTGCCACTGCGGCAGCTACCTAGCCCGAGCACAGCCCAGTACCACCTTGGCCCCAACCCGCAGAGCTCCAGTCTTGATCCTGGCTTGCCCTGCACCCACTGTAGACTCGTCTTGGCCAGAATGGACCAGCTCAAACCCATGCACACAGCCCTGACCATGGCATATCCTGCACCTACTCTGGACTGCCCACCCATGCTGAGCAGTGGTGGCAGCCAGGCAGAAGCTGCTGCTTGGCACCAGGGTAGAGCAGCCTCACCACTGCCAGGCCCTTGCTGCAGCTGCCTGGAGCCCATGCGCAGGCTGCCCTAAGGTTTCTCTGGGCTGCCATTATCCAGTGGGGCAGCAGTGGCAGTGCACAGGAGCCATAGGTGAATTTGGGTGCAGGCTGTGGGTGGTTGCAGCAAAAAGGTCCTGATAGCAACAAAGGGGAGGGGCTGCTTTCCCCCTGTGCTGAGCAGCAGCTTCTCGCTAGCTGCCATCACTGCTCAGTGTGGGCAGGTGAGTCTGGAGCAGCATGGGGCGGGCCAGGGTTGGAGCTGTGCATGTGGTTCTGGCTGATCCGGTCTGATCTCCTGAAGGCTGTATTTTGCCCACCCCTGGTCTAGCTCCATCCTCTTTGGAACGACCCTTTGGGTAGGTGAAGACCGCTATTAAATTCCTTCTCAGGTTTTTGTTTGTTTGTTTTTTGTTCTAAGCTAAATAAGCCCAATTTCGTCAGCCTCTTCTCAGAAGTCCTGTGCCCCAGCCACCCCAATCATTTTTAATGCCCTCTGCTAGACCCTCTTCAATTTGTCTACAAACTTTCTGTAGTGGGGCGCCCAAAACTGGATACAGTACTCCAGATGTGGCCTCACCAATGCTGCATAGAGGGGAATAATCATCTCTCTTGATCTGCTGGTGACACTCCTACCAATGCAGCCCACTATGCTGTTAGCCTTTTTGGCAACAAGGGCACACTGCTGGCTCATATTCAGCTTATTGTTCACTGTAAACCCCAGATCCTTTTCTGCAGAGCTGCTGCCCAGCCAGTCAGCTCCCAGCCTGTACTGTGCATGGAACTGTTCTGTCTCAAGTGCAGGATTTTGCATTTGTCCTTATTGAACCTGATGAGATTTCTTTTGGTCCAGTCCTCCAATTTGTCTAGGTCTCTCTGGATCTTACCCTAATGAACATTGTTCACTTTAAAATTGAGTAAATACATAGCTTTTTCAGTCCTGAGGCTATTTGCTTAAGTGGCATACACGACACTCTTCTTTTGCCACGGGTAAAGTCATCCAGTGGAGAAACTGACATTTAAAATGTACATACTGGGAACTGATATTTTTAGATCATCATTTTCATTATTTATTTTTGAGCATGGCAGTTGGAGTGTATAAAGTCTAGGTTCTACCATTGTTAGATGACTTGGTTGATAAATACAGTTCTGCAACAGCAACTCAACTTCTTGGTACAAAAGGTGTTGTGCTTTCCACACGAGAGCCTATGGAATAGTCGCAATCTCACTAAGTACTAAATATTGTAATATTAACAGATGTCTCTTTTAGTGGGTGTTTCGTGAGTACTTGATATTATATATACTATTTTTGTAAGATAGTTTATATATTGTTAATTAGTTCTAATGCCTTCCTTTACTGCA
This sequence comes from Crocodylus porosus, assembly GCF_001723895.1. Classification (NCBI taxonomy): domain Eukaryota; kingdom Metazoa; phylum Chordata; order Crocodylia; family Crocodylidae; genus Crocodylus; species Crocodylus porosus. The sequence continues at coordinate 164,091,609 of NW_017728886.1, read as the reverse complement.
GGCTGCTGAACATTACAGATAAATGCTGAATCTGTGGACTTTCTTGAGAAAAAGAGGCTTTTTGTTCAAACCTAGAAATTTTCTTTCTTGGATTTGCATCTCCATGTACTTTAGCCCACTTTTAATTGCCCTAAAAGTTGAAAAGAGTAGAGAAGGACCTGATTAAGTTTTATGGTCTGCAGCAAATAGTAGTGCTAGGCTGAGTTTAGAATTCCATTTCACAATAATTAGGATTAAAGTTAGAACAACATTTATTTAGTTGAATGCTGAAACTTTCTTAAAATATTTTAGGCATAGGGTAAATATCTAGCTTTTTTCCTTGGCCTCTTTATAATTGAAGTCTTAAATCTATGATTGACTTTGTTTTGGGGGGAAAAAAAAGTAAGGCTGACTTGGCAAAATATTTTCTTGGTTTTCTGTTTCTGGTTGTAAGACTCTATTAAGGAAGAAAACTTATAGTTCCCTGTTGTATTGTCATGTCTAGGCATTTTTGTTGGAAATTCATATGACCGAGTGAAAAATAAGGCCTACAAGGCCTTTCCTTGTTTTGGGGTAGGCCAAGGGGGACTACAGTAAATTGATAGTGTTGGGAAATGCTGCATTTCTTACAGTATTTTATCTGTGTCCATTTTGATTAGTTGGTAACAACATTTCCTAGAACAGACAGGTAAAATCATAAATGTTTGTGTATATGACTTATTAGCAGAAATTGAATTATTAATCTAATACTGAAATCTTTTTAGGGAGAGAAGCAATAACAGTGTTTAGAAATATATTTTAATGTAAAAGAAAACAAAGATGTTGAAAAGATCCTCACACTCCGTGTGAATTACTGAAGCCTGACACGCCAAGATGCATCTTGTGGTTTTCAATTTGAGGACATAATACTCAGTAAATCCCTAATAGTCTTCAGGGTAAATATGCAAATTGCAATCTAGGTGTACAAATGTATGTGCCTCTCGAAACATTCCCAAAGTGACTGAAGCACTCCAAAATAATGCTGTTTAAACAAGGTACCATTCTGAAGAATGTCACTTTTTTTTTATGTGTGCTCAGGGACAGCCCCTGTTAGACCTTTTGCTTTATACTCTATGCTGCTGTGTCTGGAGCCAGGCTGTCCAGCTCCCAATTCCCTCCCCACTTTCCTGCTCTTCTTACCTCAGTACTCCAGCAAGAGTCAGGGGGAGTAAAGGTTTGGGGGCTTCAGCTGTCCCTTCCCCCACTATACCCCTGCTTGCCTTTTCCCTCCCCTCCCTATGCGGGATGGTTGTGGGGAGTGGGGCCATAGGATGCCACACCTTCTTGTAGCACTCTTGATTGGAGAGCTGTGGCTGCATTAACATTTTCAATTTGATCAGCACAGTAGGTAATATACGTGTGTCCCACAACTGAAATTATACCCCTTTGAAACATACCCGTTACACTTGGAAATGTTTCAAAAGTTACTTGTCTGCACCCTTACTGAATTACTCATTTATTGAGTTGGTAACTTGCATTTGATCAAATTGTACTTTTTAGACATGCATTGAATTTTCAACTTTTGGAATCTTTAAATTGGGAACCTGCTACTTCCCTTGCAGATCATCTTAATGATTTCATCACCCTGACTAATTAAAATATGCTAATATAAATATACTCATAAGTATTTGGATGGAATATGCCGTTTTTGGTTCTTGCTATTCTGCTCTTCGCTATATTAAAGAGCCCGTTGATACCAGTATTTTTTAATGTTTGATGATACGCGTATACTGATCCTCAGGGTGGATTTAAATCAGATAGATCTAAATCACTGATCAGGAAGTGTCGAGTTAATCATTGTTTTCTACAAAAAGTGCATACTTGTTGTTTGATATCCTTTATTTGTTTAGCTTCTTGAAACTTTACACTTTTAGAGGCTTGTTTGTACGCAGACTTACAGAGAGACAATAGGTAGGGTTGCCAACCCTCCCGGATTGGCTGGGAGTCTACTGGAATTGGCTTTAATCTCTCGGTGACTATTGAAACAATCTAGGAGGTTGATATTGTGAATGGATTGAACAGTACAAGTAATGACATTGCGTCATGTTGGGGAAAAAAATCTCCCGGAATAGCTTTAGAGTTGGCAACCCTAACAATAGCTCTGATGACTGGGTTATTATCAGGTCTGTTATCTGTCATCTCCATATAGTGCTGTTAACAAGGATGTTACCTCTGGAGATAACAAAAGTCTCCCTGTGCCTGAAGAAGGGTGTTTGTGCCTGAAAGCTTGCAAAGAACAATTTTTACAACTATTTAATTGTTCTAATAAAAGGTATCGCATCTACCCAAAGAACTGTGTCCCTGTGATCTCTAGAGACACAAGTCTACAGTTTGAGAACTGTAACTAAGCATCACAGAGATGCTTAATGGGATCTTCTAGACTGAGCACTGAGTCCCGTTGGATGGAATGGTTTTCTTTAATCTTTACTAATCTATAGAGGAGCCTCTGGGAATCCCATAAGTTTGGTCCTCTAATACAGTCCATGGCCTGTTGTGACCTTTCTATAAAACTTTTCTGAAAAGGTTACAGGAGTATATTGTCTCAAATAGTATATAATTAGAAGTTATAATCCTTATTCCATGATGATATCTTTCAGCTTTAGCATATCTTAAACTAAAACCATCTTTAGATGAGTTTATTTTTTTTACAAAAAATACAATTAAAAATATGATTTAAATAAAAAAATCTGATTAAAATCCCTTTTTTTCCCCCAAATCATTGATTTTTATCCACCCTACTGATCAGTCATTTCTTGATCTCTTTCTTGCATAATTTGAGTTGATGAATTACAAGAATCTCACTATACAACACTTTTCTCAATCCTTAAACATTTTTATGTTTTTCAACCTGCTTCTTAAAACACAAATAGCAATTTTCCATTGCTAACCTTATACAAAGGTAAAACCATCTTCCTGCTTATCATTGTGTTCCCACTCTCCAAGCATTGCATCCTGTTTTAGTGTTGCATTGGAGCATCACACTGATGATGCACTATGGCTAATGAATTTTTTGCTTGGTGCTGTAGGTATAACTTTCATTCTTTTTCAAAGCATATGACCTTGCAAATTTGGTTTTGCGAAAACAGTTTATTTGAATAAGTCCAGCTCACCAAGGAGTCCAGGCTGCTCTGTGCGACTGCTCTGTCGTCTTTGCTATTTACCTTTTTCAGCCTGTGTCCTCTAGAAATGTTATCAGCAGTGATTTTTACTTTTTCAGTTCATTGATACAGCTAGGCTTGACATTACTCAGACTCAGGGACTTTATACTTACAGCTATTTTTGGTATGTCACTTCACCAGTTCTTAACTCATTTAACATATGCTTTATTGCATACTGTAAAAGCATGTCAGTAGTCAATATTGTTTTTATCAACTAGACTTGTGATTTTATCAAAGAGTAAAATTGAGTGTCTTGTCAAATGAATAGTTTTTTTTTATAAAACTACCTTGGTTGACATTTATATTTTTCCTTTTCTTAAATTAAATTTCATTTATTGAATTCCTTGTCAACTGTTGAATTATTTGCCTTTGATGTGACCTAACCATCCTATGACTATCTGGGTCATCCTGTTTGCCTCTATATTATTTTTTAAATATAAAAAAAGTTTCTTTCACTCTTGTGAAATCTTTTAATTATGTTATTAAAGCTACTGATGGGCCAGAAATTCCTTCAGTCAACACATTGAGAACTAACACCAAATTATTACGACATGCTGAATTTTTCAAAAATATTCCTCTCTTCTTGCAGTTGTTTTTAGCCCATTAGTAACTAAGGAGGCTGTAGAAGTTAATGTGATGAGAATTCATCTTCTTGAAGTTTTCTAAATACAGAATAGACATATTTATTTAAAATATATGCCTTTTTTTCCCATCATTACTACCCATTTTTGCAGATCACATAGTATTTTGCCAGCTCACATAGTGGGTTTTTATGCAATCGATAGCATTTTGTTTGTTCCTGATATTCTTAAACTGCTGTTGTACTTAGTCCCACCAACCATAACTTTCTTCAGCTTTTTCTCTAACTTTTTATGACTGCAAATTGTTTGCTCATGCAGTATACTGTTTAGATATGCATTCAGTCTTCCTTTTGGAACCTTCAAATGAGAATTTCTACTTCTCCTTACGGATTGCACTAATGGTTTAATGACTCACTGGTTAAAGTGTGTTCCTCTTAATTTTAATGTCTGGATTTATTATTAAGTCTTTTGTTCTTGCTCTGTCTTTTTCTCTTGCTAGGTTAAAGAGCCCTGTATTTCCAGTATTCAGAGATCAGGCTAAGGATTAGCTGTTGGTCAAAATCTAGTGAGACTAATTTTACAATATGTATGTTAATGCACCAAAGATAACAATACTTTGAGTGGATCATATAGTGTGTGTGTGTGTGTGCATGCATGCATGCATGTGTGGGATAAATAGCATTCACAAGTAAAAGTTCTGTCATTCTACATAATAATCAAGATCGATTTTTCTTGTGGTGGAGTCTAGTGTTTGGTAATGTGAAAAGTCTATGGGAATTATATAGCTTTTTACATATGAGACTATCAGGTATTTAATGATATTGTAGAAGGCAAGAATTACTACAGAATTCCTTTATGGTTATGTCATAATACCTTTCCTTGATGGCGATTAAGCTTAGCTGCTACTCTTCTTAGTGGACAAAATGAAATTATCAAATGCCTCTTAACGAGAATTATGCATTAAATAAATAAAATGGTTTGTGATACAATTAAGCTTCAGATAAATGCAGGATATAGGGAAATGATCTGAGTATTATGAATAATACAGGTATGTAAAAATAACTATTGGATTTCACAGTGTAGTGCTTCTCAACTTTTTTAGACTCAAGACACCCATCACTAAACTCAAGGCACCCCTCAGAAAATGCTAGGTCTTAGTTTTCACTTGTTTTTTTGAACGTGGAAAAATAAGAACAGTTTCTCTGCTGCAAAGAACTCTGACCACAACAGGTCAGAATGTATTTAACACAAAGGATTTTTACTTGAGATCTCTGAATTTATCTTGTGTCTCATGATTGTACAACTAACAGCGTCTTAACAATTAGGCCTGTACGAATAGGGAAGTATTTGATTCGCATTTAGCTGATTCAGAGGACAGTGATTTGATTCGGCGATTTGAATCACTATCTCAATTTGATTCAGTTGCATCAGAATCAGAAATTTGGGGCCGATTTTGGAGATCTGGATCCGCCAGGGAAAGGCAGGCAGAGCTGGGTGGCTGCAGGTTTTCCCGTGGCTCCACCAGCTGTGCTTGCCTCTCCCCAGGCAGGAGGAGCCATGGGAGAAGCCCCAGCCCCAGCCCCTGCCTGTCCCCAGCCTCCTGACAGTTCTTGAAAGCCTTGTATTCACCGGCTGCAGCAGTGAGGATCAGGGCCTCTCAGGGCCCATGGCAGAGTTCCCCTGTGCAGCATGGGGCAGTAGGAGGCGGTAGGGATCGCCCCCCCCACCTCCTGGCATCTGCATGGTAGCTGCCCCACAGTGTGGGTTGGCAGAGAACTGCACACTGTCTGGGAGTTGGGACGCAGTGGTGCCGGGGTCTATGCAACTGCTGGAGCCACCCTAGCTCCTAAACAATGTGTGACACCCTACAAAGTTGTGCTGCACCCATGTGATGCAACAGCTTCCGCACGGGTGCCAGGCAGGGGGGCAGTCCCTGATGCCCCCCCACTGCCATGTGCTGCACGGGGGAACTCTGCCATGAGCCCTCAGAGGCCCTGATTGCCATTGCCAGAGTTGGTGAGTGTGAGGCTTTTTTTTCTTTAAAACACCAGGATGCTGGGGCCGGGGGTGGGGAAGATTGAGGAGTGGGGCCTGTGGGCAGGGGGGAGGCTCTGCCATGTGGTCCCAGAGCCCCCACAGCCCCTGCTGCAGCTGGTGAGTGAGGAAATTTTTTTTTTGTTTTGGATTCCTGGACTGCTGGGGCAGGTGGGGGGGACATCAGGGAGCCAGGGGCTGCATGAGGGGGATCTGCCATGAGCCCCCAGAGGCCATGATCACTGCTGCCAGAGCCGGTGAGTGCAGGGCTTTTTTTTGTTTGTTTGTTTCTTTTTTAAATTGTTGGGAGGCTGGGGCCAGGTAGGGCAGCCATGGGGGCTTCTCCCATGGCTTCTCTACCTGTAACTGCCTCTGCCCTGGTTGGGGGAGTCATGGGAGAAGCCCCCATGGCTGCCCTGCCCGGCCCAATCCCCTGCCTGGCCCAGCTGACATGGCTCGCTCCAGATGGCAGCAGGGCACAGCCCCCACCCCCATGGCTGCCACATCTGCATCAGCATTGGGAGCGGGTACTCTGTTCTGCTGCTGCTTGCCAGCTAGCACGACTGGGAGCGGGAACTATACCCTGCTGCTACTTGCCCCCTTCTGGCCTAGAGTGAGCTGCACCTGAATCCTGCTCCCTCCCTTCCCCGGCTGGGCAAGCAGCAGCAGGCCAGAGCCCCCACTTCCAGCACTGCTGCACCTGCATCCCGTGTTCTCTTCCCCTGTCACTAAGTAACGTATCCCTCTACCTTAGCTAGGCAGCTTGTCCCAGCCCCAATCCCCACCTCCCCCAACCCCAGCAGACCTACCAGCTGGGGACAGGCGTGTCAGCTGCCTGTTTAGTCTATGGCCAAATCTCTGAAGCAGCCAAATCTTTTCCGAAGCTTTCCGAATCAATTTGGATGCTTCAAATCAATTTGGAGCTTTTAATAGGTCTCCCAATTTGATTTGGATTCGGAGAGTCAGTCCCCGAATCGGGCTGAATCTGCTCCGAATCAAATTGGCTACCAAAGCTTCACACAGCCCTACTAACAATGTGTAGCATCTTGGGGAGTCCTCAAAAGGATGCGATAGTGATTCTTAACCATGGTACCCTGGTTAAAAATCACTGTCATAGTGTATCTTGGTTTGTATTTCTTGTTAAGTGTAGGAAAGCCTTTAGATGATAGAATGCTTCATATCAGAGTCCGTTGCTCTTGAGCTCCATGTACTATGGAATGAGGCTATAAAATGGGCACAGTGCTCCAACCACCTAGGTTCTTTCCAAACATGGTCCAAGATAGGCTTAACCCATTATGTATTGCTAAGCTTAAGTACAGTTTAATATTTTTAATATTTATCTTTAAGTAAAAATTGCTTGTTCAGATATGTTTGGACCTGGTTAGCTTTTTCCCTTCTAATGTGATATATCAGATCCAGTGAGAGTGAAGCTACATTTTAAGAGATGCTGTCCTTTACTGCCTTCAAGGTTTGTACCTCTGTTTTAGGGGGAAAACAGTCTTTTTGTTTGTTTGTTTGTTTTTTTAACCTGCAGTAGATGGTACCTTTATACTACTGACTAGATTTTTAAATGCCTAACTCATTTTTTTTCTTGTCAAGTTAATATAAAAATTTCTGTTCTGGACTGGTTTCAGGAGTAAATGGAGGCCTCTGTCAGCCTCATAGGTATGTTGCCTTGGTCTTTGCAAAACAAAACAAAATAACTGCCTGGTTGCAAGCTCAAGGATTATTTGGATAAGGAACAGCACAAGATGAGGGATGAGAATTATGTTACCCATCTGAAAGACATTTTGACTGCTCTTAGTAAATTAAAGTCATTATGACCTGATGAGCTTCATCCCAGAATACTGAAGGAACTGGCAGAGGAGATCTTGGAGTCCTTGGCAATAATATTGACCAAGTCAGAGACAGAAGTAGCAGAGTACTGGAAAAGCATCTGCATACTGTCCCTTGCTTTAAAAAAAAATAAAAAAAGCACAAAAGACTCAAGGAATTATAGACCTCTGTACCTGGGAAGTTTATTGGAGCATATCACAAGGACTTCTATTTGCAAGCATCAGGAAGGAGAAAGGCAGATCATGGGCAACCAGTATGGATTTGCTAAGAACAAATTGTGTCCGATACATTTTATTTCTTTCTTTGGCAAAATAACTAGCTGAGTAGATGAAAGGAATGCAGTGTATCTGGACTTTGGTAAGGTTTTGACAAAGTCCCACCTGACCGTCTCAAACAAATTGGACAAATGTGGGCTCAAAATTACTTCAAGGTGGACAAACAACTTCTGAATAACTGCAAGCAGACAGTAGTTAAATGGATCCATATTAGAATGGCAAGAGGTTTTGAGTGGAGTCTCACAGGGATCTGTCCAGGGCCTGGTGCTGTTCAACATGTTTAATAATGATCTTGACGTGGGGATATAGAGCTGCTTAAACAGATTTTCAGATAATATGAAAATGAGAAGGATTGGAAGCCCACTGGATGACAGGAGCATGATTCAGAAGGATTTTGACAGATTGGAAAGTTGGCTAGAAACAACAGTATAATATTCAGTGCAGCAAGATGCCACACCCAAAAAGAATAATCAAAAACAGATTTATAAAATAGATGGCAACTGGTTGAGTAGCAACACTACAAAGAAGGATCTAGAAGTGTTGGTGGTGAATTGCAGATTCAAGATAAGCCTGCAGCGTGACACCACTGCAAAAAAGGCTAATGCAATGTTGGGTTGTAGGAATGGGAGCATTAGGGAAAAGACCTAGGATGTTATAGTGTCTCTCTTTTTTGGGCACTTTTTTAGGCCTTATCCAAAGTATTATGTCCAGTTTTGGGCTGAGCACTTTAAAAAAGATGTGGAGAAGTTAGAGGGTCTAGAGGTGGGCAACAAGAACAATAAAGGGCTTCAAAGCAAGGATGAGGGAAAAGTTGATGGAGAATGGGCATTTTCAGCTTTCAGAAAAGGCAATTAGGGGGGACTTGATAGCAGTCTTCAAATACCTGATGGGTTGCCATGAAGAAGAGGGAAAACATCTTTTCTCTGCTGTTGTAGAGTAGGATGAATAGCATAGCAATGGCTTGAAGTTCCAGCAAAGTATGCTTAGATTGGTTATCAGGAAAACTTTTTCACTGTTAGAACAGTGCTGCAGTGGAATTGGCTGCCCCAGAAATGTCTGAAATATTCTTCACTAGAGGTTTGATAAGTATTGATCAGGAATGATCTAGAAGTAGCTATTACTGAAGTGTGCTGTAAGGAGCAACAGCTGGAAGCACAGGGCCACTCACTGGTAGGTCATGAGAAAAGCTCTGAAGTCCAGAGCAGGTGGATATCTGCAAGAACTTTGCTCAGCAATAGATGAATGAAGGGGAGCTCCACAATTGACTCTACTTGTGAAAGGAGATGAAAGGAGTTCATAGAGGGGATAGAATTACAAAAAGAGGAGTTCTGGTCCCCCAGTTAGGTGGCATGATGTGTACGGTTGTTTGGTGTTTGTTCTCAGGCTGTGGAATAGAGTGAAGGATGTTTATTTTTCCTCTGCTTCTGGACTTTGCTGGCTGTCACATGGGGCCAGGAAGGAATTTTCTTCCCTCCCATTGCTACAGGTGTCAGGGTTTTTTGCATGGATGGATTGGATTGGATTGGATTTTCCTCAGAAGCACTGGGTGTTGACTGCAGCCAAGGCTTGGGATTTTCACTGGGTGTGCTGATGTCTCCATTGGGATCAAAACCCAGAGTTTCCTGGTTAGCGGTCTTGCTCAAGGTTCAGTCCTTCTGTTTTGACTAGTCAGAGATCATGCTGCTGGTATTCTAAATGTCCTTACAAATGGCCAGAACAATCTACATTTGGCAAGGCAAGTTTATTCCAGTGTTTACTCAGACCATATCTAAGGAGGAAAAGTTTTACCTTTAGTCCTGCAGGGACTTCTTGTTTTCATGCACTCTGCTCAAATCTCTGGTGGTGGCTGTAGCTGTCCACTGGGCATAGAAGGCCATTCCTTTTGCTTTATAGGGAAGAGAAGCAGCTGAGCACTCTGGACCAGAAGGCCTTTCTCCACGGTCTTTTTAGATATCAGTGTCTTGAACTATAAGCTGTAATGCCAGGGTCTAAGTTTCATTTCTGGAAGAAGATCTGCAAAAGCTAACAAAAACTTTAGTGAAGAATAACAGCTTGTTACTAAGTAAGGTTAAGAGTCATCTTTTGATGCATTGGACTGTAACAAGAGCAGTTGTTAGCCATAACTATGACTAAGAAGACTCATGTGGCTTAGGTCAGGGATGCAGAACATGACACCCACAGGAACATTCTCTGTGGCCTACCATAATTCTTTATTAAACCACTCATTCCATTGCTGTTCTGACAGATCCAAAAGTGAAAACTATTTAAAAACAGGGCAGTGAACTCTGTGTACTTGCTGACCAGCATTTTATTATTAATATGTGTATACACTTGCATATGCAGTCCAGTTTCTAGCTTATAGATGTGCTAGAGCTCTCATAGAAGATCTCTTTTTGAATGAGATGTCTTATTCACCACTAAAACTGACAGATGTCCTTGAGAATGAAGGATAATAGGTTTACAGCTAGATCTTTTGGCATTTATCAGCCTCAAGGAGAAAGTTCAGAGCTATAATCTTCAGGTACTACAGATGGCATTTTCCTTGCATGTTCATATTTCATGTTCATATTTCACTTACAGATGTCCTTACAAAGAGCAATAACCACCTGGGGTTAGAAAGGTGTTGGAGATTTACCCTAAAGGCAAACAGAACCCTTCATTGTCTTCTGGGGTCTAAGACTCAGCACAGTTTTGATGCAAGAACTACAGATCTGTCTTAAGGTAGTTTACTTATTCCCCTACCTTTTGGATATTAACACTTCCACAGTTTCAATAATTGGAATACCAATACTAAATGTAATTGGGCCCTTAAATTAATGTAAGTAGATTATTTCATACAGTTTGATTCCATCCTTCTATTCTTTATTCCTTCCTGTCCCTTTCTAGTGCCACAGCTTGTGCAAACCTATAGAGGTCAGAGAATATAGCATAAGAATTGAAAGGAAAGATGCTCTAGATCAGAGCTGCTAAAATGGTGGCCTGCAGAATGCATAGCCTGTGAGGGATTCCCACCCAGCTGCCACTCCTCTCACTGGTCCAACTGTTGCTGCTGCTCAGGTCTCTGAACTCTGCTTCCCTCCCCCAGCTTCTGCCTTCTGCCCCTGTCCCTGGGAGCAGCGTAGGCTTGTGGGGGTTGGCTCAAGGAGGCTTTATGGCATGTGATCCCTGACCACTCAGATGTTGGCCAGACCCACTTTAGATGCTTTCTGGACCTGAGAGAGCTGAAATACTTGATCAAAAGTTCAAATTCTAGATAGTGACACTTACATATGTAATTCCATCCTGATCTTTTGGTTTGAGTTGGAGCTCTAAGTATAAAAGATGCAACTAGGCTAACTAGGTAGAAGCTCTTTTATACTGCTCTCAGACAGGGAGGAATTGGTTGAGAAGGTGAAGATGTAAGGTAGCTTGGGTGACTGACGATGAAATGATAAAGTTCAAGAACTTAGGGCATGCAGGCAGCGTATTGCAGTTCTGCCGCGGCTCAGGACCACGCTGTCACCGCCACAAGATCTTGACTCTGGAGCAGCTCCCTGCCCAGCTGCGTGTCCTGCCAGCACTGCTGGGGCCACTGTCCATGGAAACCCTAACCCCACACTGTCATGGCCCTGCTGCTGTTGGGGTCTCCATGGAAACCAGCCACAGTGGCGCGGGCAGGGACTGCTGAGAAATGGAGTCTGCTGCAGGCCTGATCCAGCCCACAGGCCAGGCTTTGCCTGCTCCTGGGTTACTCTGAGAAGCTAGGGCCAGATGGTATTATGTCCTATGGTACTGAAGGAATCAGCTAAGGTAATTTTAGAACCATTGGCTATCCTCTTTGAAAACTTGTGGAGATTAGGTCAGGTCTCAAATGACTGGAAAATGGCAAATAAGAAAAGGAAAAAAGAAGATCCAGGGAGCTACAGATCAGTCAGCCTGACCTCAGTACTGGGAAATATTATGGTTCAGATCTTTGAGGGATCTGCTGTGAAGCACCTAGAAGAGAACATGATGATTAGGAACTAGCCAGCATGGATTCATGAAGAGCAAATCTTGCCTGATGCATCTCATTTCCTTCTATGATAAGGGGACAGACTGTGGATGGGTGGAGAGCAGTGGGGCTGATTTACCTTGACTTTAGCATGGCTTTTGATGCTGCCTCTCAGGGCATTCTCATTAAGAAGCTAAGGAAATGCAGACTAGACAAAAGTACTGTAAGATGGATACATAATTGATTGGACCATTGTGCTCAATGAGCAATCATCAAAGTCTGTTTGGAAAGAGGTATCAGGTGGGGTTCTCCAAGGGTCGGTCGTGGGTCAGCTGTTGTTTAATATCATCATTAATGATTCAGTGATCTTTCAACAACAACTCATGATGCCAAATGCCTGAAACTTGTTCACAAGAGCAGGTAACCAATCCATTTTGAATGCATGTTCATTTAAGTTGGGGAATAGGTCATCTTCTTTCCAAAGGAGTTTGTCTATCTTTTGCAGTGGCCACAGATCTCTTATCCTAGTGATACTGGTGGATATTCTATTTGGACACAAAATCATTGTACCTGTCAGCTTGGCTTGTAGGATTTTTAACTAAACTGGAGAAGTTTATTATTAGATATGCAAATATCCTGCTTATGTTGTAAAAAACAATCCACTAGTGAGCATCAAATATACCTATATCATAGATATATTGATATATCTATGATTGGTGCTTAATGATATATCATAGATATATTGATATATCTATGATTGGTGCTTAATGACTTTTATTTTATCTCTGCATAGAGGAGGGCCACCTGTTTGGTGAGAAGGCAGCAGGACAGGCCCTATGAGGAGAGACTGAGGGACCTGAACCTGTTCAGCCTCCACAAGAGGAGGCTGAGGGGGGACCTGGTGGCTGCCTACAAACTCATCAGGGGAGGTCATCAGCAAATAGGAAGAGCCCTATTCTCCCCAGCACCACCTGGGGTGACAAGGAGCAGTGGTAATAAGCTGATGGAGAATAGGTTTAGGTTATAGATCAGGAGGCAATATTTTACAGTTAGGGTGGCCAGAATCTGGAACCAACTTCCTAGGGAAGTGGTCCTCGCCCCTACCTTGGGTAAATTCAAAAAGAGGTTAGATGATCACCTGTCTGGGGTCTTGTGAACCCAGCATTCATTCCTGCCTGTGGCAGGGGGTCAGGCTAGATGATCTTTGAGGTCCCTCCTGACCCTAGCTACTATGAAATAAGTTATTAAGTGTCAATCTAGAGTTTTGGGTCCAGCAAACATTCCAGTATCAGACCTTGTCTTATTCTTGCAAAAAAATCCTTAGTTGCCACTTCGATTTACCCTTTATTAGTGGAAAACAGAATCATATTTACCCATGACTAGATTGAAAATTTATGAAGATTATAGTGAATGTACATCTGCTGATCAAGGGTACTAAGTCATCGTAGAACCTCTAAACCAGTTTTTATTCCACTTAAGAGACCATTTTTTTTAGCCCATGAGGAGTGATTTGCTATTATCAAGGCAACATTTATTATAGTAGTAACATCTGCCAGGAAGGGATATGAACTGCAAGCCGTCATGGTGGATTCCATTTTCCCCAAAGGCAGTTATCCTCTGCATCCTAAATTCCTGCCCAAGGTGATAACTGACTTCCATCTTAACTAGTCTGCCTCTCTTTCGATTTAGTATCCCAGACTTTGGGTGAGTCAAAGCTCCATAAATTAGCTTATATAAAAAAGCATAACTTTTTATTTAAATAGGACTAGAAACTTTAAACTCCTGAATCTTTATCATAAGGATTGGGCTTTTTCATTGCAACATTTTTTCTAAATGATGTTAGGCTGTGTATTGAAAAGGTTGTCAAACGGCTTCTGTCTTACAGTGTTTAGAGCATGTTATGCTATAGTCAAAGTAGCTTCATTGGCATTGTTGAAATCTGAAGAGCTGCAGCTTGAAGTTTTATGTATGCATTTCACTTAATATTACTTACTTAACTGGCATCTAGATCAAATGTTTGGTAGGGATATACTTCCTGTTGCTGCTTAATTTAGGACTCCTTGTTTCACTTTAACCATTTGACAGTGGCTTGCCAAATAATTCCAAGAGTAGGAAAAAGTAGAGTCCACTTAAAACAGGACAAGAGTTATTTACCTTTCTTTGAGAGACATCATTCGCATTCCCTAGCCACGTTCGGAACTTCTCTCTAGTCCTAATTGAAGTCCTGAACCTGAATTTACATGGAATGGACTTTTAAGGAGCTGTTAGGAGAAGGGTGAGAGGGATGTGTGTTAGTAGTCTACTAGGTACTATTGGAAAGCATTCCACCATACAGGTTTTACTTATGGTGCATTCTCAAACAGGTAGAGTCCTTTAGAAACCGCTTCAGTTGCAGGTGAGTAACTTTTTTTTTTTTTAGCAACGTGTCATTTTATATTGAAAAATCCAGTTTTTGGAATTGGTAGTAATTTTTTTTTTTTTAAATGCCTGTATACTTTATATGGATAACTTCATAAAGAGCTAGAGTTGAAGAATTGATTAAGAGCATGGTCGCAGCAGGAACAGTTCATAATGTTAACAGCTAGCTATGGGAAAAGACCTATTGGTTCATTACTCTTCTTTACAGTATATTGGCTATTCAGGATTTGTATATCTCAAGTTATCAGTCTTCCACCCTTTTGGAAAAAGCTTCAATACTGCTGATCTGCTATGATGTCCCAGTGGCGATGGCTTATCCTAATCTAGTGGATGGTGAGTTTGGGAGCATCTTGGTAATGATTTTGCAGCTTGCATTTGGGCCTGGCCTTTGCAGCAGGTGTGAGGGATGCATCTTTAGTTCTGCATGACAGGAACTGCCAGCCAGAATTTTTAAATTGTGCTTGTTCAAGATGCTGCCATATGTTTTCCCAACCAAAATACATCTGTCTCACTAGGGAGAGGTTGAGTAATTCGGTTTATTCAGTCTTGCTGCAGGAGGTATTGCAATTCACCTTAATGGCACATACAACAATTTGTATGCTCATATATAGCAATACATTTTATTATGCTGACTTGTATGTAGCATCATCTCAGCAGTGTCTTTTGTGGTGATAAATCAATGTCAGTGCATGAAGGAGAAGAGTTAAATTTACTATTGGAACTTCAGTTTTGAATTTCTGACTTTTGAAGATAATTAGCTTACTTAACCTGCAGAATATTTGTATCTTGGGCAGTATTCAAAACTACTGAAACCTCGCTACCACCTTCTTTTCCACGTATATATTTCCAGATAGCATTGTTTCTGATCCTTTATCTTATTGTATATCAAGGGTGTGTGAAGCGGGCCCTGTTTGATTCGGATTCAGATTTGGCCCAAATTGGAGACAGCGATTGAATCTCGTTAATTTGGATCACTGTCCCTGATTCAATTCAGCCGAATCCAGATCTGAAGATTTGATGCTGATTCGGGGAATCAGCAATTCGGACATAAACACAGCTTTAAATGTTTTTTTTCTACATACCTCAAGGTAGCAGCATGGCTTGTGATCGCTGCAATGTGTTTATTTTCCTCAGTATTAACAGAGAAATCTGGCAGATCCAGGGATACAATCCAGCTTTCTTTAATCCTAGTCTCATGACATAAATACAGAAGTCCTTTCTTTTCTTGCTATCTAGTGCCTTATTGTTGGCAGGACAGGGGTTTTGATGAAGAAGGATATACAACTACATGAGTGTATCTTAATGTGTGTCTATGTACGTGTACATGCATGTGCATGCGTGCGTATGCACATACAGAAAATCATCCTTAACACTGACTTTTCCAAGAATGCTTAAATTAGCAAATATAACATTTCCTTCTTCCCCACCCCTAAAAAAACCAAGCTAATTTGAGTGTGGCTAATCAGATGAAATATACCAGTCTCCTTGCTAGTCATCAGCAAGCCTAGAGCTCTAGTACTTTGACAAATGCAATAAAACTAGTGCAGTAACAGTCATGTAACTGGCAGTAGTTGAATACTGTGACTCTCTATGTGAAGTAGTCACTGGAGCAGGGCACAACATATCTGTGCTAGCAGAAAATACTGGAAATCAGGAATATTAGGTAAATTGTATTCGTAATTTGAAAAGGGGTATGTGATCCAGTTGTACACAACATGGCAAAGCATGTAGATCTTCTATGTTCATTGTGAAGGTTGTCTTGCTGCAACTTCAGCTGTTATGCAAGAGGTATAGAAGGGGCAGAGCAACTTCAGTGACATCCAGTGGTTTAGTGGAAGCATATGGGTGCTGTAGACACCATTTTATTGTTAGTTGTTGTAGTTTCTGGCATAGGAATGTGCCACTCGGGGAAGGGAACTTGTCAGGACCAAAAAGATAATTAGCACAAATGCTTCAGCAAGTCTGGGATGGTGGACAGCCTTTTTAGAACACACTTTGTGGCTAATCTGATTTATACCAGGTGTTGTGCCAGTCCCTGGAGCAAGCAGACATTGGTTAAACCCAGCTTTTTTTTCACCATCACTCCACTTCCTTGGAGGCGCGGTATAGTACCTGGTCTTTGAGATCTATTCCCACCTCTTCTTTAAGTCATTTTGTATACCCACTTAAACTTTAAAATGGAGGTGCAATGATACTTCCTTGCTTTCTGAAGTAAAGTTTCTAGGACCTTGTTGAGTAACAAGAGGTATAAAGTTCAATCATTGGAAAAAATAAGACTGAAACTCATGGTCTCTTCTTGCTATTCAGCATTTTCCCTTGAAGTATAGGCATATGAATACCTTGCCACACAGGAACATGGAGTAGGGCAAAACTGTTCAGTAGCTTCTCTGCTGTGCCCACATGTATGCTCAGATAGTATGTTAGTAGAATACTATAGTAGAAGTATTCAAGTAGAAGCTAAACTGCATTAACTTATCCTTTTTTTCTTTGAGGGCTCAGCTGCGTATAGGTTAGCTTTCACTTACCTCAAGGGTATAAGACAGACTTAAAGATGGATATTCTGGAAAATTGCTGCAGAGTAAACCCTATCCTCCTTTTAGTTAGTTTAGGTGGTAAATTGTGTGTAATCATACCCCTAGTGGCTGAAGAAGACTTAAACAGAATGGGGGCTTTTGCTGCAGTAGGCATACTCCGTCCAGCTTCCCCTCTGTAGCCATAGCCGAATGGCATTTTGAGTTTAAACTAATTCACTGAATATGGAATATTCAGAAACTTGAGCAGAAAGCCCCACTGAGCTTTCTATAAAATAGTGCTTTTCCCTGGCTCCCCTAAGGCTTCTATCTGAAAAAGCTGGATACATCTCAAGTGACTTCAGGCTCCTATAACTATAGGTATTTGTACTGTATCATCCTATAATGCAGCATGTACAGAGTTTTACACAGTATAATATAAGTGTAACAGTATAATGCAGAAGCTATGAGCCACCCAGGCAGCTCATTCCAAAGGATTGTTCATAAAATCTTTAGGCCTTACACTTCTTACTTTGTGTAAATTATGTTATACTATGTATATTAGGATTGTTTCATTCTTAACAGTTGTTTTTCTGCCTATTAAGTCAGGTTGCCTACATTTCAGTCAGTCTTGTTAAGAAAGAGTAGGAATTTAAAGAAGAAAAAAAAGGGGGGGAATCCAGGTAGAAAACAAATAAATTAAGAAAAGTTTTCACAATTAGTAGAGTTAAAATTGGCTTAAATGCATTTTTTTATTCTCAGGTAGGCAGAAATATTTAGCTTGACTCTCAATTTTTGTCTAACCAGCTCTTAACTGCCTTTCAACTTTTGAAGATTTGTAATGGGTCTCTCCCCATCTGCCACTCCCTGGAAAAACAAACTAACAAAAAACTAAATGAGTTGAAAATGGGAGATTCCATTTTCAGAAAAGCTATTTTCAATAAAATATTTTTGATCACTAAAAATTGACCAGTTTTATTATAAATCTCTCTAGATATCGAAAATGGATAATAAGAGCTTGTCATGTTTTTTTATAATACTTTAAGTGGCATAGGGCTAGCAGAGAGAAACCTATCCATTAGAGGAGGGAGTGACTTGGTTCTATAGCAGTTTCTTTGGTCTTCCCCACTTGCTCATAAGTGATCTAGGAGAAAGGTTAATATAATTGATAGAAAAGTACCCATTCCATTACTCTTTGGCCTTAGTGCAACGTAAGATCTAGGGAAAACTTTAGAGATGGAGTTGGGGGCTGGGGTGAGCTGAATAAGTTTTGCATATACAAGTATGGTGGTAGGTGAATGTCAAGTTTCTGTATTTAAGATACTTTCTGAGCTGTTATGAAAAACAGTTTGCTCCTTTTAATACCATAAAGCAAAGTCATAGAATCATAGAAGTAGGGTCGGAAGGGACCTTGTAGATCTTCAAGTCCGACCCCCTGCCTTGGCAGGAGAAAAACTAGGCTCAAATGACTCCAGCCAGGTAGGCATCAAGCCTCTTCTTAAAGACCCCCAGGGTAGGAGCCAGCACCATTTCCCTTGGAAGTTGGTTCCAGATCCTAGCCGCCCTAACTGTGAAGTAGTTCTTATGGATGTTTAATCAAAACCTACTCTCCAGCAACTTGTGGCCATTATACCTTGTTATGCCAGAGGGCCCTAAGGGAAACCAGGTCTCTCCCAAACCCTTCTGGTCCCCCCTAGTGAGTTTATAGATGGTCACCAGGTCCCCCCTCAGCCTTCTCTTGTG
>NW_017728886.1:164036976-164072966 GCF_001723895.1 Crocodylus porosus | reverse complement strand
TCTCAATGTTGTCCACATCCCTCCTGAAGTGGGGTGACAGAACTGGACACAGTACTCCAGCTGTGGCCTGACCAGTGTCATGTAGAGGGGGAGGATCACCCTCTTGGCCCTACTTGAGATGCACGACAAGGTCCAGTTAGCCTTGCCAACCGTGACCTCGCATTGTCAGCCCATGTTCATCTTGGAGACAATAATGACTCCAAGATCCCTTTCTGCCTCCGTGCTCTCAAAAAGGGAGTTTTCCATCTTATAAGCGTGCTGCTGGTTACTACTGCCCAAGTGCAGCACCCTGCACTTGTCAGTATTGAAAAGCATCCTGTTTTTGTTAGCCCACCCCTGTAACCTATCCAGGTCTTGCTGCAGTCTTTCCCTCCCTACTAGCGTGCTCACGTCACCCCAAATTTTGGTATCATCAGCAAATTTAAACAGGTTGCTTTTCACCCCATCATCCAAATCGCTGGTAAAGAAATTGAACTGTGTGGGCCCAAGGACTGAGCTCTGGGGGACTCTGCTGCCCACTTCTCCCCAGGTCGAATATGACCCATCCACCACCACCCTCTGAGTACGACTCTTCAGCCAATCTACAATTCGTCTGACTGTGTAGGCATCAATGCCACAGTTGCCTAGTTTTTTAATGAGGATGGGGTGGGAGACGGGGTCAAAGGCCTTGCTGACGTCCAGAAAGACTATGTCCACGGCAACACCAGTATCCAGTGCTTTTGTGACCTGATCATAAAAGGCAATCAGGTTGGTCTGACGTGACCTGCCCCTAACGAAACCGTGATGGTTGCCCGTAAGCATCATCCCTGAAGCTGGCCCATCACAGATGTGGTCCTTGATAACCTTCTCAAAGAGTTTCCCTAGGATTGAGGTAAGACTGATGGGCCTATAGTTGCCCGGGTCCTCCATCCTTCCTTTTTTAAAGATGGGGACCACGTTGGCTATCTTCCAATCATCTGGCACCTGGCCCGAGCACCACGAGCACTCATAAAGCCATGCCAAAGGCCCTGCAATAACCCCTGCTAGCTCCCTCAGCACCCTGGGGTGGAGAGCATCTGGACCCGCTGATTTGAACACTTCCTAAGCTCTACAGGGATTTATTCATACAGTTACTTGCATAGCTGCATATCCTTTATGGATTTCATCTTTCCTTTTCTTCTCTGTGAAGGCTGATTTTTTTGGCCTGCATGCAGTTGGATTGTTGGACTAAAATTTACTTATGTCTGCACTCTTACTAGGGCAAAGATTGTCTTTTGCTGTGTGCTTGTGAAGTGCCCATGGCATTGGCTAGCTTAAATCTTTGGACCAGGGTTATCAAATTCATTCAACCTCACAGGCTGGATGAGCAGTGTGGGGTCAATCTCTGGACTAGATCAGGCCCACAGTCTGGCCCTGTGCACCAGAGGCAGCACATAGGGCCAGTCCAGCATGTGTACCATATGCAGTAGCTCTAGCCCTATGCACCGTATGTTGCATGTACTGGCCCTGGCCCCATGTGTTGCATGTGGTCTGGGCTGCATGTTTCACATGGTGCCTATGCCAGACTGGTCTTGCTTGCTATATCCAGCATACAAGGTTGCTCTGTGAGCCTGATCCAGTTTGGTCACAGATCCGGCACAGGCCTGTCTTGGCCTTGGGTGCCTCATAGGACAAGTCTGAGAAACATTGGGAACACTGGTCATGCGATAATGCTGGCTTTCTTTGACACTCCTGTTCTAGACACTACCCTACTTGAAAACATAAAGTTGAGCAGGGGCAGACAAAATAGGGTCCAAATCTGGCCCACCAGGCACTTTCATCTGACCCACAGCACCCACCAACAAATTGTACCCCACCCAGCCCTTCCGCACATGAGGGTAGGAGGGAGGTGCCATGTATATACATGCCCCCAACATACCCTATTGTGCCTTGCTCCCACCCTCAAGAACATAAGGCCAGCCTGGCCATCAGGCAGCTTCCGGGAGAGGATGCTGCTGCTACTGCTGCAACCACTAGGGACCTGCTCGGCTTCCCTGGTGTCCTGCTTGCTCTGGGCAGCAGGTAGGGAAGTGGTGGGGGAAGAGGCGGAGCTGCAGCTGGGCAGAAACACGGAGCATGGGGCTGGGGCTGGAGCTGGCAGCAGCATGGAGCCTGTACCCAGGGGTGCGGCAGCAGTGCAGAGTACAGGTTAGTAGCTTGTGGGTGTGGGGGGGGGAGTGTGGGGATCGTGCCCCACACTCTCCCCATGGTGTACAGCTCCAGCAGGAGCAGGCAGGGGTGGTTGGGGTGCTTGTGCTCAGCACAGCTGCTGGTGCTCAGCACAGCTGCTGGTGCCCGGAGGTGCACAGCACCAGCCAGTACTGCACATCGCAGTGAGGGGTGCAGCTCCTGCCAAGCAGTCTTTATTGCTGACGCTCCCTGCTGCACACGTGGAGCCCCTGCACTCATGTGGCAAGGGAGGGAAGACCTACACATTGGAGCCAGCTGCTTTCCCTGTCCCTGGACCTGTGGCAGGGGGAGGGGATGGCAGCCAACTCCAGTGTCTGGGGCTTCCCTCTCGTGCTGCATGAGTGTGGGACCTGTGCGTGCGTGGTGGGGAGCACCAGTGATAGAGATGGCTCAGTGGGGACTGCACCCCTTGCTGCCATATGTAGTGCTGCCCGGAGCCACATGCTGCTGGGCCCAAGCACCCAGAGTGGCAATGCCTGCTGGTGTGCCTTTGAGGGGGAAGTGTAGGGGAGTTCCCACACCTCCCCCCACTGTCCCTTACACCCCAAAAAATCACACACCCATACCCTACCCCCACAACCCCCACATTCATAGCCTGCTAGTATACCCCATGTTCCCCACATGCACAGCCACACCACTTCACAACCCCCGCACAATGCACACCCCCGCCATACACATGCACCCACCCTCCACCTTCCTCCCCCCTCAATATACAAGTCTAAGAATTTATTTTTGAGTTATTATGCAATCACTTCCATATACAGTATGCAAACACAAATTGCAACAAAAATATTTTTTGTAATACAATTTAAAGTATGTTATAGTAGGTGTTTGACTTTTAGGGTATGATTTATTTATTTATTTTTTTCTGGTTCTAAAATGGCAACCCCCCTTCCCAAAAAGAATAATTTCCAGGGGGCAAGGGGAGGGACTTGTAGTGGCAAAGGTCAGGGGTTAGGGGTGGGACTAAGATTGGTCCTCTAATATAGTCCATGGCTTGTTGTGACCTATTCATAATTTTTTTTCTAAAAAGGTTACATGCATATATTGTCTCACCTAGTATATACTTTATTTTACAGTGTGTAAGTTGAGTTTTGAAGCACAATTTTTAACTCTTAAAATTCATCCTCAACTTATACACCATATCAAGGCCTGTAAGCCTTGCTGTCACTATGGAGACACTGGGCACCAGGCTTGGTACACAGCTGGCAAGGCCTTGCGAGCACACTTATGGAGATGCTGCTTGACTGGGTGCTGAGCCTATCACCTGTGAGCAGCACTGCCTGGGCCGCACCAACCCCATATTCTGCGAGTGGTGTCAGATTCAACTCTTGGCTGCTATGGCCCAGGCAGCAGCGTAGCTTACAGGGGACAGGACCGGGCTCAGTGCCTGACTGAGCAGCACCTTCATAGTGCGCTCGCAAGGGATGGGGTTGCGCTAGCTGAGCACCAAATCTGGTGCTACTTGCAGGGATGGGACCGGGCTTGGCACTCGTTTGGTTGGCATGGCCCAGGCTGTGCTGCTCTCAGGGGCCAGGGCCAGATTCGGGTTTGGTGCTTGGCTAGTGTAGCCCCATCCTTGTGAGCAGCACTGCCTGTGCTGCACCAGCCGAGCCCAGCCCCATCCCCTGCAAGTGGCACTGCAGCCTGTGTCCTCCCCCCAGGGGCCTGGCCCACAGTGAGGGCATGCAGGGGCCAGTATAAGTCAACCCTATATTTCTGATCCAAAAAGTTAAGAATTCCGTGGATCCGGTATAAAATATGACATAACTTTTTGGATCAGAAAAATGGGGGTCGACTTACAGATTTCATAGACACTAAGGCTGGAAGGGATCACACAAGATCATTGGGTCCAGCCCCCTGCCCAAAGGGCAGGAAGTCAGCAGGGGTCAAATGATCCAGAGTAGGTGCTTGCACCACCCCTGGTGGGAGTCTGTTTCGGGCCCTGGGGACTTGGACAGTAAAGAATTTTTTCCTTATGTTCAGCCTAAAACGGTCTTCCAGGAGTTTGTGACCACTGGACCTTGTCTTCCCATGGTGTGCCCTGGTGCACACCCTTTATGTACTTTGATTGTGACCAAGTCACCCCTGAACCTATACTTTTCTAGGTTGAAGAGTCTCATGTGTCTAAGCGTCTCTTCATAAGGCCTGCTCTCTTGTCCTCGAATCATTTGCGTGGCTCTCCTCTAGACTCGCTCGAGCTTCTTCACATTGTTTCTGAATTGTAGAGCCCAGAACTGGACACAACATTCCAGCTGTGGTCTCACCAAGGCTGAGTAAAGTGGGAGGATGACTTCCTGGGTCTAGCTGAAATGCATTGGTAGATGCAAGCCAGAGTTTGGTTTGCTTTGCCGGCTGTGGCATCGCATTGGTTGGTGGCTCATGTTCATCTTGTGGTCAGTCATGACCCCCAAGTCTCTTTTGGTTGTGATGCTAGCGAGTGTAGCACTGCCGAGCTTGTAAGTGTGCTGTGGGGCTTTTCTCACTAGGTGGAGAACCTTGCATTTCTCAGTGTTGAATGTCATCAGATTTTGATGCAAACCTGTTGAGGTCGGCTTGGATTGCTAGCCTGTCCTTCAGGGTGACCGCACTTTGCCATAGTTTGGTGTTGTCAGCAAATTTAGCCAGTCTGCTTCTGACACCAGACTCCAGATTATTTATAAATGCATTGAAGAGTACAGGTCTGAGAATGGACCCCAGGGGGACGTTACTGGTCACCATGCTGATTTGGTTCCATGAAATATCACTCTCTGGGTCCACCCACAGAGCCAGCCATCGGACTGTGAAATTCTTGAGGCTGTGGTTCCCCAATTTTTCCATAAGGACATCATGGGACACAAGGTCAAAGGCTTTCTTGAAGTTCAAAAATAAGATATCCACCTCAGCTCCTGTGTTCAGGTGATGTCACGTGGTCATCATTATACACTATATCAACCTGTATACCATGGTAATTAGACGTTAGAATCCCTATTCCATGATGATATTTTTGAGTTCTAACATATCTTAAATGAAAACTGTATAGGCTTTTTTTTTGTTTGTTTGTTTTATTTAATTGTTGATTTTTATCCAGCCTGCTAGCTGAAGCCTTAGGCTAAAATCCTCCCAAGGTCCTGCCCCCTTCCAGTCAGCAGACTGCTTGGGCTGCTTGCAGGTGCCTGCTGATCAATCCAGTTGCCTTGTTGTCCCAACAGCCTGCAGCTGCTGCGCCTTGCCTGCCCTGCAGTGCTCCCTTGCTGGGCTGCTTTTCCCTTAAAGCACCATTTCCCAGCCTTTTCCATCCCATGGCATGCTTACATTTAAAAAAAAATAAATAAAAAAAATAAAATTGCAGCATACTACCCCCTCCCCTTGCCCCTAACAGATAATATGGCTGCCGCAGCTACCCACCACCCTGCATTGCTGCCGTTCCGTGGAGCAGGGGAGGAGGGGGTGTGCAGCGGTGGCCGGAGCCATACCATACCCCCCAAGAGTATTATGAACAGGCAGATAGACTTTTCCAAAATTCTGTGGCACACTTGCTCATGTCTGATGGCACACCAGTGTGCACACTGGTTGGGAAACGCTGCCTTAAAGGACCAGAGAGCCCTAGGCTCTTGGTTACACCAGAGCTGTGGGGAGACCCATGGACTGGGTGACATAGCCCTGTAGGCTGGAGCTCAAGCATCACTGATCTAGCTCAGGGGCTGTCAACTGGGGGTACACGTACTCCTGGGGGTACTTTGAAAAGTCCCAGGGGGTATGTGGGGACAGGTGGGGATGGAGTGCCACCACCCCATACCGTTGCCCCATGCCCCCACTCTGTGTCTGGCTGCTCGCTACCCCCTCATTCTCCCCCCCCCTCCCAACTCATTGTCTGGGTGCTTGCTACCCCTACCCCGGTACACTTACTAAAAAAGGGTCTGCCGGGGGTATACTTATTTTAAAACGTTGAAAACCCCTGATCTAGCTCATAGTCACAGAAGTGTTCACAAGGAGATTAGATAAACATCTGTCTGGGGTTACTTGACCCCAGAGCTCTTTCCTGCCTAAATCAGGGGGTTGGACTTGATGATCTAATAGATCCCTTACGACCCTAGAAATCTATGACATTTATGACTGGGGTTGTAGTAACTTGACATACCCAAGCTAGCTTTAAACTGGTTAGCTTGGCTAGCAATCACAGCAGTAGTGTAACTGAGTGACGATGACCAGGACAGCCCTGGCCACCACCTTTGTTGGGAGCACAAAAGCAGCCATTGCCGCCGTGCCTTGAGTGCTACGCAGTTGCCCCGGGCAAGGAGCTGTGCTGCTATACCTCAGGTAGTAGTTGACCTGTGACAGTATGAAGCTCAGCATGGGCTCTGTGCTGCCACAGATTGACTTCTGTTGGTATCCAAATTAGCTAAGTAGGAAGCCAGATTGTGTACCTCTACACTGCACTGTAGTCGTTTTGATGATTGCAGCACATACAGCCCCTACATTTTCTTAATATTATTCTGTGAAATTGTTACATGAATAACAGGTCTGTGGAATTTTATTATGTAGACAAGATTTCAACAGGGAAATGTTACTAAGTAAAAGCTAGAGATTTGCTAAAAATGCAATAAAAGCCATCAAATTTGGAATGATATAGATACAGGTGATGCAAAGAAACAGAGGTATAATTTTCACAGCAGATGTTTATATCAAAAGTTAATTTAAAAGTATTGTACTCAGTTTCTTTTTACTTAAATCTATTTAAATAATATTCCTTACAGTAGTTTAGGTTTTGTTGAGAGTTGTTTAATATTAATGTTCTTTTTCCTTAGGAAGCCATATTTTTGTCAAGATACTTGTCTTCATACCTGATTTAGTAGCACCCGTGCTGTGAGTTTTGATGTCTTCCATTCTTGTTTCTTTGTTCATGTTGCTTTCAGTGCTCCCCTATTTTAATAAAAGTTTCTAGGATTATACTTAATTGGTTTGTCACTCAAGGAAAATCAGCACTTCAGGCAATTAAGTATGCGAGATGGCTAGGTAACAAAGACATAGATTTTTGTCCTCATCTTGGCTATGAAAAATCCATTATTCATTATCTTATTGTTTTTAAATACTGAAGTAAAATTTTCTGACACAATAGGAAAATTGCTTTTGCAATAGAATAAATTGCTTGCCAGTTCAGAGGCTGCATTTTGAAGTCAAGGTTACTAAACATGATGATGCTTATATTCATTATCTTCAGTACTCAGTGAAGCTGCCTAATTTTAAGTGCAAAACTAGATAGAAAGTGATTGAGGAAAATATTTATTTACAATATGATGGCATGAAACTTTCATAAAATGATTATGATTAAGATATCCATTCATTCTGTAAATGTTATCATGTTTACAATAGTAGTTTTGAGTTTTAGCTGGGCATGTCTTGCACGTGCTCTCTCTCTCCATCTTGCAACAAAACATGGACCAGTTTGTGTTGCACTGAGCCATCAAGTGGGTGCTCTGCAAGGTGGAAGACAGCTGGTCCTACATGTGTAACCCTATGAGGGGCATGTCAGAGAGGTTTTCAATCTCTGGAGATATGGGGTTTTCTGTTGCTGACAAGTGTTTCATGCTCATCCCCTCGGAGGGCCACCCCTATATTTGTATAATAAACATTTAAAAATACTTTCATCCTTATAGAGGAAGCACCAAGCTGAGCCCCCGCAAGCTTCATCACTTCTCTTGTCCAGTTGTATACCATGAGCTTAAAAGCATAAAGTCTACCTGGCTCTCAGAGAAAGCCCTGGCTGACCGGCCAGGCCTGCACTCTGTCTGCTTTGCTTCATGCCACTTGGCTGAAACGAAATTTGCCCTCCCCACAGATGCACTTGCTTGCCATGGTGGACCACCTCCGCACGTGACGAGTCCTCCCCAATGGTGGCTCAGTAGACAACCTCCCTCCTTCCCCACAAACACTTTATCTTTCAGAACTGCCTGTTTCTTCACTTATGGACATCAATGAGTAACAGGCCTGATACCCTGCTGTTCCTGTCTGTGTCCAGGTAGAACAGTAGTGGGATCTGTTTTGAGATCCTGTCTGGGAAGACGCTGTACATATGGACAGTCAAAGTGTGCCATGTCCTTGTTGCCTGCCTTGACATGACTTAGAGGCGGTGCCTAGTGGCAGCAACACTAGAGTAATCCTACCCAGCCTGGCACATCCCATACAAGCTATGCATTGCCAAGAGAATTGGTGACTTCCAGTGGTAGCTGCTGCATGGGTCCCTGGCCATGCACACCTTTATCCACCACCTAGACTTGGCAGCATTTGTGGTCTGTCCTTCCTGCAAGGAGGAGGTGATGGAGAGTCTTGTCCGGGCCTTCTTGGGCTACTCTCAGCTGCAGCTACTCTTTGGTGTCTTGGAGCCCTCTTTGGCACTTGGACTTGCACTTCTCTGAGACTATGCACATTTTCTCTATCCCATATCAAGGAGCTGAAAGGAGCGTGATCTGTGTTGTCCGTTTCCTGCTGCATCAGGCCAAGATGGTGACCCTAAAAAATCACAGTAACTGGCTTGCAGGGGTTGCTTCCAATGATACCCTCCAACTTTGCTGCTTCTTGGTCCAGGCAGGCGTCACATTTTAGTTGTACATTTGATCTTACAATAAAATGTGGATCAGTTTGTGTTACATTGGACCATCGAGGCAGCACTCTGTAAGGTGGAAGATGGACAGCTCATCCTAAACGTGTCATCCAGTGTAGGTGGTCAGGGAGGGGGTTTCAATCTTTGACCTTGTATTTTTGTTGCTGACAAGTGTTTCATGCTTAGCATTTGGGAGAGCTGTTCATTGTTGCACTCTTACCTTTTTGTTTTTAATATTTTTTGTAATAAACAATTAAAAAATCTATCTTCCTCCACCTCAAAATTGGATTGTTTCCCAGAATACTCCTGTGTTTAAATTTAAATTATTCTTTCAAGGAAGATTCTAACACTGTTTTCTTTGATGTTTCTTCATATATAAAAACAATTGTCATTCTTAATAAGATATACTGTATTCTCTTCACAAGTTGACTTTTCCTTCTTTTTTTACTCTATATAGACAAAAAAGTATTTTTGGAGATTGTGACGTGTTGCTATCAATACTATGATAATGTAACCAAATAAATAATTATGATTTATCTGGATGATATAATGGTAGAACAATTGCATTGTAAAAGAGAAATTCTGTAATAAAAGAAAATCTTCTTGATGAAGTAATAGTTGTAAAGTTTAAACAAGAGGGATTATAAGCTATGAAATGTAAATTAAGTAGTTTAAGTATGATTAGTTATTTTACTGAACCCCAGAGCTTAAATGGACAGTTTCATACTTTCATAAGCTAGTTATATTACTATATAATTTATTTTAACATTCCAAAATAGAGTAAGTAGAAGATAATCTGAATTTATTAAAATTTTAAATCTTTGTAACATGAGAAGAGAATATATATTATTTTTTAAGTAGGTACTTAAAAAAGAATACATCCATAGATTATTGATAGTGTATTTCATTAGTTAGCAATTGTATTTTTAAGCCAACAAAAGTTAGATGCAACTCTTAGGAGAAAAAATATCTGTTGAATTTGTCTCTAGTAAGATTGCAGTTGCATATCATGATTTTGTTAAATGTATTACATGTCTGTTTTTCAGAGATGAAATTGGGTTCTTTAAACAATCTGAATTGGGGGAAAAAATCTTTCTTTAAAAAAACCAATATTTTTACATGGTTTTTATACCTTTTTTAAAAGTCTTTTGAGCTGTTCCACCCTTCTCTTAGAAAGCTTTTTTTTTCCCCCAATGTTTTCCCCAATGTTCCTCATAAAATTTGAGGAACATTTATATAAGCTGTATGCACATGTTGTTATGAAAACATACATTTCTGAGAAACTTGATGCAACAGAAATGGGGAAAGTTGCCAGTTTGAAATATGATATCAACATATTCCCTGAACAGGGCTAGTGTTCTGCATTATTTCAGATAGATTAAGTTTAAGGTACTAAAATTAATCTGACTTCACACACGCATTCTTTTTATTACCACTTAGGAATTAACATCAGGTTCAGACCAGTGGTAAGTCAAGTCAAGTAACTGGTCCTTTGACAGTAACTAGTGACAAATGCTTCAAAGCAGGTGCAGAAGAACACTCCCTAGCATATGGTTAGGGATTACTGTGTGGTGTAGTGTCAAAATTATATGTCTGAGTGCTATATTGTGAGGCTGCTCCATTGCATGACTATTTTTGTCAAAGAAATCCAAGTATAGTATCAAATTGTATTTTTGAAAATGTAGTTCTTGTTGGTTCTTCTTCAAATGTTTCAATTGATTGTAACATCCTACTTTTTTCATGGTAAACATTCCTGCATCCAATCTCTGCTGCACATTATATTCATAGTATTTTTGCCTTTTATACTGTGTTCTTCCCAACATGTATTGTAGAGGTTGATAATACTCTTGGTTAGAATTACTTGTATCTATGTACTTAAAAAGATTATTTTTGAATACGTCATTTGTAAAACCAACCTTGAGAAAAGGGATTAGATTAGTTAGCAAAGATTGTGAGTTATCTGTTGAAATTCAGAATTTGTTAGCCACTCTGGGTTTTTTTAGCCAAAGGAAATTGAAGAGAGAATTTTTACTTACTATTTTATCAGGTTTCCTTTTAAATTGCACAAACCTTTTTGATATCAATGTCAGGGTTAGGTGTCGGCGTTATGCTTTTAATATTTTGCAATGTTGAACATTTCTAGCAGTGACTAGAATGGCTTTCCTAACATACTTTTGGTAGGTTGCAGAGGGGTGTTTTTTTGTAACTTGCTGACTGTCGCTTTAGAAGAGTTGTAATAAACGTACTTTTCCATTAAATGCTTTAAGACTTAAAAGGTGATAGTAAAGGAATAAGTTGGAGGTCAGCACAAGTGCTTAAAAAACTTGAGATAGTAGAATGGTATGTGTTTAGTTGGAAAGTGGCTAATGAAGCCCTATCTTATAGCCTTACAGATAGATGTGTGTGGCTTGCTCTTCATACAGACATGTGACTTCACTATTTGCCTCGGAATTTTGCATAATTTTGCTGAACATTAAAAATGCATAGTCTAGAGAATTTTTGAATGGGCCTTTGAAAGGGTGAAGTTGGATATAGCCTTTTGCCTAAGATGAAGTGTAGTTTGGAGCTTCAAACATACTTGTTGCTTTATCAAATGAGGAATAGAACAGTTGGGGTCAAGCTTTTTTGGCATGTGCAGCACTTTATCCCTACATCTGCCCCAAGTGCCACTCTGATCCTCTTTTTCTGCCTGTGCTGCTTCTCTGTTTTCTGCTCCCTGTCTGAACTGCTGCTCTGCTTTCTGGTTCCTTTCCTATGTTCGCTGCCCAGTTTGCTGTTTTGCTTTTTTTCATGCCTTATTTGCCATTATGCTGCTTGTCACCCTTCCCTATCTGCCATGTGCAACATCTAGTGGCTGCCTATGCTGCCTTGTGGTCCCTGTGCTGAAGGTTGGCCACCCCTGGAATACAGGTTCAATAGTTACTTGCAGACTACACAGTGTGCCACTCTAAATATGAAGGTTGTATTTTACCTGTCTTTACTCAGACTGAAATGATTCAAGTTGTTTGTGTGTTTGCAACAAAAATACATCATGTGTTTATATTGAAACCATTTTCTAATATGGAATTCCTTGTGAAATCTGAAACTCATCACCTTGTTATACTATCAATACACTTCTTGTACTATTATGTCATTTGCTTTTATTTAACTATACCAGGTACCAAGTGGAAGATGAGTCCTCCCATTTGGATGAAATGCCATTAATGATGTCAGAAGAAGGATTTGAAAATGATGAAAGTGATTATCATACTTTACCAAGAGCCAGAGTTTCTCAGAGAAAGAGAGGCTTAGAATGGTTTATCTGTGGTGGATGGAAATTCCTTTGCACCAGGTTTGTTGCATGCCATTGCTTTTTATCTCTTGGACCAAATTATACCATGTTTAAATATAAAGTTCTGTTTTTACTCTGATATAAATGTCTCTAATGTCTTGGCTCCCTGTGCTGCTCTGCCCCTAAGGCAAGGGTAAGAAGCAGCAGTTAGAGGAAGGAGCCTGAAGACTTCAGCTGCTATTGCAGCCAGAGCAGTGTGGGGAAATAAAGGCCAGGTGAGAGCCTAGGTGGGAGGGGGAGAGCACACATTAACCCCTTGTGGGCTGCCACTTGGACAGCCCTGTATTATAACATTCAAATAGGCATTATCCTTTTGCATAAATCAGCCTGCCAGTGGGGGGCAATAAAGACAAGCAGTGGTTTCTCTTGAAACATATTAACTCCCAAATTTACTGGCTGAAGTCCATAATTGGCAATACTCAGTTCTGGCTCTTGCTTCCTTCCAGTTTATTCAGCCAGAGAAGAAAGTGATGATACTTTCACTGGTAGCTCTGAAAATGGTAATTCCAGTTCATTAACAGAGGCAATACCTAGATTTTGATGGATGTTGGTGAAAGGAAAAAGCAAATTCATTAACTGGTGATAAGTTAACATTTCAACTTTAAAGGTTAAAAAATACACATAACTGATGGGTCTGCAGTGAATAAAAGTTAGAATTGGCTCTTGTAACTCTGCTCACATTTATAAACCTCCTGTGCTGAACTATTTTGTGCTTAATTTTAGCAGAGACCCATTAGACAATTACTAGTGTATTCATTTGGGGGTTGTTACCTTTTTTCTACTAAGGATTTACTTTTTTTTTATTAGAGTTGTGGTTAATGATATCTCCCTTAAGGCAACATTATTTAATATTCTAAATATAATAAACCATCAGATTCATCATGCAAATGTCTTTCCTTATGTACTTGACCTGATTTTATTTTACATGCATTGAAATTCAGCTTGTTTAGTTACTGTGTATTTCAGAGGGAAAAGAACAGGAGGAGAGCACGCTATTAAATAAGTATTTAATCTAGTTTTGTTTTCATTTATTGCTTTGTTGACCAATTCATTGCCTTTACTATTAGGGAATAACTGCAGAGTTGAAATAATAGTATGTCGTCTCTTCCCTACCATCTGAGGAATTAAATATATTATTTTAGAGGTAGTAGAAAAAGATAAGAATGGATGGGCTATCTCAGCCACACCCAAGTGATAAATCTGATTTCTCAGGTGGTAGGGTACTGGGATTTTTTAGCTTAGATGTCCTTGGATCTTGTATATAAAATTGATTTTTAAATTGGCTGAGTAACTGTGCCTAAAAGTCTTAAGGAGAGCCAATTAAACTCTTAACTTTTAATACTGATATTATACAAATCACAAAAAATGGGGGAGATTGCAGAAAACTGGAGAAAAACTATTGTGTCATTTAAAAAATGGTTAGCATATCAACTTGTGTGTTCAAAGACTGGTTAGTTTTACATGTGATTGTGGGCAAAACCATGGTGCTGGTGCTAGTACAGGGTACAGACATTAAGGAATTGCATAATTGTGCTATATCTAATGCTGGTCAGCTTGGTTTTCTGGAAAGCTAGCCTTCTTAGGCAAAATTAGTATTGATGAGATTGCGAGAGTGGGTGGGAAGTATATTTTCACTGATGACTTCTAATACACTTGGTATTAGAAAAAAATTGATTAAAAAAATTAGCATTATACCAGATCACTACAGGGCATAAAATGGAGGAAAAACTGGTACACTTACTGGATAAAGAATTTTGGATAGTTTTGGCTCATCTGAGGACTGGAAAACCAAATAAACACAAGCACTCAATGTGTAACATTGGTTGGGAGCAATTGAAAGAGTTCTAAGTAGAGTATTCTGTACATTGTGTGCTCTGCTGAAATACAGCCTCAGGACTGAAAAAAGGCTATGCATTTATCTCAATGTAATGTAATCAATGCTTAATAAGTACACAGCACTGTCATGTCATTGCCGGCATGTCAGTATCCACATTCCTGAAACTGACATGGTCCCCTCATTTTCGAGGGTTGCAATACCCACTTCGGGGGCTAATGATTAGAATTTTGAAAAAGGGGAGAACTGCCATGAAACTGTCTAGCTCCTGTTATTTTCCAGTTTTCTAATGGTAGCCTTTTGAGGGCTGCTTTCCCTTTACTCTTTCTGGTATAGTGGGGTGCAATTAGTTACAGAGTAGACAGATATAGTTACATTTACTAGAAATGCAAAACTCTAGAACTCTTGGTTCAGAGATGATACTTTTTATTGGACTAGATAAGAAATCGCAAAAAAAGTATCTTTTTCTGCAAGCTTTTGGGTGCACATGCCCCTCCTCAGCCTCAGGGAAAATTAAAGATGGTAAAAAGTCCCCATAGTTAGAAAATAGGCAGTTTAACTAGAGTAGGACATTTTGCTGCTTCAGGCTAGAGCTTGTGCCTGGCACTCTGCTATTGTTTTGCCAAGAGTTGGAAGTTACAAGCACTTAGCCTTGCCACTGATAGAGCAAGGGAAAGCTGTAGAGGGGACAGGTGGCTCAGTGTAGCTGTGCACTGCCCATTTCCCCAGGCTGATATGGGTTGGGTCCATCAGTTTTAAGGACTGTAGATTGCTAATTTCTGGCACAATGAAGTCAAAGAAGTACATGGTGAAAGATACTCTGTACTTATTTATCCAATTGCAGATAACTGGAATTAGC
This sequence comes from Crocodylus porosus, assembly GCF_001723895.1. NCBI lineage: Eukaryota > Metazoa > Chordata > Crocodylia > Crocodylidae > Crocodylus > Crocodylus porosus. The sequence goes on along the minus strand of NW_017728886.1, from coordinate 164,058,154 downwards.
TATAAGGTAGACAATAGGTGGCAAATTGGGACTAGTAATATATTATGCAGTGAAGTGAGTTATGCTGTTATCCAGTATTCATGTAAGTAGGATACACTTCACTAGAATTTGAGGTATGTTACCACTGTGTAAGACATTAACAAGAGCATCACTGAAATATTGTTCAGCTCCCGTGCTAATGCTTGGAAAAGGATATTGATAAGTTGGAAGGGGTTCAGAAAAAGATAAAAGAAGTCTGTAAAGAGATGTTGCATTTGAGCTGGTCCTGAGTGTCCTGGGTACGTTAACTCGGATCAAAACTGAAGCAACACAGTCATTTTCACAAGTAGCCCTTCCAGGTGGCATTATTGCCCTTCCAATAGCTGGCCTGCCAGAGTACACTTCCTGGACAGCTTGTTTGCAAATGACCCAGGATAACTTTACAGGTACACACCATAAAATCCAAGGAAAAAGTTATAGCACATTTTATTTCATCTGCTTTGGTAGTTTTGAAGCAGGACAGTGGTCTTGTATGTCTGTGAGGTCAGGAGACATGCTGTCTTTTGGGACGAGTGATATCTACTTACAGCTTAAATGCTTTAAGCTCTGGAAAACCTGTCTTCTGCTGAGCCTAACAAAGCTCATGCTTTTTTCACAGACAGGCAAAATAGGATCCAGTGGCTGGATATATGAAGCTAGACAAATTCAGAGTTAAAACAAGTAAAGATTTTTTTTAACAGTGATGGTAATTAATAACTGGACTAACTTGCACAGAATGTGGTATTGTCTTAATGTCTTGTAGTTTGTCAGTCAAATTTGGATGCCTTTTTAAAAGAGATGCTGTAGTTCATTGCTTGTAGGAATCAGTTGATAAAATACTGTGACCTGCATTTTGTTGGAGGTCAGGCTAGATTATCATATGCTTTCTAGTTTTAAAAACTGCTAATGATTCATACTGGCCTTTAGTAAATTTGAAGTACCATCTTCCTCCAATTGCTTAAAGGTAAAATGAGTTTACTGTGTGTTCATCCCTGTCTATAATTTCCTGTCTGGAACAAGAAGGAAAGGTTTGCATTTTTCTCCCTATATGAGGGTAAGAGAGGGTACCTCTCTTACAGAATAATGATTTCATAAAAATGTAGAGTTTGGTCACTCAGTGAAATTTAGGTCCAAGCAGGAAATATATGCCTGCATAAATATAATTTACTGTAACCCACGAGCAATGTTATGACTTGCAGGCTAAATATTCATATTATTTTGTTCAAGTACAGTGCATTTCTGTAAAAAATACATAAAGAAATAAGTAAAAAAAAATTCATAAATGTGAGTTTATGGAGCATTCATGTGGGATCATTTTGTTTCTGGCATTTTTTAGCTTCTGAGCATTCCGATTATGAAGTCGAACTTTTTAATGTAGACTTCTAATATGCAGGATCCTGGGTTTATAAGGAAAAATTTTAAATGTATACATGTGCAGGTGTAATAACCCTTAATTGTATATCATCAGTGTTCTAACATTTCAGCTTTTGCAGTATAGATTTTATAGGCCTACCTGTTTTAACTGGCAGTAGCAGAGGGCTCTCACATTAACTCCTTTTACGTTAACCAGCTACCACGGAGTATTTATCTGTGCATGAGTATCCTTCATTTAAGGTCTCATTGGGTCTTTGGCACTGTGGCAAAACAGATTGGTCTACTATACTGAAGAACTAGTTTGTATTGCCAGTGCTTCTGGAGTATAAAGCACTGGTTTAATAAAAACTATGAAAGCTAAATCATTTGGTTGGCAGCTAAGAGCCTCCTGGTTATTAGTTATTTATTTGTATTATGGTGACACTTATGCACTAATCAGGTCTCTCTGTAATTACATTAGTAGCAGCTTTGTGAAATCTTTTTGCTGTAAGGATTTCTAGCCCAAGGATAGACTGTTTGAGCTTTTTGGCATACTGCCAGAATTGAGCTGTACAGCACAAACTACAGATGGGAAATGGGTGCTCAATCAAATCTGAATGGAATTTCTTGTACCTGCATCTCCCTCACACTAGGCCTGCCCCGTCAGGTTTTAAATGTTTTTTTTTTTTTTTTCCCCCCCCAACTAAAGCTGTTGTAGGATTTGAATAAAAGGGCACAAATATCGTTTACTACTTATGTCTGTTGCTTACTGTTAGGTGCCACTATTGGGCAATACTTGAATATTTTTTGAATAATAATAATCTGATCCTGGAACTGTATGAAGTCAGTGGACGGTTTTTCATTGACTTCAGTGGGAGTGAGGTTGAACTTCCTTTTTTAGGAGAAAATTTCAGGATATGACCACAGAAAGACATGCTGTTTTTAGAAAGGCTGTTCTCACAATTGTAGGATCATCCAGTACCCCTGTAGGCCTAAACGCCACAGCATTTACAAACTTACCTTAATTCTATCCTTTGGTTGATGTACAGTGAGTTCCATTCATATGTTCTTCATTTGAAATAATTATTATGTTTTTTGCTGTTAAATTCTTGGCAGAAGCACATTAATCATTTGCTCATGTACTTTTAACATCATTACTTTTGCAGTGATTAAAAAACCCCCAAAACCTAAAGGATTATTAATATGGGTAGTAGTGAAATTAGTACTGTCCTAAAACAAAGTTAATGAACAAAGAGAGGATGTATATCATACATAACTATACAGAAAAGAGATATGTTATACTATATATATTATATATGCACGCACACATGCATGAGAGAAAGAATGGGAGTGTGTGTGAGTGTTCATGAACATGCATACATACATAAAATACAGGTATAGTGCAATTAGATTTTTGGGATGTTGTCCATGTGACATCAACAGCACTTGGATTATTTGAACATGGTTTCTAAGAAGTCTAAGAAAGTATGCCATAGAAATAAAGAATCAATATAGTTCAAAAGTTCTCTTCAAATTTGTAATTATAAATTATTTGTAGGTTCAAGGCTCTTGTATACTAGGTGATTTTAATAGCCCTTATGCGCTCATGGAGTCCTGTTTAATTCATGAAACCTGTGTGTGAAGGAGTACATGCCTGTAATGGTATATAGTAGAGTTGTCCAACTTCTTAGCTGGGGACTGCATACCCCATGGCACACCGGTGGGGGCTGCGTGAATGAGGGCTACAGGTCCCTAAGCTGCATGCTATGCATCCATGTGGGCAGATGCTCTCCCACTGCACTTCACTGTGGGTGAGGGTGAGTGAGTGTGCAGGTGCTCCTCCACTCTGCTGCACCATGCATACAGGGCCAGGCACTCCATCCATTGCTCCTGATGTGGAGTAGCACTCCACCTCACATGCAGCTTGCTCCAGGCTCTCCCATGGCACCGTATTGCGCAGTTGCTCCAGACTGCTGGCTCACCTGGCACTGCAGATTCCTCTCTGGTGCTGGATCAGACAGCGAAAACTGAGGGAGAGAGGGGAGGCCCCAAAACCCTGGCTGCTGCCGCAGCTGGAGGCAGGTGGGAACCCAGGGGTTGCGTATAGCTTGGAGCCACCAGTTGGATAGCCCTGGTATATATAGATTTGGAGCCCATAAGTATGCTAACTTCTGAGGACTCCTTTTGAACCATGATGAATAATTACCATTTGCACTGTACTTGTGTAGCAGCACACATTCCAATACATTATTTTTAGTTGCATATAGGCTTACATGACATTTGTCTTGGTGTTGAAAATGTACAGCTTTGGTCTCTTTAAAGGACAGTCCTTAAATGTCAAGTGAAAATAGTTTATCCATTTCTGTGAGTAGCGGGAGAATGAGGAAACACACTATAAAACATTAATTTTCTTTAACAGCATGAGTAGCAACATATGTGGGGTTTTAAAAGCTCTGCTTTTGGAGAGAGCACTTGCTTTGAAGACATTTTGGTTTTGATTTAATTCAGTTTAACATTTAAAATTGTGTTTTATCTATTTTCAGCAGTCTTTTAGAAATAGTGCTAAATGTATAATGTGGACAGCTGTGCATTGAAAAGATAAATGATCTAAGCTAATTTTTGACTATGTATTCTGCAAGGGATTCCCTGACTCAAGTAAATCTTCTTTTGGAGCAAGAAATACTTTTTCCTGGTCCAAATCATCCGTGATAGAAGATACCATCTGATCTCAATGCAGCTTTTCTGTGTAGCACATTAGAAGAGGAAGGAAATGCTGTTTCTGCAGTCCTGTGCATTTTACTTAGCTCCCTCCCTCAACTGAGCCTCTCAAACAGATTCCACTCAGTGAAATGTATTTATGCGTAAAGCCAGTAGAATCTTGTTCACATTGAATGAAAATTTCCATAATAGTGCCTATCAACTATTTTCATTTTGTTAGTGAAACAAAAGAAAAAGGGTAAGACCCATGCCCTAGAGGGAGCCAGAGGCTGCATTTGAGCAGGAATCTGGTTAGTCAGTAGGCTGGCAGTTAGTTAGCTGCAGTTTCCATTTTATCTGGGCTGGGGAAAATAACCTTTTGTTGGCAAAGGGGCTAGTACTGATTTGATTGTGACAGGTGGTGGATATGTATGAGCACCTTGCAGATTGCGACCGTAGTAAGAGATCCAAGCAAGATGGACAGGAGAATTGAATTCCATGTGGGTCATCTGCAGGCCAGTGTGTGATAGTTGCTTGGGCTAAGGACAGAACTTACACACAGACGCAATTAAATGATCAGAAACTGAGTTAAACCTGTAACAGAACAAAAACTCAGTGCACATAAACCAGTTTCAAAATGGCAGAAACCAATTTAAGATAAACAGGAAACCTGGTTGAATGTAGTAGTATCAGACTCAACTGATTTGGATCAAGCCGGTTTATGGAACTTCTGTCCCAGACCCTGTCCTGGTTCAAGTTAAATCAGAGTCCCCCAGCACCCTGCCATGCTGCACCATCGCTTGTCAGGGGAATAGTGAGCAGAGCGCGCCCAGTTCAGTGCCTGGCGGCCCAGGAGACACGGGTGATAGGGCTTGAGGCTGAGCCAGTGCCGTATGTGCCACTGTGGGGCCTGGGACTGTCCCAGTGGGTGTTGCTCTCCAGTGGGTAGAGGGTTCCATATTCTTTCCTTTGTGGAACTTTGCTCCTGAGCCCCTTCCTCCCCTAACTGGGCCTTTGCTCCTGGGCTGCCTCAGCAGCTGAGAAGGCACAGTGGGATCAGGATCACATGCTGGCTGGGAGGGTGCTCTGGGGGATCAGGGCCATGCTGAGCCATGAGCAGGGGGATAAAAATAGGCTGACGCCAGCTGGGGTCCCTGCAGGCCAGGACAGGAGTTTAAACCCCTCCCCAGTCACATTCAGCCTGCTGGGGCCTAGTTGCAACCCCCTCAGTTCAGCTTCCCTCCACCCTGAAGGGAAGAGAGGGTTGGCTCTAGCCCCTGCCCCTCTCCTTCCCCACTCGCCCACTCAGCTTCAAGCCTGAGCCACTGCAGGCATGTGCCTGCATTTCTAGAATCAAAAGGGAATGTCTATTCATGTGCAAATCAGTTCAGTCTACACAGGTTAGATTAACCTGCAAAGATTGAATCATTTCAGGCTCCATCTCTTTGAATGTCTGTCTCTAGTCCTGGAGTGGAGTATCCATGGTATTAGGCCTGAGGAGGTCCTACCTTTTGATCCAAGTAGGAGATTATCCTTAGAAGGCTCAGTAAGGAACCATTGGTTCATCTTTAGTGTTCAAGAAGCTAGATAACAGCACTTTTTATTTTCAGCAACCCTAATTCAGGAATGCTTTGTTACTTCATCAACTGAATGTTTTGGAGGCCCCTTAGAATGGGCTTCTAATGTTTGAAGTGCTGCAGCAGTTGCCAGTGAGTACACTATACCAAGTATGCTACCAGACACAAGGATGGATGGACTGCTGCACAGCGCTGCTTGCACTGACAGCTTACAGTGGGGTTAGTTATACTGTTCTATTTGGCTTCTGGGATCAGTCCTTTTTAAGAAGTGGGTATGGCGGTCTTGATATGCAGTTTATGTGCAGAGCAATATATGGTTGATTATGTCCCCACAGAGTGGAAAACCCTGCCTATTTAAGCTCCATAAGGATCCAAACTCAGATTTTTTTCGCAGAAAGTAAGCCTTGTTTTCAAAGGTGTAAACAAAGCTTGTGTTTATGGGAGGCATAATATGAAACTAGCTCAACTTGGCAGATATAGCAAATTGTTCCTATTAAAAAAAAAAAAAAAATGTGTGCCAACTCCTCTAAGATGAGGTTAAGTGTCATGTCTCTGTGTTAGACTCCCCATATACTTTGCACTTAATAGTGAGCTCTTCAGAGCTTTACAATTAAGTGCAGAGTATATGGGGATGCCTGGGACATGTGCTGGGATGCTCTCATTGTGTGTCTGTTTTGAAGCCTAGCATGCCAGGGCCCTGACCTCATTTAAGCTGTCTAGGGAGAACTGCAAAAGGGACCCAAATTCCTTTGCTTTCTATCAGTATGCAAGAATTGGCAATCCTGTAATAGTCTCAAACTGAGGGTCAGTAGAGGACATTAGTCATGAGACCAACCAAAAAACATTACTGATCTTTTTAAGAATCTTGTAATTTTGGGACCCAGCCTCAGTTTGTTGGTCTTAGTCTTACTTTTTGAATCCTTGGTGTGCAGTATTGTGCTTTTTATGCATTTCAAAGGATTTTATATTTTCAAATGTGATTTTGTTGCTTTTTTGTTACTTTGTTTTTTAAGGCTGAAAAAAACAATTCTCAGCTTGAAAACGAATGTGGAAGGTTTTAACAAAGCTAAAAATTTATTGAAAAAGCCAGGTGGAATGAAAACCCTTGGAACAACCTTTAAGTACAGTATAGATATTGCTAAGTACTCGGACCATAACAGAATATGTATGTAAATAGTATCTCTGTTTAATTTTTTTTTTTGACTCCCACTTGTAGCACACTGCTTGATATATTTTTTTTTTTTAATTTATACTTTTTGTTATTTCCCTCCCCCTCATTATTATTATTTTTATGCATTTTCCTGTTAGCTATACTGTGGCTAACATTACCCTTCTATTAGAGAAATGGCTTATCTCTTTTCATAATACTACTTTAAAAATTGTGATATAGCAGCTGTTTTGTGGCTGTACTCATTTTCCCCTTAACTTACAAATTCTCTTCAAGCTTGTGAAATTATAATGCACATAGATCAATACACTGGAGTTCTTTTGGCTGGATTGATTTCTTTCTCATGAGATTTACATTCCACTTGTTATCAAAAAACACTTTGTCCCTATGAAAATGGTGCCATTGAATGGCATTTCCATATGAAGTGAAGGGGATATCAAATGCTCGGATTAATTTGGGCTCTAAGATGGCCTGTACACTTTCAATTAATCTGCAATGCATTTGTTATGCAGAAGCATGGGAAAATGCTGATCTTTTAAGAATGACATGACTACTGTGTTGCTTTTGGCCTGATTACTGAAGCTACCTGTTGAGTACAATAATTACAGTATGTTTTCTTTGCAGAAGTAGTTTCTGCTACTTAAAACCTAATAAGGAATAGCTGACCCTTGCAGACAATACAGAGCTTTTATGTTATCTTTCCATTTTGATGAAAATGCTGTTTTGAGAAAGCTGCTGACAGTTAAGCTTTTAGGGTGAAAGTAACAAAAAAGGGAAAACTTGCTTGTAGAGCTGGGTATGATTTTTAGTTTAGCTTTTGACTTGGAGAAATACATTTTGTATGTGAAATAGTAGGAATACTTTAATATCAAACAATTGCTGCTGTTTTTTTTTAAAGCCGCACTAATCACTTCTAAAATTATAAAGTAATGTTATTATTTTTTAACTGTGTTAATAAAAGGGTGTTTCATGGATTCACCTTTAGCATGCTCATTCTATTTCTGTTCCGAGTAGTTATGGCATGTTTGTTTTTCATGTTTTTATTTTCTTAAATGTATTAGTCAAATTTTAGTCAGTTGACACATTTTATAGCTAACCCCTAAAGAAAAGATGTGTTTGTGTTTTTAATATATGCTGAAAATGTTTTGCTTCAAAGTTTCTTATGAAGATTGTAATAAGGTTTAGTGCACAAATGTATTTCAGTTTTTGTAAATTATTGATTTTAGAACTTAATGTGGATTTTGACATGTTATGTTTGTCATGTTTTGGCTGTCATTCTGACAAACGTGATGAATTTCTTCAAATATATGATAGTCTTTAACAGGCATAGGAGTCTCAATTCATGTACTGCAAAACTGGTGAGGGCTTATGTTGAGAAGATAGACATCTTAAAGGCCACTCATGAACTAACAGGGATTCCTGATGTGGTTATAAATTGCACAAGAATTGACTGACTTCAGAGTCCAAAAGTAGTAAAAACTCATTTATGTGCCAGAAACATTTCAAGTTGAATTTCCCAAATCCGTAATTATTTCTATCATCTGAGACTTTCTTGCATCTCGGGGCTTAACGTGTGCTTATCTCTATGTCAGTCAATCTCTGTTATTTAAAGTATCACAATTGTTTCCCACTTGCAAGCTTCATTCCTGAATCTGTACTTTTCAGAGTTTACCTTGCTGATGGTCATAATCGGAGCTGTGCATAGCTATTCTCTTTCATATCATATAATGCAATTAGTTTCAAACAGCTACATTTCTCAGTTGCTCAAAGGGACTAATTTAAGTTGCTTCAGTCTGAAGCAAATATTAAGAGCAGGAAAAAGTCCTTAATGTCTGAAGGTAAGTTGTGCCATCTCATTTGTTCTTGCATTTGTTCTTGCATAGGTTAAGTTAAAAAACATATCTTACACAATACAGGGTGCTTTTATGGCCAGTAAGTAAAGGTAAGCCTGAAGATTATTTGGGGGTTTGCAGCAATAAAGGAGGTAGAACTTACTGAAGCATGCCTAGCACAGCACTATGAAGATTTAAATTGCATTCTACAGAGAGCAGGTATGGAAAAGGTGCAGCATGGTTCACTCCAGTGCCCCCTAACATGGTCTGGAGGTGCAGATTTGCCCTAAGAATTTCTATGTACATCCTACAGAAGCACCTAATAGTCTTTCCACGGGCAAGACTTAAAGCGTTCTTTTGAAAATTGTTTTGCTACATTCTAGATCATAAAATGTGGGACCATATTCTGACTTGATTCCTTTGGAAATATCATTTCCTTTTTTACAGAGGATACCATACAAAGAACAGCGGTTCAACTTTCCGTATTAGTTGAGGCTGAAAGATCAGAGCAGTGAACAGAGAAGTGATTCTCAGCCAGGGTCCCATTGCACCCTGTGATGGTATGACACCCTGTCAAGGGTTCCACAGGGTACCACACAACATTAGCACTGTTTGCTATGCAAACATGACTCGCAAAATTAACCCAGGAATTTTTAATAAGAATGTCCACAGTATTAAAAACATTCTGCTCTTGCCACAGAAAAATTGCTCTTATTTTTCCACAGTCAAATTTAGCGTGAAAATCAACAGCTGGCATTTTCTGAGGAGTGTTTTGAGTCTAATGAGGTTGAAGATCACTGGAATAGAGAATAGAACTTTTTTGTTTTGGTTTTTTTTCCTTTGTTAAAGAGCAAAGCTTTTTTCCATTTCTGCTAGATTGATCCTTTTAGCATCTTATTTACGTGCCAGATACTTTTGAAATCAGAACTATGTAATGTATTGACCTGCAGACTCATTGGTTTGTATTTTTCTATGCTAAATTATTTCTACGCTAAATTGTTGTCACCCAGTGATGCAGGAAGTGTGAACAGGCCGTTGCTTGACAGGTGCAGTCGCATCTGAATGTGTTGGAATTTCTGGACCCTATTCAGTCTGGTTTTCACCCTGGATACAGCATAGAGACTCAGTTACCTCAGTTGACTATCTGCTTGGAAATCAATAGGAGACATTGCCCCCTGCTGATCTTACTAGATCTTTCAGCAGTCTTTCATACAGGTGATCATGAGGTGCTGATAAAGCATTCACATGTCCTCCCGGTGGTGGTGGTGAGACACTAAATTGGTTTTGCTCTTTCCTAGCAGGTGATAGTCAGGGGTATGTACCCATCTTTCCTTTGGCTTCGCTGCAGAGGTGCATCTTGTCATCCCATTCATGTTTGTATGAGGCTGCTGAATGAGATCATGTGAAGCTTTTGAGTGAGGGGGCATCAGTATGCTGATGAAACCCAGCTTTACCTCTTTTTCAGCTGACCTGGGCCTTGTAATTTCTAATCTTTTCCCAATGCCAGGCTGCATTTTGGGGGGTTGTATGCAAGTAAACCAAGTCAAGCTGAATCCAAATAGGCAGAGGTGATGGAGGTGGTGGGCTGACTTTTTGACCTGCGGGTGATTGGGGCATCTCTCTTGGAGGTTCAGGTTCCTGTTGCCACTCAAGCGGCTGGGGGATGCTCCTGGATTCTCTGCTGCATGTGGATTTTTCAGGTAGTGGCAGTGGCTATGAGTGCCATCTTAGTTTCATAGTTTCTAGGGTTGTAAGGGACCTGAACAGATCATTAAGTCCGACCTCCTGCCCTGGGCAGGGATGAGTGCTGATATCTTAATATCCAAGCCAGATATCTAGCCAACCTCCTCTTGAAGGCCCCCAAGGTAGGGGAGAGTACCACCTCCCTTGGGAGCCCATTCCAGAGCTTGCCAGCCCTAACCGTAAAGTAATGCCTCCTGATGTCAAGCCTGAACCTACTCTCAATCAATTGGCCATTATTCCTTGTTATCCCAGGTGGTGCCTGGGGGAACAGAGCTTCGCCTATTTTCTGCTGTTCCCCCCCTGGTGAGTTTATAGATGGCCACCAGATCCCCTCAGTCTTCTCCTGTGGAGGCTGAATAGATTCAGGCCCTTTAGTGTATCTTCATAGGGCCTGGCCTGCTGTTCTCTGACCATACAATACAAGTGGCCCTCCTCTGGATCCTCTCAAGTTTAGCCACATCCCTCTTGAAGTGCGGCACCCAGAACTGAACACAGTACTCCAACTGCGGCCTGACCAGCGCTGCATAGAGGGGAAGGATCACTTCCTTGGACCTGTTTGTGATGCATCTGTAGATGCACAGTGAGGTGCGGTTAGCCTTACTGACCGCTTCCTCGCAGTGGCGGCTCATGTCCATCCTGAAATCAACAATGACTCCTAGATCCCTTTCGGCCACTGCGTTGTTGAGAGAGGTGTTCCCCAGCCTATAGGTATGTTGCAGGTTCCTTTTCCCTAGATGCAGCACCTTGTACTTGTCTGCTTTGGATTCCATCTGGTGAGAAAGCTGCCACACTTTCTTTCAGATTTGGATCCAGGCACTGCAATGCATGCCTTCATAACCTTGAGGCTAGACTACTGCAGTGTTCTCTACATAAGGCTGCCTTTGTCTGGAAGCCACAGCTGGTTCTGAATGTGGCAGCCTGCCTTCTATCAAGGGTGGATCTCCAGGACAACATAAATCAAGTGTTTCAGAGTCTGCAGTGGTTGCTGAGAGTTTTCTGAGCACAATTTAAGATACTGGTTTTAACCTATTCAGACTCTTATGCCCTATCACAATCCCTAAGGTCAGCCTAGAGCGACCTCTTGCAAATGCTGTCAAAGTGCCAAGTTTGCTTTGTGCAGATGTGTGAGAGGCTGTTCTCAGCGGTTTCTTCTCAACTCTGAAACTCCCTCCCCCTTGAGACCTGCCAAAGCCTGACCCTGGATGTCTTCTGGAAGCACAGTAAGACCTTCTTATTTGGGCAAGCATGTAGCCAGCAAGACTAGGCTGAGACGATTCATTTTGATATTCTACTTGCTTTTATACAATGTTTTGTTCCCCTTTGTTCTCCTGTTTTAAAAGTTCTTTTATTCTCTTACTATATGCTGCTCTGTGCTTTTGTGGGAAGGGCAGCATATAAATCTAATAAAAATCTGAACTAGAGTGACATTAGTGTGGTGCAAAGTGTGCAGTTATGTGGTGCTCAGAGCTCCTCAGGAGCCCCCATTGCACAAGTAACTTTGAAACTGACCAGCAATGGCCAGTTTCATGGCAGCTGTTAGTAGTATGGTAGGTAAACTTGATATAGAGCCTTTGCTTGGGGCACCCAGAATATAAACCCTGGGTCTGAGATGAATCTTAAATTGCTGAGGCTTGGTATTCTGACCCATGTTCATGTAAAGCTGGCCATCTTAACAGTTTTCATTACCAATTAAGTCATTTGCAAGTTAAAGATCATGTGCAAATTAATAACCTTTAAGTCATTTGCAAACTGCTCTGCCCCCATGATGGGAAGCAGTAGTAATATTCAGCATCATTTCACTTGGTTTTGGATGCATTGATACACAGGTATTTGGAAATATTTTTAGCATAACTTTCTTTGAATTCTTGTTTAATTCTTATATGGCACTTTTACTACTGTATACAAATACAATTCACAAGCAAAGGTCTTGGTTAAAAGTGGAATATATCTGAGTTACTCAACAGTAAAACAACACTTGAAAGCAAAAACATAATACCCCCAAAATTCAAAATTAAGGTTATATTTTGGGAAAATATTTAGTGTGTCAGGAAACGAACAGATAAGGTACACCCAAAAAACCTGAGGTAGGGTAGAGATGCAGTGTCTTCCAAAAATTTAATGAAATCTAGGAACACAACACTAAAATATTGTGCTAATTTAGTTGATGAATATTGTCATTGCAGGGTAAAAGAAAAATTGTTTGACTTATTCTGCATGTTTTATTACCTGATACAACATACCTGTAATAAATATTGAATCAAAACTTTGTTAATGAGTTGAATAGAATTCAAGATTTTCAAACCTGTGATCCTAAATCTGTTTCATCACTTAACTTATGGTTTTAAGTTATCTAATCAATGGCCAAAATACCTAGAAGAGTTTTTTAAAGATTAAAAAGTTTTTTGTCCTTTACAGTTGCTGTGACTGGCTCATAAACATATGCCGAAGAAAGAAAGAACTAAAAGCACGCACGGTGTGGCTTGGGTGTCCAGAAAAATGTGAAGAAAAATATCCAAGAAATGCCATAAAAAATCAAAAATATAACATCTTTACATTTATACCTGGGGTAAGGGTACTACATTTTTCTTGAAGGTGGGGTGAGTTTATGCCCCTCAGTTTCATTTGACAACTGTTACAGATTATTTCTGGAAAAAATAGTATTCTATGCCCTGTGCTTCCTGTCTTGATTTTTCCCATGTTTCTTGTTTGAGGGTATTTACATGCAGGTAAGATGGCTTGTTTCTAAATCACTATTTTCAAAGTTGCAAGATTAAAGAAATGGAACTTGCACGTAATTCATGTAAGTAGAATTCTGTACAGTCCCTGGGGAGTCAGGTGTGGATGTTCTTTTGGTTTCTTTATTCTTTGTTAGAAATTGTAATTAGCTGTTTATAGCATCACAAAGGGTTGACTTTAAATGAGTAAATTGTTACATTCATGTTCTTATGCAGCTGTCTTTAACAATAAAAAGTAAAAGAAAATACAGTCCATAGTACAGTCAGTATAAGTAGAATTGTTTTTTAATAGAAAGTTTTTCATAAAGAGTTGGCAAGCTCATAACGTTTTTATGAAATGTGTTAAGTCCTAGGTTATAATTTAACGCACCAGATCTTCAGATAGGTTTTTTTTTATGATTTGAGTGGTGCAGAATTACAAAATGTAACTTTAAGACACAGGCACAACTTGTTTTTATAGACTAAAGTCCTTGCCATTTTGTTTAAATTAAAAGTCTTATGGCACTTCCTGCTATTTTGAAGTTGATTTTCTTATTTTTTGCCTTCAGTGTTCAGTTTTTACAAATATTACAGATTCACATTACAGATATTTTGGGTAGATGAAATGTGGTTCCCCTGTCCCCCTTAAAGTATGTTTTACTGAAAAGGGTTTCATCTGCTAAAATAAAAGGAATACTGATATATATATATATATAGCATACATTTTTCTGAACTTTGGACTTTTTTTTTCTTAATAACATTTTTAGGCATACTGTGATCTTTTAATAACAGAACATTTTGTAGCTTTCAATACAGAGATGCTTTGTTCTTTAAAATTTAATTTTAAATAATCTTTCCAGTTAATACTGAGTATTGATTCAACCCCTCTCATCTCATTCATCCAAAGTCTGGCAAATACTTGCTCCCTAATAAACCTTTTTATTAAAACTCACAAAAATTAATGGTTCCATAATTAAGACTGATCTTTTGTCCAGGTAATAAAATGTCAACTGTCTCGGGCAGATAAATATTCGCATCTTTATTGAACCAAGTAAATGTTTTTTCCTTTAGTCTAAATTATTAAATACACTCAAATTGCTTAATCAGTGTACATTTTCCTAAAGGTCACAGAATTCATTAAGTATACAGTAAGCCATTGATTGTTGTGGTTAAAAATCTAAGGTATATATTACTATGACTAGGCAGAGTCATGATGCTAGTAAAGATCAGCTATAGTTTGCAATTACCTGTTGAGAAAAAAAGAGACAGCAAGCATGTTCATGTTCTTTTCCTAAAAAGATGTAGTACTTTGCAAGTGATTAATTGTACAGTAAGAATCCTGTTTTATATTTTGGAAATGCACCAGTTGTTGAACTGTCTCTCAGCTGGGACTTTGAATAAACCAGTCATAGGAAGAAAAATATGGATCACCTTGCTGAGATTCGTTTGTGAAATAATTTAAACATTTTAGTTTTCAAATAAGTATGTCATTGTTGAACATAAACATCACTCCAGCTTAGCTGTTTGACAGTAACAGATACATTTACAATAGGGTACAGTACTCTACGTTCTTTTTCTCTGCAAGGGAAAACAGTTAAGGGTTCATGTATGTTGAACAGGGAGTCTAGGGTGTGGGCTGTATGCTGTGCCCCGGATTGACACCCTGTGCTGCCTGCAGTGCTGAATCTAGTCCCTGTGTGCTACAGGCACAGGAAGTCCTGGGGCTGGCGCATGCTGCATGCAGCACATGGGCTGGACCCAGCACAACGGGCAAGGCACAGGGGGTCGGTCCTGGTTCAGCCTGTAGACTAGCCCAACAAGCCTCATCTGGCCCAAGGCTGGATAAGTTTGACACCCCTGATATAAAACAGGTTTTTTTGAGAAAACATTATATAACAGGAGTAAGCAGTTGTTTGTAGTGGAGAGCCACTTAGGGAGTCTTGGTGAACTGTTGTGGATCGGGTCCGCACGTTCCCCCTCTCCCCCGCCTCGCAACAGCTTACCAGAACTCTCTAAATGGCTTTGTCCCAGGGCTGGGGCCTGGCCCCATCCTGTCACCACCTGGTGACTGCAGCCCCAGGGTCTCCATGGAGCCCATGCTTGGCCAGGCAAATAGGATGGGGCCACGGGTGGGTGGGAAATGGCATCTGGGAGTAGGATGGGTTGGTGGGTGGATCAGGACCGGGATTGCAGGGCAGTGACACCTGTGCGGATCCTGGGTCTGTCTCCATTGAGACCCTGCCTACTCTCTCTGGCACCCCCAGTGATGGTTGCAGGGTAGACAGGCTGGACGTTGGCAGCCAGAAGGAGATGCCGCCACGGGGGTACATGGGAAAATGGAGTATAGCCACCACGCTGCCCTAGCCCTGCTGTACACCCAGGCATGGCAGGACTGGTCGCACATGCCATAGCCCAGGCTGCCCCCCATGCCTGGGCCAGGTGAGGCTGAGGGACCTGCTGTGGGCCACATAAAATTCCTTGGTGGGCCGCATCCAACCTGTGGGCCATATTTTGCCTACCCCCATTATATATGATATACGTTCCTAATAAAGATGAAGGGTGTGGCCCTGCATGTTAGAATTCCAAAAACTCACTTATTGGTGTTCATGTTACAGGATTTAAACAAAGCATCACTTTCAGAATGTACTGCATTTTCTTATTCAGTAACCATGAAGCTAGATAGTAAAGTAGAAGTATCTTTTTGAATTTTTTTTTACTTAAGTTATACTTTTATGTAGTTTTGTTTTTATGTATTTAGTCTTTCCTTTACCTATGAAGATATTTGCATAAAGAAGGGTTAACAAAAAAAAGTTCTGAAGTGGGGAAACAGGTAGCTGTGCATTATTTGTATACTTCCTCATTACTATGTCACCCAATTAACTACCCTAGATGGAAAGTAATCATTTCCCCCTGTTACTAAAAATTCTATTAGAATTTTATGGGGAGTGCATCCCAAAAACTATACAGCTGGTCCCCAAATTAGTAGTCAATAAAAAGAGAATTCAGTGGAATAATGAGTTATGAGATGCATGTCGCCCTCTTCAAAGACATTTTCTCAGACCACTTATTCTCAAAGTACAAGAACCCTGAGAAGCAATTACCCAATATGAAGCAGTTATTGAACAGTTGGAAAATGCCCTCACAAAAAAAAAAAGAGTACCTTTTCTGGGAATAAATGCTGTTGGGGCCTCAGGCCATAGTTTGATAGGACTGTTCTCCATCTCAAGATGATATAACAGATGCCTTGGAGGAATACAAGTCTAAAAATGACTGCCTTACCTTTCAAAGGATCTAGAAGATTAAAACAGACTGAAAAAAATTGATAGATAAGAAAAAAAACCCTATCAATGAAGCTATGGGAGGAACTAGTAGCTACAGGAAAAAATGATAATCAAGGTTTTTGGCAAATTACAGCCAAAGCGACAAAAAAATTAACGTAATTTCTGATGGTTATATCCCTAAAGATATACAGGTTATGTTTTTTAACAACTTATTTGCAGATTGTAAATGAAATAGTAGCTTCTTGTTGAAGGAAATTTTATCTGTTAAGCTAAAAGTAGATAATTATCATCTCATCTCTGAACCTCATGTAAGATCATATATATACTTACTGAGAAATGAAAAGGCCTTGGACCTTGATTTTTCTCCTCCCACCAATATCTTTAAGGAATTCATTGACCGATGGTGCCCAATTCTGACCAAAATTTTAAATACACTTATTTTAGAAGACTTTTATCCCAAGTATTAGAATGAAAATATAATAGTCCCAGTTTAAAAAAAATGATTATGAGAGATGCCACATCTTATCACCCCATTAGTTTTATGTGTATTCCTGCCAAAATACTTGAGAGACATTTATTTTTTCACCTTTTGACATTATCTCTGAAAATTATATTTTGGGAGAAGAGCAGGGTGATTTTTAGAGAAGGATATGCATGAACCATTCCATTACTTGGCATTGTGTTATATGGGGTCTAAATATATATTAAAAGCAAAATCATTTGTATGTAACCTTCATAGATCTGAGGGAACCTAGACAGATTAAATTATGGAAGAAACTGGTGATAACACCGGTAGATAAAGCTCTCTTGCTATTAATCATCACTTACTATTCAAACACAGCATCAAGACTGTGTTATGGGACTGGTGGTATCTTATCCAATAGTTTCCCAACTAAGGATGTTTACTTGCTCCGTTACTTTTCAACTTATTCTTGAATTATTTAAAACAGGTTCTAACAGGAAATCAATTCCATGCACTCATGATTTTGAACGAGTATGTATATCTCTCTTGCTTTATGCAGATGATGCATTAATTCTGTTGCAATCCCAAATAGGTCTTCAAAGATTATTAGATGCCTTTTAACAATATTGCAGCTCAAATAGCATAAAAATCAATACAGCTACAAACAAAGTAATGGTCTTTTGAAATGAAAGAAGGAAATGGGATTTTTTTTTTTTATAGGAAAAAAAATCGGAGGTGGCGTCTTCCTTTAAAGACCTTGGAATATATTTTAGCAAACATTTGAACTGTAATAAGGATATTTAAAATGTACCTGTTAGAGCAAAACAATCTCTGGGTGGAGTTTTACCCTTCTACAGTAAGATGGGCAGAACAACAGTTCTGGAAGCACTGAAAGTCTATAGGTCCAAGGTACAATCCATGTTATTGTACAGAGCAGAACTCTGGGGTGTTGACCCTATAGTCCACCTGAAAATTGAAAGTTTTCTAATTACTTTTAAGGTGGTTTTTATCTTTACCTAATTCTATGAAAGGAGGGTTCATGCACTGTGAATCTGGACTGATAAATGTGAGCTCTTTAGCCCAATTAAGAACCTTAAATTACTGGATGACATCTACCAAATACCCTTCGATGTGCATGTTAGAAGCCTCTCCTCTGCCAAATAAACCCTGGTTTGGATGGCTAAAGAACATCAGTACCCTCCAGATAAGCATTCTGGGAAGTATTCTCAGAGTAATGGACCAAATATTTCCCCTGCATTTAAAACAAGACATAGATTTAAGAATTAAAGATGCCAGCATGAAGACAGATATGCTGACAGTGAGAGTGTTTCAAACTTCCCCTTTTTAAAGTTTAATAAAACACTTCTTTGGCCCAGCAACCAGTCCGGTGCAAAATTTCAAACAATGAGAAGCCATCTTTAGATTGAGATCCATGATAATATAATCCGCAGCTGTCATGGGGAGGTGGTGTCAGATTCCATATTCAGATAGAATATGCTCTTATGGGAAGAATGAGACTGATGACTTAAATAATTATTTGTGGTCTTGTTTGCTCTTTGAAGAAAGAAGAGGGAAATGGATCTTTCCATTAGTGGGAAACACAAAATACTGGGCTAATAAGGAAAAACTAATGTGGATTCTAACACTTCAGAGCCTGTCTTCCAGTCCTTAGGTGTATTTGCATAACTTGCACAAAGAAAATCAAATAGTTTTCCTGTTCTGTTTTATTGTTCATTGGTCCATTTTACCTCTTTTTACATCATTATATACATCATGTTCTATATTAATTGTGTAAACTAGTAGAGTGGATAATCTTTTATATGCTTTTATTAAAATTATGATTTATATAAATGTTATTCGGTATACATGCGTGCGTGTGTTTCATTGTATTATACTGTTTTGGTAAAAGCTGTAAATCAACAACTACTAGTACTACTACTACCACCACTACTACCACCCCAGGAGTGTTATGTTTCTTGGGACATAATATTGTTTCATCCAGGGCCATGGTATGCTGTCTTCATTAGAAGGGCATGCCATAGAAAACATACTATATTGCCAATTGGGGTGTTTTTACATGTGCTTTTACATATGTCTAAACTTAATGCGCATTGGCATAATGTGCATTAAGACGATTTAGCGGCACATCTACATGTGCACGTGCTAAGACACATTATTGTGGGTGTGTAGATAGACTTGGGACAAAAGTTAGTCCCAAGTCAGTGGAGATGCAATGCCTTAATGTGCATTAGTGCATCTACATGTTCACTAATGTGACTTAGCTATTTAGGCTTGAATAGTTTAAAATCACCATTTTAAGGTGCATTAAAGGCACACATGTGTAGACACGTGCTCTTAATGCCCCTTAAATTGGGCTAATATGTATTAAATGTGCATGTGTAGACATGCCCAGGAAGTCATCACCTGTGAATCTGTGGCAACACTTTAGCACTTTCATGCTGCTAGAGTAATGCAGTAGTTACTGTTTTCCCATAATCTGGCTTTTTGTATAAAAATACTTTTGAGACTGTCCTTGAACAAATCTGCTATTTGTTTGCTATTTGTCCTTCATCTTTATGTTTTATATATAGCTGATTGGGAATTATCCTTTAAGTGAGTTTTTGAAAAATCAGGATTTTCTGTGGGCAAGGGTATGTCTCTCTCTTTTCCCCCCTTCAAATTATTTTGAACTTCTCAACAGAAAAAAATCTAAGAAGGTAGCTCCCACAATGCAGTGCAACATAGGTAACATGCCACTATAGGGAGTTATGGTTTGATTCTAAACGGACTTGAACAGAATATTTTGATATGTGCATGTTTCAATACTTCCCTCAAAATTCAAAATGGACTTTTTCAGTGTGGAAAAAGAAATATATAGACTTTTCATCTCAATCAGATGAAACCAAATATCTACATACCAGAATTTCCTATGAAATAGACATTTTGGGGGTTTGGGGTTTTTTTTCCCCCCGAAGATCTAAGATTTATATAAATCTCCTGTTACACTGAAGATTTTCCTACAGCATTAACTTAATGACATGCTAGGAAGCCATTTTGAAATGCCATATTGTCATTATTGAAGCCATATTTTCCTAAAAATGAGGATTTTAATGTGCTTGTTAATTGTGTTAACTGAAATTGATTTGCTATTCAGTCTGTCCTGTAAATCTGATCTACATTTTGTGGTGCATTGAGGTGTAAGCCACATTGTAACGTCTGAATCATAGGGTGTCCTGTAACAGTGTAGCTGTTTGGTCCACTAGTGTCTGAGTTCAGTTTTGAAGTACCTGGTTCAGTGTTTGCCCAGGTAGAAAAGACTCAAGCTTTTAGACCCACGTCCCTGCTGGCCAGGGATAACCCACTGTACTGATATGTTGAAGAAACATGCTTTTTGTATTTTGTTAAAAGATACTGTACTTAAATTGGCAGGTTTTGAAAAATACAGCCATTGAGCTATGTATGGAGAAAATAATCCCAGGTTTTATTTTTCAAAACCTCTTTTTGGTAATCTAAGACACTAAGTATATCTAATTATCTACAAAATTACTTTAGTTGTTATGGAGGCACCCTGTCCAGTTTATAGGTGCAGTGGACTTAAGGTTTGTACTGAATGCAAGGTCTTAATTTTTTTTGTTACTTATGGGAAAAATACAATGTACAGTTTCCCAAGTATTTCATCTTTTACACATCAGATTTTTTTTTCCAGGCCTTAATTTGATTTCAATTTAATTATAAAATGATTCCATCAAGGGATTTAGTAGTGTGGATCAAACTCTTTTGGTCCTGAATTATCTTTAAAATAATATAACATGGACTTTTGAAACTTTCCATAATTAGCTTTCCTTTTAGCTGTACTTCAGCATTTTGTTTCTGTTTACCTGCTGTTCTCCCTCTGCTTATCCTGTCTGCACAGAGATCTATCAGTATTGAAAGCAGATTGCCTTCACTCCTTTTGAGAACAATGGGAAATTGTGCCACTCTGAAAGAGGGTATCTAAAACGATGGCTGTCTGTCACAATTGTCTGTTGAAAATGATACAGATGACATCCATTTTAAAAGAGTCCTGTTCTCTAGAGAGTTCTCTGAACTAGCATATTCTTCAGCCTCTTTTGGAGAGAGAAACTTCAAGGTCATCACAGAGAAGTTTTTAATGGGTGTGTGTCTGTATAGATGGGGAGAACAGAAGTTAATTGGAAACTGGTATAAATTCTGCACTTCACTGGTGTTATAAATATAGAAATAACTGGCTTGTATGGTATACTGCTATCCTGATGAAAAATTGTTGTCTTTTAAAGTTGATACTAAGTATTTTCCAACCATTATATTATATAA
>NW_017728886.1:164010270-164036876 GCF_001723895.1 Crocodylus porosus | reverse complement strand
ATATATATATATATTCCACATAGCTCTTCTTCTGTGTTCCTTGCATAGTATTTCTAATGATATTTTAATTAAACACGGATATTACCAGACCGTTCTTAAAGTTGAGAACGCTAATCTGTAATTTTAATGAAAATTGTATTTTAACTTTTCAAAAATAAAACACTAACAACTCAGGAAACTCAAATGTATGCTTTAAACTTAGTCTGAGCTAAGACATAGATATGCACATATATGGCACCCCAAAAAAATGTTTTGTTTTGACACTGAGAGGGAAAAATAATTTAACTTAGGATACAAATGTAAAGATAGTGCTGTTATGAGGCGGGTGGGTAGTTTTGAATTCCACAGCAAATTATACTTTCTATTCCAGTTTAGGTAGCTGCAGGCTCATCCGCACATATCAGTTTAAACAAAGTACCTCTTGAAAATTCTGTAGCAGTCTTCCTTACTATTGTTGCTGCTTTTGAAATGGAGAGAAGTGTTCATGTTAAATGATGCA
Organism: Crocodylus porosus; assembly: GCF_001723895.1. Taxonomy (NCBI): domain Eukaryota; kingdom Metazoa; phylum Chordata; order Crocodylia; family Crocodylidae; genus Crocodylus; species Crocodylus porosus. Next base: position 164,036,377 of record NW_017728886.1, on the reverse strand, counting down.
CTCATAAGTTTTTTGTCTTTTTTCTAAAAGTGGTAACATTGCAATAATGTATTTTGTAGTTCAATGAAGTTATACTTTTATGCAAAATAATGCTTATATGTACATTCACAAAATAAATTTTGAAGGATTTTTTCTTTTTTTTCTGTTTTTATTTTAGGTTTTATATGAGCAGTTCAAGTTTTTCTTGAACCTCTATTTTCTCGTCGTGTCGTGCTCACAGTTTGTACCAGCATTGAAAATAGGCTACCTGTACACCTACTGGGCTCCTCTGGTAAACAGCAAAATGATGAAAAGCAGCTTGATGTTAAAAATCTGGTTTTTATTTTAGAAAACACATATGCATAATCCATACAAAAGTTTTCCAGCTGAGTGTTGTAAAATTTGTTTTTTCATACCCATCCTCCAATGTGGAAAAGAACATATAATTTGATTTTAAAAGTAGGCTTCACAGTTTCTAGCTCATTGAAACTCTGCAACTCCTATTTTAAACGTCCTAATCTACCATCTGTCTGAAAGGAAGTACTATTGACTTAGCTACTAAAATATGAAACGGGAACATCAGTTTTATTTACAAAATAACCTTCTCTACTTAAATGATTTTGTGCTTTAAATTCTTTAAATTCTTCCATTCGTTGTTTTTTTCCTCTTCCATGGCAACTGAAGGCAAACTTTTTTTCAGTGTAGAGCCTGGACTCAGGGCTGCCTCCCAGGAATAATTATGTAGAGTTCTCTGCCACCAGATTTGAGAGACTAGAATTTGGGTTTAGCAGGACCTATCATGATGATGATGATGATGATGATAATAATAATGTATAAGAAATTAAATTGATCAGGTTGCAAGAGAACTAGGCTCACAATATGCATGTGGGCAAAATCTCCAACGGAGATGAAAAAAAAAAAAAAAAAAAAAAAAAAGAAGAAAGTACTGTAAGGAATTTCCATTCTTAAACCAGCCATTTTTAGTTAGTACCCAACAGTCAGTACTAGGCAGAGAAGTTAAGGGATTACAATCTCTTTCTCTCAAGGAGGGCTTTGTGTGTCTTCCCGTTTTCCAGCCTTTGGAGAGTGCCTCAGGAGCTTATAAAAGTGGTTCCTTTTTTTTTTCTTGGTGCTGAAGTTCTCAACCTAATGTTTGCAGGGTTATTATATGTGTTATTTGACCATAGGAATAGAAATTTTGTCCCCAGGTGTCAGTACAGAAGGGAACTACTCACGAGACTTTTTTAAAGAGAGAACATAATATTTTGGCCTTGTAAATCAAGTGATCCTCCATTGCTTTCAGTGGAAAATTATGTTAGGGCTTCCTAAGGAGTCTGTCATCAAAGATCCTTTAAAGATAATGAAGATTCTCTGAAGTTGAGGGTTGGTTTAAGGTGCCATCCATGTTTCTCAAAATTAATGTATAGATTAGGGAATCTGCATCTATAAAGAGGAAAACAAATCTGTTTGGTAACTTGAGAAAGATCCCTAATATATCTTCATCTGGTTTATAAGGAGGTGGCTAAGGTGGGTTACTTCTTTCTTGGTGTTTAGATTCATACAATTCATGTACAGTCAAAGGACTTCATCACCCTGCTAAGAGAATGCTATAGTCTCTTTATAGGATGCAGCCATCCCATCTGAAGATGTATTCCTTAGACAAGAGATTGATATTTGTGTAAAATGTTGATGCTGTTCTCTAAATCCTGAAAGTATTGAATACAGACCACTGTGAGGCCATTTCAAAACCCCTATGTGGAAAATGTAGTTCAAAACTAGTATGTCAGTTCTTGAACTAATAGATGGAGTATAAAGTCCATTACAAGCTAGTAAGCAATCTTAACCACTTCTCAGAAACATAGCCTTGGTCATGTTCTGTGCAGAAACTTCCATTCTGCCTCTCGAGTTTTAAAGACGATTAAAAGATCAGAGTCAGTTGACTCAGCAAGAAGGGAGGTTGGTCTGGTCAACCTTTCAGAGCATTACAAGACAAAAAGAAAACATGCCAGTTAATCTGTACCTATCCAGATCCAGTTAGGAAACCTAAAGTCACTGTGTGAAGAGGTAACACCCTAGAAGCAAGATGTGCTGATTCTTTTATGCCCCCTTCCTTCCTTGAAACAATTGAGGTGAAGATGGTGAAGAATGTTTTAGAGAAATAGGCTACAACAGTCTCCTTTTCATTAACTCTCTGGTTCTCACACCTAATTCAGATATAAAAGGAACTTTTCTGAAGTTAGAAATACAGAAAGGATATCCTGTATCAAGATCCAGTGCTGCTAAAGTTATCAGCGGGAAAGCTCTAGGAAGAAAGTACAGTCATTCAGGTATTTTAGGGATGCAAAACCCCTTCAGAGATACTCAAGAATGAAATCCATGTTTACTTTAATGACATCCTCCAGTTGATGGTACAAGCCATGCATCAGAGCAAAATCAGTTGAGGAACATTCTCAAGTTTCTGTGATTTGTGCTCTGACCTTGGATCCCACCACTAACATTTTGGAAAGATGACAGGTCAGAGATTGCAAATATTGCACCACGAGAAACCAAAAAACCTCTAATCAATATCACACAAGGTTTTGAAGGATTAAGCCTCTCTCCAATCCTCCAGTAATATGTTTGTTTCTGCCATACCTTTCTTGCTTTTATGCTTGGCATAAGCCCACCTTGTTTTAGTGAAAGTATCTGGCTCACCTGTTACTGCCTCAAGTCGGAGGGATATTGTAGTCTGGCATGGTTTCTATGTTATCAGGGCCTCTTAGTTCTTCAAACAGACTTAGACTTCTTTCTCAAGATCACTAAAATCTTCTTTATAAGAAAAAGGGTTATTGTTATGATCCTGTCTGAATCCAAGCAGGCTAAGAAGGTAAAAGTCCTAAATGTGATAAAAAGTGTTTGTTTTTTTTTAAAATATATATCTATATAAAAATAAATACCAAGAGCATTTAAGCCTCTGGTACAACTAGTTCTCTGTACATTATTCTTTGTTGTGGGCTATAAGCTACTGTGTGGTGGTCCATCCTTATGTCAAAGCACTCTAGAATCGATGCATCCTCTCAAATTGTATTGGTAAATGAGTATTAAAGAATGTGGCACTTTCAGAAGTGGCTTTCCAGTTTCTACACAGCTCAACCGAACCTTTCTTTCCGGGTGTTTAATTCCTTTTTATATGAAAACAGTCCCTTACAGAGGGCCTATGTGAGAAAAAAGTCCTGTGAATAGTCTTTCTAGAATCCTTCGCATCAGTCTGATTTCTTGTGGAGTATTATGCTCTTTTCAGAGTTCTGTACATTTTTTTTCCTCCTTGTTAAGTAAATTTAAGTAGTAGTGTTCATCTAAGAAATCATTAAACCTCTTTTTGCTTGCACTGCAGGTAGCCTTAGGCTGCTTACATGTATGAAAAACAAAACAAAACAGCATTTTACTTTAAGCTCCGTGCGCCCCCACACCGAGCACAGCACATGCCCAGAAGAGGCATTGCCTTGGACCTGGCTCACCCAACATCTGTATAGATTGGGTACTTCAGTGGGGCTTTTATCTAATATGTGATTGAATCAGCTTTAGATAAAAGCACCAAAAAGCCCTGCTGAGGCACCCAATCTATATAGACCCTGTGAAGCCAAATCAAACAAATGTGCTTCCTCTTTTGGTAAAGTGCTGTTTTGCGTGGGTTTTTTTCACATCTCTCACCACCTTTAGTTAATTTGCCTTTAATATTAAATATACTAATATTCAGATTTGGAATCTTTCATTCTGCAGAGATTTTTCTTTTTTGAGGGTTGGACCTAATCACAGGCTTGGAGTCTAGAAGCAGATATGCCTCCAGTTGCTATGGAATGAAGAATACTCCACTATGAAGACTGGCATTCTCTCCTCTGGAGAGAGACCATTAATAAGCAAGAAGTTTTATTTTCAATGTTCTAGATAGCTGTTTTTTAAAGGAAAGACCTACTTTCAGTAATTTTTGTTCTAGCTCATGCTACTGAAGGGAGACTTCTAATAGTAGCTTAAAAAGAGTTAACAAGGGTTATTTTTTTCTTAAGCTATTTTTACTTGTTAACATTAAAATATAGGAAAATTGTCCTAATCATTGAATAGTTCAGTATTGTTTTTTGCTGCAATAGAAAACCAAACTTGAGAGTCAGAAACCGACTTCTGTTTGCTTTTGCAGCTGACTTTGTGCAGTCTCACTGGTCAAACAAAAACTGACATTCCTTGCTGATTGGAAGCGACATACAGTCCTAAAGTTAAATATGTATAGCAAATTACCTCCATTTTCTTCTTTGTGAAGAACTGCATCTTGGCATACTCTTAAGAGGTCTAATAATTTTCAGAAAATGGCACGGAGGATTAATTTAGTAGATTTATTTAAAAGACAGTAATCTTTTCTAAATTACCTACTACATCAAAAAGTTTTGCCTTCTGACACATTTTTATTGATGTGATTTAGTAATACTTAACTGGAATACGTCAAGGAATGAAAAAAATTTTGGATGTTTTCACCTTGTCTTAAATTTTCATTAGTAGTCTTTCTAAGAGAAGGATGAACTGCATTGAAGGCAAGTGTTTAAAAAGAAGTCTCCTAGCTGCCCCAAAATGCATTCCTCACACATTATCTTTTCTACTGTTAAGTTCCTTTTCTGTATTTTATTAAAGTATCTTTCTCATTTTGGGAAATATGAGTCGTATCATTATATTTTTAACAGGGATTTGTTTTGGCTGTCACAGTGGCGCGGGAGGCTGTTGATGAATTTCGGCGCTACCAGCGGGACAAGGAAATGAATTCACAGTTGTATAGCAAGTTGACAGTACGAGGTTGGCAAAAACATTTTCGTATGAATCCTTTTGAATAGTATTCTCTAGTCCGCTTTCTTTCTCTTTGTATTTTTATTTGCAAATCATTTCAGTCCAATAACTGTTGATGGATTAAAAAAAAATTCTAGTTGAATTGAATTCCATATAGAATGAAAAGAAATGTGGGTAAGCTAAACAATCTTAGCTCTGTGAGATGCATAAAGCATGGAAAAAATGTCTCAGAAATTTCCTGAAACCTATTAAGTTCTCCATGCCTTATCTGTCTTTTTAATTGCTGAGGAGTGGGAAATGCTCTTTTTAAAGTACACTGTTAGTATTGCTTCTATTTTGAAGTGCAGTTTTTCTCTGAAATCACTATATTAAGGAGCAGCAAATCTACAGCATAGTAAATGAATGTAAGAAATAGTGGATGATTAATAAAAATATACAGTGTCTCATGACAATTTGCTACTTCTACTTTTTGGAGAGCTGTACCTGTACTTCTAATAAGGGAGCAAGAATTATATGGGAGGTAGCCCTTGGCATTCTAAAACTAGAAATACATGATCTCATGATGGGAACAGAACTTGATTTTTTTTAAGGAAAGATTGTCTGTTTAATCACGTAAAGTCTTTTAAGCATGCTTACAATACAGTGCACGTAGGAGAACTGACTAGGTGACGCATCTTATTGGGACTTAATAAATCCATGGATAGACTTTTTTCAGAAAGATTCTTAAAAAAAAATGAAGTAGTCATAAGGTTAACAAAATCAATTAGAAAAAATATGTTCAGCATGATTGTCAAGTGAGAGTTAAGGTTATGACAGAAAATGTTCCGTCTGCCAGATACTTTAAAAAGTATGGGAGTAAACGAGGGAAAAAGACATATGCATTGCTTTGTACCTTTATGTAGCCTGTAATACACTCCAGTATTCTGTAAACTTTTCCTTTGGTCTCCAGCACATCACAGAAACAATGTCCAGACTTTGTCAGACTTGCATTCTAATGCAAAACTTAAGTGACTTTCTGCTTTTTATATCTATTATAGAGTTTATTGTTAAAGTTTTGTATTAGAATAAAAGTGTGACCATCAACAGTGTTGTAGACAGTGCAGAGTTATATATTTTCCTTTTAAGGTTTTGGGTAAATGATGTTTCTTCTTTAATTTTTGTTTGCGAATTCCGGATTTGTTAAACAAATCTTTGGTACCTAAAAAATAGTTTCTGCAGCATCAGGGAAAGAGCAGAGACCACCTCTCTCTAAATCAGAGAGGAAAACTCTGAAGATGCTTCTCACTCTGAAGACGGAGAAACTGTAGTATGTCTGAGAAAATATTTTTCTGTGACATCGTTTCCCCCATTTAAAAGTGACTGAAAGTAAGTAAACCAAGAGCAATACTCCATGGTCAGCATGTCAGCTTGAGGAAGTTCTACATGAAAGAAATGCTGTAACCCTCACTTTTTGAAGCAGCCTGTAGACATCCATTAGAGTTTTTTGAAATTAGCCTTGGTCCCTTCAAACCATAAAGTATCTGCTAGCTTTTTCTTTTTTTCTTTTTTTTATCTTTTTCTTTTTTTTTTAGAGATCAAGAGATCTTGACACATGAGTTCATGTTTGGTTACACAGCAATAACAGAGTATTTTTTATCTGGAATCCTGGATTTTTATCCTTGACAATGTGGAAGTACAAACTGGTTTAAATACTGGAAGTACTGTGGTACATACACTAAAAGGCATGTTAGAGATCTGAGTTCTGTGCCTACTGTGATCTTGCATAGAAAGGAGGAAGTGCTTTCAGGAACTCCACCTAATGATTGTCTTCATTGAGAGTAGTGAATTGCATAAGTAAAATCAATAGCACTTAGTTTTGAACTCTGAGTCTTTGCCTCTGTACTTCATGCAACTTTTCACTAAACTTTAGGGGCTCTTGAAGGTAAAGTTTATTGCTTTAGCTGGAAGCAAGTAAGTTATATTTGCATGCCTCAGATTTTCTCTCAGATTAAATGTTGGTATGACCGCCTTGGCATGCATATTTTCCAATAGAGTTCTAAAAAAAAAAACTCTAAGGGCAAGCACTACTAATGTGTTATATATAATAGTCCAGGAATTGGTACATGAAAAGAGCAACAATTTGGTCAAATAGCAGGTCTCAGATTAGTTTATTTTTGTATCCCTTTTAAAGAAAACTAAAATAGTTCAATTAGTTATGGACGGGGGGATTTTTAACCTTGCTCCTTCTGTATGAATTTACTTTTCGGCAAACCACTTTTTTGAAAATCATTGTATTTAGTTTATGTTCTGTATTAGTTTTTGTGAATTCAGTGATTTTTTTATGTTTTTTTTATTTTTTTTATTTTTTTTTAAATAGAGGTCAAAAACTCCTGTTTAAATTAAACTGTATGTCAGTCTTATTGTGATGGAATTCCTGAGTGAAAACATGTTTCAGTCATGGAAATACTTCTTTGTGAAATTGAACTGAAAAAATTAGGACAGCTTGGTTTTGACCCAAAACCATAATAAAAAGAGGCACAATAGAAGTATGGGGGGGAAAAAAAGAGTAGAGAGGGTAAATCCTTTTTGCCTTCTCTAGTAATACATGGCCAAGTAGACTTCCATGAAATGCAATAAAGTTTTTGTTGCTGGGGGATTTTTTTTTGGGTGAGGGAAGGGGTTAGCTGTCTAAGTTTCTGAAAAGAATACAGTCTCTGGATGTCATTGTTGCAAGAAATAGAGATTAAAATTTCAGCAGGATTTTAAAAGGGTTAGGAATTTATATAAACAGTGAGAAAATTAAATTTGTGTAGGTGTAAATTAGAATATTGGCAATAATTTATGAGAAGGGGAAAAAAAAGTGTTCATTTTTATAATCTTAGCTAAGGATGACCAACCTGGGGTAAAATATTTTTTTTTACTTCGTGAATGGAACAGATTTGATATTCATCTCATTAGAAACCAGTAAAACCAAGAAATTGTTTCCACTTTCAGATGGTCACTTTCAGAGCAAAACTGCACTTTAAAAATACTTTACGCTTGGCATGTTTCATCCAACCACCTCAAAGGACTCTCAAAATCTTTAAGCTTTGTACTTGCCCTTGCAGTAGGCATTAATGATATCTTTGTCATTTCAAAGATGGGAAAACAGAGGTACAGAGAGGTTAAGCAGTTTTCCTGTGCTTTTTGTAAGTTGATAGGAAATCTGGGAATTTATGAAGTTAGCCTAGTTTCCTGATATATGCACTCTCTCCATCCCTTGTTTACCTTTTTATGTTGTCATCTTATTTAGCAATTGTGTTGTGTTGCTGTCTGCAGTTTCCTCCAGGTTTTAGAACACCAAAGAAGAGGCAATAGTCATCAGTACTTCTGTGAAAGGCTATGATGATGGGCTAGGCCTGTAAGCCATAAAAATTTCGTACAGTGCTATCATAGGCAAATGTCTTCTGCTTTCAGTATCTGTCAGTGAGAGAGCTTTCTGTATCTTTAACTAATTTTTAAATCTGGACTCATAACATCTCAGGGATGGTCTTCCCTGTTTTACATTTTGGTTCAGAAGATTAAATATAGATTATAATAGATCCCAGGATTTTTATGGATAGGGTAGCCAGATGTGCCCCTGTTCCATGTCATTCATTTGGCCTTTTTTGTCTCATTCTTTAGTCTGAATCTCTTAAACTGTTTTTCACATGATTGAATCTCTTATCCAGCCTCTTAGCAAGAGACTTTCTGAAAAGAACTGGGTAGGAAGACTTAAGAGATCTTCAGCATGCCTGTAACTTAACTTTTAAGGCCAGGAAGAGACCCAGACTTGTCTTTCAATGGTAAACTCAGAGTTATCCAGCCATTGAAGATATTAGGTTTGTCCTTCAGCTTAAGTTAAGCTTTCCCATGTCTCACTGAAGAACAGATGCTAAATCTGGAGAAAAAAAAAAAAAAAAAAAAGAAGTGAACTAATCTTTCAGAGCTGTGCAGTGTGACTTCATTTGGGGCCATTTTTTATTTCTGATCCTTGGTGCATTATAATAATTACTGTGCTTTCAGCAGCCCTTGGGGTACAAATATTGCACAGAAAAATTGAAAAGGAGCAATTTACTTATCATTCTATTTTATAAGATATATAGAAGAACAAAGGACAAGCAGTTAGGCCCCAGAAACAGACTCAGACTCAGACTAAGAAACAGTCAACTCAGGGTATATAAACAAATGTTCTTTTTGACTTCTTAAAAAAGGGAAGTGGGAGTTGCCATTCAGGAGTGTACATCAACTATTACAACCTAACTGCTATGACTTCATAATCCTGTAGTGATACAGCTTTGCTAAAATTTTATTGCTAGAGACTTATACATGCATAACAGTGTATATCTGTATTCACTGGTATCTATACAATTATTACGTCCATTTATACCATAAGTATCTCCCAAGGTCACCATTAAGAGAGGTAGGTGTTCAGAAGCATATAGACCAGGGGTGTGAAAAAATCTGGCCCTGGACCAAATGAATCATGAATTTCCTGGGTCAAATGAATTGTGCACATGAGCAGCATATGCAGTGTGGGTCCTGGTCCAGCTGGAGCGGGCACCAGATCCAGCATCCAGGGGATGTATGGACTAAGTTGTATCCCAGACCAGCTGGAGCTGGCACTGCTGGCAGCTTGTGGCCCAGAGTGAGCAGCTCATGTCCTGGATCTGGCATGGGTGGAGGAGGGGAGTCCTAGACTGGCCCAGGGGCTGGATGATGTGGCTCCATGGGCCATATCTTTGACATCTCTCATCTAGAGTCAGAGCAGTTAGCTCAAGTAAAGAAGCAGAGAGAGATGCCTCTTCCATTTCTTCTTAAGGAGAGCTTTGAGAAGCAGCTCATAAACAATCCAGCTGTAAAAGATGCAGCATTTATTTAATCTCTGTGAGCTGCCTCTTCTTCAAGAGTGGCCAGCCTTGGTCTACCATGTTCCTTTCCTAGATGGGTCTCCACTCAATATTCTTGTTATGAGCTCAAAGCTTTCAAGCAAAACAAATCAAGAAGAGGTTTAAAAAGTCAGGAAAATGTTTCTACCTTCTAGGTGTCCTAGTTCAGAGGTGTCTGCAGGTACACTGCCAAGGGGTATAAGTAGAACAGTCACCTTTAGGGCACTGCAGTTCTATTAGACCATGCCCAAGGGTATTAGTGAATATCCAGCTTAGCATGCCTCCCAGTGCTAACTGCCCATTTCCCTAGTATTCCCAGAGCAGGGGCATACTTCTATGGCTGGATGTCAAGAAAGAAGACAGACTTCAGTTGCCCACAGTTACAATGTTTCTGATCCCCCTTTTCACTAACACAGAGTTCAATAAAGACCATTCCTGCAGTATAACAAAATCTGTCTGGTGGTACTCTCACTAGGTATCTGGGCATATGTGTGCTGGTTGGGGGGGGAAGGTCCTTGACCCTCCTGTGCTTCTGGGTTCCCAAGATGCGCTCTGGGACTGCCATAGCTTTTATGGCTTTTAAAGAGCATTTTCCCCAAGCCTCTCACCAGTCTAATTCAGTTCCTGGCAATGCACCAGTGTTTGGTTCATCATGGTCTGAGGGGTAGAGGGGTAACCATTTGGGTGTGGGGGCCTACCTGGCTTCCTGCTTTTCCTTCCTGGGGTGCTGGGTGCTGTGGGGGTCTACCAAGGTCTCCACACCAGTTGCCAGGCATGGACTGAAACTGATCAGCAGCCTGGAGAACCACACTGTTTAAAAAACATAGACGTATTAGGCAGTGTCCCAAAGTATCTACCACCAGGTCAAGTGCAGGGAATATAGGTTGAGGCAGTTCTGGTTGCATACCAGAGTAACCAGTTGCCATCTGGGGTTTGAGGCAGGGGTTGGGGGGTGAAGAGAGATGCAGTGTAGAATGCGTGGAAAACTGATCCAGGCACTAGCCATGGAAAACTCGGTGTCCACACATAACACTGAACAGGGGCAAGGAAGACCAGTTCAAAATTAATATTTGACTATTCAGTTATACTTTTGAAACACTCCATGAGGTTTAACACTTTCTAAATTGGTTTATGCATCTGGATGCTTGTGGTTTAAACCACATTTAAACCAATCTAAGTCTGCACCCCTACTGTTTGCTTGTGGATGTTAAATAATTTTTAACAGAGTTAGTATATATGATTATTGTATTGTGAATTAATAGAGTGGAATGAGGTGCTAACTAACACTTTAAGATACGCATTTTCCTAGTCTAAAGAGTTGTAAGTTGTACACACAAACCTTTCAAGACTGAGTGTTCTTTTTTTGATTCAGTGTGTTCTAGCTACAGAGGACAAGGATGCTATATGAATTCATTACCCTGGTGGCCCAAGACCTAGTATAAAGGAAGCCCACAGAGTAAAGACCTTTATTCCTCTTTTCCAGAATTAAAGTATATTCCTTGGGGGCAAATGTCCTATATGGGGGAGTGTGGCTTGTCTTTCATTTTTGCTGTCATTAAATCAGGTATTTTTTGTCCAACTGTATAGTTGGAAGACCTGTTAAACACTTTTAATGTTCAGAGACATCCAAAGATGTCTGCTACTACTGCTGCTCCTAACTTTGCCAAGCAATAGTGAAGTACTATTCCCTTTCTGCTATGTAGAACCGTTTGGGGCACAAGAAAACTGTTGAAAATCAAGTCAGTTTCATCCTGCTTGGGAAATCTAGCAGCAACAGCAGTGGTGGATATTGGAGTTATTTCTATAGGGAGGAAGACTAAATTATGAAGGACCTATTTTTCTCCCCTTCCTTGCAGCAGGACATGAGGTGAGTAAGAGTAGCAAAGACCTAATGTTCCATTGTCTGAAAGGGGAGGCAGTGGACAGGAGAAAACATAGGAAGTAAAATCCCCTGTAGCTTTACATAGATTAGTTTATTGGGTAAACAGATTTCCAAAGGTAGAATGAAACTGAGTATCTCAAATGGGGTCTCACTAACAGGATTCTAACTGAAAATCCTGCAGGATCTCTTGATTCTAAAGCTTACTTGTGTGTGGCCACTTCCTGTTCTTTACATATATATTCTAATTAAGTTGAGACAGATTTATAGACGTCTGGGGTTTGGTTTTGTTTAGTTTTTTCCAAATGGTGAACATTCCTTAACTATTCCATTTGGGAGTAGTGATATCAGTGGCTAAGAGAGCAAGGCATGGTCATATCAGAAATGTGCATGTTCTTAGAGCAATGTAGCATTTAAAGCACCATGAGCAACAAGTCGTATAACCACATGCTCATATCACTGTGCTACTTTCAGAGAACAGTTACTATTCTGTCAACTCCTTGTATTTATACATTAGTAAATCCATTTCTTTCTCTTTATAGCTTATACCCATTTTGTTTACCTTTGTTTCTTAGGTTCTTTAGTATGAAATACTTGTTGGTGCATATGCAATATTTATTAGTTTTTCAGATCATTGAAATTCACTTCAAAAGTCTTTATCATGTGAGTATAATGAATTGCTATAGACACTTATTTCAGTCTTCTAGTTCTGCATATTGCTTTAGGCAAAAGGCTTGCGCCTTGGTGGACTATAAAGTCTGGATGTGCAGCCACTTCTGACAGCTTTGGACTTTTTATTGGTAATTACACAGATGGTGAAGAATGTTTTAGCTAGTAAGATGTTTTTAGAAAAAAAATAGTTTGCAAAAATAATTTATGCAGTGAATAACATTCAGTGTTTTTACTCTAAATTTGTCTTCGCTAAGATGTAATATTGCATTATTTTAATGTTCTCTGAATTGGTATCTAATGACTTTTGCTTCTGACAGACTAAAGAAATCAGTGTTTGTAAATGTTTAAAATTTTTAAACTACTATTTTTTTTTTTTTTTACTGGCGCATGCTTTATTAATATATTTTAAATAGAATGCTGTTATCCTACCTGTCATTCAAATTCATTCTGTAGAAATAATTTTGTCTACAGATAAAAGATTACATGTGCTTTCTTGAAAATACTGAAAATATAAAAGTTTAAATGTATAATTAGTGTGCCTAGGAAACCAAATGCAATACTGTTTAATAATAATATTATCTTAACATATTAATCCTAAGCTGAAGCTCTAGGCAATTTATACTTTCTGATTAGGGTAGTTCCCTTAGTTGAAATTCCCAGTTTGATTTATGAGGCCTACAGTCTAATAAGCTGTGAGGTCTTTCCCTACATACCTATGTTAAAACTCCATGTTGCCTGCTTTATACAATACCACAGGCTAACTTTTTTACCTCCTGAGGCTTTTTGGTTTTTGATTCATTTTTGGGTCCTATTATAATATAACTTAATGGAGATTCAGTACCTTGAACTGAATGAAGGTGATATTAGTACCAATTTGAAAGGTGTCCTTGGATACTTTGGGGCAGAAATGGCATGACAGCTACGACACCAATCATTTTAAATATGCTTTAATTAGCATAGTTGTATTTGAAATTTTGACCATGGTTATTAAGATTTTGTTTGTATACTGCCAGATTTGAAGGCAGCCAGTTGTGATACAAATGGGAAAATTGAAAGAACAAACAGAAACAAGAAAGTAAATAAAGAACGAAACCTATATTTGAAGATCTTGATGATAAATAAAGGTTCTGAAGAAGTACCTCAACAGTAGTAACTCTAAGTGACAAGAAAAAGGCTAGTACTAGACTGATGTGGGAGGGTGTCCATAGGTCAGGATTATAATGTACTGACAGAGTTGTAATGGCCAGATTTGCCCATAATTAAAGGCATTTGTATTGCTTGATTTTCTTGAAATCACTAAGTTCGTTCTTTTAAAAAGGAAAATAATTTATTACCAAATAGCAATTCAAGAATGTTTTGAAAGGGTTTGAGTATATGGAAACATGCATTTAGCACAGTTTCACTGAATTAGGTTTCATTTTCAATCTGCATTCCTCAAACCAAGATAATTCACATGCAAAAACGGCTAATGCATTTTAAGAGGCATTTACCATACTAATGGATTGTCAAATATTTCTTTTAGTGGTTGACCTTCAGTGCTGCTAAGAGTTTATTCAGACTAAAATTATTGCGAGATGGACACTAATTTTAATTTTAGTCACTGTTGTCTTGAAGTTCCTGCTGCACTCTTTGATTAATGCTTCTTGGCTACTGCTTCTTCGTTTCCATCTTCTGCTCTGTCAGAGGTTGCTTTTTTCTTGTCATGGGTTCTTCTCTACAAGAAGTTTCATTGTGAAGATGTGAATATTTTTAAATTTAAACTTTAAGGTAATCAGTATTACAGACTTAGTCAAATGATTTGTCTAATCAGTTAATAATGAAATATGGCATTCATAAATAGGAGTGTACTCAGCCCTAAGAAGTCTTGACTTCCTTCTCAGATGTTTAAAGATTTTGCAAATGCTGATGCTATGCAAAATTAGTTTCATATTCAATAGATACGTAAGTGATGTTTGCTCATTCATTACTAATTAGACTGGCACCAATTACTATTTAATTTTTAATACCTACCATGTACAATAAATAAAGATTACAGATGAATAAAGATTTGCAAACTAGAATTTCTTTTAGCTTCAATTTTGTCTTCATCTTTGTTTCCTCTCGTTTCATTTATCAGTATGTTATAACTTACATTATTATGCAAAAATGAAACAACTTTCATTAGTAATCTACCATAAAAGACTGACTTACAAGTACAGAAATATTACGAAAACTTCTGATTTATAGTTTAAAAAAACTCATTTGGTTTTAGAGTTCTTTTTTTGTTCTTTTTTGTTGTATATGAATGTTATTCAATCCTGTAAAATATTTTTTTTATCTAACTGAAAAGGTAAAAATACTATTGGCTCTTTATAAGATACATAATAGCTTTTCAAAATACTTCCAAATTTCAAAGGAGAAGCAAATGCATTATTATGTAGGTTTCTAGTGCAGTTCTTGAAGATATGTATAAGTAGTTTCCTCTTTAGTTAAGGATTCCTTAATTTGATACTGGTAGTATGTTTCTTACTTTATGCATAGATCTGTATATGCTTAATTCTCTTTAGGAAAGAAGCAGCGAGTTGAGTGCAGGGCTGGGATTTAAGACTTTTGAATTCTAATTCAAACCCATCAGTGGCTCAGTTTGAGGCCTGGAGCAAGTCACTTAACCTCTCTGTCTCAGTTTTTCCTCTCATCAAATGGTTTTTAATAAAATGTACCTGTTTTGTTGGTTAGTTTGAGGCTTCATTAGTTAATGTTTGTAAAGTGCTTTTTAAGATTTAATTTGCTGCATAAATGCTGTGAGTATCTTTTTTTGAAAATGAATTTGGTATTCATAACAATTTTTTAACCGACATCTGCAAAGTGAAGTTTTATAACTTCAGACAAGTTAAATATAGAGAGCTGCAATGCAAATTTCCTGATCTAGGAATCCTCCTGAGGTCAGAGAGTATTTTGTCCCCTATACCCATTGAAACCTTGATTTCATTCCTCCAATATGACTTGCCAATAATAGTGTCAATTAATGCCAGTTGCATCAGTGACTTCTTTGTGAATGTGTAAAGTTACATATTGCTAATTGGGCTGTGACCAACAGCTCACTTCAGTTAAAGCACTCCAGAGCAGTTCAGGTGTCAATTTCTAAGTTGGCCAGAATTTGAATTGCTGGTGTAACAGAGGAGCTGAAGGGCTCCATATGATTTTTTCAATACAATTTGAGCCCTATGTTAGCTCAATAAAATAAATGAGTATCTTTGGCTTTTTGCTTGTAGAGCCATGTTGTATCAGTATGATGAATAGTTGTAAAACCATGCATTTTGCATATGTTGTTAGGATGAATAATTCAGTGAGAAATTAAAACAGTTTTTATAACTACTTTTGATTACCCTTTTTAATGGGATCATTTAAATGGGGAGTTATAACATTGTTCTCCCAAAATAATAGTAGTATCTTAAAGTTTGTATTCTTGTGATGGTATTATTGTTTGCTTAAGTTGATTAAACTTCTTCTTTTCTTTAAGGTAAAGTGCAAGTTAAGAGTTCAGACATACAAGTTGGAGACCTCCTCATAGTGGAAAAGGTTGATGCTTTTTATAAATATATATTTAGCGACTAAAGATGTCAACAGTTAACACTTATGCTCACTGTATCTTTTAAAACCCAGGAAAAAATACATTGAAATACTAACTACTTACTGATATTGTTTATTTACTTCATTTTTCTTTGACTAATGCAAATTCTTTTTCTATGAATGTGATTACATTCATATAAATATTTTTATTTTTATTAATTTTATTTCCTTTTAATGAAAGACTTACTGAGTGAGAGTCATTGGGCTGTTAGAGTTCAGAATATATGAACTTAGGTACTTCCCTGCTAGCCTTAAAGCTTTAAATCAAATTTTTCATTCATTTTTTTTTAATTGTTATTCTTGTTTTGGTAAGTGTTTATAGGGAAACTAATTGAGGATGACAGACCTAAATTCAAGCTCTGCTTTGTGTAAGGGAAAAATTCCCTTAATTAAACAGCTGGAGTGTCTGTACCCTAAGCCAGTTCATTTTGTTGGAGCTACCCCTTAAGAAGGTACTGGGACTTCAAAAGGTAGCCAAAGTTTTTTTTGTCAGAGGGAAGATCTGTCTTGAGCCTTTCTTAGGCAAGTTAATGTTAGAAATCTAACTTCCAGTTACCAGAAGATGACTTTTTTCTAACACTTCTTCTGACATGCAGAAAAAGGTATCAACAGTTAAAGCTTACACCTGCTTCTGCTTAAATTGGCAAGTGACAATGCTAGTTTAGCAAGGCGTTAAACCTTAAGGATGACTATACTTCTTTAAAAAACTTTGTGGGAAATACTCTTCCTTCCTGGGTAGATTTACATCTGATAAAGGAGTCTAAGACCAGCCTCCGGATTTGGTTTCTGTTCATTCCATTTCAGCTTCTCCTTTCTCTACTACATTTATTCTTATGAGGAAAGTGTTAAGAGGTAGAAATTATTTTCTTTCTTTCAATACTGTATTAGGAATTGTTGTCTCCTTCCTTCGTTTTTTCCTTCTCATGTTCAAGAAAAAAATAGCCCTTTCTTAAAAATGTATAGCTCAGAATTCAGTTGATTTGACTGGTCTCAATTTAAAATATTTATTTCAATATTTTGGTAAGCCAACCAAATGAAAATTGAATATATCAGTGACTACAGCTGGTAAGAAGTACCTCTTTTTGGCCTTCAATGTTTTAGCTCAATATGTGACAGAGGTTGTGGAGTAGTTAAAATCTGAAGGTATTACCACCTACACCTCCAGCTTTCTCACGTCATTTTTCATGAGAGATTTAGTCAGTTGTTCAAGTATTCAGTTACTAAGTCTTCCCTTAGAGCTTGAAAATAAACAGTAGGAAGTGCATATTTGATTTGACTTAGAATCTTGAATATCTAAAGGCTTTTTTGGACTCCAAACCTTCTGAGAGAGAAAGAGAGAGAGGCTCCTGATATTTATAAAAGCTAATGTATATATCACACAGTACCAGCAGGCTAAGCAACCTGCTTATAGCCTCCTAAATAGTTATGTAGTTACATAAGCACAGCTCTGGGTATGTACCAGTGAAGTAGCACTTGAATTGGGTGTGATATGCCATTGCCTAGCACATCTCAGGATGGTGAAGACATGCGGGCTTTGTACTGACAGCAGTCATATGAGAGTTAGAAGTTTATTTAATCAATACAATGAGACAATCTGGCTTTAAAGGGTGTCTATACAATGAGCCAGGAGGCTGCTCCAACATGCTGTAATTACAGTGTGTCAGAGCAGACTTGATTAATCAAGTCCACACTCCAGCCAGCCTCTTCATCTTGTGTATCAGCATCCCTGCACTTCAGAATGGCAGTGGGGGTGCTTCAACTAAAACTTGTTCAACAAGCTTTAGATAAAGAGCCCCCACCACCATTTTTGAAGTGCAGGGACACCAAAACACAAGATGCTCCAGGGGCTTTAATTAGAGTGGCTCTTGCAGCATGTGGGGGGGGGGGGAACCACACATGTAAAAATGCCTAAAGTCACTAGTCCACATAGGCCTATCAATGTAACTAAGTGGCACATAGTTCCTTGTAGGTTAATTCAGAGTACTTAGCCAGCTTCCTGCATTCCTGTGTAGAGTTCTGTGCTGCTGAGACTACTCTACCTAATATTACTTGGGATAGCTTACACACAGACACACGTCTCTCACACACACACGTCACAGACTGCAGTGTAACAATATTCTGTTCTTCCCTGGATTGTTGTCACAACTCTAAGCTCACCCACCTTTCTCACTTTGGAATGTTTTTATGTGGATTCCTATGAAAGTGAAAGCTATTGTTGTTGACTTACAGCTTGAACTGTTTATGTGATTTTGAATTATAGTTTTGAAATTTTGTTTCTGCAAAAAAGGACTCAATAACTACTGCCTTCCAGTGGTTTACCCCAGGGGTTAGCTGCCTTTGACTCATGGAGACATTGAATCCAGCCCACAGAGCTAAGGCTTCTGTAGCATTCTATAGTGATGGTTTTTCCATGCCAGTTAAATGGTGCTGCAACCAGGCAGCAAGGAGAGATGGTACTGGAGTGGAGTGCTGGCACTGGCATCCTGGTTTTAGTGCTGGCCAGACTCAGACTGAGCTGGACCATTCCAGCCCATCACCACAAAACATTGCTGACCATGGTGTAAACACATCAGCACGGGAGAGGTGTTTTTGTAAAGATAACTTCTTCAACAATTCTATTTACATAAGCTTATCTTTCATCACGAAATTTATTTAAAAAAAACATTACAGCCTATAAATTACTGTCTTCCACAAAGTTTAAGAACTCACTAGGTTTGTAACTATGTTAATTTCCTGCATTAAGGTTTAATCCTGTGAGATGAAATGCATGCACCTCTCTCCCTGAGTTCACTTCAGTGGAATTGCACCTAACATGACCAGACTTTTATTAGGTAGCCATTGTTTCTAAAATAATTCAGTCTTTACCATGAAGAAATGTTCCTGAGATTTAAGCACATGAGAAGTATGTGTATACATGTGTGTTTCTATATAATATTATTATTTATATGTTTTCTTTGTGGCAGAGATTTTAACCATAGTGCCTCAAGGATACTAAGAGTTATGTGGCTTAATCTTTTCAAATTATGCTGCATATATACCACTCCTTTTTTTTTTACCTGCCTATGGGTGCCTCTACTGAAATAATAATTATTAAGAGTAATGTTGTGTTATAGTGTAATACATTTATCTGTTGAATATATTTCACTTCAGCAGTTAGTATCAAAGCTTTTTATTTATTAGAGGTAAAATCTAATTGATTTTTACTTGGCTTTCAGACTACTGAAATTTAAATGTTTTGCCTGTTATTGAGAAGTATATTTTGTTGAAGTAAGCAGTTTTCAATTTCAGAGTATGACTTTTAAGCCAAAGAACTAGTCGGCAGTGAAGTGTTCAATTGCTCACTGTAATGGCATAAAGGCGAGTTAACATTGTATTTGACTGGAAGATGCATCAACAGCATTTCTACAGTAAAATTAATGAGTCATTTGAGATGTAGATCCATATGTTAACTAGTGGCTGCATCACAAGTACTAACAACTTAAGTGAAAAGCTTTTTCTATATTTAAGCCTTGAACAGCCTCTGGTTTTACAGGCTTGATTAATTTCAAAGTAGATCTAAGTGGCTGCATTATGCTTAAAACAGTCTAGCTCTGAGTAATACATCTATTAATGTTTCCTCAACTGAAAAGTTGCTAATGCATTTAATATAGTAGGAGGAAAAGTCACTTTTTAGTAGAAGAAAATACTGCTGGCTTTTAAAAGCAAAATGCTGCTCCAGAGGTTTAAACTGTTCAACACATTACACATTTTTCTGAAGATATAGACTTCTCTCTCCCATCTTGAAAGAAACTTAACACTTTGTTTATGCCAATGTGTATCTTATTTATTATTAACAATGCATTTAAATATATGTAATGCTTCTCAATAAGGGAGGTCTGTCCAACTGAACAGAATCCATGATCCCAGGGTAGTTGAATGCAGGCTGCAGATCAGTAAGAAAAAAACGCTACTCAGTCATTGTGGCTTAATATAATTATGGAATAGGTGAATTTTCATAGACTTTTTCAAAGATGAAGAAACCTGATGAATACTGAATTGAGGATGAACTTCACTATCTTGTGCTTTTAAAACAGCAGTTCCAAAAATATGGAGCATCCCTTAACTGGGATGAGGGGTCAAAGGAGGGAGGAGACAAGAGCAGTCTGTTTTTCCAAGTCTCAGTCTCTAGGTAGCTTTTAGGGTTGCAGTTATCACATACAGAATGTGATCCAGGGACAGCCCATTCATTGTCTTCTCATTTCATGAAGACCCTGTAACAATGGATCATAATACGAACTGCCCCTTTTCAATGGGTGTTAACTCAGATGCCAATGATGATACCTCAGGAATCAATATTAACTACCAATAGCTTTCATCTTATTCTAAGGAAATGAAAGAAAGCTTCACGTGACAAAGATTTACACTAATATTTCTGTGGGTTCAGGAGGGGTGGGGGGAATAAAGGCTTATCAAGGAAACTGGGCTAGGGGGGGTGCAGATGGAGTTTATATAAATTAACATTGATATTCCAGTGCTCGGGGTTTCCCATACCCCCAGGGCTTGGAGATTGTGGCAGCCACAATCTGCCAACTCTGGAAGGTTTCACACCTCCCCGGGCCTGGCTGATCATGGCATGCCTCTCTCTGCCCAGGGGTGGGCAAAATCTGGCATGCCAGGCACTTTCATCCAGCCAACATGCAGCTTCTGGGTGGGGCTGTTGCTGCTTCTGCAGCTGCTCGAGGACCTGTTCAGCTTCCCTGGTGTTCTGTGGCTCCTCCTAGTCTCCCTGCTGCAGTGCTTGCTCCAGGCAGCAACTGGGGAGTGGGGTGGGGGAGGAGCTGCAGCTGGGCAGGGAGCTTGGGGCTGAGGCTAGTGGGAGCACAGAGTTTGTGCCTAGGGGGACAGCGTCAGTGTGGACTTCAGGTGGGTGGGTGTGAAGGAGGGTGTGGGGTGTGGGGACCCCCCCACAATTCCTCCCAGTGGCACACAGACGCCAGCACTGGTGGCAGAAGCAGGTGGCGGGCCCTCAGGGTGCCTGTGGCATGTGCAGATGCTGCTGCCCAGTGACATGTGGCTCCAGCCAGAGTTGTACATGGCAGCAAGGAGCACAGCCACCTCTATCGCCTAGGGCTCCCCACGGCACATGTGCAGCTCCTGGAACTAGTGTGCAACTGGGGGGAAGCACTGAGCAATGGAGCTGGCTGTCTTTCCACCTCCCTACTGCCATGTGTAGGTGCCAGGACTACACCAGAAGTGGCAGGGAGCCCCGCCCCCTACTTCCATGGTGGCAAGGAGTAGAGAAGGCAGCTGGCTCCATTGTGTGGGGTTTTCCTCCGGGGGCTGCATGTGCATGCGGGGAGCTGACCTGGCCCTGCTCCTTGCTGCCACTGCACAGCAGTGCCTATTTGGGCCATGAGCACCTTGAGAGCCTGCTGCTGCGGCCAGTGACGGGGCTGTGTACCACAGGAGGGAGAGTGGGAGGGTTCCCCCCAAACCTCACACACCCACCCTATATGAGCTATTATGCAGTCACCTCTATATGCACTACACAAACACAAATCATGACAAAAATGTTTTTGGTAATAACGTTAAAATATGTTATAGTAGATGTTAGACTTTCACCTGATGATTTGGGGTTTTTTTTCTAATTCCAAGTTGGCAACCCCCTTCCCCACAAAAGGAGTTCTTCTGAGGGTAAGCAGAGGGGATGTCTAGTGGTGGTTAGGGATTAGGAGTGGGACTTCCAGTCCCAAGATTGCAACCAGGGCTTGTGGTACCTGCTGGGAGTGGGGCTACCCTTGTGGCCCTCTACAACCCACCAAAACTCATTAAGTGGCCCTCCAGCTGAAATAATTGCCCACCCCTGGCCCAGCTATAGGGATGTGTGGGGTGCCCCTGTAGTTTGGAGCCTCTCAGATGAAGGGGGGCTCCCAGCTGCAGGAGTTTGCTTCTTGCCAGGACTGGGCTCCTCCTGCACCAGCAATAATATGTGATGTGTTCCTAATCCTTGATCTCAGTCATGCCTTCTGCTATGCACATGTGCCATGGCAGGAGGTTCAATTGTGAGGTTCACACATTACAGCTGGGCAGGCAAAATATGGCCCACAGGCCAGATCTGACACACCAGGCACCTTCATCCCACCTGCTGGCATCCACCAATTAATTGTATCCTGCCCAGCCCTTCTGCCCACAAGGGTGAGAGCGAGCTACCCACCTATATACACAGCCCCTAACATACCTCGCTCCCATCCTCCTGGGCGGAAGGGTCTGGCCTGGCCAGCATGCAGCTTCTGAGTGGGGCTGGTGCTGCCACTGCTGCAGGTCCTAGGGGATCTAATATGCTTCCTTGGCATCCCACTTGCTCTGGGCCGCAGATGGGGAAGCAGTGGGGGTGGTGGGAACTGCAGCTGGGCGGGGGCAGGGAGCATGGGGCTAGGGCTGGTAGCAGTGCGGTGTGGGTGTGAGGGATCAGAGCAGAGCATGGGGACCTCCCCACACTCTCCCCCTGCTTATGGCACACAGCTCCCACCACCAGTAGCAGGAGCACCAGCAGGCAGGGGCATTCATGTCTGGTGCAGGCATTGCTGCCCAGCGGCGCGCAGCTCCAGCCAGTTCTACACACAGGGGCAAGGAGCACAGCTCAGCCAGGCTGACTCTATCATGGGGGCCCTGCATGACACATGTGCAGCCCCTGACATTCACGCAGCACTGGAGGGAAGCTCACTGCTGCCCTGTGGAGTCCTAGGACCTGCACAGCAGATTGGAGCGGGCGGGGGGGCCGTCAGCTGCAGCAATTGGTACTTCTCTCCAGTGGCATGCAAGTGCTGGGGGCTGCATGTGCACCGCATGCAGCCCCTGTGATAGAGGTTGCCCAGCCAGGCTGCACTCCTCACCCCTGCATGTAGCGCTGGCTGGAGTTGCATGCTGCTGGGCAGCTGCATCTGCGTTGGGCATAAGCACCTACCATCTGCTGGTGCTCCTGCTGCTGCAGGTGGGGGCTGTGTACCATTGGGGGAGGGTGTGGGTGGTCCCCACATCCCACCATGATCCCTCACACCCCACAAAGTCACACACCCACACCCTGCCCCCTAATCCTTTCCCCATCCACACACCCCCAACATAACTTTTTGCCCCCAAACCCACCCCACACACACACCATATGTGCGCGCACACCCCACTATACATGCACACATCCCACACCCTGTCCCCCCCATACACACATATGCTACAAGAGTAAGACGTTAGTGTTTAGTTATTATGCAGTTACTTCTGTATATACTACACAAACACAAATAACGAAAAAAATATTTTTTGTAATAAAATTAAAATATGTTATAGTAGGTGTTTGACTTTTAGCGTACGATTTTGTGTTTTTCATAGTTCCAAGATGGAAACCCTCCCTTCCCAAGAAGTATATTCGGGGGGAAGGGGAGGGACTTCTGGTGGCAGAGGTCGGGGTAGGGACAGAGCTTTTGGTCCGAAGATGGCAACCAGGGGGCGGAACAGCTATCAAGGGGCAGGGGGACTACCCATGCGGCCCTCGACAGCTCACCAACATTGATCAAGCAGCCCTCTAGCTGAAATAATTGCTTGCTTCTGCATTAGGTCCTATTGTGCTGCACACGTACAAGGAGCCATACAGTTAAAGAAGGTATATTTTTTCTGAATGAGTAAAGTTGGTAAAATGAAGTGAAGTGCATGTGTTTGTTTTTTTTTAATTAGTTATGTAACATTTCCCCTTTGATATAATAGCAAAGAAAGGATGTTTGGATCAGTTAATATATTGTTGTGTATTTAAGTGTGTTTTTGCTGTATGTAGTAGATATTTAACTTGATTCTTTCTCTTTCTTTGCAAAGAGATGCTACAGGTAGTGTGTGGTCATTCCATTGTCCATTTGAAGCGTTTAGGCATCAAGTGCCATGTGTTAGCAAGTACTGTGGCTTTCAAGAGGGTATGTGCATAGGTAAGCACATGGCTAGATTTCTTTCAGTATGTAATTTTCTAGACTGCCTACACTTTCCTAGTTCCAGATACCTATATTTCTAGATGGTATCAGGATAAAAGAAGAGCTATTGCCTCTTTCTCTTTAACCTTTCTGACATAAAATTAAATAGCCTGTGTCTCTTTTGTATCTGTTAGATGTAAACAGGGTCCTAGTGTTCAGCTCTCAGTGATTGGCCATGGGGAGACTCTGGGTGCCCCTCACAGGCCCAGGAGGCACTAGTTGCTGAGCCGGAGGTGGGGGGTGGACCTGGAAGTGGACTGGACTTGCTTCTAGTCCACTTCCAGGTCTGCCACTGAGCGTGTGGGGGAACCCCTGCCACCCTGGTCCCTTGGGACTCTCCATCTACTCACCATCTCAGCATTCACAAGCTGTGCCTGGTACCTTGAGGTATGTAGAAAAAACTTACAAAGCTGTGTCTATGGCTGAATCATCGAATCTCTCCAAATCGATTAGGAGGCTTCCGATTTTCAATTCGGAGAGATTAACGGGTCTCCTGATTCAATTCAGATTTGGAGGTTCGGCTGCTGAATCAGGCGTAATCTCCTCCAAATCTAATTGGTAACCAAAGATGCAAATGACATTAAGCACTTCAGCCTTTTCTGCATTCTCTGTCACAAGGTTCCCTCCTCCATTCAGTAATGGACCCACACTTTCCCTGATCCTCGTCTTGCTGCCAGCATAGTTGTAGAAACCCTTCTTGTTACCCTTTGCATCTCTTGCTAGCTGCAACTCCAGTTGTGCTTTGGCCTTCCTGACTTCATCCCTGCATGTCCAACCAGTGCTCTTATATTCTTCCCTAGTTATTTGTCGAAGTTTTCACTTATAAGCTTCCTTTTTGTGATTTAGTTTACTGAAGAGTTCCCTGCTAAACCAAGCTGCTGTTCTTCTATACTTGCTTGGGAGTCTCCCTGTGCATCAGGATGGTTTGTTCTTGCACTCTCAGTAAGGCTTCTTTAAAGTACAGCCTGCTCTCCTGGACTCCTCTTCCCCTCAGACTGGTTTCCCGGGGATTCTGTCCATGAGTTCCCCATGTGAGTCTTAGTCTGCTTTTCTGAAGTCCAGGGTCCTTACCCTGCTACTCTCCTTCATTCCTTTCCTCCAGATCCTAAACTAAATCATCTCATGGTCACTGCTGCCCAAGTTGCCATCTACATTCCCCACGAATTCTTCCCTGTTTGTGAGCAGCAAGTCAAGAAGAGCATGGCCCCTAGCTGGCCACTTCAGCACTGGCACCAGGAAGTTGTCCCCAGTACTCTCCAAAAACATCCTGGATTGCCTGTGCACTGCTGTATTGCTCTCCCAGCAGGTATCAGGGTGACTGAAGTTCCCCCATGAGAACCAAGGCCTGTGATCTGGAAACTTCTGCTAGCTGTTTGAAGAAAGTTTCATCCACCACTTCCTCCTGGTCTGGTGGTCTATAGCAGACCCCCACCACAACATCACCTTTGTTGCTTTCCTCCTTGACCATAACTCAGAGACACTCAACAGACCTTTCTTCAGTTTCATACTGGAGCTCTGAGCAATCATATGGCTCTTTTACATAAAGTTCAGCTCCCTTTCCTCTTCTCCCCTGCCTGTCTTTCCTGAACAGTTTGTACCCATTCATGGCGGTGCTTCAGTCCTGCGAGCTATCCCACTAGGTCTCTGTTATTCCAGTCACATCATAGTTCCGTGACTGTGCAAAGACTTCTTCCTGTTTGTTTCCCTGGCTCCATGCATTTGTGTACAGGCACCTGAGGTAAGTAGTTTATTGCCCTGATTTCTCAGGAAGTATGAGAGCACTTCTCCTGTTGCCCCCTCCTGCTTGCTCTTCCTCCAGGTCTTCTGCGTCCCTGCTTACCTCAGGGCTTTGGTCTCCATCCCCTGGCAAACCTAGTCTAAAGTCCTCCTCACTAGATTATTAAGCCTGTCTGTGAAGACGGTCTTCCCTATCTTCATCAGGTAGACCCCATCTCTTGTCAGCAGTCCTTCTTGGAACAACATCCCATGGTCAAAGAAGCCAAAGCCCTGCTGGTGACACCACCTGCGAAGCCAGTTGTTGTTCTTCAGGATGCACCTGCTCCTTGGGCCTGTTCCCTTGACTGGAAGGATCAACAGGAAGGATTTAGTTAGGGAGCTTCTGGAGGGGTTGGACGTATTCAAGTCAGCCGGTCCGGATCTCCACCCTAGAGTTCTAAAGGAACTGGCCGAGGTCATTGCAAGTCCCCTGGCATGGCTTTACAAGCACTCGTGGTGCTCTGGTGAGGTACCGGAGGACTAGAAGAGGGCCAACGTGGTCCCCATCTTCAAAA
>NW_017728886.1:164006348-164009405 GCF_001723895.1 Crocodylus porosus | reverse complement strand
TGGCCTGTTGTAAACTAGTTAGGGGGGATCAGCAGGCATTGGGGGAGTCACTGTTCCCCTGAGTGCTGCCAGGAGTGACCAGAAATAATGGTCAGCAGCTTCCAAGAGAAGTGGTGCAGGCTCCTACCCTGGGGGTGTTTAAGAGGAGGTTAGATGAACATCTTGCTGGGGTCGTTTGACCCCAGTATTTTTTCCTGCCATGGCAGAGGGTCGGACTAGATGATCTGCTCAGGTCCCTTCCGACCCTAGAAACTATGAAACAAGAATACAACTGTAGCAAGAGAGAAAAGGTGCTTTTCCTCCTCCTTATGACAGTCTGAAGGCTGCTATCATGTCCCCTCTTAAACGCCTTTTCCACAAGCTGACCATGCCTAGCTCCTTCAGCCTTTCCTCATATGACTTGTCTTCCCAGTCCTGGATTATCTTTGTTGCCTGTCTCTGGACCCTCTAACTTCTCCACATCCTTTTAAAAATGTGGAGCCTGGAACTGCACACAGTACTCAAGATGAGGCCTAACCAGCGCAGAGTGGGAGGCAGTATTACCTCCCGAGTCATGCTCTGTGAGCTGCATGTGCACCTGCTGCTGCCACAGACCAGTGCTGAGGCTCGAGCCCAGGGCAGCTGTTTGCAGCCTCCTGGCTGCCTTTCACAGCTGGCCCAGGCTCTGAACACCAGTAGAAAATGACTAGAAGGCTGCAAACAGCTGTGCTGGGCTCTGCAGCTCTGGCATTGGGTCCATGGTAGCGGCAGCTTTTTACACATGCCTCTGGGCGGATGATGGGGGAGGAGCCAGGGTTGTGCTGCCCCAAGCCCTTCCCAGCCATGCACCCAGAAGTGTGTGCACAGCCTCAGAACTGGTGGTGGGGCTGTGTAGCCCCATGCAGCTGTTTGCAGCCTCCCAGCTGCAGCCAACCCAGGCTGCTGCCAACACCTTCAGCTGCTGCCAGAAGGTGTCCAGAGTCTGGGTTGGCTGTGGCATGCCAAGGAAAATGACTTCACATGCCATTCTCTGGCATGTGTACCGGGGGTTGCTGATCCCCAAGATGCACAGTATCTACAACATTTCCTTCATCCACCGAAGTAGTTACTTGGTTAAAGGAGATCAGGTTTGTTTGACACAATTTGTTTTCATAAAACCATACTGGCTGCTTTTGATCAGCCTTTTCTCATCCAGATTTTTGCAAATAGCCTTCCTTAGGATATGCTTCAGTAGCTTCCCAGGTACTGAGGTGAAGCTAACTAGTCTGTAGTTCCCCAGGTCCTCCTTCGTGCCTTTTTTAAATAAGGGCACTACATTGTCCCCTTTTTAGTCCTCTGGTATCTGATCTGTCTCCCATGACTTCATGAAGACCTAGTGCCAAGGGCTCCAAGGTCTCTTCTGCCAGTTCCTTCAGGACCCAGGGACAAATCCTCAGGCTCTGCTGACTTGAGTTCATTCAGACCCAACAAAACCTTTGACTGCCTCTTGTTATTTTCTCACTCAGTTTGTCCCCTTCTGAGTAATCCCTATTAGGTCTCTGGCTGCAGCTTATTTTTTTTTTTTTTTATGAAGACTGAGGCAAAGTAGCTGTTGAGTAGCTCTGCCTTCTTTATATCTTCAGTTAGGAGTCCCCCCTGGCTTGTTAATGGAAGACCCACAACTTCCTTGGTCCTTCTTTTCTGGCCAATGTGCCTATAAAACCCCTTCTTGTCCTTGGCCTCTTCTGCTAGGTGCAGCTCATTCTTTATCTTTGCCTTCCTGATTTTTGTCCCTGATGGTTCTTGCTACTTCCTGGTATGCTTCCTTGGTGACCTGCCCATTCTTCCATTGCCTATCTGCTTCCCTTCTGCACTTGAGGCATTTTGTGCAGCTATGTTGGTCTCTTGCCATTCTTGTGCTTTAATTGTGTTGGGATAGTTTTTTGTTGGGCTTCCAATACTGTGCTCTTTAGAAGCTGCCAGTCCTCCTGGGCACCTGGGAACAGGGGAAATGTGGCAACAGGGAAAATATTTCATATGATTCCTGTAGCTTTTCAGCTACACCCCTATCCCTCTACTCCAAATGAAGAAGAAATACCACTTATACCTCTCAATTGCCCATTGGCTAAAGAGAAATAGTCCTTTCCTGTCTAGTCTCTCCTTTTCTTTTCTTCTGTTAAAGAGTAGTACTTGTGCTGCATTATTCCTCTTTCCCCTTAAGGGGACAACCTCTTGTCCCTGTTTTGCTTGCTAATTTGAAAAAAAAACTTCTGTTTATCCTCACATGTGGGTTATTCAGGCTCTGAAAGGTGAGGGACTGGGGGGAAAGAATAAGTTGAGTGAAACCAGGAAAAGAAAAATCCAAACAAACAGACCCTGGCCTTAACAAAATAGGACAGGACAGATAATAAGAAGCATGTTTTTAAATGTTAAAATGAGAAGCTTATGTTGATAGTGTTACAATTAAGTATAGTACATGACTAATTTTTTCCATCCTGCTCAAGTATATTTCACTTGAGCTAATAGGCATGATTTCTTTATAATGAAGTTTTCTTCATGGAAGGTGATAACAATTTTGTAGAATTTATACAAACTGACAAGTTGTGGTTTTTGAGATGTCTCTTTAGTTCTTTAACTAGTGGCTAGATTGCTTTGACCAAATGTTGGTCTTTAAGTCAAGTTTTTAACTTGATTACAAGCCACTGGAAGTTTTTAGGCATCATGCTAGTAACCTGAGATGTTTAATGAAATCATGTCAGAGTTGACAAAGAAGTTCTAAAAATGTATAAGCTAGTCTATATGAAGACAAGACATTTGTTGAATTGTTATTATTATTTAAGGAAATACTTATTTCATTTTGAAGTTGCCTTTTGCCTCAAATGCAAAGTGCTCGCCCTCAGGAGGAAAAAAAACAAAGTGCTCACTGGCTGCTGCTATGCAGAGGGGCAATCCCTGCTGTTCCCCCACTGCCCCGTGCGGCGTGGGGGGCTCTGTCACAAGCATGCTGAGGCAGCTGCAGCAGTCGGTGAATTAGGGCTTTTTTTTTTTTAAAGGGCCAGGAGCTGGGTCCAGGTGGGGCAGCCATGGGGGGGGGCTAGG
>NW_017728886.1:163981134-164006248 GCF_001723895.1 Crocodylus porosus | reverse complement strand
TGGGAGAGTGGGCAGGGTTTGGGGGGGTTCATGACAGAGCCCCCTGCGCAGTGTGGAGCAGTGGAGATTGCCCCCTTCCCCACCTGGCAGCAGCCAGTGAGTGGGGGCTTTTTTTTAAAGTCGGGAGCTGGAGCTGGTGCTGGGTGGAGCAGCCATGGGCAGGGGGGGAGCTGGGAGAGCAGGCAGGGGTCAGGAGGGCTGGGGGAGTAGGCAGGGGATGGAGCCTGGTAGGGGTCCCTCCATGGTCCCCTTCCTCCCCTACTTACCAGTATGGAGTTCAGGTCTAGCTCCCTGCTGCAGCCAGTGGGGACTGCCCGAATCACTGAAGCTCTCCAAATGTTTTCCGAACTGATTTGGAGAGCTTCAAATTGATTTTCAGGCCTTTTAACCAGTCTCCTGACTCCATTCAAATTCGGAGATTCAACCACTGAATAGGACAAAATCTCCTCTGAATCGAATCAGTACCTGAAGCTTCGTATAGCCTTACTGCTAATCTGGCGTTGTGAGTAATGTGGTTGTTCCTATGATTTTGTATGATGCACAGTGACTAAAGAGTACATCATTATTTATTAAAGAATAGAAATAGAAATGGACTAAAGCAAGAAAGATTATGGGTGCTGATTCCCAGATCATAGAAGTTTTATACCTCTGGCTATGGAGACAAGGATCATATAGTGTCTATGAACATGGACACATTCTTCTCTCCAATTCTGATGACCCTAAAAGAAGACTTTGTGGAAGGATTTTGTTTGTGGGATTTGTTTTGTTTTGGCTGGGGGGGAGCGGTTTGTGCTGACAACTTTAATCTACAGTATTGCTTGGACATACATGGATTCAAAACTGTGCTATTGTAATATATTGAAGTTCATGTAAGACTTAAATTTGAAACATAAAAGGATACACTGTCTTCTAAAGATACTGTTTGTATCATGGTAGTTCTCAACCAAAACTGGGATCCAGTTACAGCATAACCTAAAAATGTTTAATAATTGCCAGGCAGTGGACTGAAGATCTTGCAGAATGATGATTACGTGGTAGGTTGATGTGCCAGCTTTCTGTATTTTAGCAAGCTGAGCTCAATTTTGAAGTTTTGTCACATCTTGGTTTTATTTATGCCCAAAATTAGTATTCAGTTTGGCATAAAGTTGGAAGATTCTATGCAAAGCAGAGCCTGAACTGGATTTGGTACTGAATTAATTTTGCATAGAAACATGAATAAAGTGTGAATTGCAGAACTTGGTGGATACACTATGTGTTTTGCCTGGCACGAGACAGTGTTTTAATTCTTATACTTTATATGACTACTATTTCCACCCAGAAGTTTAAAAAATGCAAAATTTTAAAATTGAAGTTTCTTACTCTGATAGGTACTTGTGTCTGAAGTGCATCCAACATTAAGACTAGTGTGTTATCTGTTTACTTTCTCCTTTCAATTCCCCCAATTTTTTTTTAAACAAAGGTTTTTTGTGTATAGTGTGCTGATGTGGTCTCTCATGAAGGTTGATTTGTTGCAATCTGGAAAGGGAAAAACTGATGAATTTGTTAGGTAGATGGAGAGTTCTTGCTATATAAGTAGTGTGTTTATTCAAAACGTAATACTCTCAATCATGGTGCTCAACCTACAACCTGTGGGCTGGATCTGGCAACCATAGTCATCTAGTCCATGAGGCTCCTTCTAGGTCTGAAAATTTGGTGGCAGGGGAGCCATGGCAATATAAGTTACCCTGGCTCCCCACAGTAATTAATACTGTCACCAGTCACCCCACTGCTAAGTTTTCAGACCTGTGGGGAGCCCTGCGGACCAGATGACACAGCCCCATATACTAGATTGTGCCAACGATTAAGGTCACTCTGCTGCTGGATCCAGCATGCTGTCTTGGCTCTGGATGCCAGATTACACCTGTGGACTTTCCCTGTGCCAACCCTGTGTGGAATCCAGCCCATGGACCAGCCCCATGCAACTCATTTGGTGTATAGAGCTAGATAGGTTGAGCACCGCTGTCCTACATAGTGTACGAGTGGCAAATGAATTGCAATAGTAGAAATAAACATTTGTTTTAATGCACCAAATTAATGAAGCTATTGCCCACAGAAGTATCTTTAGCAGCTGAAGTTAGCTTCTGGATGATGTTTTGCTTCTTGGTTTGTTTGGGAGTTTTTATTGAAGGGGAGGGATGGGGGTTAGTGTGTGCTGATTTTTATATTAAAGACTATGTGTGCTATATGGAACATTAGCCTAAAACAGAAGCAGGCGAACCCCGGAATGGGTGTCAGTGTGTGGCACGTAAAGGCATTTTGTTTGGCATGCACACCTCGGGGCACATTGTGGGGAAGAGGCTGGGGCTGTGCTGCCACAACAAGGATCGGGTCCCTTGCAGCCCCTCTGCCCTTGGCATGTCAATATCTTACAAGTCGAGGTTGTTGGTGTTTTTGGCACGTTGCCCAAAAACGTTGCTGACCCCTGGCCTAAAAAATTCAGCAGGGAACTATTTATTAGGGTTGTGCAAAGCTTCAGATCATGACTCGGATTCAGAGACAATTCAGAGGCTGAATCTATGAATCCGAATTGAATTGCTGGAAGCTTTAGGCTTTCTGAATCACTTCGGAAAAGGTTTGGAGCCCATTCGGCCATAGAGTATAATGGGGAATCAATGAAATATCTATAACTTTGTCAGCACAAAGCACCCGTGTTACAAGTTTTGTCTGTCAGCAGCTAGAGGTGCACGGCCCCAGATCCCTGCACCTATCTCCTTAACAGCTGGCAGGCTTTGTGGCCTCAACACAGGCTAGCAGGCCTGTAGTTTTCACCCCGCTGCACCTTAACACACACAGGATCATCTATGTCATGAATTTTGCCTGTCAGCAGCTTAAAGTGCAGTTTCCCCTATACCCCTGCACATATCTCCTTGAAACTTGGCAGGCTTTCTGGCCTCAGTGGGGGCACCCATCCCTGTATGTTTTGTCCAAATCAGACAAAAAAACGAGAAAGTTATAGCTATTTCATTGATTCTCCATTATACCCTATGGCCAGCTCTCCAAAGCGGCTCCAAAGCTTCAGAGCTGATTCAGCTGAATCAAAGCAGAAAACTGATCCAGAGCTCCGGATTGGATTGCTGGCATCCAAATCGGCTGGATCCAAAGCCGAATCGAATAGCTGCCTATTCATACAGGCCTACTGTTTTACATCTGTTCCCATCTCCTCATTACTCCTTCTTTTTCCCTCACCCTGAACATTTCTTAAATTTTTAATTCCTTTACCATCTAGTTAAAATCTTTTGTAGTATTTGTGTTTGTGGCGAAGTGGGTATCCCTGGCTAGCCACAGGGCTAGCTTCCCACCTGCCTCCGGGAATGCCGCCTGCCTGTGGGGACCTTCGGCTTCCGTAAGCCCTGGCCCCATCTCAGGCCCAGTCAGGACCCCGAGCTTCCTTGCTGTTCATGGGCATCCCTCAGGGTGGGCCCCTGGCTCTTTTGACCCTTTGATCCTGGCCCCAGCATTGACTAGTCAAGTACCTCAGTGGGGTTTTTGCCTCCTGCCTGCATTTAAGGATCGGGGTCTCCCATTCCTGGCTCAGGTGCTCCTGGAAGTGTGCCTGGCTCTGCGGGGTCACTCCCCCAGCAGGCTCAGGTGCCTCCAGAAGCTTACCTGGCCTACCCTGCTGTGATGGTAATGGAATCTGGTGCACCTGAAGGTGAGGGCTGGGGTTAAGGTGCCCCCTACTCACCTTTCACCAGGGTGGTAAATGGCCTGGCATTTCCTGAGGGCTCCCTCACCATTGAGAGCCCCACCAGGCCATCCACTCTCGGTAGGGTGCAGTTTTAGGTCATGCCCAGGACCAGGAGCCTCCAAGCCATCCCCTACAGCTCCTTCCCTTACCTCCAGGATGTTCCAAGCAGCTTTGCAGCCAGGCAATGTTACTGCTTGCTGCCAGCAGCAAAATGCCCTGTTTATATAGGCAGCCATGGATCTGAAATGGCTGCCAGAATTAAGCACCTACTGACTGCTTGGCTTGGCCCTTGAAGTGGCAGGTACCCACAGTGCCCTGCCACAGTGTTCCATATCAATTTTACTTTTCTCAGTCCAGTTTTCAATTATGCTTCAGATTTTCATTATTGACTGTGCATAATTGCATCATGGAAGACGGACATCTTTTGTGGAATCTGGAGATTTCAGTAGTTGGAATACCTGTTGTAATAAAAGGCAATAACAGGGTTTTTAAAAATTGCTTAGAAAGTTCTTTCTTCATATTGAGGACCTAATTAAAACTTAGTCTGTTTAGAACAGAATTTATCTTCTTTTTCTCTTTTCTTCATTTCTTTTTGGGCGAAGACAAATTGTGCATGTCGAAATTGTGAACGATAGTACTTCTCTGCATCCTAAAGTTAGAGAGGGGGGAAGTCCATAAATACTTAGGATGCATGATTAGTAAATACCAAGACAGGTACTTTAAGTTGCACCAATCAGTTTATTATCTGTACTTACACAAAGCAAGTAAAGGGTGAGGATTTGGCTTACTAACATTCTTTCTTTTCTTGCTTTTGAGTTAGAGTTAGTTTAACATTTCATTTTTTTCCTGACTGAAAACAATAAATCAAGAAAATACTCCTTGTTTCAATTCTTCATGCATTTATATGATTCACTTACAGGGAGAATCTGAAAGGCTTAACTGTTGTTTGCTTATTGTATAATTTTTCTAAAATATTGATTTCTGAATTGCAAATGCTGAATGTAAAGTACTTTGATAAATCCTCTTTTAATTGAGTTTCAATCCGTGTGTGACCTTTAGTTGCTGTTCTTACTGGACATTTGATTGCAATGAATTTTTTATTTACAAACACACAAAATATGCTTTTTCCCCCAGAATCAACGAATCCCATCTGATATGGTATTTCTCAGAACTTCGGAGAAAACTGGTAAGAGCTTTGTGATTACAGAGAATTTTTTGTTTACTGCACGTTTTGATGGCAGACAACTATAGTAGAATATACAACTTTGACAAAACAGTGCATAACAGTCAACTTTCGAGTGACATGGTATTTGTGAACTATAACATATATTTGTGCAGATCAGAAATTCCATATTTTGAACTGTAATACATGATGTATTTTAAAAACATGCTGTCTTGCCTACATATGTTTATTTATATCTGGTAATCACATACTTAAACCAGAGCAAATGTAAATTAAACCTACTTGAACTGTATACAGGCTAAAGTTGTGAGTTATTCTTTGCTGAAATTTGACAGTATGCGTAAGGTAGCTATTTTTTTATAACTGTATCTTTATGTAATGCAATTTAGATGGAAATGTGCAATTAGATTCCATTGTGTTTACTTAATCATTACTAAGTAACAGAGAAAATTGCTTTCTACTTGATACGTACTAGTAATATGTCATTACATTGATTTATAAAATTTTAAAATTGATATAAGTATTTAAGACTGAAAGCTTAGTTTGAACAGCTAAGACTACTACTTAGCACTCATTACATATAGTGTATTATATTGTGCTAACGTAACATAGTTCTGGCAAGATGTGTGGAAACTGCATTTTTTTTCATTTTTAGGAAATGTTCTGATTCTAAAATCCAATTCATTTAATTTGACAAAATACATTTCAGTTTTTTTAATTGTTCTGTAACAATTATTTTGCTTTGATATTGACATGGATTAAAAGTTTCCTGTAAAATGTTTTTTTAAGATTATCATATTAGCATTTGAAGTGAAACGCTTCTGTCTTTTGCAGACTTCTTTTCAGTTATTTTCCCAAATGACGTGTTTCAATAATAGATTTTTTTTTCTTGGAAATTTCTGTTTTTGATGGCATGCAATTTCAAGTAGAAAAATGTTCCACTGAAAAAATTCCAGTCAGCTCTAGCTAGGCTAACAACATTCTTGTGAAATACATTCTTAATTATTTTTAAAAGTCAACCAAAGATACAGGTGTGAAGTGGGGAAAAAAACAACCACACAGCAAGTTGGTGCCTGGGCTGGAATTAGAATTCAGGAATATACAGTTTTTCTATGAGTACTTGCCAATGTGCACTCCACCATTGGTGCATGTGAGTTGTGTGCACTTGTGTGGATTCTTCTGGTGAGAGTTTTATATACTCACGTAGATTTTTCTGGTTAGCTCCACTCATAGAGAGTAATTTCTGCATCTTGAGTGTCTTCCTTTTTGTAACAGAAAGCATAGAAAGTGTCATGTCTCCATCTACTCCTCAGTTCTGTTTACCTGTGGAGGAAATTTAGGAGTCTGGTGGTTACTTTGATAGACCCTGTTCCCAGAAAAATAAATCCTCAAATGGAGTGAATGTAGAAGTAGATTATTAGAATTCTCAGATTGACTGCTGGTACCAAAAAAAAGAATAACACTATGTATATTTATACGTATAGATATATTTATGTGATCTAAACAAATAAGCGTCTTACAATTTAGGATTCTACATCTTAAAATCCTAAACATTTCTAATAGATGGCCAGCTTATTAGGGAGGTCTTATCCAAATTTAGAGATTAAAAGTGAAAAGGCATTGGATCTTCATTATATCTGCAGATGGGAACCTCAGCAAAGGATGCCAGAGGAACACATCTCAGAACACAGAGGCCACTATTATCTCCCTCCTCAAAAGAGGGCTTACATTACTTAACATAAAGGTCAACAGTTCCTTCTCAACAGCTGTAGTTTCATGTTGCAAGTATAAAACAGCTTTTTATCATTTTTGTATATATAGTTAGTGTTAATAGATATTTGTTAGTCATTAGTGGTAAGATTAGAACATCGTCTCTATTCCCAGTAAAACATCTCTTTTCTCTTAGAAAATGAAAGAGAGCTCTCCTCAGGGATTATACCCCAAAGAATCATTTGAAAATTGTATGGCAAGACCCAAAATGGTTCTTGTGGAACATTTGGGCAGCAGTTACAAAACATCGATACCTGTCTACTCAGACCATAAAGCATTGTCTGATACTAGTAATGCAGCTTAGTACTGGCGTCTTTGATATTGACAGTACTAGTACTGATACTGCTGGCTACCTGCCTTTGGTACCAAAGTTTCTGATATAAAGGAGTTATATAGCATGAAGAGATTCAAGAATCAGGCAAATGTCTCTCTAGCTCTGTTGCAGGTCCTGATCAGATTTATCTTAGAATACCCAAGGAATTGGCTTACCTAACTGTAGAGTTGTTGGCTGTTATCTGTGAGAACTCATGGTGCTGAGCTGAGATGGGGTGCGGGGGGGGGAAGCAAATATAATATCCGTTTTTTAAAAGGGAGGGAGCAAGAAGGGTTCAAGGAATTAGATTGACGAGTCTAGTGCCTTAAAATATACTGAAGTATATCACAAAATAATTGATTTTGTAAGCATCTAGAGATTACAGGGTGGCAAGAAACAGCCACCATGGGATTATCAAGAGCAAGCCAGACCTAAACAACCTGAATTCCTTCTGTGACTAATTATCAGGTTTTATGAATGGGAGAATAGTAAAGTATATGATATACCTTGGCTTGAGTGAGACTTTTGCCACTGTTTTTCCAAATATTGAAACTACTTTAAGGTGGGTATATAACTAGTTGCATAATTATTCTCATTGACCAGTCAGTCATCAGTGACTCATATCAGACTAGGATGAGGTACAGGTTTCCCTCGCTGTACATGCATTCCTGGAAAACGGTGCATAACTTTAATTTGCATAAAGGGAACCCACTTTACAATGTAACAAATGCGGATATGTTCCAAGACCTCAACTGTATTGACACCCAGACCCATTTCCACCACTTTTACAAGACAATTTTGCCACTCACAAACAACAGACAGAACATACAAGCACAGGGCTCTATTGTAATGGAGATGGCAACTACAGAAACACATGTCGCAGACAATGAGTGAAGAGCACAGATCCACACGGGAGACTATATTTTGTTGTGCGTCACTCTCAAAATGCACCACACAAAGCAGCTGACTGCAGGCTTCCACCACACTGGTTGCGTAAGAGTGAATTTACTTCACATATAATGAATTTTTGGTATAAAAAGGGTCGTCGCATAAGAGTGAATTCACACATACGGAACCCGCATAAAGCAAGGGAAACCTGTATCAAGTGGGGTTCCCCAGCAGTTTGTTCTGCTTCTAATATTGGTCATTATCTCCACTAATAAGTTGGAGAATAGGATGCAGTGTTAATTGATTAAATTTGCAGATGACACTAACTTGAATGGGGTAGTTGAAACTATAGAGGACTATAGTGGAAAGGATTGCGATTAAAAATGACCTTGATGAACTGGGAAAATGTTTTAAAATGGGTCAGCAATATTTTCGTCAAGAGTGCCAAAAACACCCCAACCTTGACCCATACCTGGACTTGGCATGCCAAGGGCAGATGGTAGGGAGCTGCAAGGGGCCTGATCCTCATTCCTGATGGTAGGTGCACATGTACCAATGGGTGGACAGCAGGGGAGGGGCCAAGGTCAGGCTAACCCAGTCTGTTACCTGCCATTCCCCCAAGGAACACATGTAGCTGCCACTGCCACAGAGCTGGTGCTGGGGCTTCAGACACCAGTGCAGTTTGTTTGCAGCCTTCAAGATGCCTGACAGACCCAGCCTGGGCTCTGGGCAGTTGCTGTTGGCCACAGAGCTCGGGTTGCTTGCAGCTGCCCAACCACCTGCTGCAAGCAGCCTGGGCTCTGTGGCCAGGGGCAGCTGCCCAGAGCCTGGGCCAGCTGTGGCGTGCTGAGCAAAGTGGCATCGCGTGCTGTGCTTTGGCATGCCTACTGTGGGCTGCCAACCCCTGTTCTAAAACAACAAATTGGATATTTGATGAGGACAAGCACAAAGCATTACACATAAAATGCATGTATACAAAATGAGAATAACTGACTAGGATGCAGTAGAGCAGAATAGGATCACAAAATGAATATAAGTCAACACTATAATATTGATTTTTTTTTAAAAAAAAAAAGGCAAAGCGTGTTGAGTTATATTATCAGGAGTGTCATATGCAGGTTAGTGGAAACTATATTCATTCACTTGATTTGAAATACTATATCCAGTTCTGGGCAGCCACACTTCCAGAAAAATGTTGACAAATTGGAAAGACTTTATAGTCCAGAGGAGAGCAGCACAAATTATTAAAGCTCTCAAAAGCATTACATGAGAAAACATTGGAAGAACTGGTGGTATTTAGTGCAGGGATTGAGAAGGAGTTTGGTAGGTCTTCACATCCATAAAGAATTGTTATAAAGAGGATGGTAAATGCTTGTTATGTGTCTACAGAAGACAGGACAACACATAATAGCCTTAAATGTCAACAAGAGATACTTGATTTAGATATTAGAAAAAACTTTTCAACTATAAGGGCAACTAAGCACTAGGAAAAAAATACTTATAGAGGTTGTGGGTTTTCTGTCATTAGAAGTTTTTCAGTATAGTTTAGACCATTTTTGTGTGGGGTAGCTTAGACAGAGGTTGGACTAGATTAGTGATGCTCAACTGTTTGGCCCCAGATGAGTGAGATGGGCCCAGATTGAGCCCTGCAAGCCAAGATTGGAACCTGGGGCTTAGCACCACCCTCTCCCACCCCCATGCTCCAGGATTGGTCTCTGGGGGGGGCGTGGCACCACCCTCTCGTATCCCAGCACACTTGGGCTGTTTCCTGGGGAATCACCACCCTCTCCTGCCCCAGTGCACTAGAAGTGGGTCCCAGGGGCTTGGCACCATCCCCTCCTAGCTCTCCACATGCCAGGATCAGTTCCTAGGGCCCAGTGCCACCCCAGCTCCACCCTGTGTGCTTGGATCAGGCACCCAATCCAGTAGGCAGGGTCTGGGGATCCCTGTGGGTCCAGAAATTTGGCAGTAGGGAAGTGGTGACATCATTCTTCTGCAACCAAATTTCCAGACCCATGGGGAGTCCTGTGAGCTGGATGGCATGAGGCCATGGGCTGAATCTAGCCTGCAGGTCAGGGTTGAGCACTTCTGGAATAGAAGATTTCCTCAAGTTTCTTTCAACCTAATTTTTTTATGATCCTATTCCAAACTCACTGGATTCCCAATTATATCTAAGATGTGGACTGATTGCAAGTCCCCTAATAGTCTGTCCGAACATTACCGAACAGCTGTCTAAGATAACACTCCAGTTTGCCTAAACTCAATTGTCTTTCATCCCAGAGTTGCTTGATGTCTAAAAGGTTCTTTCATAGTTTACCTGCTATTATGGTTCAGTGGTAGAATCCTTGTCCGCTATGTGGAAACCTGGGTTCAATTCCTAGGTGCACATATAACTACAGCCATTGAGGCATCAAAAGTTTGCACTCGGTCCTACCTGTTTCAGTGGTCTAAAGTGGGGGATGGAAGGTCTGGGTGGCCTTCACTCCATTCTTCTGTCTAGGCAGATGCATCAAAGGTCCTAGTGACCTCTCGTGCGTATGCCATGATCCAGAAGGATTAATGTTTGTATACTACTGTCATGGTTTGTCCCACAATCAAATAACATAGTGCCTTTTGCGATTTAAATGCTGTCCTGGAGAGGTTCTCAACCACCCTTTGGTCAACTAGGTACATTTCACATATATTAAAATCTCTTGTTTTAATGGACAGTTACTTCAGTTAAAAAAGGTGGAAGAGATTAATTCCCTTATGGCAGGATTACTTTATACTAGATTCCTTGTAGCTTGTTCATGACAGGTGAAGGCACAGCCTGTTTTCGCCTTAATACTGACTCTATTAAACTATGCTAGAAGTACCACCTGAAAAAGATCATGGTCTACTCAACCAGGGTGCAGACATCTTTCTAACATTTTTGTAGGAACTTGGCCATAGTAGAAATATGTAAGGTAGCTGTGGAGAGTTTCAGCACATACCTTGCTGCAGCATTATGCTCATGTAGAAGTATCTCAGGTTGTTGCTCATTTTGGTAGGTGACTTTGCAGTTATTACTTGCTTCAGATCTGGCCACTGTCAGCAAAACGAATATGAAAGACCGCTGAAGGAAGAAATGGTTGAGTACCTGGAAGTAACTAGTTCTTTGTGATGTGATTCCTCCATATCTACTCTACAATATACCCTCTTTTCCTGTTAATATGATAATTCCTAGATAATATATAATAATATATGTTATAATAATAATATAATACCTTATAATACTTGTGTAAAACCTGGATTCAGGATTGATGCAGGAATTGAGGCGATTCTTCCCTTTATGCCTTCAGCTGAAAGCACAGGTGAATTAAGCCCAGTTGCAGCTCCCAGCAGACATTGCTGGTCAAAAAAATCTGAGTGAGAGTGAATAATGTGCATCTGTACCAGTAGTGCAATATCTATGGATGATTCATCTCAAACATCCACATTTAATAAATAAGTTTCTTCTTCGACTTGTGCCTAGGCCACTAAATCACAACTCTCCCCTAAATGTCAGTAAAAGACAGTTTTTCAGAAAGAAAACCATTAACATCCATATTGTTGAGCAGCACTCTTCAGCTTTCCTAGAGCCTTCCATTTATCATCTTAAAAAATAGCCTTTTTGTAAGAACAATTTTAAAGGTTATAGCATAAGTGTGATTGGGAACAGGAATTTTATACCTTGTCCTAAAAATTGCACATCCTGCCATGTCATGTGATGGCAGGATGCACAGTGTTTAGGATGGAGCATAAAGTTTCTTAGATCCCAAATGCAGGATTGAACCAGGATCTGGGGCAGCCTCGAACCTGCATTGGGATCAGGGTCCAATCCCTGGGCTCATGCTGAGAGCAGCCTGTGGTCTCTGAATGGGACACAATACTGCCCAGTCCTGATGTAGAGTCAGGTACAGGGTTGCCTTGGGTTAAAAAAACAGGCTGCACATATGGGGGAAGCTGAGAACAGGTAGAACACCTCTCCAGTCTCAGCTTCCCCTGCCCTGGGTTTTTGAACACTGAACGTGTAGCCCAGTTGGGCTTCGTGTATGATTTTTAGACTTTTGGCTACCTTATGCCTGATCCCAGGGATTGGCTCAGAGGGTGGTCATGTCCCATACCATGCAGCTGCCAGGTGTCTGAATCCAATATTCAGCTGAGCATTGGGATGGGGTACAGCCCAGGTCTTGGTTCAAGATCTGATATTGTCCCCTATGCAGTGCCAACAGCAAGGCTGCCCCACCCGTGGAACATTTGCAGTATTGCCCTGCAGAGTCGAAGTGGGCTACCAGCAGGCTGCAAACGTGGGTGCAGGAGAGCCCATTTGCTCTTGTCTCCATGGCACTTGAAATATTCTTCCCTGACCCCACATACAGGCTGCAGAGCAAGGCTGCAAACATATAGGCCCCAGTTTGGGTCTAGGGCCTGTCCCAGACCTAATACAGACAGTCAGCTGATTGTTGACATTGGGATGGGGCAGCTCTAGCCAGTTTGGAGACCTTGGACTGTGCCAGGCTGATGCCCACAGTCAGCTGAATATCTGCTTTGGGACTGGGTAGCCCCAGGTCTGGGACACATGTCATTTTTTTGGTTTCAAGCACCACACAAACCAATCACAAAGATGTTCTACATTATGGGCACCTATACACGTTTACCAAGGCTGCTCTGATGTGCTGTAATTATAACATGTCAGAGCAGACTCGATTAATTGAGTCTGCTGGAGCGTGGTAATTACTGCGCTCCAGCAGACTCCAGCATCATATGTATCAACGTCTCTGCCCTGAAAAATGATAGTGTGGGCACTTTAACTAAAGCTTATTCAACAAGCTTTAGCTAAGTGCCTGTGCCACCATTTTCCAGCATGGGGAGATGCTGATGCACAGGATGCTCCAAACTCTTTAATTAGACTGGCTTCTGGAGCCGGTCTAATTAAAGTGCTTCTCCCCCAGAACACATGTATAAACGTCCTATATGTGGCACATCTATGTGGTTGGTTTACCACATTTTATGGCACCTTAATTTGGCTTCATGTATGGCATG
Organism: Crocodylus porosus; assembly: GCF_001723895.1. Taxonomy (NCBI): domain Eukaryota; kingdom Metazoa; phylum Chordata; order Crocodylia; family Crocodylidae; genus Crocodylus; species Crocodylus porosus. The sequence continues at coordinate 163,993,324 of NW_017728886.1, read as the reverse complement.
TTGTAATTTATGGTGTGATCAATGTGTTAATCCAACTCCTTGCTTCAAACAGGATAATCTCCGTGTAAATCTTCCCAAGAAAGTGTTTTCTAACCTGTGCTTAAAAACTTCCAACGTCTAACAAATAAACTACTTATATTGGCAGTGCACTTTTTTTTTCAAAATCTGAACTTCAAACATATGGCAGTAATTGCTTTTTGAATAAAAAATAAAACGCTTAAGTCTATAATTGTTTTTTTCCTGCAAGTTGTAGTTTTGAAAGATTTATGGTTTAATTTATTGTTGACACTTTAAATACTTTGTTAAAACATTTTAGTTTTAATATATTTTGATGTTCAGTATGTAATTTAAGTTTATCTTCTGTACTATAAAACAGTTTACTTTTTATAGCTTTATCGCATTAACTTCATTGTTTTAAAAAAGAGCTTGTAGACTGTTCCTTTAAATCTTTTATATTTTTCTCAAAAAGCCTCTTTTGGGGCTGAAATTTCTCTTTATATTTTCCCCACCTGTAAATGATTTTTCTTAAGAATATGCTGTAATTTCCTTAATTTCCAAACAGAAAAGCAGTTTGAATGGTAGAAGTGAGTAATTTACAATACAGCATCTTGTACTAGTCTGGGATCGGTTCATGTAAGTATGGTGTCCTTGCCAGAATGGGTCTTAGTGGCTGTGCCCTGGTGGTGAGCACTTTTACACTATACAAATTTATGAGATGCAGGATCTGCTAGGATACTTTGAGTTGTACAAAAATACCTTAAGTGCAAAAAACTAATGTTAAGTGATGATTCACTTTAGTAGCTTAAGACTCTTTTAGTATCTTGTGCATGGCTATTATTCTGTGGGACAGAATGTTGCATGCTTTATCAGAGCTGTTGTCTCTTTTACTGCCTTCCGTAAATAATATGTAATTTAATTTCTGACAAATGCTACATGTTAACATTCCATATATAACCTAATTTCTAGATTACTGTCATTTTGTATCTAGATGCAAAAATAATTATTAGAGTAATAATAACATTTGGAAAACAAGTCTAAAAAGTTTTTCCCTCTACTCCTTTGTCTAAAATTAATGTTCTTTTATCTAGAAATTGAAATAGAGAAGATATTTGTCTCTGAGCCTAAGACGAGTAACAGCTCCTCAAACCCTCCACTGAAATTCTTTACCTTCAAACCTGATCAAATATATGCTCTCAGCTCCTTGTTCTAACAAGGATTTTAAAAGGACTTTTTATTTCTTCACTAAAATTCCCTACTTTTCTTCCTTTTTGCTGATTTTATTGGGTTTTTTTCACCTCAAAGTAACCTTTATGGCTTCTAAATAAGTTTTATGGACAGATAACGAGGAGTGTGAAAACTGTCTATATTTCATAGATTTCATAGACATTAGGGCTGGAAGGGACCTCAGAAGATTAAATCCAGCCCCCTACCCCATGGGCAGGAAATCAGCTGGAGTCAAAGGATCCCAGCAAGATAAACATCCAAATGTCTCTTAAAGGAGTCCAGAGTAAGTGCTTATTCCACCTCTGGCGGCAGTCTGTTCCAGGCCTTTGGGGCTTGGACTGTAAAGTTCTTCCTTATGTCCAGCCTGAAATGGTCTTGGAGGAGTTTGTGACCATTTAACCTTGTCATCCACTGGCTCTTTTATGGCTTTCTAATAAATGCATAGAAAAAGCCAATTAAAGGTTATACAAATGACTCCAGCACCTGTAGGATAGCTCCAGATATTGTCCAAGACAATGTCTTTGTCTCTGAAAGACAGAAGAAAAATGTCTGAAATGTCACGTGTGAGAACCTCTCTCTCTAAGCAAAACTCCTTGCTTTAGCCCTTGATTAATGACCCACCTGCATGTGAAGATCCTGAAGAATTTTATGCTTCATGGGCTATATGTTTGGAGGAAATTGCATGCACTCCCTAACTACTTAGTTCTATTGCCACGTTTTATTACATGACTCCTGTGTTGTGGTGTTTTCAACAGATGCTTTCAGAAAATTTGTCTGTTTTAGTTGGTAGCCTCTCTTTTATCCTTTTACATGTTTTATTCCCTGCTGACAATCAAAGATCTGCAATCTAGCAGGACAAAGTGGAAATGTTTTTGCTTTTTGTCCCCTTGACCGAGATACTTGGACTTCAAGAGCTTGGCTGTTTTATCAATGTTGGGAGCTGCCAGTGAGACTTGTTTTCTATTTAGAGCCAGTTCCCTTTGCATATCCACAGAGGCTCAGCCTGGGGAGTGAGAACCTCTAGCTTCTGATCGATTTTCCTGAGAGCTGGTATATTGTTAGAGGTGGAGTATGACAAGGTAGGCTGACACCAGGATGCTAGAACTGTTCAGAGCTAAATTGCCAAAACATGTTGGTTATGTCCATCACAACAGAGAGCTAATTTTGAGAAATTTGAAGATTTAACATCATATGAATTGGCATATCTCCTATTTTAGTAACCAAGGGAGGAGCATCTCCACTTTTAAATAGATTAGGCCTTTGAAGCTTCAGTATCTAGCTTTTAAAACTGGAAGGCATTTTTCCTGCGTATGTTTGAGGTACTCATATGAAACAGCAAAACAAGCTTTCCTTATCCACCTTTAGGGGAAGCATGCTATTTATTTGACACAGTGTCTTCTAGAAGAATTCTTGAAGCTACCCTTTACCATAACATTGACCGTTACTTAATATTGTCCACATAATTTTGCTTTTTTATGTATTCTTTTCTCTGGTTGTAAAATTCAAGATCATGTTAATTAGCTTTGTTGGTATCACTAGCTTTTCTTCTAACCACTTGAATTTTTAGGTGCTACGGCCTCATGTTAGGCATGTGTACAGATGCCTAAAAACTGAGTTCATGAATAGCAGTTTACAGGTTTCCAAAGCCTTAGTAAAGGAAAAAGAGGCTTTAATACTGCAGTTTCTGCTTACCCTTTGTGATTACATCCATATAAACTATATTGAGTATAAGAGAAGGTTGGAATAAATAATACGAATTTTGTTCAAAGATTTTTCTAAATCCTGGTCATCTCATAAGCTTTATTAGGGGTATAACTATGTCAGGGATGGGCTTGGGTAGTTTTTTTCCCAGCATTGTTACACTGGTGTAATAGGTCATGGTACTGTTTTTATATGATCTACTTTGTTCCCTTTCCTCTATAGCTAAATTTAACAAACCTTTGAATTATTGAAAGATGGAAGAAGAGCAAGCTACTATATATAGGTGGCTGTGTGATGATAATTCTTGGTTTTATATTTGTGGAACTGCAAAAAAAAAAAAAAGTAAAAAGTAAAAATAGTTGGGATAAGTACTCTTGCCAAATTTTAGCCAGGAGGACAGCTATAACTTGCTTGGAGGAAACTGTGTTAAGAAATCAGTTTACTAATGGAAACACTGGCACAACCTTAGTTATAGTAGTGCAAATGTTATTGCTGAATAAAATTTGGGCCTTAGTTACTGGCTTTAAGTCCCAGTTTTATTTTAGGTCTTAAATGTGGTGCTATAAAAATGAAGAGTTAATCATCTTGATAAATTAAAATGGTGTCCGCTGATTACTCTAAAAATTTTAAGTAATAGCACAAATTCTGACCCTTGGGAAACATGTGTATTTTTCTGTAAGTGGGTAATTTAAAGTGTGACAAGATGGGGAAAAACACAAAAGCAAGGAACAAAATGGATACTCTAGTGCCATTTATAGTGCACTTCTCCATGCAGTAAAGTAAATAACTACATATGGAGAAAATTGTTTGAGTGTTATGGTGAATAATCACGGAGGTAATTACTGGAGCTATTAAATGGCAATTTCAGAATTTTCACAAACTGAATTGAAGTTGAGAGATACCATGATTGTATGTAGAGCTGCATTAGCCCAACATCACTTCCTGATAACTTGGTGAATTTATTGGGGCAAGAAGCCAGATATTGATTCATCAGGATTTCTAATATTTACCTGATCTCTGCAACCACTGAAGAGCAATAGGGTCCTTGAGGAAGATGTGTGGGCGCCAACCAACAGATACATAGCTGCTCTGCTCCCCCTTCTGTGTTTGTCTCTCCCATTTATAGCATATGAATTTTGTTAGGTACTGCTTTCTCAGCGTTCCAGCCTCAGAATGGAGGGAGAAAACCTTAATTATGATGTTCTCATACTTTCAGCAGGTCTAAGCAGAAGGAAATTATCACCAGCTCTCCAGTAGGACTGGTATCCATTCCTTCTCTGTTCAGAGTTATATCAACTCCTTTAGGTGTGCAGAACATATAGGGAATATAGAAAATGATTCTTCAGTATGGAAATGAAACATCAGGATCCTCTCAAGTTGTCCAACTTGCTGTCAATGTTTTCTAACAATGAGAAAAGTGACTTTCCCTTTTAAAATTAAATCCACTGTGTTAAGAAGACTTTTTATTCATTCTCAAATCTGGATAAGTTATTTCTGTATGACTCAATAGATGGGGAATGAGTATGCGTGCGTGCGTGCATGCGTGTGTGTGCGTGTGTGTGCGTGTGTGTGCACGCGTGTGTGTATGTGTGTTTTTTAAGCTACTAATTTGTAGTAACCAAGTGCCAGATATACTGCTCAGCATTAAGGCAGTAGTTGTGAAGCTTCCAGATGCTACAGCCTTTTAAATTAATCCTTCATAGAAAGAAACATAATCTCTGCACATTTTTACTGTATAAAAATTAAACTAGACAAATATAAAAATGCCATGTTAAGACATTAGTAAAGTATATATAGCAGGAAACTAAGAACTCTATAAATGACTGTATAGTAAAGGTGCCAGTAATGTGTAATAATAATTTCTTCTTTACCAGCTTCATGACTCAGTGAAGGCTAAGATGTATTTTTCCTTTGTGTAAAGGCTTGATTTGGAAATTTGAATTTTTAAATGAATCAGAGAAAGATAGTACCACTTTGGAATTCAGTTGTGCAATTTGCACGTCGCTTTCTATCTCCTTGTAAAACTGACTGCTACAGAACAAGTCGGTAATAGTTACTTTTGTCACATGTTCTGGAATTTTCTACAATGTTTAGAAACTATACATTATAAAATCTACCTGTCTTAAAACTAAAAAGCTTTGGAAATGTATTGCTACAGAGAATGACAAATGACTATAGTGAAGTTTTGCACATACGGCCAGATAAACTTTTATCTTCAGGGCATGAGTGACTGCCAGCAATCTGTCCAAACTACTTTAATCTGTTCCCATACCTCAGTTCCCATTCCAGTTTTAACATTTGATTTAACTCAGGCTAGAAATGTTTTGACACCTGTCTTAAGCTACTGAATAATATTGATGTTATGTGATCAGCCGTTGTTTTAAGCATATCACGGTAGGAAATTTAAAATTTATACTAAATATTTCATCTGAGAACTGAAAATCTGCAAGTATAGTAACAGTAGTGAAGAAAATAAGCCATTACTTGTATCATCTACAAATACACTATTAACACAGCAGTGTATAATAAATACCATAGTAAAACACTGCTGTATTATCTAATGATTCCTAATATATAAGACTATTTTTGTATACACACCTGGGTGACTTGTACATTGCATTTTATATATAAGATTGTATACCATTAAAGAATAAAACTCTAGTAATTTTCTATTAATAGTAACTTATTCTACTTTTAGTATGATAATCAGGAATTTTGTTAATTCTTTGGTTCATGTAATTAAATGTCTGTTAATTTTTAATGCTAAAGGACAAGATTTTTTTTTCTCCTGGTAGAGTTGCAAATACAGAATGGAAAAAAAATGCATTGCCACTGACATAAAGAAATTTAGCAGTTGGTAATTTTTATGTACTATAGCTGTTAAAACAAGTATTCAAACTTTTGAAAGTTAAAGTCCCTTCTGCTCCTTCAAGGAAGTGAAAGCAATCATGTGGAATAACATATGCCTTTCCATAACCACCAGGTTTACTTCCATTGGAACCACTGATAAAATCTTCCATTGACTTCACAATTTGTCACGTTCTATCACAAATCACATAGAGTTCAAATGTGCAAAAACCACTTGTCAGCTATACAAATACAAAGTAGTATTCTGAGTTGCACAGAAGCAGTTGCACAGAATTGGAGAATGCAAATAGAATAGGCCTTCTTACCAGGTCAGGGTTGAGCTATACAGGCGACCCTCGCCATTCACAGGGGATATGTTCTCATATCCCCAGCGAATGGCAAAATCCATGAATAAGGCACAGCATTCATGAACACAGTCTGAGTTCATGAACGCAGTGCCCCCGGCGGCTGGGGGGGGGGAGGGGCATGGTAGTGGCAGCGAGAGCCTGGCGGCAGCAAGTACACACCTCCCGAGGATGTATTTAAAGTGTATTCAAAATGCCGGTTTGGCGTTCACGAATATCTGAAACCATGAATTCCAAACCTGCAAATAACAAGGGTTCCCTGTATTGCAGGGGAAAAAACCACAGGTAAATGACAGTCTGAGAACCAGGGAGTTTTATAGTCTTTGGTATTTGGCAGTGATAGGATTTGAAAGGTATAGAAACTGAAGGTGTTCATCTCTATAAACAAGTGGATGAGACAACGAAGTGAAGTTACATAGAGGGCAGGGGAAATGACAGGCTAGAAGTGTATTAAGATCAATAAAATTCCAAGTTTTTCAACAGTCATGCCCATAAGTCATTATGTTGCAGTAATTAGCTTAATTTTTGCATGTATTGGCATAAAAGTGATTTTTAGGGTTGGGCTTAAGGAGAGCCAATAACGTAATGGATTTTTGACTAGGCACCTTTCCACCACTTGTGAGGGGCAGTATAGGAGAAAATGTATGTTGGAGAAGTAGGATTATAGAGTCATAGGAACTGACTCGCATGTCTCATGCAGCCAGAGTTAGAAGGATGATGGCATGTGCATGCACTCTTTTTTCCTGCATTAAAGTTATCTCATAAACCTGTAGCAGGGCTGGCATATGCTGTGTGTGATACAGGGCTGGCAGGTGAGGCATGCTGTGTGTAGTCTTCACCAGACCAGCCCTGCAAGCTGACTCTAGTGTAGCCCTATCCAGCCCACAAACCAGCCTAGAGAACCTCATCCAGTCCATGGGGCTGAATGAGTTCAACACCCCTGGTCTTGATGTTTTTACTGTTCTACTATGAGGAAGCTTGCAATCAGATTACTAAAAGGTAATCTGGTGATCAATACTAACAACTTAATACTGTGTTTTGTAATATTGGGTTATGAATCATATCCTTGGACATGTGCTTTAGGGCTACATACAGATAGTCATAAAACCCAGGACTAAATCAATTCAGTCTTTGTAGGTTAGAGTAAGCTGCATAGATTAAACTGTTAAGCAAGTGAACAGACATTCACTTTTGAAATGCAGCTACATGCATGCAGTGGCCCAGGCCAGAACCTTGGGGTGCTAGAGCACACCTTTCTGCTCAGCTGGAGCAGACTGCTTGGGCCAAGGCTAGCTTGCCCACTCTGTGTATCGGCATAAAAGTGAATTTTAGGGTTGGGTTAAGGACAAGCAATAGCATAATGGGGGGCGGGAATTGCAGGGGAAGTGAAAATCATTGTGGGATACTGGGAAACTGCGTTAACTTGAATCTGGAAGGGATCTGGAACAGAAATTCAATAAACCAATTTAACCTAAATCAGTTAAGTCTGATACCATATCCATCCCAGTTTATCTTGAACCCAGTTTCAGCCAATTCAAAAGTGGTTTATGGGCACTGAACTTCTGGGTTAAGTACAGACAGTCAAAAGCCTGAGATTGAATTGATTCAGCCTTCCTAGATTGGTCTAAGCAGGAAACAGACATTCAGTTTTGATTCCACAAATGCAGCCACATGCCTGCAGTGGCCCAGGCCAGAAGCCAGGGGGCACTAGAGCACACCTCCCTGCTTGGCTGGAGCAGACAACTTAGGTCAACTTAGCCTGCCCACCCAGTGCAGGGGGAGGAGGGGCTGGTAGGGGAGGTGCAAAGCATCCTGGGATGCTGGAGGTCTGAGACTTAACTTATAGATTTCATAGATGTTTAGGGTTGGAAGGACCCTTAGTAGATCGAGTCCAACCCCCTGTCCTGGGCCCGACGTATGCAGCGGGGAGCTGAGGGGCCCGAACTTGCAGCGGGAGGGAATATGGGACAGAAGTTCAGTAAACCAATTTAATCTAAATCAGTTCAGTGTGATACTACATCCATCCAGGTTTATCGGAAACCAGTTTCTGTCATTTGTGCACTAAACTTTTGCTGTGTTATAGATATGAACTGTAAACTTTTTACAAAAATACATTGTTTTGAGTTACTGGTCCAATAAATATGAATGCTTATTATTCCAATTTTAGACATTGTATGCACCTAGGATATCATGTAGTTACAGAAGTAGGAACTAATTCCAATAAAACAAAATGTATACCTGCTGTAGAAAAAAAGTATTTTCATATAATTAATAGAGTAGGCAAAATACCTGATAAAATGTATTGTACTTTGTACTATCATAAAATATAGGCCATATCCAGATCCATACATCCACTAATCTTTCCCTTGGGCCTAAACAGGAGCGATGCATAGGGCGTGCACGTGCACCCGCTGCAAAAAGGTGCAACCGACACTGTCAGCAGCACCTGTAGGCGGTTGCTGCTCGCCACCCCACCAGCAGCCCTGCAGGTGGCATTTGCGGGTGGTCCCTGGCCAGCAGCGCCTTTGAGTGGTTGCTGACCCGTGGTCCGTGCTTGCCAACCCTCTGCCCCACACCTCCAACAGTGCCGGAGGTGTCTGCAGGATCTCCCTGTTCACCGCCACCGGGCTCCCACCGCCACCAGCGCAGCCAGGCCCCACCAGCCACCAGGGGTACACATTGTTCATGGGCCTAAAGGAGCGAGTCTAGAGCTTGTGTTTGAAGCCAGCTGCCCTGTGTAGCAGTGTTGCTCAGTTACTAAGCCATTTAACTTAGATGATAAATAAATAAATTTAAGTTGCTTTAATAAGAATCCTTAACACTTTCCAAATTAAATTATTTGTTGTTAACTAGCTGCTATTTCTAGGTAAGTTTTCTAGGATAAACACAGTATGGTATGTATTAAAACGAAGATGAGTCAAAAAGGTATACCAAATTGAAAGGAGGATTAATTCATTGCACTTTATAATTCTGTATATCTGTAACATCTTAATATATTTTTTGCAATATTTATTTTTATAAGCTCTTTTATTGAACACAAAATTATATAAAGTGAGTGTCAAAATTCTGGATATCTAGGTGTCTGTGTAAAAGACAAAACAAAACAAAAAACCTTTTTCTTTATATTGTTTAATGCCAGCAGAAGAATTCCACCTTGTTTTAATAAAAATTCCTAAAACGTACCAAGTCAATCTTGAAATTCTAAATATGCAGCGTGATCAAGCTTGGATTAAAAGCATCTGTGGGTTTGTCAATAAGGAATTGTGATGAGTTCAGTGGTATCATATTGACTGTGTATTAATACATGGTATCCTATTGGACCATCAGCTGATTGTTTAGAATGTAAATGAATCTGTTGATGGATCCAGTGACTGATGGCTTAAATTCCAATTAATCAATTGCTTCATCAGTTTCTTAATTCAGATCAAATATCTCTTGAGTGCACACAGTTCTTTCAGCATTATTAAGAGAAATTAATGCTTTAGAACTAATTTTCATCAATCTCTTATAAATGCCAATATTATGTTCAGTTGTGTCCAAAGTGATGACACTATAGCTTAAATGTTTGGGATATATTACCCTTTTTTTCTTTCTAGTAGCTATCATAACTGAATTTTACCTTTGACAGAGTTAAATGAAACTGTGTACTCAAACACGTCATCTTGGTGCTGCTATTCATCTTGTCATCAGTTTAAAATTTTCATGCACATAGTCATTTAAGTCATATAAATGATTTAAAAATTAAGTTGATGGTAAATGATCTGGTATTAGGTATGCAAAGTCACTGTCCATTTTTCTTTTGTTTGGTATAGTCTAGAAACCCATCTCTTTCAATGCTGTTGGGTTTCTGACTCATAGCAGGCAGACTGGTAATATTACAAGGCAATTTATAACTGTTTATGACAGTTTCACGTGACTAGTTTCACAATGACCCATCAATTAATTCATCAGCACTTGACAGAGACTCTTCAGTGTGTCACTTAAACCAGTTGATCTTAATTTGATTGCCATTAAAACCTTCCTTTCCTGACAACTCTTGTCAATTATACAAAATAAAATCAAGTATTCATAAGTAGGGTGTAATAGGATATAGGCAGACAGATTTAATAATTCAGTTTTGCTGAGCCTTAACTGGCATTTGTTGTAGCTATTGTTCTCATTTGTAAAAAATTTATTGGACACAACTCTTGAGAGAAAGTAGACATCATATTTTTAAATTTATTCTGACTCAACTGTTACAAGAAGAATACAAAACATTTAGAGTGGTTTACTGTGTTTTAGGGTGAACTAAAGGAATGAACTGTTATAGAAATTAAGGTCTCTTGAGATAATTTTTAAATAAAGATTGTTATCCACATTTTGCTCTGTTGGTGTGGTACTTTGGTTTAAGGGAATGCAGAATTTAACCTGATATATATGTAAAATAAAAGAATACTTGTTAGAGGCTCAGGCCCTTAGTTAATATAATGGGAAAATATTTCCATAAGTTATAATGTGGGATAATGTATACAACTTAATTGCATTTAGTTTCACTTTAGTGTGGCATCATTAACACAGAATTGTCAGACCATAAAACTAAAAACATAACTACAAATTGGAAGCAACCATAAAATAAAAAAAAAATAGTATTTGATAGCAATTATTGTAAATATTTTGTAATCCTTAACCAAAACGGAGCCCTCATATCTTAGTTATCTGGGATAAACTTGATAACTAATAACATAAGCAATGTTCTGAAATTAAAACTTTACAGAAACACATTAGATTCATTCATTTATTTAGTTTGTTTTTGTCTTGGCTCTTTTGATACTTGCTGCAAATTGCTTTTGTTTTTTTTTTAAATCCTTCTGCTTTGTCTGTGGACCTCTTATGTCCCATTTCTTCTTCTTTTTTTTTTTTTTTTTACACATGTATACTGGTGTTGTCATGAGGAGGGATCTGGGTTTTCTATTCCTGTGGAAACAGGTGTATTTTCTCCTTTAAAGGAGAAAGACCTGGGAAACTGTGGGTTTCCCCTTGCAGGCTAGCACAGCTCCATCCTGTAAGGGGTTGCTTGGGGCTGGGGAGAGTAGGAGGTGGGTGATCAGAGATAGGGGGGCCCACATACATGTGCATGCCCACACATGCACTTTGCCAGCAATACACCCAGGCAGCATGGTGAAGAGCAGCTCCCTGCAGGTAAGTCTATGGGAAGAGGGCACAGGTGACATGTCAGAAGGTGGAGGGGGGCATAGGCAATGTGCCAGGGAGGCATGGAGGGGCTCATGCCCTCTCTAGATTTCTGCACCCATAGCAGGGTATGGGGCTGCAGCCTGGCCAGATGGGCATTGGGCAGGAGCCCCCTCTATGGCCCAGCAGGCAGGACCCAGCACAGGGGAGAGCAGGGCAGGGGAGGCTCAGTGCTGCTGCTGCTGCTACCAGGAGCACTGTGCCATCAAGGTGAAGTGCCCCCTGCCCACCTAACAATAGCGGGGGGGAGGACAACTCTGTGCTGCTTTGGCATTTCACCTTTGCAGCCATGGTGGTGCTGCTGACTTGGGGCTCCTGGTGGTGGCTGTGGTGCACATTTTTGTGTGTGTCCTCCCCCCTGCCCCACACTGCTGCAGGGTAGGCAGGGGAAGCCTCACCTTGGTGTCCATGGCAGTGCAGCATTCCCACCCAGTGGGCCACAGAATCAGATCCTGCCCAATGCTGGTCCAGCCAGGCTACAGCGCCATGCCCTGCCGTGGGTGCAGAAAACTAGGAGGACACATGCTTTCCCATGCTTCCCCTACATATTGCCTATGGCATTGCCTATACCCACACAGCCCCAGCCCCACAGACACGTCCTTTTCCACACACCCACCCCTTGCCCAACACATAGCCTCTTTCCCACACACTGGTGGGGCTAGAGCTTGGGGGCAGGGGACTGTGGTTCAGGAGTGAGGGACACTGGCAAGATCAGAGGGCTGCAGATCAGAAGTGAGAGGAGAGGAGTGGGTTGGGAGTTGGGGGCACTAGCAAGATCATGGGGCTGCAGGTTGGGAGTGAGAGCCACCAGCAGGGCTTGGTGG
>NW_017728886.1:163977039-163981034 GCF_001723895.1 Crocodylus porosus | reverse complement strand
TGGGGAATTGTGGGTTGCGTGTGAGGGGCACTGCCTGGGTTTGGGGTCCGGGGGGCTGTGGCTTGGAAGTGAGGGGCAATAATATGAGCAGGGCAGGGCACCGGTATGTTAGGGCCGTTTAGTAGCACAAAGCAGCAGTGGGAAACAGCTGCAGCTGGACCCGTGTGCTGGTGAATGAAGGGGACAGAGGAAGCTCTGATTTTCCATGATAAACAAATTAGATCAAATGTCAAAATATATAGGTATTTATAACTTAGCTTATTATAATGATTGGGGTAGTGATAGGCTTCCAAATTGCTTTACAGTTGTAAATATGTCAGTAAAGCGTTGTGTTCAGCTGATACTTATATATATGTAGTGGCGTTTCATTTCAGTTGCAGAAAAGCACAGATTTTGGGGTTTTAATCGGAGAATTTTAGATTTTTTTTTAACGCAGAAAACTAGGATCCCTGGTCATGAACACTCTGGGTTTACAGTTAAGGCTTTGACTATTGGAGGGATTTACATGTGCTTATGTGTGTTTGCAGCTGCATCTAAATGTGGGAATTACTATGCAGCTTATGTTTTGTATTGTCTTTCACTTTTTTAAATTTTGTTTGTGGATTAAAATGGGACCCTGTTGGTGCCTGCCACTTTAAGGGCTGAGCCAAGCAGCCAGCAGGTGCTTGATTGCAGCAGCCATATTAGATCTCTGGCCGCCTATATAAACAGAGAAGTTCACTGCTGGCAGGCCAGGCAGAAATATTGCAGACTGAATACTACATCCCGGAAGAAAGGGCAGGAGTTTAAGGGGATGGTTTGGAGGATTCTGGTCCTGGGCATGACCTAAAACTGCACCCTGCCAGGGATGGATTGCCTGATGGGGCTTCTGGTGATGCAGGAGCCCCCAGGAAATACCAAGCCAGTTACCACCCTGGTGAAAGACAGGTCGGGGCACCTTAATAACTCTAGCTCCCACAACTGGGTGGGATACCCCAAAGAAGGGCCAAGAAGGCAGACCCAGATTAGAGAGTGGGCTACAGGCTCAGAGACCTGACTTGAAACACCCTCGACTGGTCAGTGCTGGGGCCAGGACTGGAAGGGTCAAAAGGGCCAGGAGCCCACTGCAAGGGATGCCAAGAGCTGAGGGGCTGAGGTTTCTGACTTGCCTTGGAGGTGAGGGCAGGGCCTGTGTGGCCAAAGGTCCCAGGGGGACCACACCCAAGAGGGGTAGCAATTCAGGGAGCTAGGCAACCCAGAATGAGGGCATAGTAGGCTGCCTGATTGGAGGGATCCAGTTGTGGTCTGATTGGGAGGATTTTGGGGTCCGGTATGGGGCTGGTGATGTTAAGAACTGTGGATGCCATCTGCAAGGCTTGGGCTGCAGTGTAGGGGAGGAACAGCGCCACAGATCCCCCTGGCATTGGGGCAAGAATGGGCAGCCTCCCGCCTAATTAATATCATAATTATACATCATCAAGGCATGGCAGATGAAGCAGACAGTTGCCCATAGAAACAGATGGGCGGGCCATTAATAGACTGGCTCTGAGAATGCCCCCTGTTACAGACATATAGGGTATGTCAATAGCCAGTAGAACAAAGGGAAATAATTGAAATAAAGGGAGATTCTTAACCTGACATCACACTGGCCGTTTGTTTTGTTTTCCCCCACCCATGAAAACCCCTTAATGTGGAAAACCATTTATTTAAACAAGTTCAGACGCATTCAGTTTTAGGCCTTGAGTGTTACTGCTATTTTGTGGTACTTTCTGCTTGAGTGGAATTTAATTTTTAGTTTATTTTTATGAATGAAGTTCTAGAGACAAGTAAATATGGTCCCATTTATTACTTTTTCCCTAATTTCCCCTTAGACTCCACTGTCTTCCATCTTTCCTGCCTGTTTTCCTGTTGTAACACACCTGCTTCTGCTGGTTTCAGTCCAAAGCCAAGAGGAAGAAATAGGCTGTTCAAGGAGGCGGTTCGTTGTCTGAATGCAATCTAAGACAACATTTTTAGAGAACTTATCCAATCATCATTCTATAAGTAATAACCAGTAAAGGAAAATGATAAACTGGGGGGGATTTCTTCTTTTTACTAGTGGTAAATTAGTCTTAAACTAGTGTTACGATACAATGCTAAGTCTCCACTGTGAATCTGATAATGTTTTGATCAGTTTATTTATTTTTTGTCCTTTTCCCGCTATTCAAGAACTGGTGACCCTGTGTAATTATGTATATTAGATGACTATTTTGTGGCAAAATAGACATTTGCCATTAGTCAATCGGTATCTGTTCTTTTTGGTTTCCCCTGCTGGCTAAATTTTCATTGTTAAACAGCTTGCTTACTAGTAATTGGTAATGCAATTGTTTTAAGAAAAACAAGTCCATCTTACTGTTTACCAGAAAACATAAACATAAAAACTGGCAAATGAAAGAAGATTAAATAGAAATGAATAATTTAATTCTAGTGTATCAATTTTTCTCTTCAAAAGTATACAATTACATCGCTTTGTAACCTAGAATATATTTAGAAAATGCCACATCACAAGTAATAGCTTGTTTTCAAAAGCTTTTATGAAGAGCTGTTATCAGTTTGCTAAAGGGTTATACAGAAATATAATTTGAATGCCTTATGATATTAAAGATTTTTAAGCATGGTACAATACAAGTTGTCCATCATTTTAAGAATTATAAATTCTGAAAGCTATAAGTTGGGGTGTTGGTGGAGTAAGCAACAAAAAAATTGATTCTTTATATAGTGATCGGTGACATAGAGTATGGTACAGTAAGAGTTTTGGCTTTACAAAGACACATTTTGGTGTATTTTTAATAAATACATTTGCTTAAGAGGTACTATATTATTAAAGCAAACAACATTTTATTAAAATATTTGCACAACTTCATTCTATGACGATATTTTCAAAATCATTTTTACAGTGCAACTCTTAAGTAAGGTTGTTTTTAAAAGGTATTTTTTGAAAGCCAATTTAAAAAGCTATTGAAAATCTTTGTTAGTGTATGCTTATACATTCATTACTTTGAATTTTCAATTGGGGCTACTCTTAAATATGTGTTATTTGGTCTTTTTCAGAGAATTTTATAATTCCATTAATATTAGCTTTAAATCCATATGACACTACCAAGTTAAAGCAGCTTGCATAAAATTCAAACCATCTCTGCATCAGTTGTTTGTAATAAATGTTAATGAGTCCTTATTCATATCAATGGCTTGGACATCAATCATGCTAATTGTACGCCATTTAGGCTTACAAATACCCAGTTAGGTTAATGGTTAATATACAAATTAATACAGTTTGTATTATCACAGACTAAAAGTGATAAAAGTCTACTCTGTTAAAGTAATGTTAAACATGTGCATTTATATCATAAAACCAGTGAAAAATGAATGTATTAATTTTTAAGTCTTTTATAAGGTTGTGGTCCCTGTGGGTGATGTGCATACTATAATACTTTTAGAAGACAATGACTTAAAATGTGATGGACTAAACAGTGGGAGTTAGTGGGGTAAAAATTCATTTGTCATGCTTACATTAAGCCAAAACAACATACAGAAGATTTCAGTCTGGAGTATGATGCAATGGCAACTGAATTCCATTTTTTTTGTGTAGCCTGTTACAGTGCTAATATTGCCTTAACAATACATTTTGTCTGGATTTGGAATGTTAAGCATATTACACTTTGGGTAACCCACAATACACAAAATCACCCAGAATTGTTTTTCAAACTCTTGTTTTCAAAACAGAAATAAATGATGTGGCATTTTATTTTAAAATATCCATGCCTTTTTTGCTTAATAAGATTGCAAACCAACAAGAGCAAATAAAAAAAATTGATCTAAGTATACATATTCTCATATTCTATTTTAAGACTATGAAGCTTTCAGGTTCTTATAAAGATGTCCATTATTATGTTATCTGAGCGCATTCCACAAATATCATACAGGCAGAAACACATATGTAATAATTTTTGTTGATTTTTTTTTTTTAATGATACGGC
>NW_017728886.1:163945454-163976923 GCF_001723895.1 Crocodylus porosus | reverse complement strand
TTTTTTTTTTTTTTTTTTTTTACAAAAAGGATTTAAAAATGCATGTTGTTTTTACTCTTAGGACTTGTCTGTTCATAAAGCTCTAACTGCTAAAACTTAACTAGGCCTGCTTTTACAATTGATTTAGTTAAACTAGTATGGAGCCCTGAATGGACACACTTAAATTGATTTACACCTGGCTTTAGTTGATTAAGCTAAGTGGATATAAGCCAGTTGTAAATTCATTTAAGTGTGGCTGCATAGCTTCATACTGGCCTAACTGAATCGATTTAAAAGGAAAAAGTTAAACTAATGCAGTTTTGTTGTGTAGACTACACTTTAGATTCTAATATGGTACATCTTAAAAAAAAACTTTTTTTCCTATAAACATGAGTTACAACGTCTGACTGTTTGAGCCAAAATCATTATGTCCGAGTTTTGAAAGCCATTACTAAATCTGTTGTGGTTGGGTGAGATTCATGTTTCAGTATCTATATTGAAAAGTATTGGATACCTACGTATCTCCTGTGCCATCTTCATTGTCCTTTCATTTAAAATAATTAATATTCCTTAGCTTCATGCAAGGTTTTCTAGCTCTCCCACTTTCAGTGTGAGGTTTTGTTCTCCCTTACTAACCACTTTTGTATTGATAATTACTTAAAAAGGAGTAACAGTCTGGCTTTCAGAGCTATGTCATCCAGCCCGTGGGGCTTTGCACAGGTCCAGGAATTTGGCAGCAGGGGAGTAATGGCAGTGATAGTTCCTGTGGCTTCTGGAGCTGTAGCGATTAATGTTATGCTGCTGCCACATCATACTGTCAGATTTCTAGATTTGTATGGAGCCCTACATGCCAGAATGGGCCCACATATAGGTTTCCCTTGCTTTATGTAGGTTCTGTGTATGCAAATTCACTCTTATGCGATGACCCTTTTTGTACCCAAAATTTGTTATATGTGAGGTAAATTCACTCTTATACAATTGGCAACAGCTAAGTCTGTGTGGGGGAGAGCAAAGGGCTGTGGCCAGGGAAAAAGATTAAGGACACAATGGTGAGGGAGGGAGTGGGGCACAGGCAGAAGCAGGAACTAGGATGAGTGGGGCCTTGATCTGTCCCCTGCCCTCCCAGCCGGTGGTGAGGGAGGGAGTGGGGCTGGGGCAGAGGCAGGCACTGCACAGCTGGGGCAGGGTGCAGGACAGGGGGTGCAACTCCTGCTGCTATGGGCTGCTGCTGTGGGTTGGGGGCTGTGCCAGGCTCTTCCCAGTGGGGAGGACTGGGCCAAGCTGTGCTTGGGGCAGGGGGCAATGGCACTGGGAGGAGGGCTATAGGGGAGGGACTGCAGCTGTCCCAAAATTTGCTGTAGCTTCCCCCAACTCCCTTCCCAGCACTGCCGCCATCCACCCTGAGTGCAGCACACCTCACCCCCCCTGCCAGGAAGAGCATGTTGCTGCTCCTGGCCTCAGCCCACAATGCCAGTTCGTAGGGGCAGAACTCACATCCTGCCCTGGCTGTGCAGTACCTGCCTCTACCCCAGCCCTACTCCCTCCCTCACCACCAGCGGGGGCCCAGATCTAGGCCCCACTCACCCCAGACCCTGGGGACAGGCTGTTCCTAGTGGGGGGGTGGGCCACGCTGCAATTGGGGCAAGTGGCGGTGGTGCTGGGAGGGAGGCTGGGGAGAGCTACGGCAAATTTTGGGGTGGATGCAGCCCCCCTCCCCCACCATAACCTCCTTCTCAGTGCTGCTGCCACCCATCCCGAATGCAACCCAGCCCAGCTCCCCTGCCAGGAAGAGCCCACTGCCACCCTGGCACCAGCAGACTTACCTGGTGCCAATGCAGTCCAGGTCTTGGGACATATCCCTGTTTGTTACATTCTAAAGTGGATTCCCTTTATGCGAATTTGAGTTATGCACAGTTTTTCAGGAATGCATCTACTGCATAAAGTGAGGGAAACCTGTACCAGCCCCTGTGCTGGATTGGGTTGGATGAGGTGGTCACCACTGCTTTAAATGTATAGTTAAAAACCTTTTAGAGTTCTCCTTGTAAAATATATTCTTTTTTAAAACTATATTCTGATTTCTAAAAATAAATCTCATCATCTTAATTTTTTCATTGCTTGAAAAAACATACCTTATTTATACACATCCAAGACAACTTCAAATTTAAAATGACCTCCCAATAATTAGATTCTATACATGGGAAATTATTATAAAGTTGTTTTAAAATTCATTCTTCTACCACCCCTGCATCATGGAAAGCAGTAGTGAGTAGGCAGGCAGCCTGCCCCCTATCTCTTGCTCCCCGCTGACTGCCTCCATGCCATTTGTTCTCCCTTCCCTTAGTGACTATGTCCCCTGGCTACCTGTTCCACCTGGCATCTGTCCTCAAGGCCACTTGCTGCGCCTCTTCCCCTGGCCCCCATGTCACCCCTGCCACTTAGCCCTGTGCAGTGGTTCTTGCCCAAGGTGACAGGCAGTCGCAGCTGCAGTCTCAACCACAGCAGCTCCCTTCCTGCTCCATGTTTTTCCCCATGCTCTACCTAGGCTATTTGCTGTATGCTCCCCACCTTCTACCACGTAATCTCCCCTGAGCTCCCTCCACTCCCCCTGTTCTGCGTGATTTCCTCTGGATTAGAGACGGAGCCAGAGATGAAGCTACAGTAGCTGCCTGCCCCATCCCATACTCAGATCTAAGACACGATTTCTTTTTCTCCATGTTGACTTAGGGAACAATTTACCTTATCTTGAATTTGAATAAACATGTTATTAGCGGATCCAGGAATTGTCACTATATGTATATGCAGTACAGAAATATAGCACTCATATTTCAGTATGTATGTTGTCTCTTTTGTAAAAATCCAGTGATATTACAAGGGATTTTTAAGTTTTGATTCTTTCAAACCTAAAGCAGTACACAGTATTTTTGATTGAATGTATGTTGGTTGTTCAGTGCTGCCATCTAACTATCGCATTTTTAGTCCTGCTTTTTCATGATGTTTTGGTTTACTTTTTAAATTGTATTTTATAGATACAGTCTCAGAAAGTATTATGTGTGCTGCATCAGTATTTATAAGTGCATAGTGTAAAACATATGGAGTTGTGTCACTCCTATCAGACGACATTTATTTTCAGTTACTTGTGTAATTTTGCATACCTATCCCTTCGTCATATAAATTTAAAAATGCTATTTCCAAGTATTGTTTAAGTTATTTTGTCAATACTGATAAAGAACTATCTCAAAATGGGGGAAAAGCTTTATTGTTTCAGTTTTGCTGCCGTGATCATTACTGAAAGCTGACTTGGCACAAAGCAGTCACTTTTTCTGGATAAGAGGGAAACGTGCTATGAGATAAGTTATTGATGAAATTAACTGCTGAAGTGGAGAGGAAATGCAGCTGGCCAATACATGTCATAGTGTGAGCTCTATTAAATGAATATATGTGCAGTCAACCATTCATGGGAGCCACATTGGTCTTGAACTGCATTGATCTATAGTATAATTCTAAATGAAACTGATGGATGAGAGCAGCCATTGACAGGAAGGGTAAAGAGAACCATGAAATGTCTTGTATAGGAAAAGTATGATGGAAAGGAGACTGGTGATCTATGCCATAGATTGGAATGTACAGTGGGATTCTGGTGTTCTTAGGTACTTCACCCTTAATTATAATTCCATACATGGCAAAAGACTCCTCAGAAATTATTTTGTAATATTTTCATATTTTATGAAAGGTAAATACATTGAGCATTGTGTCCAAAGGCCAAAAACATCTTTTAAGGCATTAATTTTTTTCTAGCTTCTTTGAAACTGAACTTTGGAAGAATTTTTTTATGCATTCCCTGTGAAGTATTTTGAAAATGTTAAAAAAATAGACGTCGTTCTGTTTTTAAAAAACTGATTTATTTAACATGTACCAAGTGGACGTGCAGTTATTTATCAAGGACACACTTCCCAAATGAGTGTTGTGTGAAAATGCCACCTTCAGGTCAGATATAATTTCAGATGCCTTCTCTCTCAACCATGTCCTTTCAGACAGTTAGCTCAATGAGCTGCTAAATTTACAGGCATTGATGAATAAAACATTGGGTTGTGCTAGACTTTACTTACATCGGAGTCCACATACTTTGATTGTGATACTAAATTCATTTGGATTCGGGCACCCAAACAAAATGTACTTTCTGGCACTTTGTCAGCCTGCTTCCTGTAATACAATACCTTTTTTAATTTTGTCTTCCCTGGTCCATTGCCTATGAGAGGGACTACTTTTAGCTCATTGTTTAATTGTCCATATAAGAGAACTCAAACTAGACACGGAAAGTTCCTTTGCCAGTGAGCATGTTTCTAATTGCTACCGTATCATCTATAGAGGTGAAAGTATTGCATTAAGTAAGATTTTAATGGGATAGATTGCATTGAAAGGGTATGAAGTTTGCTAAATGGGTACAGCCTAATATGTACATTGCATGTATGCTTAAAATAGATTATCATTTTAAATTTAGTATAAATCACTTAGGAAGACAATTTTATTCTCTTTTAGGTGTAATTGTGTATAGTGTACCAGTGCTTAGTCCTTGTAAACTTTCAGGGATGAGAAGTGATGTCGTAATACATTACATGTTATAACAATAATTTTAAAGAGGGTGCAAATAAGCTGCAAATATCAGTCATGAATAAAACTAAGAAAGGTTCTGATCTTATAGTCTGTAATGTTCAGCTGTAGCTTTTCTGGAATGTTAGTTAAGTAACAAGAATAGTAGTATACCAGTCTTGACAATATCCAGAAAACAGTTATCTTTATTTTTTCCCCCAACCTTGATTTTTTCCAACTGTTTAGCAGTAGAGCTTAGATTTTGTATAAATTGTCATGCAATTAATTTTCTTTTCTATGTCATATGACATTCCATTATAATTTTAGTAGAACATGCTCAAAAGCTTGTGTTTTAGATTTGTGATTTTTTGCATAAGTTCTTACATTTATTTTGGAGTTTCCTTTACATATACCATATTTACTTGGATATAAGAGAAGTTTTTTCCTTCCCAATCAGCATGGGGGGAAAAAAGCCTCTTCATCTTACATTTGCTCTTAGCCAAAAAGGCTGAGCTGCTGATGGGGAATCTATTAGAAGCAGGGGCGGTGCATGGGGGTGGACATGCACCCCCTGAGAGCACCGGTGCACCCGCTGTCAGGCCACACTCCCTGTTTAGCCAGTGGGCAGGGGGGCAAGCGCTGGCCAGGGAGCGGGGCTGCCAGTGAAAGTGGCTGCGGCACTTCCAGAAATGGTGTGGCCACTTTTTGGTGAGTGAGATCGGTCTCCGGGAGACTTGTCCTCCCCACCACTCCCAGTCAGTGGAATCAGCCGCTGGTCGCTGACTGGTGTTGGGCGGGCTGGGGCACGTGCCCCCCCCCAACTCGAGAGGCACCAGTCATCCATGACCAGAAGGATCGGTTAGTGCAGCCCATCTGAATAAGATATATGGTAATGCCCACTGCACTCAGTCCCTCTCAACTTTCAACTCTTTTTCAAGTTATTATGAGCTATTACATTGAATTTTTTGACTTCCTCTTCAGTCCTACAGCTGAACTGTGCCTTTCTTTCCCAGTTCCTGCTTCTTCACAAGCCTTAGATATCTGGCAAACATCAGACCAGGTTGCCCTGTGTTTGATCTGCATATACATTTTTGGAGTATCTTAGGACTTATGACAAGAACACCCAGTTCCAGTCATGAGTGAGGGGCTAACTAGCACATAGATCCTTTGTGTGGGGATCTGGAGTACACACACATACTGAGCAGTGGGGTCAACGTGGCTTGAAACACACCATTGACCCGGCTGGCTCCCAGCCCAATGATCTGTATGGTAAATCATGAGCCTTTTGGGTTTGGACTAATATACGCGTAACGTGTATATATAAGTAGGTACAAAAGTGCAGCTTAAATGTGTATTTTCAGAGTACCTGTGCTAAAATTGCAGCAGTTTTGAAACCGGTTAAATGCATCAGTTCTATATGAACTAAGTCTGTGGGTACCCATAGTCATTTGTCTGTATGCAAATTACTATAGGCCTGTTTATTTTAAAGTCAGTATTTTCAGATTTGCCCCTCACTTCCATGTGCTCAGGGAGAGCAGGGTCTGACAGTTGATGGGGAGTAAGGCAAGGGGCTTCAAGAAGTTGTGGAGGCAGATGGCAAGGGGGCTACCTGACCCCTCCCCCCTATTTATTTTCCCTGCTTTAGCATAGCTTTACTTGAATATATATTCAAGTAAATATGGTAATTTTAATATTTATGTTGAGCTGGGTCAGTTTTAGAAGTAAGTTTAACAAGTATGTAGTATCCCATCAGATAAATGGGACAGCAGCCTTGAGTATTTCTGCACTTCTGAGATATTAAAATGATTACAAAATTCAGAAGCAGTTGTAAATCAGTTCTAAAACCAACAAAATCTTCTTATCCCTGCTTCAGACTCCCTTAAGTCAAGGGAGCTGCACCTAAAATTTATTTTGCTCAGCATATTTCATTTACTGACTGAATTTATACAATATGAAAATATTTATAATATAGAATGTTTCTGATTATGTGCATACGTATTTATATTCTTATCCTGAAAACTGTACTGAAATACTGTCATGTTTGCAGCATCTCTTTCAGAAAGCATTTAACCCAGTGATTCTCAACCAGAGTGCCATGGCAGCCTGAATTGCCTTGAGGGTGCTGCAGGTTGTCTCACAATGTTGATGCTGTTAGGTGTACAATATAAACCCAGAGATTTTCAAATAGGAATCCATAGTGTTGAAAATATTCTGACCTGTTGTGGTCTTTCTGTATTCTTTGCAATCAGATAATTGCTCTATTATTTTTCTGTAGCCAAAAAGTGACAGAGGACTAAAAGCTGACATTGTCTGAGTGGTGCTTCAAGTCTCATAGGCTAGGGACAGACATTCAGAAAGCTTGAGGCTGAATTGATTCAGTCTTTGCAGGTTAGTCTAACCTGGCTAGGCTAAATCAGTTTTGTAACCAGACATCCCAGAAATGCAGGCACATGCCTGCAGTGACTCAGGCTAGAAGCTGGGAGGCGCAAGAGCAGCCTTCCTTTTTCTTCTGCAGGGAACTGAGAGGGGTGTGGCCAGGCCCTGGCAGGACACCGTGATTAGGGAGAGGTTCCCCCCCTCCATTCTTGATATCAGCTCTGTTATCAGCATTTAACACTCTATCAGTAAACGGCCTCACTCATTACAAGCTCTTCTTCAACAGCTTTTTGCAAAGGAAGGAGTGCAGGGCCATTACCAGCTGAGATGTTGATTACCTCCATAAAGCCCTGTCTGCCTTATACAGTATTAGCTAGAAGACCACATGCTGGCTACAGTCCCTGCTGTGGGAGAGATGAGGAAGGGATCTCTGCATGGGTGGCTGGTGCTGCCTTAGTCAGGGGGGGCCATATGTCCCCTCCCCAGGACCAGTCAGTGATTAGGGGGAGTGTCCTCCCCACAGCCAATCCTGCTGACTGAGGGAGGGGGTCCCTCTGTGGCCAATCTCACTTCTGTGAGTAGCTGTGGCTGCTTCTGGGAGCGCAGCGGTGCTCCACTCTCCGGCCAGTGCTTGCAGGGGGGGCACCAGCGCTCTCACCTGCCCATCACCCAAGTGGCAAACACAGCCAGTCAGGGGGTGCGCCAGTGCTCTCAGGGGGTGCATGTGCACCCTCATGCACCTGCTACACATCACTACTGGATCTCTGCTTAAGCAGCAAGTGGTGGGAGGGAGGGAAGGGGAAAAGCAGAGGGGAGGGCCAGTCCTGCTGTGGGGCAGAGAGCCCCATGTAACCCAGAGAACATGCTGGGCTACTGGAGTGTCTGGTTTATCTTAAACCAGCAAGGCGTCTGGGACAGGCATTGCATAAACTGGTTTGACCCAAATCAGTTAAGTCTGATACTGCGTGCAACCAGGTTTATCTTAAATGGTTGCAGCCATTTTCAAACTGGTTTGTGTTCACTGAACATCTGTTGCGTTACAGGTTAAAACCAGTTTCTGTTCACTTAAACCAGTTTATGTGTAATGTCTGTTCCTAGCCATAAGGGGTGTCTCAAGTCTAAAAAGATTGAAAACCACTGACTTAACCAATACATGATGTGTACATTAATAAAAAGTCCATTAGGTTTTTGGATCAAAGGTAGTTTAGAAAAGTATTTTAATTTTTTATAGAATCTAAAATAAAATAAAATGAAAACCAGTAGTCTGATCTGAATTTTTTTTCTTTGTAATTTTAAGGTTCGTGTTTTATTCGAACTGACCAGCTTGATGGTGAAACAGACTGGAAGCTAAAAGTTGCTGTCGGGTGCACACAAAGACTGCCAGCATTGGGGGTAAGCATTATAGATTTTTGTTTCACCATTTCTTTGGTATATCTATTTATATTTGTTATGTAGTAGAAAGCTTTAGAAAATTACTTGTACACAGTAATTACAGCAGTTACAAAAGAAATTAACCC
The DNA here is from genome assembly GCF_001723895.1 of Crocodylus porosus. Classification (NCBI taxonomy): domain Eukaryota; kingdom Metazoa; phylum Chordata; order Crocodylia; family Crocodylidae; genus Crocodylus; species Crocodylus porosus. Next base: position 163,968,464 of record NW_017728886.1, on the reverse strand, counting down.
ATAAATGCAATGTTGATCTTTGCTATGGATAATACAAAAATGCTTCGGGTCTTGATCCTCTGGAAAAGGTTGGTTTCTACAGCTATTTCATTTTCCATTAAAAGAGTAAAAACAGATAAAATGTGTTATATACTCCCAAGGTGTGTAACAAATGTAGACTTTTATGGTTTTGGGAGACTTCTTGTAAGGTGAATGCTTCTTTGCAAGGAGGGTTTAGGGTCACAGTGGAGAAAGTATGTACACTTGAGTACGCAGGAGGGTTTCCCAAAGGGGGGGTGGTGTGCACGTGTCAAAAACTGTTAAAAGATGAGGTGAAAGTATAGGAGTCAGTAGATTATGTCTATGAATTGGAGCAGATAGATTAAACAAGCGGACAGAAGAAACAGGAGCAAAATGGTCTGATCAGTAGAATGCACTGAAATGTAATCTGGTACTGAATGCAGGAGGGACCTGTGCCTCCACATTTCTTTGTTACCTAGCAGGTAGCTGTGAAACCCACTCCATCCCTATGTAGCAGAGGATTTACAAAGGTGCTAGATTCTTCCGTTAGTTTCACTCAGCTCAAGCAGTAGTGAAGGTTTGTGCTGTAAATCTAAAGATCTCAGAGTCCAACCTTGCTGATGACCTGTATTATTGAGAAATCGCTATGGCTTCATTTGATGAAAGTTTTTGTTTGGTCAATACTTAAGTTTTTGTGGGGATTTAAAAAAAAAAAACCTTAGGAAACTACATTAAAATTAAACTATTCTTTAAAACAAAGTTAAAGTTAAAACAAGTTAATTTGCAAAATCAAGTGTTCAGAAGTTAGGAAATGTCTGAATTAAGGTATTAATTCATTTTCCTCATACAGCTACATTCTGTCACATGTTGAATACATTCAATTACATGAGCACATGCAATTTTTAATTTGTGTCTTAATTGAGGAATTTCCTAATTTTTGTTTTATCTCTGCAACCTCAATATTTTAAACATTAGTTAGAATACAATTTCCTACTTTTTTAGAGGGAAGAGACATACATAATCTGTGTATTCTGAATGGAATATAGTAAATGACCTGAAAATATAGCTGGCATGGCATTTAGCTGAAATAAGGAAGCTGGCTACACTGTGAGCAGATGTTGCATTCCTTGCCAGACAAATCACAGTGGTCTGATTGGCTACTTACAGACATCCAAAAAGCCTGAGGCAGAATTGATCTAAGTTCAGTTTTCTGTAAGCAACATAGTTTAGATCAGTAGTGAACAGAGCACAAGTTCACCCTTTGGTGTGGAGGGCAAATCTTAGACCAGGTTCTGCCAGGTTAAACCAGTCTGTGTGTGCCAAACTTCTGTTCTGTTACAGGTATAAACTGGTTTCCAGTCACTTATGCTGGTAAAAGTGTAAAGTCACAAGAGTGAATTGATTGAAAATTGGTGTTTGTCTGGATGTAGGAAAATAAACTAACACTGGTTATATCTTTCTATACCCAACTCAATAGTACAGGAATTACAGATGTTACTGGAACCCTCTATTGAACTCAGGTTGCAGGAAATCAGCCTGCTTAGCAATGGGCCACTTTTACTGGAGTGAGGGTCAAGGGACACTCATTTTCAGTCACCAAAAGTGGGAACATCATCTACAGATTGTAACGGTTCTCATGACCAACATCAAGCATGTGTAGGGCTTAGTTGCTACTTGATGCCATATTAATTTTGACCTTGAAAGTACTGAATCATGTGCTTATCTTCAAGCATGATTTCATTGTTAAATGCTTTACTGAATCAGAGTTTTTGAAAATAATACCTAGGTAAGTAGTCTTAGGAAAGAGCTTTTACCAGCATTGTTGCTATAGGCCAGTTCTGTTTCATGAAGGCAGTCAGATAAAAGTTGTTGGCCTGGTCAGTAGTACAGTAAAAGCTGTGTTAACTGCATTTTAGTGACTGGCACACTCTACTAATTGGAGTTTCTGGCCTGCTGGACAACCACTTGCATGTAGTAGCCACTGTTGCTACCCACTACCCTGCGCTGCTGCCTCTCTGCATTTGGCCACCACTCTGTGCAGCTGCCGCCATCCGCCCCCCACTCTGCGTGCGGCCGCTGCCACGCCTCCCCCCCCTTGCTCTGTGTCCAGCTGAAAACCCCTGCCTCAAGTAACCAGCATTTTTAGATTACCGGCACCCTCCATTCCCCACTCATGCCAGATAACAGAGCTTTTACTGTATAATGAAGATAGAATGGTCTTGCTGGAACATTGGATCAAATGAAAGAATCCTTAAAAGCAAAAGAGCTTCTGATATTACTGAGCAAAATCCTCACTCCTGCTTGTTTGGTCTGTTTGGGGTCATGTTTTGTTTTACTCCTGTTGGGTTTTACTGAGTTTCTTATTTGCAACCCTTACTATGTGGAACTTGTGCTAAGTGAATGAAATGTTAAATCATGATTTCTCAACTATCATGTTCTATAACTTTTAAGAAAAAAAGTTTAGACATCTTTATCACATTTTCAGGGTGTCTACAGAGCTGTCACTAGAAGTATGGTTTAGATTTTGAGAGCTTGATTCTTCCTTCACACCAGAGTTAATCCATTGATTCAAGTTCTTCATGATTTGTACTGAGGAATGGTCTGATGTCATTAAATGTGTGGTTGCCTGCAGGGCCGAATTAACACATAAGCAACCTAGGCACATGCCTAGGGCCCTGAGCTGCAAGGGGATCCCAATCCTTCCCTCTGTGGTGACAGTGTGAATGGCCCCATCTGCCTCCATTCCCTTCCCATTTGTTCCCCTCCCCTCTGTGAGCCTCCCTACCATGCTGGTTGCTTCCTAGCTCCAATCCTCGCTCCCTATGGGTGGCAGCATCAGTGTGGGGAGAAAAGAGGGTCTTGATTGACCCAGGGCCCATGAGTTTGTTTGTCTAGGGCCCTGGTTGCCTTACAGCTGCAGGCACATCTATATGCTGTGGACCCCAGGGGGAGGGAAGCCAACCTATTAAATGAGTACTTTGCGTCGGTCTTTCATCAGTCCCATGGGACGGAGGTCTGAGTGAGGGATATCCCCTACCATCCATCAATGCTAACCTTGTGAAGGAACACCTTGAGAGGCTAGGTACCTTCAAGTCAGCTGGCCCTGACAGTCTACACCCCAGGGTACTCAAGCTGGCGAGCGTCATAGCCCAGCCCCTAGCACGGATCTTTGAGAACTCCTGGCGCTCTGGTGTAGTAGCCAAAGACTGGAAGAAGGCCAATGTGGTGCCTATCTTCAAGAAAGGGAGGAAAGTGGATCCAGTAAATTACAGACCCATCAGCCTGACTTCTATCCCGGGGAAGGTCTTAGAAAAGTTTATTAAAGAGGCCATCCTTAATGGACTGGCCAATGCCAACATCCTGAGGGATAGCCAGCACGGGTTTATTGTGGGTAGGACTTGCTTGACCAATCTCATTTCCTTCTATGACCAGGTGACCTATCACCTGGACAAGGGAGAAGAGATTGATGTCATATATCTTGACTTCAAAAAAGCCTTTGATCTGGTATCCCATGATCACCTCTTGGCAAAACTGGCCAATTGTGGCCTTGGGTCCACCACGATCCACTGGCTGGGAAATTGGCTCCGTGGTCAGACCCAGGGGGTGGTAATTGACACAAGTCAATCATCATGGTGCCCTGTAACCAGTGGGGTTCCCCAAGGCTCTGTCCTTGGACCCATATTGTTCAACATCTTCATTAATGATGTGGACATTGGAGCCAGAAGCGGACTGGCCAAGTTTGCTGATGACACCAAACTCTGGGGCAAAGCATCCATACCTGAAGACGGGAGGGCGATTCAGGCTAACCTGGAGAGGCTTAGCAAATGGGCGGATGAGAACCTTTAGTAGCAGGAGAACATTGTCAGTGTGAATTGCCACTCCAGCACTGCCAAATTGCTTGACCTGTGGGGAGCCCCTGCCAGTTGAGCAAATGAATAGGGGAAGCAAATAGGGCAGTTTGCAAGCAGTTCTCTGGGAGGAAAAAGGAAGTAGAGGAAGGGGAGTCAGGTACCAGATCCTGTTCTGGAAAGGTATGTGAGCCAGGGGTTCCTGTGTGTTTGGCTTGCTGAGTGTTTGTTTGATGGGCTGTGTGTTTGGGTATATGCTCTGAGCAGCTGAGAGAGCTGCTAGTTGGGTCATTGCTTTCTGTATCTGACTAAAGCCCTAATAAGGGGCCGGAGCCAGTCCGAACCCAGGAAGGTATAAAAGGAGACTCCCCAAGCAACCAGGGAGTGAGCAAACGGAGGCAGCAGCAAACAGGGCAGTTTGCAAGCAGTTCACAAATTAGTTCATAGGTTAGTTTGCCATTCCCTTCTTTGAAGGGGAGCCTTTAAGATGAGCTCTTTCTGTAAGAGTAATTAACCTACAGAGACCCAGAGAAATGGCCAGAGGATGCTGCAATGCCAGAGCCACTGCCACTACCAACTCTTTTTCTGCTTGTACCTGTGAGATGTCTGTCCAGACAGGACTGCTCATTGTTGAGGCTTCTACCCAGGTTCTGGTTTGGCACTGTGGAGACCATGGCTTGTAGGTTCTTTCCAGTGACAGCCAGATGGGGGAGTGCCTGTGATGTGAACAATGCTTCCTGGTGATGGCCTTCAGGGAACAGGCAAAAGAGCTACAGGAGGCAGTGCTAAGGCTCCAAAGCATCCTCTGCCATGAAGATTTCATTGACTCAGTGATGAAGAAAACCTCTAGGGTTGCAGAGGAAGGTGCAGAAGTGGTACTAGAGAAGGAAGAGGACATGGACTCCCAGAAATGTGGAAGCTGGAAGCTTGTGACCTCTGGCAGCAAGCAGTCTTCATCTCTACTTGTAGTGGTCAGCCTAGAGAACAGATATGGAGCCCTGTCAACAGAGGAGGAACATATTCCATTGCTGGAAAAGGCCAGGCCGGGTATCCCCAAAGTTGGGAGGATCAAGCCCACTGCCACCAGGATGAAGTAATGGGTGGTGGTGGTTAGAGACTCCCTTCTGCAGGGGACAGAGGCATCCATATGCCAGCCTGACCTGTTGTCTCAGGAGGTCTGTTGCTTGCCCAGATCCGAGGTGTCACAGAAGGATTGAGACTTATCCAGCTCTCTGGCTACCTATCACCCCATGCTGCTTATCCATGTGGGCAATGATACTCCCAAGAGTGATCCTGAGCAGATCAAAAGTGACTACAGGTCTCTGGGTGCAAGGGTGAAGGGGACAGGGGCTTAGGTGATGTTCTTGATCCTTTCAGTGAAGGGACAGGGCCCAAGCAGGAGTAGACACATCCAGCAGATTAATGCATGGCTGCTCGTCAGATGGTGTTGCCGGCAAGGTTGTGGCTGCTTCAGCCATGGAGTGCTGTTCCAAGAAGGATTGCTAGGAAGAGATGGGTTCTAGCTGATGGAGAGAGAAGGAGAAGATCTTCTTTGCAAACAGGCTCACTAATGTTGTGAGGAGGTCTTTAAACTAGGTTCACCAAGGGATTAGAGACCAAAGCTCTGGGGTAAGTGCTTCCTAAACCTTCCTGAGAAAGCAGTGCAATTGGCTAATCACCTCAGGTGTCTGTACCCAAATGCATGGAGTCAGAAACAAGCAGGAGGAAGTGGAAGCCCTCAAACAGTCACGAAACTATGATGTGATTAGCATAACAGAGACTTGGTGGGATATTTCAAATGATGGTAACACTGTCGTGGGTGGGTATAAACTGTCCAGGGGGAAAAGAGGAGTCCGTTTTATGTGAAAGAGCTGTATGATTACTCAGGACCCCACTGTGAAACTGGGGATAGGCCTGTTGAAGGTCTCTGGATTAGGGCTAGAGGGGGAGAGCAATGATGGTGATGTCATGGTGGCAGTGTGCTATAGAGCACCAGACCAGGAGGATGTGGTGGATGAGGCTTTCTTCAAACAGCTAGCAGAACTTTCCCAGTCGCCAACCCTGGTTCTCATAGGGATCTTCAGTCAACCTGACATCTGCTGGGACGGCGATGCAGTGGTGCACAGGCGATCCAGGAAGGTTTAGGGAGTGTTGGGGACAAATTCCTGGTACAGGTGTTGAAGAGGCCAACTGGGGGTCATGTTCTTCTTGACCTGCTGCTCACAAACAGGGAAGAATTGGTGGGGAATGTAGTAGTGGATGGCAACTTGGGCAACAGTGACAACGAGATGATTAAGTTCAGGATCCTGAGGGCAGGAAAGAAGGAGAGCAGCAGAGTGCAGACCCTGGACTTCAGAAAAGCAGACTTCGACTTGCCCAGGGAACTGATGGGCTGGAAACCCATCTGAAGGGGAAAGGAGTCCAGGAGAGCTGGTTGTATTTTGAAGAAACTTCACTGAGGATACAAAAATGAGCCATCCCAACTCACAGAAAGACTAACAAGTATGGCAGAAGAACAGCTTGGCTTAGAAGGGAACTCTTCAGTGAGCTAACACAAAAAGGAAGCTTACAAGAAACGGCAACTTGGACATAGGACTAAGGAGGAGTATAAGAGTATTGCTGGGGCATGCAGGGGTGAAATCAGGAAGACCAAAGCACACCTGAAGTTGCAGCTAGCAATGGATGTGAAGGGTAACAAGAAAGGTTTCTACAAGTATGTCAGCAGCAAGAGGAAGATCAGGGAAAGTGTGTGCCCCTTGCTGAATGAGGGAGTGTAACATGGCACTAAGAGGTGCTTGCTCCTTAAAGCTGAAGAAACCTGGCCAAGGAGCTCAGCTGGTTAAGCAGAGCTCCCCAGCTGCAGGTTGCCAGGATAACAGCCTGCGGAAGTAATTGGCCACGCCTGTCAACGTAACCTGACCAGCAAGAGGGAGGTTCTGGGATAGATAAGCCCAGGCTGTAGCTAGCAGACACATTCTCTCTCTGGCAGCTGACGGGGAAGGAGCTCCTGCCTGATGAAGATTTTTGAGATGTGGTGCTGCCTACCTAGCTTGCCCAGTACTGCCTGCTCTGCTATCTAAGTGCTACATGACTACAGGGAGTCTCCCAGGTACCTAGATAGGGGCACATTACTATGAGTGGAAGTTTGTTCCCTTAAAGGGGCATAACACTTGTTATTGTTAGTATTTAAGTTGTAGCCTAGGGGCTTCTGTTTGTGTTCATGTGTACCCCGGAGGATTAGGATGAGGCTAGAAGGGGAGGTTTGGAGGCTTCATTAGTGCCTGGAGAGAGAGGGCATATGATTTGGTAGAGCCCAGTCAGGCATAGCGAGCATCAGAGGGGCACAGCCAGAAGAGTGCAGTGAGCTCAGAGCACCAGGAGGGTGCAACTAGAAGGATTCAGTGAACTCATAGCACCAGAGAGCTCACTTACAGGGTTGAGGCAAGCCCATAGCACCAGATGAGCGCAGCTAAGGGGGCGCAGAACCAGGCGCCCAAGAGAAAGGCATGGAAGCCAGTCACTAGAGAGCTCGGTGCCTACATATTGCAGAGAGACAGAAACCAGAGGCCTCAGTGCCAGGGCATATAGAGTCGGCGATGGTAGTAACACGTGTGAGGCATGGGACACGTGTAGGGAAGGTTGGAGCATGTATATACCACCTGGTATAGCTGGACACATGAAGGGCAGCCTCCAGCCTAATGAGCAACTTAATTATTTACTAACAAGGTGTGGCAGATGAGGTAGGTAGGCAGACTGCCCAAGACGGTGGGTAAGCTGATGCAGAGGTTAGCCTCAGGGTGGCCCCCTGTCACAGGGAGGCAACCCAATGACAAATAATGCAGGAATGGCTGAAGTGCTCAATGCCTTTTTTATCTCAGTCTTTACAGGCAAGGCCAGCTTCTAGACTACTGCACCTGGCAGTACAGTATGGGAAGGAGGTGAGCAGCCAACAGTGCAAAAAAACAGGTTAGGGGCTATTTAGAAAACCTAGATATGTACAAATCCATGAAGCCAAACTTGATAGAACCAAGGGTAATGAGGTAAATGTGATGTCACAGTTGTTGGCCATTATCTCTGAAAAGTCATAGCAATTTGAAGAGGTCCTGGATGGTTGGAAAAGGGCAAATATAGTGCCCATCTTTAAGAAAGGGAAGAAGGAGTATCCTGGGAACTATAGACCAGTCAGCCTCACCTCAGTCCCTGAAAAATTATGGAATATTTCTAAGTACTTGGGCGAGAAGAAGGTGATTAAGAACAGGCAGTATAGATTCACCAAGGGCAAGTCATGCCTGAACAAACTGTGATTGCCTTCTATGATGATGTTTACAAGTCCATGGAGTCAGATTCGATGCACCCAAGAGAGCTGAGAGAGTTGCCCGATGTGATTACATGGGTGATACATCCCTATCTTTGATTTTTTCCACTGTCAAATAGGAAGAACATACTATGCAGTGTTATTAAACATATTATTAAATACAATTTTTGGAGCAGTGTTTAATAACATGAGCTTCTTCAGCTTTTTTTCATTGTGTCTTTCAGAACTGAGGTCACGTTCCATCTTAAACCTCGTCACAGTAAATGGTTCTATACATCACATTTTGTGCACATTACAGTGTTCCTTTTCTTCCTTAAGATCCCCAGTTTGAGGTGAGCCTTGAACTGAAGGTACACTGAGCTATCCCATAGTTCCTCCACTTGATTAGGGTATTAATTGCAGTAAAACTGATCTGTGTCTTGGCTTTCCCAAGTTTATCTGGAGTATAACCATAATGAACAATGCTTCATTTTTTCCTCATAAAGAAAGGCAGTAGGTATACTCGTTTTCTTGTAAATAATTGTCCTCTAATACCCTCTGTTCAAAGATTTTCTTTTTAACTATGAATAAAATTAGATGAGCTGTTAAAAGAGTCTATATTTTTTTATAATATTTATATTTTTTGTGTGCTCACTGAAAATCACAGGCTGAGTCCAGACAAGCAAGACAAGCAAGCACGTGCCTGCTGCAGTGCTTCAGAGTAGTTTGAGATGCCATGAGAGGCACACTAAGAATATTTGCAGTATGGACTCTAAATTTGATACCAGGAAATCCCAGTATCAAAAAATAACATGCTGGGAAAAAGCAGTGCAGGGAGCACTCCTGGAGCATGCCCTAAAGTAACTGGAGGCTGGGGCTGCCAGAGATGCTCTAGCATGCTGCCAGAGTATCTCTATGGCTGCTGCATGCTGCTGCTGCTCCAGCACTCTGCCTCAGCCTGCTGGGGCAAATGGGAGCAGGCAAGGCTGGCAGCAGTGGATCAGACCCAGGCTCTTTCCCCAATAAGTAGGGATGTGGAGGTGGAGGGGACTGGTGGGGGGGGAGACTGTTCAGGAGAGGTGGGTCCCCTGTCTGTCCCCCTGCATGGCGCACAGTGTTCCCCCTCTCCCCCCACAGCAGCAGCGGCTGTTGGGGCATTCATGGCTTGCTCCTCGCAGAGACGCATGGTGGTGCAGCATGTGGAACATGACACCAGCCCGCTGGCACATTCCTTCAGGCAAGACCAGGCTGGGCTCCTAGCATCACACACAGAAGCCACACACTATTGGGCTGGACTGACTCCATGGAGGCTGCTGCAGGGGGGGTTGTGCACTGTGTGGGGCGGGGGGGCAGGGGACCCACTCCCCAGCAGTTCCCTCCATCCACACAGTCCCCTGCCACCCACAGACTCCCCAACAATCTGCCCATAAACCCCACACCACCCCTCACGATCCCTATACTCACCCCTATACCCACCCATAAGCCCCCCTAACTCCCCAAACCCCACATCCCCCCCAGAAATCTCATATCCTGAGTGTCCAGCCTCCAGACAGGACAGCACAGGACCTGCTGGTGGGAGCCATGGCTGCCAGGGCAGCTGCTACATTGCAGTCCTGCCTTGTGCCCATACCTGTGTTGGGACATGAAGCCCCAACCAGGGGGGCTCCTGGTCTCAGGAACCACTTGGGGGGTGTGATGGGCTGGGGGGAGGGGTAAAAGCAGGGGTGTGAAAGAGAGGGAGAGAAACAGGGGTTGGGAATGGGGGAGAGCTCCAGGTAGGAGAGGCTGTCAGAGCGGGGCTTAGAGCCCTTCTGCCCCCTAGAGCAGCCTTTGCAGGGGGAGACTGGCTTGGAAGGGAAGGGGCTTGCCCAGCCCAGTCACTGAGCCCCAGTCAAGGACTTCCCAGGAACAGCATGGGGAATTGCTGGGGCCTGGGCATAGCCACAGGGAGCAGAATAGCAAGGGCTGGTACTGCTCAGAACCACAAGAGGTGGAACAGCTGCAGCTGGACTTGTGTCCTGTAGGGCTGTGTGAAACAGCTCTGTTCCAGTTCAGATTCGGCCATTTCAGAGGGACAGTGATTCAATTTGGTGTTTCAGATCACTGTCCCAATTCAGTTCAGCCAAATCTGTTCCGGAATTTCGACACTGATTTGGAAGTTGGTGGATGGAGTGCTGGATGGGAAAGTGGATTCCCCTCTTCCACATCCCCCTGCCTGTGCCCTTCTGCCTCCCTGCCTTTGTTCACCAGCACTTCCATCCAGTGATCCAGGGTTTCACTGCAGCACATGCTCCCCTTCACCCTTGGGTTGCACATGCCCACAAGCATGTGGACCATACTGGACCGCAACAGACCCAGCCATTTCTTAATGCCCTCCTTCAGCCACTTCACCAGTGCCTGCACCTCTGGTGACAGTGGCTTGCCCCAGCCAGGAACATCAATCCCCTGGAACTTCTCCATTTGGTGCTGAAGCTCCCTCACTATGGGGATCTCCTGGCTAAGGACATCACCAGCGCTGAGGCTCTCGGTGGCCTCGGAATGGCTTGAGGACCACCAAGATCTGGGAGATGGTATCCCACTCAGCTTTGTTAAGGGGGCCGCTGATCCCAGTCTCCCCAAGAAAAGCCATCTCATGAATGACCTTCTGTTGCTCAACCAGCTTTTCATGCATCAGGTATGTGGAGTTCCACTGAGTTCCCACATCCTGCATGATTTTGTGCTGTGGGACGTTCGGCTCTGTCTATTTGTCCCGCAGCATTTTGCCTCCCTTGATGCTCCGGTGGAAGTAGCCCACCACCTTCTTCCATTTTGAAATGAGCTGGCTGGTTGTGATGGTGCCCTCACTGACAGCCCTGTCCCCCTCCAAGGTGCCCTGACTATAAGGTGGAACCTGTGTGCCACACAGCGGATACCAGCAAAGTTGGCATCATGGGCTGCCTTGGCCATATTAGCTCCACTGTTGGTGAACATGAGCCCAAGGATGAGCTCGCCCTGCCCAACAAGCCACCCCCGCACCATGTGGTTCATGGCCCACATGATCTCCCTTGCCATGTGGGTCTCATCCATCACCTTCTGTTGAAGGAAACCCACCAATGGCCTGACTGATCGCACTAGTGCCCTGTGAAGGAGATGTAGGTATGATCTCCATCCTGGCTGCTCCAGATGGCCGAAGTGAAGATGTCCATGACGTTTACAAGTCCAGGGAGTCAGATTCGATGCACCCAAGAGAGCCGAGGGAGTCGCTTGATATGATTGCATGAGTGATACATCCCTATCTTTGACTTTCCCACTATCAAGTAGCAAGAACGTACCGTGCAATTTTATTAAACATGTTAATAAATATAATTTTTGGAGCAGTGTTTCATAACATGGGTTCCTTCAGCTTTTTTCATTGCCTCTTTCAAAACTGAGGTAATGTCCCAACAGCTGTTTCTGGAGGTGGTGCAGATGCAGACAGTGCTCCCACCTCCTTGCTGCCACTAGCAGCAGAAGCCTCATGCCTGGTAGAAAAGAGAGTGTGTCTAAGTTTGGGGGTGGGGGAGGACTTACAGCTCTGCCCCCTCTCGCTCTCCTGCCAGAAGACCTGGCACCTGCCTTTCCAGCGCATGTTTGGTGCGCTAGAAAGTGAGTATATAATTTATGTGTTGTGCTTTCCTGCACAATGATAAATGACAGACTGCCAGGGAAAGCACAGCTTTCTTTTTGTTTGTGCGGATAGAAAAATATGAACAAATAAGAGGATTTTGGGGGAAGAATTAATTGAAAGGGATAACAATAGGGATGGTAGGCCAGGGCAAGTGGGAAAGTGGCTACAACTTGGTAGCAAGAAACTACCAGTACCTACTGCTACCAAGCAAGCCTAGACCTTTCAGATGCTGTGTGCTCTGCTGCTCATGCTGCAAGAGAGACACAGCTGACAGAAAAGGCAGAGACAGAGCCTTATATATTGTTTCTCCATCTCTTCCCCCAGAGCACTGTGATTAGGAGGGAACTTGGGGAAAGATTGTAGTGACTGGCCAGCTACAGATGTCAATATCAGAGCAGTCCTTTTGTCCCTCTTTCCCCTGCCTTTTCTTAGTTTCCATTTCCCTACAAGCCTGCCTCCAAAACTCTGAAATATTCCAAAATGTTTCAGATGCTTTTATTTCATTTTGGAGAGGTTTTGGAACCTTCCGTTTCAATTCAGATTTGGTGATTCAGCCACTGAAATTGGCCAAAACACTCCTGAAACAAAACAGCTGCTGAAGTTTTGCACAGCCTTGATGTCCTGGTGCTGGGACAGAGCTGCTGCCAGGAGGGAGCTAGTGGGGATAGGCAGAGCCTGCGGGTCAGGAGTTGAGGGGCACTGGCGAGGCTATGGTTTGGGAGTGAGGGGCAAGGGCAGGGGCAGGGCACTGGCATATCAGTGCTGCTCAGCATCCGACATCCTGGTGAGTGAAGGGGGCAGAGGGACTTTGCTTGATCTATGACAAAAAAAACCCAGAAGCAAACACCAAAGTGTATAGATATTTAGAATTTGTTTGATGATGATAGAGGCACTGGTAGGTTTCCAAATTGCTTTAACATTGTAAATATATCAATAAAATGTTGCCCGAATGATCTCTCTGTATATAGAAGCGTTTCATTTAATTGCGGAAGAACACGGATTTGGGGTATTTTAATGAGAGATTTTGAGGGGGGTTTGTCACAGAAATTGCAATTTTTAAACAGGGAACACCAGGATCTCTGCTGGTGAGGCAAGTGATGGAACCCAGGCAGAGGAGCTTGCCCAAGGCCAGCGCCAGGGGATACAGCTGGAGGGCAGACAAGGTGACTGACCTCCTGGCCATTTGGGAGAGCACATCTTCTGGGTGATAGTTGCCCAGATATTAGAGGGAGGACACCAGAAAACATGACAGCGGTTGCTACCCGAATGCCAACTATACAGCCCCTGCCTGCTGGCAGCTGGCCCAGAGGTGCAGGCAGGTCTGTTACAGTGCTTGTACCAGAGCCCAGGTGGCCATGCGGTCCCTGTCTGGCCACATGTGCTGGCCTCGGCTTCTAGCTTCCCCTGGCTGCAGGTCTGGGAGGAGCTGGGCAGAGTCATTTTGCCTCAAGGGGCACTGTTTGTCCCACACCAAAGTGTGTGTTCAGACACGTGCTGAGGCACAAATTTGTACCACTGCTATTTGAGCTGCTGCAAGCACATATGCCTGCATGTGTGGACATGCAGAGATGCATGTCTTTTGAATTTTTGAAAACATCTTTGATTTGTCACATTGGCAACTGAACATCCACTAATATTACAGAGTATGAAGCTTGGAGCAGTTCTGGGCCATTTTAGTTTTTCCTAATGTGAAGAGGATTGAGGCTATGACTCTCTCTTTGGAAAGCAGAGTATCATTGCAAATATTTTACTCTTCATATCTCTGTTATTTTTTTTCTTTTTTTTTATTCTTTGAATGCAAAATTTCCTGGGTACTCTCCCAACTCTTGCTCCCAGCTTAAGGTCGCCCACAATTTATGTTTGCTCAGAAGCTATTTTTCAAATGCAAATATGATGGTTATTCGTTATGGCTAAAAGGTATCTGAAGCTTTGGTTTGCCTCTCTAAATGAAATGGAGATTAACTTGCTGAAATCTGATTTGCTTTAAGACACAAGTCATTCCAAACTGTGGACATTTTTGCAAAGTACATAATAGACATTCAGATCTGTCAATTCTGGAAAAAAATAAATGCCTATCAAAAAATAATCCCTTTCCCATGGGAAGTGTTCTATACAAGTTCCTCCAATTTGCACCTTTAGTATGCATGTAGAGATAATGTATAGAATTTCCTGATTAAAATATAAACGATCAATTCCAGGAAAATAGGCTGGATTGATCCTGTTTTACAATAATTCTTGATTGCCACCTGCTGGGCTGTTACTAAATAGCTATGACAATTTCTTACAGTTACATAGCGCCCCCTGATTCAGCTTTGTATTCAAGTAAAATTTGCATTGAACGCTTTTGTAAGTTCTGCCCCTGTAAGAAGAAATGAATAGAACCCATTATCAATAGGTTCATATATTTTGTGCTCATCTCTGGTGTAATTAGCATATTGAGTAGAGGAAAATAGTGGAACATGCTAATACAAAATGTTCAGTGGGTGCAGTATTTCCTATTTTAAGTATATGGAATATCTCTAAATTCAATACTGTTTGTAAAGCTGGAATGAAACGTGAGTACCGGTCGCATTTGTATATTCCATTTGGAATCTAGTTTAGAAATTGGAGTCCACTGTTTTGTTAACATAAATCATATATTTAAATGACAAAGCCAAATATCAGGTTTTGTTGCTGTAAAGAGATTCACAAATAGAGGGGAGTGTAAAAAGTTTTCCCTAAATTGTTTCTGCTGACCTGCAGGTCCTCCTTAGAGGTAACAAGCGGTCTCAGCTGAGCCACTATCCTTCCTGTTGGTGTGGCAGCTGTGCATTATGTTTGTACTACTTTTGATTTCCAAAGGTTCCCCATCACTAGGTCACATTTCTTAAAACAGGATCTTAGCCTGAACTTGGAGGAAATTTCAAAAGGAGAAGTTTAATAATACTTTTGTATCATATACATGATACTTTAATAATTTAAAAGAATGGATGGTAAGTGAAATTTGAGTATGGAGATAGACTAAGGAAATTAAGGACTTTGGTCTTGCATTTAGCAGCATACACTGTCCATAATTGTCACTCATTTTGATTTCTTTAGTTATCTGATGTAAAGGATTTGAGTATCTTGTGTTGTCATGATCTGTCAGTCACATCAACAGAGAAGCATTGTAACCTTATCCACCGTGACACCAAGAATAAATAAACCTGCAAACCTTCAGAGCTTTTCTTGAAGAACAGATGACACCACCAAAGATGATCAGTACAGATTTTGTTGTCTTCCCAAACCACTTAATGTGATCAGAGAATTAAAATTTCAACAAGTCATTTAATGATGACTGTGCTGCAAGAACTCTAACACCCAGGTTAGGTTTCTTGTGGTTTCATAGTTATATGTGGGGCCGTTTTTCTGGCACTGAAAGTATCGTGGGACATTATTCTCTGCCTTATGTGATCAAGTAAATTTATTAACAACAATGAGGTCACTGTAATTTTCAATAAATGGTGACTTGCTGATTTATATCAAAAGATCCATAGAGCAGTAAACAATACCATTTACATTTAATTAGTTTTATTGAACCAAAGGCAATTTTATTTGTAATGAACCACATGTTATGATTAAGGATGTATTTTAATGATCTTTAAGTAAGGTGAACAAATGTTGCCCTTGACCTAATAGAGGAGGTTTTTCTATGTTATTGATAACTTCAGAGTGATTTCTAAATTATTATTGTAAAATGCAAAGGAAAACATTGTCATTATTTTACCATCGTTTAGGTATTTTGTGACTAATGTAAACAGATGAGATGCATTTTTCTAAGTGGTGGTTTGTAGCTAACCAAGCTTCCTAACATGTTATTTAGTATTTTGTAAGTTCTATCCATTGTTGTATGGAAATATATTTTTTTATAGTCTCTGTTCTCAACTTTGTTCTTGCTAAGCATTTTAACTTAGAATTGCTGTAAACTTACTTTTTTTTTCTATTTGCTTGTCTTCTTTTAAATAGGGACATAACCAAGATTATTCACCTCAGTTGTTTCCCCATATAAATGAAAAATTAGAAGGAAAATTCTGTTCCTGTTAAAGTCAATGGCAGAACTGTCTTTGACTTCAGTGTGGACCAGCATTTCAGCAAGAGTAATGCTGGACTTGTTTTGAATTTCCTAAACATGTATTTCTTCATTAATAAACTAATATTACAGAAAATATTTTGGAAATATTTTAGCAAAAGTCGAATGACAATAATGTGGAAGGGAAATTTCATAATACTATGACATCCCTGCACCTAGGCCATCCAGATTTTCCCTGTTCAAAATAGTTTGAGCTATTTTTCTGTACAGCATTATTTATGAAGCTTACATAGCTTCATTAATCTTTCCATCTCAGATAGTGCCATGCTTAATTTTTTTTGTGATCTCTGCTGCGAGAGAGGACAGCTTTTGCCTCTGGGGCAATAACACTGGACAGAGAGAAATCTACCCGATTTAAACTGTAGAAACAGGCATAAACCATGATCCTCTTAAAACTCATCATTGGTTGATGGATGCTAACCAGGTATTTTGGTATTGTGTCCTTATTAGAATATAAGTGAATCTTCCCATATGAGAGTCTAGCTTCTTTGAGTCCTGCCTGAGAGTTGTATATATATGAAATACTTAGAGTTGTGTTTTGCATGTGATTGCAGGGGGAAATATCCTTCATTTTATTCTGCACTTGAGTGCAGAGCTATCTTGCTGACCTGCACTGCATCTTTTTTTCTGTAGTTACAGGCAAAGTACAGAATCAGTTATTATGTTGGAATACCCTACTAGGGTATAGTCTGTATAAAATTGTAGTACTTTGTGAGCAGAGGCCATATTTTGAGTTCTCTGAAGATTCTAGCCATCGTAATGTAAAGGAATATTCAAAAGTTCCTTAAAAGAGGATTATAAAAGCATGTGCAACATCAAGATCTTGATTATTCAGAAAAATGAGAGAATTCATGTTTGTCGAAGTGGAAATTAAGAAGGCTTCTGAAAGGGATAGGCAGTGTTAGTTCTCAAATGCACAAAAGGACATTAAATACAGGCTAAAGAGCACAGGAAGTAAAGGAATTTAGACAAACATTTTTACACTGTACCTAACATGTAATAGGCTACAAAGGGGCACCATTTGTAGTTGCAGTTAGTTAAACCAAAATTTGATTGTATTATATGTCAATGTCAGTTTATGTGAAGACATGGGTACTTCTACTTTCTTGCATTCTAATTTTGTTTCCTAACTAAGCTTTTCTGAAAAGAAAAGTTCATGTTTGATGCACTTCAGTAACAGTTCTTATTGTATATGAGTATGTGTGCAGTATTGGTTTTCTTCTGTACTATCCAGTACTGAGAAATTTATATTTCTGTGTACAATAAAGCACGTAATGGCCTGGATTAACTAAATTGTAGGTGATAACAGATTGGGAAGAATTGAATGATGAAGACATAGGATACCACATGTGTATTAGTTTCGTATGAATTATTTCTTGTGAAGCTGATGAAAACTAACCTGGAAGCACAAGAGTGCAGTAAGTGGACGTTTAGGTGAATGACTAAAATAAGTGGCCAATGATTTGAGATGAGAAAAGATATTTTGCAAAAATTTAGTGTTGAAACTTGATTTGCTTTTATAAAATTTGTAAATAAACTAATTGAATGATTTAGGGTTATATATACCTCTGTAGGGCAAGGTAAACATACCATGCATAGATTGTGAACATCAGTTACAAATTATTTTCATGATTTGCATGTAAAGGTGCTTTTTTAGACCTGTGTCAGAAGGCTGTTTGAAAAAATGCAAACTAGATCTTAATGTATTCAGAATTTATTAATGCATTTGTTTGTTTGAAGATGGCTATGGATCTCAACAGTTCTATATCAGAAGGATCAGAATAACAACACTCAAATTTTAAGATATGCCGTTTAACTCTTAGATTCTGTAAACATCTGTAATATATTGGCATTTAGTGGAACTTTTAAAATTCAGTTTTATCATTTTCCCTACATATTCAATCAGTTTCTCTCTTGCTAAAAAGGTGTTTTGGACTATCAAGAAGCAACCCAAGGGGAAAAACTGTATAATTATTTTTAAAGAGAATGAAAGAAAATAAAAAGATACTATTTTAAGGATACTGTATTAGAAAAAATAAATTTAACTATTAAAAATATTAAGTAAGGAAAATTCTCTTTCATACTTGTATAAATATCACTTTCAGAGTCTTGAAATTTTGGCTATGTTTGCAAGCACTCTGTTCCTGTATAATGAGATCTTCTAGCAGGACCATATTTCAATGCTTACTTGAGTAACTTTTCATTGCCTTTATTGGGAAAAGAAAATATTTTAGTGTTTTTACCACATCTAAAACTGAACAATTATAGCCTAATTATAATATAGTGCACTGAATACATGTGTATTAATTTAATAATAGGAATAATTAATGTTAATAATTACTTTGCTATCTGTTACAGGACCTTTTTTCAATTAATGCTTATGTTTATGCTCAAAAACCACAACTGGATATTCACAGTTTTGAGGGTACCTTCACACGGGTAAGTAATATTTGTGTATATGCCACATTCTCTTGAGTTTCTTTGAGTGGAGATCATCACTTTATAAACATTTATTCTTCTCTTAGTTTTAGAGAAGTATTTCCTATGCCCTTGCTATCAAATGGTCGTATAATAGCCTTATTTTGGAAAATACATGGCAGGAAATTATATTAGCAAATTAAGATAGCCTTTATTTAAAAGTAGAAATCAGGAAATTGTATGTGTATACATATATCTAAAATAAGACATAAATCTTTATATGATATACAAAGAATTCAGAATAATGTTGTTCATTTTACCTCTAGTCACAAGATCTATTTTGTGTATGTCACAAATTGTGGTAGCTTTAACATTTTCAGCAGTGTGTTGAAGGAGTTGCTCATTTATCTGCATTGATGAACCATTATGTTAAATTCAGTGTAAATCAAAGCAGCTGGCCTACTATGATTAGTTTAACATTTATGGTGACAAAATCATATTTTCCAAAATCCAGTGTCAAAGTAAAATACATTCTTCAAAGAATAAATCATGGCAACTCACAGGATTAAGTTAAACATATTTTCTTCTATATGGGATTAGATTTAGAATTTAGCATTTATTGTAAGATGACATTTGTGTGCCAGGGTAAAAATATCCTCCAAACTATCTTTAAAAAACATAAAACATTAAAAAACAGGGCTAAGGTTGGCTGAATGCCTTTTACCTTTACTTATGCTTTCCACAATTTAAATAATTTTATTGAAAAGTGACCAAATTATTGAAATATTTTAGTATTCTAAGCAATACACAAAATAATATTTATTGTTTTAATTTCAGTAACAGAAATTCAAAGATTAACAATTAAAAGCAGTTATAGAACAATATATTTTTATGGTAAAACATTTTATCCAGATATAACAGCTCTCTGAAAACAATAATCCACCTGCATTTGTCCCACTGTTAATATTTTGATTTTTTTTCCTTTTTTGAATGAATAATACAGTTGGTGGGAGAATCAGATTGCCAACATTTGAAATTATATTCTCTGTTGAAAAAAACAGATACAACACAGGAAACAAAGCCAAGCTTCCATATATTTTCTCACTAGTATTCTTTAGCTCTAAACTTGGGGAAATCTCTAGAAGTGAAGTAGTGTTCTGCTCTTTGTGCCCTACCGCCTTAACTTTTCCATTGAAGCTGCCGCAAGGGCACAAAGTGTTTTTTTTCCCCTTGAGAATGACCCTAAAAGTGGATGGAGTTTCTCTAGCATTTCATACTGTATTCACAACATTTGGGTTTATCTACATTAATGCAGTAGAACATCCCATTATTTAAATTATGCCAAACTTGTTATTTAACATACGACATGTTGTCCTTGAATTTCTTGTTATTATTTTGTGAATTCTGTATCTGTTTCTATAATTAATACATTCTACGAGAACCAATAAATAAGTAGTGAATCTGAAACAAATAGGACTTTTGTAGTCATCCTCATCATCTTGGCTCTTCTGCAGTTGACTTGTATGATTCAGACCGGTAATATATTTTGCTTTTTATTTGAAATAATTAAGTTCAGCTTTCTCCCCCTGCTGCTGCCTCAATAGCAGTCCTTTTAGCCCATCCCTCCATGGTCTCCTACACGTATCCCATTCTGAAATCTCCAAGGGAAACAATAACATATCTGGCCTATGTGGATCCCATGTAGTAGAGCTCAGTAGAGCTTCTGGGATGCCTGTCCTTGAGCCTCAGTTCCCTCTTTCTTAGAAAGACTCCAAAAGATTCCATGTTGGGGAGGCCACTCAAAATACTTTTGGAGCAATCTCTGAGCACAGGTTCACTTTCTCATTTGAAGCAGATATTACAGGGGAAAGCTCCTGAGGAGAAAATTTAAAAATCAGCACTGGGTTCCCCTCTTCACCCTCACAGAGTGCAGAAAAGACTAGACCATGAATGAATGATGTCGTGCGTTTGTCTCTCCTTTGTGCCATGCAGAAGTGACTGCACTGTGTCAAGTAAGGCTGGTAGCAGGCACGGAGCAGCTCAGTAAGTTTGGGAGAGCCATTCCCAAGTATGCTTAGCTTGCACTCTCGATGTCATCATTGGTTCAGTGATATTTCAGGATTTTCCATGGGTAAATAGGACAGTTCTAGTCACAATGGTCAAAGTACCTGATTAAATTTTCCTGATAACTGTGAAGAATACAGTCACACCTACTCAAGACAGATTTTCCTGTTGTAGCTAGAGTGCAGTTTCTTATTTCCATATAAGCAGCCCATCAACAGGAAAACATGAGCTGCTGCCATGGTTTATATGGCAGAAGTTATATTTAGCAGATTTGTTCCTTTACCTAGAAATATCTTGCTCATCAGAAATTGTTTTGGGCTCATGAGTAGTCTCTGCCCATGGAAACAGTGATTTCTCTGTGTTTGGGACCTTGAATGCGAGTTGGTTAATAACACAGCTGAAACCTAGGCAGAGTTCCCTGATATAGGGAACTCTCTTTACTTGTTGTACCATTCCTTAGCATAATACAAAGGATATGAACATAAGAACTGCACTTTTTGTTCTTTTCTAGCTGAAGGTGCTATCTTTGTCCTTGGCCTTTCAGATGTTATTTTCTTATGGAGAAGATGTGCTATTGTTAAATTAGTCATCTACTGGGGACCAGGCCGAGTTAGTATTGACATGATTGCTGTTTGGATCCCCCAATAGAACAACAGTAACCAAATATGTTTGTTTTTTATATTAAAAAAAAAAAATCCATCGCTAAACCACCCTAGTAAACCAGGGAAACAGTCTCTAGCTCTGGAGACCCTTAGTGTGGGGTCTTTGAGAGTCTCCAAGGAAAAAGGTTAAGTCTCTGTTGCTTAATACTTCCAGCCTGTTCAACAAAAGTTATTTAGAAACATGGATATTTATTGATATTAATTTCTTTCGTAAAGCATGAATATTATTCAGCACCCTAACAAAGTTACTGAACATGATGATGGAATGTGATTTTGCTCCTTACAGCACTGCATGAACTGAATGCTAGTAAGGAGGTGTTATCAGTAGACAATCCAGTAGAACAGACCTCCCAATTACTAGGGGGGCACAAGCAAATATTTTCTTGACTGATACCAGTGGCCAATGATCTGATAGCTGATTTACAGGAATGCAGGAAGGCAGCTTGGAGAGCAGTGTCCTGCCAATAAGTCTGTGATGGGAAACTGTGTGGGGGAGGGAAGGCAAATAGGGGGCCAGACCAAGGGCTCCACTGTGAGGGAGGGAGTGGCACTGGGGCTGGGGAGGTGCTGTCCACCCACGGTGGTGAATGGGACCTGAGCCAGGGCATGGGATAATTGTCTGGGAGGCGCGGGGGGGTAGAGAGAGGAAGTGGCTCCCTGCTCCTGCACGCATCCCCTGGGAAGGCATGGGGGGCATGTGCCCCCCAAATGTATGCGCAGGGTGAGGCCGGGCTGCCTGCTGCAGTCTCAGGACCAGGGCTGCATGGGGTGGGTGGCAGCAGCACTTGGACAGGTGGTTACAGGTGGATGTGGGGAATTTTGGGGGTGGTTATAGCCCCCTAAATCCCCCCCCAGCACTGCCCTCTC
Organism: Crocodylus porosus; assembly: GCF_001723895.1. NCBI lineage: Eukaryota > Metazoa > Chordata > Crocodylia > Crocodylidae > Crocodylus > Crocodylus porosus. The sequence goes on along the minus strand of NW_017728886.1, from coordinate 163,946,557 downwards.
CCAATGCTGCTTCCCACCCTGCCCCCATCTGCCCTGAGGACAGTCTTTGCCCTGGCCCCCCACTGAGAAGAGGCTGGTGCAGCTCCTGGCCCCAAGCCCACAGCAGGTAGCCCACCGTCACCCCACAGATAAATTCAGAAGGGCACATGGCCGCATACCTCCCCCAGGGGTATACACAGTGGCAGGGAGCTGTCCCACCCCAGGTCCCGTTCACTGCCCTGGCTAGGCAGTCCCTGCCCCACTCCCTCCCTCAGTATGGGGGACTTGATATGCCCTTTCCTTCTTCCATGCAGTATGCCCCCCGACAGACTTACCGGCCAGACGCTGCTCTCCAAGTTGCCAGGCTGCATTCCTGACTGTATGCATGCATACACACAGCATTTATTGGTGACATTATCGGCCAAAAAAAGCCGATTGCCAATAATATTAATTTTCCTGTTATCAGTGCTAATCCAATATGTGACCAATATATCGATGCACTTCTACCAATTTCTAGCATCTCTACAAAGATGAGTTGGATTTTTTTGGGTTTTTTAATTTGAAGTCGGGAGCTTTTTCCAGTGATACCCAACACTGGATTCAGACAAGCAATCCTCACAACTGTAATGGCATTCATTTCCTAAATAAATTCAAGAAACATTCTTTTTGTGGTTAATAGGGCTGTGCAAAGCTTCGACTTAATGTTCGATTTGACAAATATTCAACATATTCAATCTTGAAAAGTGAAAGTCAAGTGGACTAATAGCTGGTTGAATAGCTGTTGAATCGAATACCGGAAGTCAAATATGAACAGCGCGAGTCAAATATTAACAGCGCGGGTCAAATATTCGACAAGGGTCGAATATTTGACTTACCTATACTAGATTCCCGGGGCGGGGGGAGAAGGAAAGTAAGGGGAAGGAGGGGGAGAGGGGGAAGGAGTGCTTTCGTGACTGACGTGTGTGGCTGGCCAGTGACCTGTCAGCATTCTCTGAGGTCCCTTCCAATCCCAGTGCTCTAGGGGAGGGCCAGAGAAAATGCATAAAAGGCAGCAGTTTTTCAGCTCCCCTGCTTTCTGCCTTGGGGTCAGTTTCTGAGCTGCTGGTGTTCTCCAGCACCTCTGC
>NW_017728886.1:163919723-163945294 GCF_001723895.1 Crocodylus porosus | reverse complement strand
TATATATATATATATATATATATATATATTTTAATACGTCATTCATTCTTTCCACCACACCAGCGCTTTTCAATATATTATCTACACACGCAAACACATTTACGTAACATCCAGAAATCTAATCTGCTGTCCACAGCACACTTAGAGGTTCCAGTTTACATACGAAGGAACACATTATGAAGCGGAGTGGAAAAGCCACACTGGCCAGCCTGCACGAAGGGGAACAAGGGGAGTTGCAAGCAGGAAAGCTGCAATTTCTCCCCCCACGAAACTCAGATGCAGCCTCTTTCCTCCTGCTACAAGGGATGAGGCTACTACAGGCAGTAAAGAGAGGGGAGCAGCAGTGCCACCAGATCCATTGCCTGTGCCTGAGACTCTCTCATGTCCAGACACAGCAGCCACAACCTCTCCCACCTAACTGCAACCAGCACAGCAGCACACTCCACCGCTGTGTCACTGCCTATGCTGACCTTCCAGCGCCATAGGAAGAGCTGGCACTGGATCTGGATCTCAGTGCCCTGGCAAGGGAAGGAGGGGGAATCAGCTGAGTTTGTGCTCAGCACCCCTCAGGTTTTGTCCTTTCAAGCCACGAGGTCTTTCCCAGAAGGCACTTCAGAAGGTGTCTCTGTACAGGTGAAGGCAAGCAGCTCAGCTGAGTCCATTCTTTCTCTTGCTGTGCCTCTGACTGCTGAAGAGGGGGAGAGTTCAGCAGCATCCACAGATACACCCACACACCAGAGGGAAAGGCCTAGTACTAGCATGGTCTGGGATCATTGAGCTGGCAGATGATCCCGTGTTTGCTATCTGCTTGTACTGCCGAGCCAAAATCAGCCAGGGCAAGGGAACAAAGCGCATGACCACCTCAGGGATGCTGAATCATCTCCGCAGGTACCACCCCTTTGCCACAGGAACAGCCCCCACTTGCTCCATAGCCCCCGTCCCCCCACAGCAGAGGCAGGGCACCCTGGAACACTGGGGGCAAAAGGGACCAGTTGCAAATGCGAGCAAGGTCACCCAGACCATTGGGGAGATGCTTGTTCTGGATGGCTAGCGCTTCACCTTTGTTGAGAGGCCAGGGTTCAGGCAGCTCCTGGCACTGCTGGCTCCATCCTACCAGGTGCCCGCATGCACCACCTTCAGCAGGATGGTGGTGCCTTCCCTATACGAAGCATGCAGAGAGCACTTGAGGGAGGAGCTGCACAAGGCAGGTCTGCAGGTGACCGTACACTTCATCTCGGACATCTGGAGCAGGCGGGGTGGAGGTCATGTGTACCTCTCCCTCACAGGGCACTGGTGTGGCCAGTCAGGCCGTCAGTGGGCTGTCCTTCACGCCAAGGTGATGGGTGAGTCCCACACAGCAGCAGAGATAAGGGGGGGCCACGAACTGCATGGTGCAGGGGTGGCTGGGTGTTGGGCAGACTGAGCTCACCCGCGGCTTCATGGTCACCGACAATGGGGCCAATATGGTCAAGGCAATCCGTGATGCCAACTTTGCTGGTATTCGCTATGTGGCACACAATTTACATCTGATTGTGAGAGATGCCTTGGAGGGGGACAGGGCTGCCGGTGATGGCGCCAGCAACACCAGGAGGCTCGCTTCCAGATGCAGGAAGGTGGCAGGCTACTTCCACCGAAGCATCAAGGGGGGCAAGATGCTGCAAGACAAACAAGCTAAATGTCCCACAGCACAGAATCATCCAGGATGTGGAAACTCAGTGGGACTCCACATACATGAAGCTCGAGAGGCTGGTGGGGCAACAGAAAGCCATCCACAAGCTGGCGTTGCTCGGGGAGATTGGGATCAGCGGCCCCCTGACCAAAGCTGAGTGGGATGCCATCTCCCAGATCTTGCTGGTCCTCAAGCCCTTTCTTGTGGCCACTGAGATCCTCAGTGCTGCTGATGCCTTCCTCAGCCAGGTGGTCCCCATAGTGAAGGAGCTCTGCAGCCAAATGGAGAGCTTCCTGGGGGCCAGTGTTCCTGGCTGGGGCAGGCCGCTTTCACCAGATATCCAGGCACTGGTGAGGCGGCTGAAGGAGGGCCTTAGGAAAAGGCTTGAACCCTTGGGGTCCAACACAGTGTATATGCTGGCTGCCATCTGTGACTCAAGGATGAAGGACACCATATGTGGCAGTGAGACACTGAGTCACTGGAGGAAGGTATTTTTAAGAAAGTGACGGAGGCGGAATGACCTCGAGTCGAAGCAGACCTGCTTTGGCTCGAAGCAGACAGCAAATCAAAGCGGGACCCGGTTTAATATTCGACATGGCTGTCGAATTGAATATTACCTGCTCTGCACAGCCCTAGTGGTTAATCATCAAAGTCTGATCTTTGAGAGCACTGACAATCCCAAGATAATCATGTCTCCTTGTACTGAATTCTAATAGATGGCCATTGGTTAGAAATTCTCAGTCACCCTAAGCTAAGCCCACTTCCTTGGCTTCTTCATGTCTTAATATCTGGGAGAAAATGCAGGTAATTATAGACAATCTACCTTGTTTATAGATTGTCTGTATGTAAAGGATAATCCTGCTTCACCTTGGAAATATGTTGAGAATCCCATTGTAAGAGAAGTGTGGACCTTCTCAAAAAGATGACTAGGAAAGCATATCTGTACTAACCTGTCATTTTCCTTTCCTTGAGTAATAATGTATTCATAGAGACGAATGGATCATCCAAAATAGAGATGCAAGTTGATAACCAACAATTTAGTTTTGTTGTCATTAAGTGGACTTGACCATGCTGTACAGCAGAAAAAAAATCCCCCATTCTACCCCTTCCCAATATTTAACAGAATGTATAATATAAGAAAATTAATTTAAATTATTCTGACTGTAGCAATTCCTTCAACTGACAGGAAACTGCCAGCAGACTGAAGTACCATTTGTAATGAATCTGTAGACCTTATTACTCATCCTATTAGAAGGCTTTAAATATGTAGTTTTGTTAGGCAAAAGTGTAAGCACTAAGAATTTTAAACTACCTAAATCTGCTGCACTGTCACTGGAGTCATGAAGGAAATGTTGAAAATGGTAATTAAAAATATTTTAGTAATAAAATTTGACTAACGTGATCATACTAAACATTGCTGCTCTCCTTCAGTATTTAGTATTGCTTCTGATTCCCCTGTAATTATGTACTTAGCTCATTATTCTGCAATCTAATCCATGTTTGTAGAGCCCCCACATTGGACTGTAAGCTAAGAAGCCACCTGCACAGATCTGATGTGTGTATCAAATATCAATATTTCACTTTCATTTTTACAGAAGATGGCCTTTCTCCTACATATAATCATGCATATACAATGAAACTAAAGCACAGCAATTTATCCGGAGGTACAGAGGTGTAACCATCTCATGAGTTAGCATTATGTCAAGCTTTTGTGCGTGATTTGGCATTGTTCTCAGATCTCTAGTTAAGATCTTTAGTGGATTAATCTCGACTTTAACAGGTTTTTTTTTTTATCTTTAACAGGAAGACAGTGATCCAGCTGTTCATGAAAGCCTTAGCATAGAAAATACATTATGGGCAAGCACTGTTGTTGCTTCAGGTGAGAAATATGTGCTCCAATGTCATAGCGTGATATGTGCAAAAATTTCTTAGGGGAAGTATATTTTATCGGTAAATTTTTAATGGTTATCAGAACTCTTAAAAATATGTGTCCAGTCTTCATGCCCTTCCCCTTCTTACTCTCTAATGTCCTATCCCAAGTGTTTTCTCTTGCTAGTAATTCTTTGTTTCTTGTCTATCTTTTCTTATCATTCTTTACAGTTTGCCCCACACAGGGCTTGCTCTTTCACTTGTCTTCTAATTAAAATATCATGCATTCTGTGCGAGAAACACATTTTATCTATTTTCACTGAATTTCACAGTTCTTACTTGCACATATTGTAATGGGCATTGTTTTGTAAGTTAATTTTCAAAGAAATATAAAGCTTTCTTTGCATATACTTCATTCAATAACATAATGCCTCAGCAGCATGAATTGTAGTCATATCAGGGAAAGTGTGGGTCCCCTACTGAAAGTGAAAGGCAACGTAGTGACAGATGATGCATAGAAGGCTGAAGTACTCAATGCACTTTTTACCTCAGTCTTCACAGGCAAGAACACTTCCCAAATTACTGCACCTAGCTGCACAGTTTGAGGGGAGAGGTGAGCAGCCAAAAGTAGCAAAACAAGATAGAGACAATATAGAAAAGCTAGACATGTACAAATCCATGGGACCAAATGTGATGGAACTGAGGCTGATGAGGCAAATGTGATTGCAGAGCTGCTGGCCATTATCTCCAAAAAATCATAGTAGGTGGAAGAAGTCCTGGATGATTGGAAAAGGACATATGTAGTGTCCATCTTTAAGAAAGGAGGAGTATCCAGGGAACTATAGACCAGTCAGCCTCACCTCAGTCCCTGAAAAATTATGGAACATTTCTAAGTACTTGGAGGAGAAGAAGGTGATTAAGAACAGGCAGCATAGATTCACCAGGCAAGTCATGCCTGACCAAACTATGATTGCCTTCTATGATGAGATGGTTGGTTCTGTGGATGCGGGGAGAGAAGTAGGGGTGATATGTGTTGACTTTAGCAAGGCTTTTAGTGAGGTCTCTCACAACGTTCTTTACAAACAAGAAAGTATGGGTTGGAGGAACGGACTGCAAGGGGATAGAAAACTGGCATGATCATTGGGCACAAAAGGTATTAATCAATGGCTTGATGTCTAGTTCGCAGCTGGTATCAAGTGGAGTGCACCAGGTGTTGGTCCTGGGGCTGGTTTTGTTCAGTATCTTTATCAGTGACCTGGAAGATGAGATGGAGCGCACCCTCAGCAAGTTTGCAGATAACACCAAGCTGTAGGAAGTACTAGATATGCTGGAGGGTAGGACTAGGATTCAGACGGACCACAACAAATTGGAGGATTGGACCAAAATAAATCTCATCAGGTTCAGTAAGGACAAATGCAAAGTCCAGCACTTAGGATGGAACAATCCCATGCTCTGGTACAGGTTGGGGACTGACTGACTAAGCAGCAGCTCTGCAGAAAAGGACCTGGGGATTACAGTGGAGAATGAGCTGAATATGAGCCAGCAGTGTGCCCTTGTTGCCAAGAAGGCTAATGGCATACTGGGCTGCATCGGTAGGAGTGTTGCCAACTGATTGGGACAAGTGATTATTTCCCTTGATTCAGCACTGGTGAGGCCACATCTAGAGTACTGTGTCCAGTTTGGGTCCCCACTACAGAAAGGATGTGGACAAATTAGAGATAGTCCAGTGGAGGGCAATGAAAAAGTTTAGGGGGCTAGGGCACATGCCTTCTGAGGAGAGGCTGAGGGAATTGGGTTTATTCTGGAGAAGAGAAAACTGAGGGGGAATTTGATAGCAGCCTTCAGCTACCTGAAGCTAGACCAGGGGTGGGCAAAATATGGCCCACAGGCTGGATCCAGCCCACAGGGCCCCTCAAAAATTTAGAAAGTTAATTTTTATCTGCCTTTGGTTCCTGTCAAAAATGACAGGAACCAGGGGCAGAAGGACCCAGGAGGGAGAGGAAGCAGACCCTCACCCACCCTGTGCCTGGCACCCTGTGCTGCAGCCGCTCGCAGCCCGCATAGGGCTCCCTGTGGCTGCTCCAGACAGCCCTGCGCAGTGTGCGAGTCCCTGCATCAGGGAGTGCCGGCCACGGGGTGGGTGAGGAGCCGCTTTTCCCTGCACTCAGAACCAGTTTCTTCCCTGCTGGTGAGCAGGGGTCTGGGGCTGTGCACTGCCCCCCTCCTGTACCACGGGGCTGGGGGGCCCTGGGAGTGAGCAGGTGCAGGAGCCAGCGGGAGCCCACACCCGTGTCCCGGGGCCAGTTCCAGTAGACCCCAGAGCAGGGTGGCAGAAGCATGGGGTCCCAGCTGACAGGGGCTCTATGGAGCTGGGCCAGCTCCCCCCTCTCCCAGCCCAGCTCCACAGACCCCTGCCAGCCTGTGCCCCGCTTTGGGCCCCACTGGTGCTGGCCCTGGGACATTGGTCCCAAGATGGTGACCAGGGGGCAGGGCACCTGTCAAGGGGTGGGGCTACCCATGCAGTCCTCGGCAGCCTGCCAAAACTGGGTAAGGGCCCTCCAGCCTAAATAATTGCCCACCCCTGAGCTAGACTGTTCTCAGTGGTGGCAGATGACAGAACAAAGAGCAATGGTCTGAAGTTGCAGCAAGGGAAGTTAGGTTAGATATTAGGAAAAACTTTCTCAATTAGAGGGTAGTGAAGCGCTGTAACAGGTTACCCAGAGAGGTTGTGGAATCTCCATCTTTGGAGGTTTTTAAGGCTTGGCTAGATAAACCTTGAGTGGGCTAATCTAGTTAGGGATGGTCCTGCTTTGAGCAGAGGCTTAGACTAGATGAACTCCTGAGGTCCCTTCAACCCTAATTTTCTATGATTCTAATATTTAAAGGAAAGCTGAATATATTAAATTCAATGAGCTTTTAAGTTGAGTAAAAGTAATTACAGATACTTCCTTATAGGCCCCTGAGTCCTTGTACATTTTGGTTTTAAAATCTTTTCATTAAAAAAAAAAGAAAAGTTTTTCTTCCCCCTTTGCTTTGTGTAAGACTGACTAAAGCAATTCAGGAAACCGATTGTTGTCTATGCACGACTAGTAAAGGTATGGTAAAAAATTGAACGCATGCGTTAGATTTCTATATATGTCTTGTTTTAGGAATGTAAAATTTTGAATTTTTTCTTTGGAGTTAAACTTATAAGAAACCCAGGTCTTTGAAAACATGGCAATTTACAGTGAAAATAGAAAAAAGAAAACTTATTTTTTTAGATTCCAGTCCCCTTTTCACTTCTTTTCAGGTGGTGTTTAAAATAAGAACAAAATTCTCTTGGATAATTATAGGAAGTGTGAGAGCTCTGTTTATTATTAGACCTGCCTGGCATTTCTCATTATAAGTCATTAATAACTTTGCCAGACTTCAGCCTATTGAGTTGAAATTTGCCATGTTGGGTGTCTGTCAGATCAAATGTTTTAGAAATGTCTGGCTATTTCCAAGAGTGAAGCTAGTGACCTTGTCTTTAAACAGCTATAGTACAATAATGTTTTTGAGCAAGGAAGCTCAGCAAGGACAAAAATCCTGTGAAAATCTACCTAAATATGACCAAGTCGCATGAGTTTGAAATGTCAGATTGTGTATGCTCTGTAAGCACTCCTTAGGTTTTAGCACAGGAGTGAGCAAAACGGCAGATGCTGCCAATGGCCGGACTCCATTTCTTAGGAGTCCTTGCCTGTGTCACTGCAGCTGGTTTCTGTGAAGACCCCAGTAGTGGCGGCACCATGACAGCACAGGGCCAGGATTTCCATGGAGACTGGCCCTAGCAGCTTTGGCAGGGTGCACAGCTGGATGGGTCTGCTCCAGGGCTGGGGCTGCGATCTTGCAGCGGTGACAGCATGGTCCGGAGCCAGGACAGCCCAGGGCATGGGGGCAGCAGATCACAGCACTGTCCTGGATCCAGACCACATGGTTACCACCACAAGATCCCAGCCCCAGAGCAGCTCCCTGACCAGCTGCACACCCTGCCAGCAGAGCAAGGCCAGTCTCCATGGAAACCCTGACCACGCTCTCAGGGCCCCACTGCTTCATGGAAACTAGCCAGAGCAATACAGCCAGGGGGTGCTGGGAAATGGAGTCCACTGTGGGTCCGATTCAGCCTGCAAGCCAGACTTTGCCCGCCCCTGTTTTAGCAGCTAAAGATTTTGTCTACACCTGAGTTCCTTTAGCCTACCACAGTTTATACTAACTAGATTGTGTCTCACCATACAGTTGACTGAAGCCAGACTTTCCTTTGTAATGGCTGTCGCAGCAGCTCAGAATTGACAACTTGAAATGAAAGCTGGGAGTCTTTCTTCTTTGCCAACTCAGGTATCCTTCTGCTGGTATATTCAGAAAGTGTGGAGTTTCCAATGCAGAAGGGGCAACAGCTGGGTTTAGGGAAGAAGGAAGTCCGTGTTTGTGACTAGGTGAGTGGAAGTGACTGGGTAAGGAGCCTGACAGCTAGTGAAGACAGTGAGGAGGACTAAGAGACAGGTGTCTGTCAAGGTAGTGAGATCAGTGCGAATTGCTGGAGAAGGTGAGACTAGGTATAACAAGACAATTGTGACCAAGACTAGAAATTGCGGAGAGCAGTCACAGATGAGAAAAGGAAGTGGAGTGTGAGAGGAGCAAGTAGCCTGGGAGAGGGAAATGGGCACTGGCTCAGCAGGGAGAGTAGGACTGAAGTGATAAGCCCAGGAGCATGGTACTGGTATAGAAACGTGTTGGGGCATGGTTGGAAGAGTAGAAATAAGAAAGTGGGGCAGAAAAGTCTAAGCCTATTACAATACACACTCCCTGAAAGACTAAAACAGAATTCTAAGATTCCCGAGTTGGCTCAGTCCCATTTGTTAATGACAGTGTGTGCTAAGGACAGTGAGAAAGTGTGTGCTTTTCTTCCTCTTCTGTTGCTGGTCTACATAGAATATATCAACCTACAATTGCAACTAGTTTATTCCATTAGCTGGATTGGTAGAGGGCTGTGCCATGGATCTAAAGATTTCCAACTCTGCTGGTGACTCATACGGATGTCAATATGATGTGACAATGATTTTTTTTTTATTTTGTTTTGCTTTTTTTTACAAACCTAGGAAATTACATACCCTCAAAACGTCTACCCTAAAATCATACTCAGGTTTCAAAGTCTAGGAGTTGAAAGCTAGGAAATTCCAGAATTAAGGTTGTTTACAGAGTATTGTATGTGGTTTGTTTTTTAGAGTATAAGGGTTGAGCAGCTGTGACTTAAAGGTATAGATCAAGTCTGTGGGAGCTGTACCTTAGTATAAAAAGGCTAATTACTCGGATCCTGATCATTGGAAATTGGGTACCCAGTATTCTTGGAAATGTTGTCTTTAAATTCTGTGCCCCAGCTTCCCATTTGTAGAATGGGCATAGTACTTTGCTGTTGCTTCTCAGAGATGTGGCAAAGATGGTTTAATTATGTCTATGAAGCACTCATGTACTCTTAAAGAGAAAAAGCCTGAGAAGAGATACTTCCATCTTCAGAGCAGGATTTAAATTATTGTGGAATGGCACATTGAGCAAAATATTAATTGCTATTAATTAAGTGAGCAGTCCATTTGTGGAAAAACTTCATAATCAATTTCCCAGGTACACACACACCCAAGATTGTAGTTTGGGAAGGTACAGAAGGCAAAGGAAGGAGAATGACAGCACCTATATTTCTCTGTGAGCTTCCTGTGGTTCATCATACAGGAATCATACAATTGTGTACCCAAAAATGTACCAGAGACTCTTACAAATACATAGGAGCAGGAGGGAAAGAATGGATAAAATATGGGAGAATGAACATGCAGGTGGTCAGGGAGGGGCGTTCCTAAAGTCAGGAAAAGGGTTGTCAGAGCCTGTTTATATTCCATATATACTTTCTGAGCCGTTGGAGTCATGTCAGCATTTCTCCTCTTCTTACATGCCCAGTTCCTTTTGATGAAATTATTCTTTTTTATCCAAACCCACATAGTGCATGCTCATGTATTTTAAGATCTATTTTTGAAGGGGGAAAAAAGGTAGTAGTCCACTATTTAAATAAAAGCAGAATTTTCAGGTATTCCCTTGACACCCTATACTGAGTTGGTACAATACACCATTAAGTGGTGCCTGGTCTACGCAAGATACCTGACATTGCTGTTGGTCAAGGTCATAGGGAGGGTCATGGTCAGGCCAGAAAAGAGTGTTTGGGGAATTGTGTGGGGAATACCTCAGAAACCTTCAGCTCTGGTTGCTGCTGTCCTGACAATTTTAGAGAAGAAAGACCACAGATCAATAGTGCTGAGGATCAGTAACAGTAAATGCAAGTCTGCAGGGGATTCAATGCAGAGTAGATAAGGTGCAATGAATCCAAATAGTCCATGCTCATGAAAATATATAACATTTATAATTTGTGTGTGTGTGTAATAAGCCCACATAACTACAACAGTAGAATTCCAAAGAAAGGTACATCATATATTTTAATTTACTTAAAAACACAACTTTTTTTCAAAATCTGAGAACCAAAATGTTAATTCTCAACAAATTGCCAACAAAAATTATACAAAAACCAACATAAATGTAAACACCTGTTTGACCTACAAGTTAGTCAAGTAATGCTTAACATAAATTAAATAAGTCAGAAAAAGTGATGTTTAACCAAGTTAGTAACTTTTTTGTGTTTGATAGTGCTTGATTTTAGGTCAGCTTCATTGTTTTCTTTGTGTATTTTGGAACAACTATGGAGGTACAGCTGGATTTTCATCAGTATTCATTTTATCCTGTCTCTAATAAATGTCAAATGTCTTAGCCTCCAATTGGTCAAAAAGATCTAGACCTATGTATCATACCACATTTCAATTGCATTTTATCTGTCTAAGTATTTGAAGAGCTCCTTTAACACCCAGCTAGCTGTCTGTCAACTATTTATTTATCCTCAACAAAAGGGGCATAGTGAGAGTAGATGACTTGTCAGGATGACACAGGAAGTCAAATCCAGGATGCTAAGCACAAGGCCATCCTTCCTCTGGCCCTAAAAATAAAGGTGATGGCAAAAGAGACAAGGTATTCTAATGTTTTTTCCATTAAGTGGGGTTGCCATTAAGGGTCATTGTTACATAGCACAGTGCAGTGCCATGCAAAGATAATTGATAATTCACAGGTGCAAGAAGCTATATAGCTATATCAGTCTAGCAGCCCCTCTACACACACACAGCTAATGGCTCAATAGGATCTAATGTGCAGTCCACACAACTGTGCACGGCAGATAGTGTGATTGTTGGATCATGAATCGGATTCCATCACGCCTTGTTACTGATGCAGGGAAAGTCTGATCCTGGGCTCCCCCTGCACTAGCAACAAGCAAGCTCCCACAGCTGGCAGCCCCTTCAATTGACAAGGCTCCCAGCTATGGAAGTGTACCACACATTCCCATGGCTGGGAGTGCCATTGACTAACCTGGGCTCCCAGTTGCAGTGGCTCAGCTTATGCAGTGTCTCAGCCATGGGAGTGCGTGAAGCAGTTGTGGTCTCATGTCAGTTGTGATCTCTCTGCCACAGGGATGCATGAAACACCCCCACAGCTGGGACATCACATCCGTTGCGCTTTCACAACCGTGGGTGTGCATGAAACATGCCTATCAGTGGGACAGTGTGTCAGCTGTGGTCTCCCAGCTGTGTGGTTGTGTGGGGCCCCCTCACAGCTAGGACCCCTGTCAGCTGATGGGGCTCCCAGCCACAGGGTCATAATAAGCTCCTGTGGCTGATGGTCAACATCAGCCTGGAGCTTCTAGGTTAGCCACGAAAATACTATCTGTTCCCCCCCCCGACTGGGAGCTCCTACCAGCTGATGGGGCTCCCAGCAACAGGGCCCCTGGCCATATGTTCAATTAATGGCATGATAGGAAGCAGCCACAAAGTTACCACACATTTTGTGAATTACCTTTATGGCTTCTTCCTCTATTTATCACACCATTAACTGAATGAATGTGTGGCTGGATGACCACTTAAGTAATGATTAACCAGTTAATCGCTCCTTAAGCATAATGTGTAGATGGGGCCTAGGAGGAGCACCACGCTGATTAGTCCTGCTGCTAAGAAGCATGTTATGTTAGCCTGGATGGAGTACTCCACTAACATGGCTATAGGACTTCCAGTATGCAGGCTAACTTTGGGTATCTCTGCACAGCATCAGTTTACACTGCCTACAAGGCAGTAACCCAGAATACGTGAAAAAGTATAGCAAAATGTATGCCGTAAGTCATTCTCCATGTCTGTGCTAATCATTGGCTAATGGCATCCAAAGCATGATTAAACAGATGCATACCTCTTATGTGTCTTATATCATATGTCAGATACATGGTAACTTAAGATAATTGCACGGGGGATTCTGAAAGGAAGTTTTTATCTTTTGCTTTGATTTTTTTTTTTTTTTTTTTTATTGGTTGATTTGTTTGTTTGGAGGGGTTGTATTGGTTATTTTTGACTCCATATCTCAGGTCAGCCTAAGCTTAACTGAATTTTCAGTGGGCTTGTTAAAGGTTTAAAAACTCTCTTTTATTGCTTAGAGTTGGAGAAAAGATAGTAATTGTACAAAAACAGGAATGAATGCACAGTTTGCATAAATGTAGGAGAAGGTCTATATATTTAAGACTTCCCCTGTTGAAGTTTTATAAAAACCAGGCGGGGCATTTTAAATCACTCAGTTTTTTAATACTATTATTTTCCTGTGTTATAGTTATATTAACTGAAATCTCATACAAATTGCCTTTTAAGAGAGAAAATAAAATCTTTTCTAAATAAAAAGGTAACAAAAGGTCTATGGCTTAATGAGTAAACAGAGAAGGACAGGTATAATGTGATCAGGGTAGCTCAAAACTAGTGAACCTATATCGTGCTGTATTTTGAAAGACCTACTAAGAGTTATTAAAAAGGAATTATACTAATGGAGTTTTGTGGTCAGAAAAGCTTTTATCGTACTTACAAAGTCACTGCAGATAAGTAAGGGCATAGTCTGTATAACTGTACAACTGGAAAAAAAACTGTGTATACTACAACTGCCTAGCAGTGTAGCTTTCATATCCATGTGTTTATTATGGCCCCAGCACTTTTTCATACTGGTATGTCTCCCAGGTGTCGGAAGTTAAGTAACAAAACATTGTGTCGTTTCTCCCCACCCCAGTTTTTCTCCCTTCAAGTGTAAACTAGAATAGTTACATTAGTGTAATGTCTTAGTGAAGATCTTATTACTGAGAAAAAGATAACTTAAAGAGATATGCTGTGCAATTCTGAATGCCTTGAGATTAGCGGTCATCCTTACCTCTTTGGACATTGTTCCATAAGCTAGTTCCAGATCCTTTGAAAGTTTTGTCTCCTTCACTTTCAAGCTTCCACCTGTTCGTCAGTAGATGCATAACTCCAATGGAACACAAATGTCATTAGAGCCCATTGTAGGAGCTGGTTTAGATGAGTACCATGGCTGAGCAGCTTGTATTAGATGACCTGTTGCGGTCCCTTGCACCCTACTTTTTTATGTTTCTTTGAGATAGTTTGGACATGGCAATGTCCATACCCTGAATTTAACTGTTTTCAATGGGGGAGCCAGTATAGGGTACAGAACCAGATTAAGGTACACTTCACAATTTGTATTACTTAGAAAGTGACTGCTGCATTTGTACCAGTTCAAGCCTTTTCCAGCATATGTGACTTCATTGTTAGATAGTCTTACAACTGTTGAAATTATGCAGGTATGGATGGATAGTCTGTCTTTTTGAAGAGGCATCACTTTGACGATGACTAAGGTGTCTATGATGATATTTCTTTTGTGGAATTGTAGTAGTTTGATTGATTTGTAATCTGAATTACTATCCTGTATGTATATGAAGTTTAGGATTGAAATATCCCGTTTTTTAATTCTGTAATTTTATTGGTAATATATTTTTAATTTGACAGAGGCATCTAGAGTCTGTGATAGCTGTTCTTTTATGTGTATATTTAAGCCTAAATAAGCAATAATAAATCATGTGTTGATCATGCACAGACTGCCTGGGAAAAGCACAGAATGAAAGACAAAATGTTCCACCCTATTCAGCACCCCAAAGCTCATCCCTTCAAGATCCTGTAGGAGATAGCAAATGATAATGGTGACCTGAAACTTTAGCAAAACTAATTTGAAAAAAATTGAGGAAACTAGTTGAAATTCCCTGAAGTCAAAATGAGGAAATTAAAATACTTAAACATATCATAAAGAACTGAAAAGATATGAATATCTCTAAACAATGAGGACCTGAAAAAAGAAAACACACTTTAAATGATAATGTTCAAGAAGCTATTAAACCAAAACAGGTCTCTCTCAGAAAATAGAAATCCAGCCCTAGTGAATCCAATTATAAGGAGCATAAACTATGGTAGTAAAATGTAAGATAGAAGCCAGGAGAACAGAGGGAATTGGAAGAGCAAGTAAACTGCCAGAAAGAAATAGGAGAGAAATCTTTAGGTAAATCAGGAATAGGAAGTTCGCAAGATAATCAGTGTGTTTACTGGGCTACCAGGAAGTAATGGCAGCAATTAAAAAGAATAAGAACATTGTAGATAAGTTAACTGTTCTCTTTGCATCACCAAAGAAAATTTTGTCAAAGTTACCTATTGGAGACTTACTTTTTCCAAGCAGTAATGGTGAAGTACTTTTAGATATAGGAGATGCTGGAACAAATGAGTAAACTAAAGTGTAACAAGTCATCAGGACTGGATATTATACATGCAAAAGTTCTGATGAAATTGAAGAATAAAGTGGTTAAACTGCTAAAAAGAACATGCATCTTTTCATTAAAATCAGATTATGTATTACTGGACTGGCATACAACAAATTTAGTGCTTATTTTTTCTTTAAACGTGCCAGAGATGATCCATAAAATTAGATGAGTAAACCTTACTTGAAAAATTGTAAAACTATTTAAAACATTAGAAAACGCTATAAATATGATGGTATTGGAACAAACCATTGTAACTTTTGTTAGGGAAAATGTCTCTGTAATTTATTAGATTTAGGTCAGCAGAATATTGATTCTAGAATAAGTAGTTTAATCCACCTCGACCTCTGCCCCAGTGTAGCTGCTTCTAAAGAATACTGAAATTACCTGCAAAGAAATCTCTCCCTTCCCAAAACTAGTTAGAAACTTGCTTCTTCAACATGCATGTTAGTGAAAATTTGAACTTCAAAGAGAGCAGAGGCGTACATAGACCATGGACAGCTGTCACATTTCTAGCTGGAGAAGTGACCATTGTTATTTTTGTCTAAGGCACTCATCAATAAATTACTCCTGCCACAAATCTGGGAAAGAATGCTGCCAGCCTGGTAGGCACAAACTATATTGTAAACATAAAGTAAAACTGTACATGCATTGGCATTAGCAGAGTCAACAGAAAGTAACTGCACATGCAGATTCAGTACATTTGCGTATCTCACACCTGCCTTTCTCTCCCAGTACTGAAGTGCACCCAACCCGCTCCCCTCCCCCTCCTGCTGGCCCTTGGAGGACTGTCTTTGAAAAGTTTTTCCTATGGCAGAGACACAATAGTTAGTCCCTGTGTACACATTTTTATACCCTAATGAGCCATTAACAACAAGAAAAGGATTTTATTGTTTTGTATAAACAAGTTATTGAAAAGTGGACGGTGCCTTACTCAGAGAGCATGGGGAGGGAAAGAGAAGAGATTGGAGGAGAGTCTGATAGCCAGTGAAGACATGGTAACAGAAAACACCTGGTATGCAAGAAACACATGTACCTAACCTTGCAGAGACCTGCCCCCCTCAACACTGTAAAGATTAACAACAGGGAAGAGAAGTGGTCTCAGGAGATTGAGGATGTCAGGGAAGCAACATTATGAGTCTTGGTGTAGTTTCTGGCCTGTGCTCCTAACTTCCGGCTCCTGATCATAATGACAAGTCCATGGCTGGCAAGAAGAACAGATAGTGAATGTGAAAACTCATTTCTCACATGCACCATGCTCATGGGACCTCAGTTCTCTTATCAACAGGACACACAGCATAGGGCAGTGTCCATCCTAAGCACCACACAGTTCCAAAGTGATACTGTTCCTTCTTCAGATGGAGAGAGGAAATGGAGCTGACAGGTCAGAGCTTTCACTGATTCTTCAGCAAGGATTGCAAAGCAGAAGATTATGGCAGGTCTGGGATGGGAGTGTAGTCAGACAACCCAGTCCCTACTAGGCAGGTGTCTCATTGATGATCACTTCAATCAATATCAGGTCTTTGGGAGTGAGGTTGTTGGACAGCTTGATCCTCAAGTTCAGAGGAATATATGGTCTCTGCAGGCCTATCATAAACTGGCAATGCTCTTTCAAACTCAAAGTTGTCCTGTGAGACCATATCCTGCAGAAGCAAGAGAGTATAAAGGAGAGTTTCCCAACGACTGGGCTGCAGCCTGGTACCAGGCCACGGCAGTTTGGCTGCCAGGTCATGGCATAAGTCCCCCCTGCTCGGATCCCCATCTGTCCGCCCGAGCAAGCAGCTTCTAGGGTCACAGCTGAGCTTCCAGGGTTAAAGCCAGGGAGCTGGGGAGCCCCAGGAGGGAGGCAGCCAGCTCTGTGCACCCTGTCCTTCTTCCAGTGGGCCAAGGTAAAAACAAAAGGTTGGGAACCACTGGTATAGAGGAAGTGGCTGCCCCTCACCCATGAACATAGTTCCTGCCTGCAGCATAGTGAGACTTTGGCTAGGGAAGTATTCTAGGGAAGGCAGCATTCCTAAAATAAAAGGGCATAAATTGGAGGGTATCCCTGCTGTTCCATGAGTAGGCAATTCCCTTACCCACCCAGCAACCCCAAACACTGTCTGGACACTTGAGTGGAGGGGCCCAAACATAGAAAAGTGCAAGTAAGTGGCTACCTCCATGAAGACCACCCCGGTCTCAAGAGCTGGAAGGGAACAACCCAATTCCCAGGCTGCGATAGAAACGGAAGAGACTTTGGACTTATTACTCTGCACTCTTGATGGTGTGAGGATGGCCAGGTGAAAAACACAGGGTGAAACTTTTGCTCAACAGTTATCCCCAGAGATATTAGTTCAAAAGACAAAAGCAAACAAAGTGTTCAGAACAGTAGATAATTAAATATAAATAAGTGATCATAGTGTTATTTGCTAAAGTTTTGCTATATGCTTTTGATGCTCTTCAATTTTTTTTAATTATACTATTACATATGGTCATGCTGTCATTAAGAGATCCAGTTCTAAAAGCTACGTGATAAAATTTCTAATTACTTTTCCTTAGCAGATCCATAACTTCAAGAACCTGTTGAGTCTCTGTAGGTCAGAAATAAATTGACATATGGTAGTAAACTTTAAAAGTTCAGTATTTATCTAGTTCGTGCACATACATATCTGATGTTTCATGATTTTTTTGTCATGTTGTTTCAAGTACTACATATTGCCTGTTGAGGTACAACCAAAAGTAAGGCCTGCTCTTCTCTTGAAAAACTTAAACTGTAAAAGGGTAGTAGACGTGAAGTAGGCGTGTTGGAAAGAGATATTTGATGGTTTTGATGGCTCTACTCCCATGAGTATTCAGGTTGCATGAGCTTGTTTAGTGACTAAAATAGTAGTAGTTAAAAATGTATTTATGCTCCTCAACACAGTTGCTGTACAGCTAGGATTTGGGGGAAATAGATTTAAAAACATAAAACTAGAGGAAGGGACTGGTTCATGAGTCTTCTCTGGAGAATAAGCTGATGGGAATTGAGGAGGAAGACTACCTCCAAACTGCAAGAATTAGAGCAGAGTATTTTTTGTGTTTAAGCTTCTGAAGTGCCTCGGGGTCCTACAGGATGAAAGTTTTGTGTACTACATGATTGTAACCAACTTTTTATGGGGAGCATTATTGTGTGTAAAATGGATTGTTTTGTGGATGGATAAAATCTTATTTTCACTTTATGCATTGTAGTATGTATCTCAGCATTAATTTCTTCCTTTCTAAATTATTAATGCTACCCTGTAAAAGAATATGTAAGAAATGTTTTCTCCATTGGAGGTCACAATCATGTAACTTTTGGGCCCTTTCATACTGAGCTATTTTCATTGTAATATTGACCTATGCTTCCCATAATTTAAAACTGGTAAGTTGCTTTGCTGGCTATTTTTCCTTTGCTTCCTGGACAGATTGTGCCTACCATAATTAATTGTTGTTGTTTCTTTTTCTTGACTTGATGACTTTAAATGTTTAGAATGTATTTAAGTTTGCAAGTGGCATTGCTCAGCCATCATATTCATCTAATATTAATGATGCATGCATCTCTCAAATTAAGTAAACATAATGAATTGGAAAAATGAAAAGGGGATATTGATCAAATTCTAGATTTTGCTGCAAGGAAGAGAGAGAGTATAACTACTATAAAAATACGATTGAGAAGTTTTTTAATTAAGTGGAAGCTTTTTTCCTTTTTTTTTTTAAATTCTAATGCTTTTAGCTGACAATTTTAGATGATGGAAACTGACTTGAAGACATACCTATGAAGCATGATGCTTAAAAATTGTCATAATATAATATATGGATAGGAGGCCAAGTCTAGGTAATCAGCAGAGCACTGAAATGTAATTAACCCTTCTTTTGATGAAGATCTAGACATGCAAAGAAGAGAGGAAATATTTTAAGCCACTAGGGTTTTCCTCAGTGAGACAGATAGCTAACATGTAGCTTAAAGAAAGTGGTCTGTGTTCAGGCCCAGGAAATCCTGGGTAGACCAAATAGTCGCATTCAGCGCCATAAGAGAACAGTGCATGAAATAACATCACAAATTTTGATGATGTCCAAAAGGCCTTTAAGAGCCTCACAGACATGCACTGTGGAACATTATTGAGTCTCTCGGAATTCCATATAAACCAACACCATCAAGACAGAGATGTGAGGTATTGTGTAAGGTTGAACGGACACTTGAGAATAATTCAGAACAGACAATGTTATGAAACAAAACTAAATTCTCGGTTTGCTATGGTTCAGTTGCCATGGAGTGTAGAATGAAGTGTATGGCACTATAAACACTAATGCACCTTGGGTAGGTGGCAGATATCTAGAATTTCCTTATTTTTCTGGTAAGCAATATCTTTAGAAGTCTACAAAGCTGCTAAAAACAGTCAGCCAAGTAAGGATCATAATCAATTGTATCGAAATGAACATCCTTGGGGCCAGATATTAAAGCAGCAATGTTACCCCCTGGTCATCCTCTAAAATGCAGAGGGAGCAAACAGCAGGATTGATATTGCCTGAAAGCATGTTTCAGTTTTCTCCAATCAAAAACCCAGTTACCTTTTTAATAAATCAGTTTTCTTGAGCACCACAAAGTATTAACTTCAAGCATGCATATAGATGGAATCATAGCAGTTTCAGTAATCTTAGCAAAATATGATCTTAGCAAGCAAGTAATTGTATATTACCAGTCCTAATAATATGCGGCTTGGGAGTTGGCCTCCAGAGCAGGCAAGGTTCCTTGAAGAGAAAGATCAGATGTCTTCAGCTCTCAGGCATTGTCAGGGTGGGGAAAAGGAGGAGGAATAGCTTTCTTTTGTTCAGGTAGTCCTCTAGTCACATAGCCAATTAGACAATTTTTCTTGTTTTTTTATCAACAACCTGGTTTGTCTCCCCTTTATTGCTGTTTCTTTTCCCTCTCTTTGGTACCAGGAGCCATCTGCTTCAGATATGGGTGGAATGCACCATAACAAACCCTTTTATTCATAGACGTGTGCAGAAAAATAAGCTGCCTTAGATCCTTTTCCCTGTAGGGAGCAGGTCATACAATAACATCACTCCATGAATGCACTCTTAGCCTACTTATGCCAAGTCATCTTTAGGCCTTGCAGGCCTAAGGGACCATTTCAGTCCTGTTGAGTATTAAGAGGCTGAACTATATCCACAGCAACACAAGGGAGACGATCCTGCCTCAGGCAGGGGGTTGGACTAGATGACCTCTGGAGGTCCCTTCTCTATGCTTTTGTATAATGATGAAGGGCAAAAGTATCAAGAAGGTAGAACGACTCATTTGCCCTAAGCACCATCATACAAGAGACATCAAAACTATGGAAGGCAGTCACAAAGTTTGGTAAACTCAGACACTGTACAAAAAACAATGATACTGAGAACTTTCAGCAAAAGGTAATCTCTTTGCTATATGGGTGAGAGGGCTGGAGATCTACCAAAACATTAAACTAGTCTCCAATATCAAGTGAGATTTTTCTGAGCATTGGATGGAAGGTTTTGTCACCAACAGAAAGATCCAGTAAATCACCAAATACTTGAATCTATCCTTTCATTCTTTCTATCTCTTTTATGTTGCTAGGATAATGATATCAATCCCTATTCACAGTCCTGACCAAGTTATTTTGATAGTTATCATCTTCAGTAGTTTGAGAGACAAAAGTAGTTCCTGCTGAGAAGTGTAATGAGTTTCCAGACGAGCATTATTAGCATTCTGCCTTTTTAAAATGTTTCGGTTTTCAAAAAAGTTAAGGCAGATTCAAATGAAACCTGGTAATGTAATCCATTTCATAAAACAGCCACAAAAATTGCAATCACCATGAAAAAGTTACAAAGGTTCATTGGTTGTACCCATGTTGGTCTAAGGACATAGACAAGGTTCTTTGGGTAAATGTGGTATCTTTTATTAGACCAACTAAATAGTTGGAAAAAAATGTTCTTTTCAAGCTTTTAGGCACAAACACCTTCTTCAGGCATAGGGAGACTGTTTAGTTGGTTGAATAAAGTATATCACATTTACCCAAAGAATTTTGTCAGACAAAGGTTTGTTATTGGACCAGACACAATGTAAAAACTGTATTAATGAAACTATTGTAACTTTTCCTTAAGTGATAACCAATACATACAACAATGCTGAAATCAGTTTTTGTCACCTTCCATTAGCCAGTTTTTACTTTATAAGGTACTTGAAACTCAAAAAAATGGATGATTTAAGCAATACAAGGCAGAAATTCTGCTGTGTAGCTCAGATTAGCTACACCTTGACTAGTTCATAAATGACAGCTGAACGAGTTGTGATTTTCAGTATAATGCTGCATATTTTCAGCAACATCTAATTAATTTATTTCCCACTAATGCTAAAACTTTAAATATTTTGCTTTTGTAGATTTTAAGCTCAAACATAGTTTTTTAACCATTAAATGTTAAAGTAGGTTGTTACATCCATTAGCATCAGTTTAAAGGGTATTGTTATTTTCAAGGATGTTAATGAAAGGTTATTACCACTCTCTGTGATATCAATCAAAAGGTATTACCAGCTCATTTTCTTTTGTGGATTACATAAAAATAATGAGGTAAAATTAGAAGCAGTGTGTCATAGTTCACAAATTATTGTTCAGATGTCTTATTTTGTTGTTGTTACAGGAACTAACATTAAATGCATGATGTTATTGTTTGCACTGTAGCTGTGTTAGTCTGAAGTCAGACAGAAAGACCTTGGAGACTAACTAGTTCAAAGAAGTATGAACTTTTGTAGGGTACAACTTGCTTAGTCAGATGCAGGCATCACTTGTTGCTTCCAAAAGCTTATGCCTCATTTACTCTAAGGCCCCTGGCAGACATGCAAGTGAAGGTTTGATGGGATCTGATGTGGGATTCTCACAGTCACTCTTCCTGCCATGCCACACATGCACAGCAGGAGGTGTGATTGTCCAGCATCAAATCCCATCATGCCTTACAGCTGTGCAGCTGGGAGCCATATCAGCTGGATGTTCCCAGCCACTGGAGCAAATAGTACATTCCTACGTCTGGGAGCCTGATTCAGCTGATAGGGGTATTAGTCTCAGGAGCAGATCACCTGACAGGGCTCCCAGCATGGGGGGTTCATCCATGGGTGGGAGCCTCAGCTTGGCCACATGATCAATTAACGGTGTGATAGGAACTAGTCATGTTATTACGCATTTTTTGTCTATAACTTTGTGGTTTATTCCTTGTTTTATCACACTATTAATTGCATTAATGCATGGCCAGGAGGGAATACAAGATGTGATGAACTGGTTAATCATATCTTATGTGTAATGTGTGCTGGGGGTCTAAGGTGCCACCCTGTCTTACCTTCTAAGTTTACTTTAAAAGGACTTGGGTTTATATAACATTTTTGCTTATAAAGTGGCTTTGATTGTAAGTTTGCAATTGTTAATTTTACTCTTTAGCAGTGTATTTGCTTTCATTTCAACCATTTTCATTTTTTCTAGGAACAGTAATTGGTGTTGTCATTTACACTGGGAAGGAGACACGAAGTGTAATGAACACATCGAATCCAAAAAACAAGGTAGGCTGGCATGGCTCGAATAACAGCTAATTAAACATGTCTTACTGTCTTCATACTTTCCCCTCGAATGCGATAGTTCAAGACTATCAAACTAACAGTTTGGTTACAAACTTTGTGTTATATAAAAATGTTCTGCAGTGCATCAAAGGATATGTGATAGCTTAATTTGTTTGTATAGTAAAGGAATCCTGTCTACAGGATGCCATTGTATGCATCATAAATTTGCCATCTTATTTCAGAAATACATGTTCAAATGACTAAGTGGAAATTATGGTATAATGGTTTGATGCAGTGATTCTCAACCAGAGTACCATAGCACCCTGGAATGCCATCAAATCCTTTTAAGGATGCCATGGTGTGCCAAGCAATATTTGTAGTTTTAGGTTTGCAAACACCTACACACAATTCACAAAATAAACCCAGAAACCTCAATAGGAATCCATAGTGTCAAGTATGTTGTTTCCGAGTTCTTTGCAACAGAAGAATTGCGCTATTATTTTTCTGCAATCAAAAAAACGTGAGTGATAGCTATGAGCTGACATTTTCCAAGGGGTGCCTTGAGTCTAAAAGGTTGAGAACCACTGATCTAATGCAATACAGTACAGATAATATGCCTCCTAAATCTTAGGCCCTGATCCTGCAAATTCTTTCCTTTGCATGGAACCCTATTTACTTCAAGTCAAATCACTAATTCAGTGAAATTCTGTGTGGGAAAGGCAGTTGTGTACCAGAATTTAAGACATAGACAGTAATATCAATTTATGATGGTATTGTATGACTTACAGTTAGGTAAATATTTATCTAATAAAATACTAATTCCATGAGACTGCAACCAGAGATGTAAAGTTAGGAGTTACATGTGTGACTTGGGTACCTTTTCAAACTAATACTTAAGGGAATATGCTTATTCCTCAAACACAAGTTTGTGGTAGATTTTGTAATATTAGCTCTGTCCATTCCTATCCTGTTTGTCTATGAGCTAATGTTGTTATAAAAAATTACCCTCTTGGTTTACACAAATATTTTATTTAAAATATTTTATATATCTTAATGTTTTAGGTTAGTATTAGGAAGACAGGGAAAGAAGACTTTTTCATCTTCTATACTTTTCATAATATAATTAATGCTCTCTCTTTGTTTGTCGTGTTCTCAGCCCTAATAAAGTAATACCTGAAAGCCACCCAGACTCCTCCAAAACATTAGAATTTTCTTAGTCTCAGAGAAGATACAGCAGATTGGGAGATGTCCCAGATGATTGGAAAAGGGCAAATATATAATGCCCATCTTTAAGACAGGGAAGAAGGAGGATCTGGGGAACTATGGATTGGTCAGCCTCACCTCAGTACCTGGAAAAATCATGGAGCAGATCCTCAAGAAATCCATTTCTAAGCACGTGGAGGAGAAGAAGGTGATTAGGAAAAGGCAGTATGGATTCACCAAGGGCAAGTCATGTCTAACCATCCTGATTGCCTTCTGTGATGAGATGACTGATAGGCCTGTGCGAAGCAGAAAGTATTTGCTTTGGATTCAGATTCATCTGATTCGGAGAGACAATGATTCAGTTCAGAGATTTGAATCACTGTCCTGATTCAATTCTGCTGAATCGGATCTGAAGATTTGGCTCTGCTTCAGAGATTCAGCCATAGACTAAACAGGCAACAGTCCTCACCACACTGGACACAGCTGCCTCCACCTGGTAAGTCTGTTGTGGTTGGCAGAGAAGGGGTGTGGGAGAGATTGGGGATGGGCCTGGGACAAGCTGCCCAACTCGGGTGGAGGGGAGGCATAGCAGCACTGGGAGCAGGGGCTGGGCCCTGCTGTTGCTTGCCTCCTTTTGCCTGGAGCAAGCTACACCTGCATTATGCCACCCTGCTGCAGCTGGGCAAGTGGCAGCAGGGCATACCCCCTGCTCCCAGCGCTGTCACACCCCCATCCTGTGCCCCATCCCCCCGCGCTGGCTGGGCAAGTGGCAGCAGGGTATAGCCCACTGCTACTCAGCCGAGGTTCGGGGGGGTGCAGGATGCAGGTGCTGCCACCACTCATCCAGCTGGGCTGGAGGGTGTGCGGGATGCGGGCGCTGCCACTGCTTGCCCAGCGGCGGGGGAGGGGGGCCATGGAATGCAGGCACTGCTGCCACTTGCCCAGCTGGGGTGGGGAAGACATGATGTAGGCATGGCTCATTCCAGGAGGAAGGGGGCAAGCGGCAGCACAGCATAGCCCCTGCTCGCAGCACTGCTGTACTTGCATCACACACCCCTCCCTGAGTCCCACGCAACCCCGCCCCAGCTGGGCAGCTTGTCCCAGCCCCAATCCCTCCCTCCCCCATGCCCCCTCCCTTCACCCACCACAGCAGACTTACCAGCTGGAGGAAACTTTGCCCAGTGTGGTGAGGACTTCTGCCTATTTAGTCTATGCCTAAATCTTTCAACTGGCACCAAATTGTTTCCAAATGGATTCAGAGGCTTCCAATTTGATTCAGACCTTTTAACTGGTCTCCCAAATTGATCAGAATTCAGAGATTCAGCCACTGAATCAGGCTGAGTTCCTTTGAATTGAACCAGCTACCGAAGCTTCGCACAGCCCTAATAATGACTGGCTCTGTGGATGGGGGGAGAGCAGTGTATTTGATATAGCTTAACTTCAGGAAGGCTTTTGATAGAATTTCCCACAACATTCTTGCAAGGAAGCTGAGGAAGTGCAGGTTGGATGAATGGATTGTAAGGTGGATAGAAACCTGACTGCGTCATTGGGTGCAAAGGATAGTAGTCAATGGCTCAATGTCTAGTTGGCAATCAGTATCATGTGGAGTGCCCCAGGGGTCAGTCCTAGGGCCAGCTTTGTCCAGTATCTTCATCAGTGACATGGAAGATGGCATACAGTACACCATCAGCAAGTTTGCAGATAACACCACGCTGGGGAGAGTAGTAGATACACCAGAAGGTAGGGCTAGGATTCAGAGAGATCTCAACAAATTGGAGGACCCAAAGAAATTTCACAAGGTTAAATAAAGACAAATGCAAAGTCCTGCACTTAGGATGGAAGACCCATGCATTGCTACAGGCTTGGGACCAGCTGGCTAAGCAGTACCTCTACAGAAAAGTACCTGTAGCGGACAGTAAGCTGAATAAGAGCCAACAGTGCTCCCTTGTTGCAAAGAAGCAGGGTGGATAAAATTCAATGATTTTTTTAAATAAAAAAATCAGATTTAAATTAAAAAAAACTGATTTTTTTAAATCATCAATAAAATATAAATTTCTCTCATTTAAAAAATAACAGTTACAATTAAATGTCATCACAAACATGCTAAACCTACACCTACAGTCTCATAAAAATGAATTCATGGCTTTGTCACATGCACACACATTGAGTTACCTACCAATCAAACATGGGCATTCATTTCAGTTTTTCATCTTATGAAAATGGCTCTAGTCTGTCTGTCCAGCCTAACTACCAGCTCTTGCTTCTTGGAAGTTCTGGGCTTTGAGTTTCTGTTTCTCAGCACACTAAAGTTACATGTGCAAAAACGCAGGCTGGATAGGGTTATTGCTGTTCTGTGCTTATGTGTTGGTGGAACTGGGCCAAGCGAGGCAGAGGAGTTAGTTAACCCCCTTCCACAACCGGGGGGCCCGATCCTGGCGAGGCCGGGCTGGAGTTCCAGGAGCCCGGGCAAAATTCCGGCCTCGTCCCGCTGACCTGCCAAGAAGCCGGGCAGGCCG
>NW_017728886.1:163901837-163919623 GCF_001723895.1 Crocodylus porosus | reverse complement strand
GGGCGGCTGGCCCGGCACGAGGCGGCAGGGGCCCGGGCAGCCCTCCGAGAGCGTAGGGCAACGTGGAACTCTGCGGCGGCCCGGAAACAGGATCGGGCCCGCCGCGGAGCTCTGGGTCGACATCCACTCGCCATACGTATACGTATATGTCTTAAAGACAGAGAGACAATATAGGACAGGACGGAGGCAGAGTAGAAAAGGCCAGTGGAGTGGACTGGAAAGAAAAAGGGAAGACATTATTCAGTAGTACAGCTTTCTATACTCCCCCACACTTTTTGCCACAGAAAAACTGTCGTGGCTTCTCGGCGTAAGAGAGAGACCCTATCTGGCAATATTTTGAAGCAATTCCTTCCCTGGGTAAAAAAGGAAAACGCGTCAAGTGTAAAAAGCAGTGCAAGAAGGAGATGCAGGGCCTAGTTGCAAGAATGAAACATCATGATGAAAACTGCTTATTGGGAGAAAATGATGTGGATGAAGATGTGGATATGTCTGAAGAACAATGTGGATCAACTGTAAATTAAATAATTCACTTTGCAATGCATCATTCTTCGAGACTCAGTCTGTGCCTTTTAGTATAAGTGTGATTTAACAAGTAAATTCCCAAGCTGTTTGCTATGGTGGATGTTGCTAGAAAAAAAAGTTTAGCTTAGCTAATCCTTATGGCTTGTTTAATTAGTTAACTGGGTTTAGAATCTATCACCCAAGTTTATGGTACAGAAAGCTGCAGTAAGAGAAATCTCGAGTTGCCACTGGGTGTCATTTTCTTATTTTATATTACAAAATACATGCTTGTTATTTTGGAACATCATGGCCTTGGACCATAACGGTGATGCCATAAGTCTATTCCCTATTTTACTTCAGCATAACTTAGCTTTCCCAAGGGAACCCCATCCTATACTTGTTTTTTCAAAAAAACAGAAGTGCCAGTGAGTTCAATGGGGCTTACTCCAAAATTAAGTACACTCTAAGTGCAGTCAGTCTTAGCTTTTTTTGTAATTTGGAATCAGATCTGTATTCTTGCTGAAAAAAATGTAAATTATGAACTGAATAATAGAGTGAGAAGAACAGAGAAGAATGACTATTCAAAACTAATTTTTGTTTCAGGATCCCATTTAAGCATAAGAGACTTTGACTGACTATCTGCAACAACTTCAGAGTCATCCGTTAGTACTTTTAGCAGCCGTGCTGCAACTAAATGTATTTCAGACAACAAAGTATCAGTAGCAAGCAAAAGATTTCAATCATCCAGTAAAACCACTGCTATGGATGGGTTTGTAGTAAGGTCCAGCAAATACCAACAAGACACCATAGATGAAAAGATTGCTCATTCATTTATGCAACAAATTCTCCTTTTCGCATTGTTAGCAATAAACGCTTCATTGACAGGGTTGAGTCCTTACAACCAGGCTACACTCCACCTGGTAGACATTGGTGGAAAGTTGCTAGATACGGTGTATGAGAAGGAACTTGAACAGTGCGAAAAATACTGAGGGGAAATTTGCCAGTTTAAACCTTGATGGGTGGAGCAATGTACACAATGATCCAGTAATATGTGCCTGTGTGACAACAGAAAATCATATCTTTCAGAAATAATAGATATATCGGGAAATGTCTACACAGCAGATTATTTAAAGAAATGGCAGTGAAAGCTGTAATAAACTGTGAACACAAATTCAACTCTTGCGTGCACAGTTTTGTCACAGACAGTGCTGCAAACGTGGCAAAGATGAGAAGATACTTCGAAGAAGAAATGGAAGAATGCTCCTCAATACCTTATGGCTGTGCCTGTTTAATGCATCTTCTAGCCGAAGGCTTAAGTATTCCTCCAGGAATAAAAGAAAATGTTGTTGAAGTTGGAAAATACTTGTTGCAACCATTTTGCTTTGGCTTCACCAAAGAGAGCAGGAGGATCCAAACTAATTCTCCCTCAAGATATTCAATGGAATTCTGTGGTTGATTGTTTTGAACAATTTATTAAGAACTGGCCTATTCTCATAAAAAAATTGTGAAGAAAACCATGATAAAATAGATGGAAGTATCTCATCCAAAGTATCTAACCCAAAGTATCTAACATTAGATTAAAGAGCAATGTAGAGGATATGCTTCAGAGAGATTGTTGCTGCATTGCTAATGCTGTCAAAATTTGGAAGGCAATTCAAGAGATATTAAAGAAAGAAATACTTAACCACAAAGTTAAACTGCAGGCAATAAAAAAGTGAATGGATCAAGCACTAACTCCACCTCATTTTTTTGCAAGCATTCTCAACCCCGAGTATAAAGTTAGATGCCTAACTTCTGAAGATGCTGCCATGGCATGGGCATTTCAAAATCACTCCTCAGTTATGCCAGTCATAATAAATTTCAGGGCTGGAGGGGAACCAGTTAAACAGTCCATGTTTACTGATGGTGTTTTGAACAGTCACTCCCCTGAATTGGTGGAAATCGTTAGCCAGGCACCTTGAAACAGAGTTACTTCAGTTGCTAAGCCAACAGTAGCTTCCTCTGCAGGCACAGAGAGAATATTTTCATCATCTGGTATTATTCACTCAAAGCTAAGAAATCGACTGGGAGTTGAAAAAGCAGGAAAACTCATATTTCTGTTTCAGTCTATGAATAAAAATGACTGGGAGTGGGGATGAGCTCTAGTTGTAGAACTTTTAAGGACAGCATATTTTAGTGTTGTGATGTCTGTTAGAGTTAATAAAATTTGAAAATTAAAAAAAGTTCAAGAACATGTAAAATTCTGTATTGAGTTGTAAATTAACATGTTTTAGTGATCAGATTTGCACCATTGTTTAAGAAATATGTGAAGAAGTATCAGTGGGGGGGACTTGATTTAAATCAGTGATTTAAATCAGGGTTTTCTCTTCGTGATTTAAACCATGATTTAAATCGACGATTTAAATTGCACTGATTTAAATCAATCCACCCTGCGAAGCAGGCTAACAGCATACTGAGCTGCATTACTAGGAGTGTTGCCAGCAGATCGAGGGAAATGATTATAGAGTTTTAGAGTTTGCCTTCAGCTTTGGTCATGTTAGTGTATTATAGGCCTTGAAATTATAGACTTTTGAGTGTGCAGTTTTCAAAACATGTTTCTTGTGGTTGTAAGTGGTTCATAGTGAAGTAAGATGGTATCTGTTGTCTCGGAGGTAAATTGTATTTCTGCAGCTTTGGCATCAAGATCTGTGATTTGACAGCCTTAGTGCTGGATTGCAGCAGGAGGTTCTGGTCACAGAACAATGAGTTCCTTCACTGTTAGATTTTGTTTTAATCAACAATTGCTCCTAAGTGTTCTTTTTCTCCTCATACCCCACCATATTTTGTGCATTTTAGTTCAAGCCTGGAACTTCTTTCATTATTTGGAATTACAGTCTGGAGATGTGGCAGAGCGCCCTCTAGGAGTGCCGTGACCTCCCCTAGCGCCCCCTGGCTACCGTGCCAGATTGGGTCTTGAATGCACCCTCTATCTCGCCCACCATGTCTTGCTGGTATATTATTAATGGGAGGCTGCCTTCCTGCCCTCCTTGGCACAGTGCCTGCCCTGCTGTACCGGGACTCTGTCCTACTCCCTGCCGCACTCTGCCGGGGCCTGTTCCAATATACTCTCTGCCCCCACCGGGGCCCTTCCTCGCGCTTCTTGCACTCTCTGCCCGCACCGGGGGCCCTCTATGCCTGACTCGGGCTTCCCTGGATTGCGGCTCAGGCGGCCTTATCCTTACCTGGTCCCCAGACCCACCTCTTCAGGCCTATGCCCCACTGGGGCTTCTGCCTACGCACCGAGCTCTTCCCGAAGCTGCCCACACTGAGCTGGGGTCGGGACACCCGCAAAACGCGGCACCCCCTGTGGTGCCAGGTACACCCCCACTTTACTGGGGAGCTCCTTATGAGGCCTCCTCCACCCCTACAGCCTTGCCCGGTCCTCCAGTTGTAACAATAACACAAATCCAAAATCTCCCCTTCCTGGGTTACAACATAACTCCCAAGCACAACAGAAATCTCCCCTTCCGGGATTCCAACATAAACTCCAAGCAAACCTGGCTCCCTCTCACATCGCCTCATCAAGGTTTCCTCCACCCAGTACTGTCAAGCCAGCGCTCTCCAGCCATCAGGCTTCTATATTCTGCTCTGCTCTAACAGAGCTCCCTGTTCCTCTAAGGCTGCCAGCAGGGGAACTGACTCTGGCCTTAGCCTTCTCTGTTTATAAAGGACAGGCCCTTCCCCCTGGCAGTCAGCTGACCCACTCTGTTGCCATAGCTGCCTTGGTGAGTGGCAGCTGAGCCCATTTACTACTATTCAGTAGCAGGCACCCTAGTGCCCTGCTACAGGAGGGGAAGAACATTTCTTTTTGGTGGTATATATGGTCTTTTCAATGAGAAATCTTAAATGTCATTTGAATGGATTGAAAACCTTAAGAGAGAAGTTTTCGATGAAAGAATGTCATGTGTAGGTGCAGGAAGATACATAATTCTGGTCCCTGTCTCCAAATCATTTAAACTTACATGGAGGACAAAGTTGGTCTTAGAGAAGAAGAAATAATGCAAGAAGATTGTTGAACTTCTGCTGTCGTTTCCTTCCCTCTAACTGTCATTATTCTACTTCTTTCCACTTCTCAAAATTGATAACTTCCCTGGTTTAGATATGCTATTTTTCTTGGTTAAGGGAAGCATCCATAAGCTTTTTAGTGCTTTGGAACAAAGAAAAAACTTCCAAAATAGACTACTAGAACCTGCAAGAGGATCTGTTGCATACCAACCATGCATCCATCTGTGAGCAGGAAGTTAGAAACATTGTGTTAAGGGACTCTCTTTTTCATCTACATTATCCTTGTACCACTGGTTCCTTAGTCATTTTTGTAGCTGCTGAAAGAAGTAGAGCAACACAACCACTGAACTTCTGCTCCCCGTGAAACTGTTTGTTCCCAGAATTTCCTGTTCAGCGTGCTGGTCAGTTGTGCTGTGGTGATGTTGACTTGGCCCTGAATTAATATTCATGTTCACTTATTGTTTTGATAAGTGTTCAAAATTCTAATGACACTGTAAGCAAAAGAAGGGAATGTAAAATGTTCAACAGTTAGTAACTCAACTGAACCTGAATGAAATTTTAGGAAACAAAAGAAACTACATTATTTTTAAACCCTGGTGAATTCTGAAGACTTGTTTCAAACAATTGGAGAGATTAGCGCTTCTTAAAAAGAGTCACAAAAACCTCAAATCATTTTTTCAATAGAAAATATTAGGATAACTAATAGTCAAGCCTATATTAAAGTTTTCTATAGCAGGGATTGTCAACCAGGGGTACGCATACCCCCAGGGGTACTTAGGCTGTAGGGGGTATGCATGGGCAGGCAGGCAGGTGGGCGGGGATAGAGCACACTCTGGGATGCGGTGACGGTATCTTCCCCAGTACATTCTCACAGTTTACTTCTTACCCAGAGAAGGGGGAGGAGCACTCTAGGTGCTGCTGGCCCCGCACAGCATGCTGCAGTGTCTCACCCCTCCTCCCCCACCTCAGCTTGCTCTCCTCCACCCCTTTCCTGGAGAGCAGTGAGGGTCTGAATGGCTGGGGGAAAGGGAAGTATGCTTCTGTGTCCGCTTCTAGGAGCAGGGCCCGGCAGGGGTGAGGGTAGTGGCACTCCTCTGTGGGCCACGCAGGTGCTGGCTGGCCAGATGTGGTGGCAGCCGCTGCCATCTACACCTACTGCCCTGTGCTCCCTCCCCCCCCCTCCTGTGCCGCTTTTCCATGGCCAGTTGCACATGTAGCTCCATGGGCTGCTAATGGGCAGCACGCAATTAGCTGGGCACAAGGCCCCTCAGCGGCCCATAAAGGAAAGGTACATGGGCACGGTGGCATGAGGTGGTAAGTGGCAGTGATGTGCAATGCCTCTGAGTGCGAGCCCCCCCCACCACATCTCTGCTATGCCCACCCCTGGGAGGATGGGGGCGGGGGCTTGTATCCCCAGATCTGCCACAGGTTGCCCCACCCCCCATAGCCTCACTCCCAGCACCGCCATGCCTGCCCCAAGCGTAGCCTGGCCTGGCCCCCCACCAGGAAGAGCATGGCACCGCCTTGGCCCCAGCCAACCCCACGCGCAGATCCAAGGTCATGTGCCCCACCATACCCTCCTGGGGTGCGCGCAGCAGCAGGAGCCGGCCCCCTCTCCCAGCACCCTCCAGATAAGCAGCCTGCAGCTTCGTCCTGTGCCCACCCTGCTCCACCTATGCAGTGCCTGCCCCAGCCCCATTCCCTCCCTCACTACAGGGGCCTCAATCTGCCCCCCCCACCCCCAAAAAACAAGAAAAATTATAAGGGGGTACAGGAGTTTAAACTTTGAGTCAAAAGGGGTACACATATTAAAAAGGCGGTCTGTATTAATTTCTGAAAAGTTGAATGTATAATGCTGTTTGCTGATAGAGTCTCAACTTTTCGCCACTTCTGAAACTAATGAGAAACAATGAAAGTTTCTAGTAACTGCTTTTCATTCTCAGGATATTTATTGACAGCAAGTAGACTTCCCAGTCTAAATTTGTGATTCCCCCCCCCCCCACTACTTACAGATGAAGAAAACCCCCCCCACAGTGCTTTACTTTCAGCTTGGCACACCCCACACCAAGCACACCACATGCCCAAAAGAGGCATTCCATTAGTTGGACCTGGCTCACCCAATTTCTTCATAGAATGCACACTTCTGTGGGGCTTTTTGGCACTTTAATCTAATAGCTGATTGAATCAGCCTTAGGTAAAAGTGCCAAAAAGCCCTACTGAAGCACCCAATGTGTGTAGATACTGAGGAGCTGGGTCAAATTAATGCATATCCTCTTCCAGTAAAGTGCTGTTTAGTTTTGTTTTTTACACGTCTGATAGCACTTTGTGTTTCCCAGTTATTGCTAGTTAGGATTTATGTCTTTACTTGATGAAAGAATATGTATCCCTAAATGCCTCTGTTTCTTAGTTAAATTACTGTATAGTACAGTATTTAACTCCAAATTTCAGTTCTTAAATAAATATATATACACGTTCTTCCAGAAGTAAATTTGTACTTTCATCGCATGTATGTTTGTTACTATAATATTACGCAACCAAATCTCATATGGGTGGAATAACAAAAATATCCAGGCCATCCTCATATATGCCAGAAAGAAACCTGTGAGCTCCTTACCACCAAGCATCCCTGACAGAAAGTAAGAAGTGGTAGCAGAGCTCCTCAGCAGTTATTACAAGTTTAAGGTATCTCCTAGATCTCCTATACCTTCAGTACATACACAGGAATTTCATGCACTTACTGCTAATTTAAGCTAACGCCAAATTTCTATATGAGTAGAAGAACAGGGAGACCCTATCAGAAACCTGTTGACCGCATAAAGGGGGTGCATTGTCTGCCATGAGACTCCAAAGTCCAGACTTGGGGATGGAAGACCTCACCCCAGTTCTATTCTGAGATGAACTCTCCATAACTGCAAAATTATGGGTTGTGACAGAAGAGGCAGGATTTTGTTCTCAAGAAAGGTTAAAGTTATGGGTCTCAGTACTGGAAAGTACAATCTGGAAGTGCCATTTCAGCTGTACATGCTGTGGCAATTTGTGCACAGTGTGTGCTTAGTATAATAGAGACCAGAAAATCAAATATATCAATCAAGCACAACAGTCTTCTTTGATTTGTAAAAAGTTCCAAAGGTGTGTAGTATAATGGAAGATGCAAATGAATTAAAGCTTTTGAAGTGGTATTGTTGGGATGATGTATGGAAACTATGCACGTGAAACTAGACAAAAACTACTCATCAAAATGAACCATCACAGAAAAAAGGACAGACACTAAAACACAGGTAGAACTTTTTTTTTTTTACAGAAAAACCACTCCTTCTCTAACCTTACAATCTTCCTGCTCAAGGGAAATTTAGAAAACACCTTTAAAGGAATGGCCTGGGAACAAAAAATAATTAGCTTACTGGACAGTGAAAACCAAAGATTTACAACAGACATTGAACGTATGGCCCATTATAATCTACCTGATCCCCACTAATCACTCCACACTCCACAGGTGTTTATGATGACCCTTTTGCTCTTCCACTTGTCAGGTTATCCTGTCTGCTGCATTCCTCCTGTCTTTTAGCTAGCTGGCAACATCTCTTATATCTTGTTTTTATTTGCATATGGAGTTTTTGTATAAATCTTTGTTCAGTCTGCCATTAGGTGTAACTGTGCCTACTTTTTTCCTCAGAGACTTGAGGAAGGGTAATTGACACCTGGAAGCTTGTCTGTATTCCCCCTAAGTGTACATTTGGTCCAGTAAAAGGTATCACCCACAAATCTCTTAGCCTTAATGCCTTGGAAAATGTTTACTTCTACAATTTTAAAAAACGATTCACTTGTTTCTCACATATATCCAGGTTTTAAGTTTTTCCAGAATTCAATTATATTTTTTAAAATATCATAGGTGTTGGTACACAAGTGAGCATGCAAAATAGAGCTATTTTTTTACTTTGAGAATTCACCTGTTATCCTCCCCAGGGGTGACTGGTGCCTCCTGAGTCTGGGGGGTGGCATAATTTGTGTGCAGGCCCGAGAGTGGCCCAAAAGCCCCATATCCACTCCTATACATCTGTGCCGTGGCTTAGTGCGCCCCCGCCCCCCCCAACATGCCACTGGCCCAAGCAGCAAAAAAAAAAAGCCCTGTCTTGAGTGGTGCAGAGTCGGGGGCCAATCTTGGGGGGGGGGGGGCACATGCCTCCCCTGCCAGTCACCTGTGATTGTCCCACAAAGTAGGATTTGATTCTGAGTGGCATTAACCACATGATATGCAGACAGGCAAAAGCTGACGATCCATGTTTCAGGCTCATCTGTAATATAGCTATCTGGCTTAAAGCCGTTGTAAAGAGAAACCCACATTCAGAATGGGTTACTAAAAGTACGCGATTTTTCCACAATTGTGATTGCTGAATTCAGAAAATTTCTAAACTAGTACCCTGCATCTATATCATAGCATTCTAGAAAAATAAAGCTTAAAAGAATCTCAGGTCACCTGTACAAATCCCTATTTGTACTAGGATTTGTAGGTAGGATTTTCCCTGTTAAAATCATTCCAGACAAATGTGTCTGCTCTTAAAAAATTCCAAGAACGGAGATTCCACAACCAGCCTAGGAAACCTACTCTAATGCTTAACCAACCTCATAGTGAAAATGCTTTTCTGATATCCAAGCTAAATATCCTTTGCTGTAATTTTAAGATCATTATCCCTTCTCCTGTCCTCTGCAACCACAGAGAATAGGTTATCACCTTCCCCTTTATAACCACCCTTCAGGTATTTGAAGATTGTTATCAAATCCCCACTGTCTTCTCTCAAACTAAATAGTCCTAGTTCTTCCAAGCTTTTCTCATAAATCATGGATTTACATTTACATTGTAATTCTTCATATAAATTTGATTAGTAGGAATTATTTCCCTTTGTTTAAAAAGGAAATCTGAGTTAAAGTAGTTTAACGTTTGCCCAAAGCTACAGAGTAGCCTCCAAAGTTCCTGACTTCCTAAACCATGCTGTGTCTCAGAACTATATGAGGAATGTTCATTCAGTGATTTTTGTTAGTAATGATGCTTTCAATTCTGGAAAGGAAACCAGAAGTTTGAGTGCTTCTATGTGCGCAGCGTGCTTTCATTTCAAAACAATGCAAATAGCTCTTAATCTCAGCAATAATCTTCCTAATGTGAATAGGAAAAAACCCTCAATTATAAAGAGATAAAACTTCAGTTATACACTATTTCTTACAACTTAGACCTATATTTAGCAGGAAGATACTTAATTGTATCAAGAAAACGGGAAAAAAACTTACAAGAGGTTTTAAAAAAATCAATTGTGACAGGTTGCCATTTTCACGCCATTCATAATAAGTTACTCAGAGTAGGAACATCAAGAATGAAATGATAATACAAATTGTTTGAAGCAGTTATTGCAATCCCTTGGGTATATTGATTTGTGTTTCTAATAAAGAGATGCTTTTAAATGTCTCATTGACAGAGACAGGTGATATGTGCCATTATGTGAATTAAAATGGCCCCTTATTATCTGAATCTTTGTAACTGCATTTTAAAATAATAGAACAAAATGGAATCAGAACATTTATGGTGCATAATTATTTTCTGTGCATTACATTTGATATGAAGCTAAGACGATTGAGGAGAGATCCTTTCTTTAGTCAAAAGTTATTCAGAATTTTAAAATAAACAGTACAAACCATACTTTCACCACTGTTTAAAAATAAAACCTTTAGCATGATAAAATAGTAGAATAAAATATACAAAAATGCTGTATCTGCGTTTACCATGCAGTTTTATTATGAACATCATTTTGATGGGCTATGATGTCTTTTATTAAATATTTGTTAAACATTTTCCAGTGTATCATTTATAAAAGAAACCTCTCCAGTGGAGAGTGATAAGAGTAGGTCCACATGGTTCAGTAAGTCTTCAGAGAAATATTAAGATTGTTATTAATGTTAAAGTAGTTGTTCAAAAGCCTTATTGGCAAAGGATTAAATAGAAAAACAAACCTACAATAAACTAATTCAGTAGCATGTAGATGAGCTGCAGTATGGCTTTTAGGATTATGACAATACATGCACCGCCTTCCCTTGCATAATCAGCATGCTATGATATTACAGCTGCTTACAATTAAAAGTCGTGTTCCTTCATGTGAAATGTGAACATAAATAAACTTATAATTTCAGGCAGCAGTAAAGAGCAAAATGTTAAATGTTAGAGAAAAACCTCCTAATTATAACATCTGGGATATACTGCTTTATCATAGCACTGTGAAGAGTATCTAAACTAGTTAACTTAGTGACACTTGAAACTGTTTAAAATAAGCATTTCATTCAGTCTTAGTTAAACCAGGTAATGTAAGTTAAATAAAATTGGTTGGTTTTCCAAACTTTGATGTAAGTTTAATTAAATAGGCAAATGTCCATGTCATGTGTGCATATATGAATTTAAGATCTTCCTCAAATTGGAAATAACTTCTTGTTGTATGTAGTGTTCTTAGTGTCCTAGTGAATCAAAGTGATGAAATTTTAAAATATTGCATGTAAAAAGTATTAATTCTGTTAGTCACTTCCCCAACAGTTGCCCTATTAAAAAAAATTATTACTGTAAGGAGTCAAGGATTCTTGACATATTTTGGAGATCAAAGTGACGGCCCTTTGCAGGATTTGCCTATTTTTTTTTCCTTGTGACTATGACTCAGATTCTACATCTGCCATCCCTCAGCCAAGGCTTTGAATGCTTCTCTCCATAAGAGTTGATCAAAAGTAATATGAGTTATTTGTTTCACCATATATTAAATGTCTTGGTACTATTGTGTTTGTGTCTGGTAAGTGAGTACAAGCTCAGAAACTGAGCTAAGATCCTCCCTCTTAGCAGGACATATTATTATCCCAACTCTGCTGTCTCAGGCTATGCTTTGAACAAACAGAGAAGAAAAAAGATCCAAACAACTAGTGTGGTATTTCAAAATAGAAATAATTTCAAATGCTTCAAATTTCAAATGCATGGAGGCCCCCAGGCCTAGAAAGGTTTATATATGTGCTTAATCAAAATGTGGAATCAGGGTTTTACTGTGCATCTATCTTCTGCTATGTGGCCAAATAGTAACCTAAATTGCACACTTCTCTAGATCATCAGGCATCCGTTTACTTTCTTGCCAAGGAGATCCAGCTCTATGCTGACAAACATGACATGAATAGTTTTTTCCAGGCAACAAAAGCCATCTACAGCCTGACTTCCCACAATCCTACTTTCTTGCCATCACAGAATAGCTTGATGCTGCTCCAAGACAATGAATCTATTCAAGCTACATGGAAAGAGCACTCTTGAATCATTATTCAACTCTGGTGGATACCTCCATTGAGCCCATCTCCCAACACCCTGAAAGGGGATCCCTTGCTAATCCCCTATCCTAGAAGAACTCTGGTATGCCATCAAGATCAACAAGGTTATTAAACCAGAGGGCATACTTGATTAAATCTATCAGACTAGCAGTAAGGAGCTCATACTGAGACTCCACAAATTTATTCTTTGAATTTGGAACATTGAATTGCTCCTTGGGGACCTGAGGAATGCCAACATCGTGACTGTCTTCAAGAAAGGAAATAAGTATGTGTGGGAATTATTGAGATATCACCCTTCTTTCCTCAGCAGGGAAAAATCCTTGCCTGAATTCTCCTGAGCCATCTTCTACCTCTTGCTGAGGTAGTCCTGCCAGAATCTCAGTACAGTTTCAGATCATCCTGTGAGGCAATTAATATGATCTTTGTTGCCTGCCAGGTCCAAGAAAAGTGTCAGGAACAACCACAGGACCTGTAGATGTCCTTCATCAACCTTACTAAGCCTTTTGATTTCATCCATCATGAAACCTTGTGGAAAGTACTGGCCAAATTTGGATATCATGAAAAGTACATCAAGGTCCTGAGGCTTCTCCATGACCATATGAATGCAACTATGTTATGTGGCAAATCAGAGGCAGATCCATTTGTCATCTAAACTGAGGTCAAGCAAAGATGTGGCATCCCCCCAACTCTGTTGTCCATTTATTTGACAGTCATCCTGGTTCTCATTAAGGACCGCTTTCCTTCTAAAATTGACATTGAATACTGAATGGATGGAGCACTTTTCAACCTTGAACACTTTTACTTAATAACAAAAGTACTCAAAACAAATGTTTTTAACTTTCAATATGCCGATGAGTCTGCCGTCCTTGTGCACACTGAGGAAAGCCTCCAGACTGCTCTGGATATTTTCAGAGAAGTCTACTGAACTTTGGGTCTGTCTCTCAACATTGAGAAGACTATAAAATACTGTCAGCCTGGCCTGGGCCGTGAATGTGACTCTCCTCTCCAAATTACCATTGAGAGAGAGGCCATAGAGGTAGTTGAGCACTTCGCCTACCTTCATAACCACCTCTCTCAGAGTGAACATTGAGGAGATTCAGCACAGGATCTTGTGTAAGTTTGTCTTTATCCATCACAATCTCTGGAAAGACACCAAGATCCAGGTCCACACTGCAGTCATCATCTGCACCCTTTTCTACAGATGTGAAATGTGTGTGATCTATTTCCATCATCTAAAGAGCCTGAAGAGAGTATCACCAATGTTGTCTCTGGAAAATCATCCATATTAAGTGGGAAGATCACCACACAAATGTTAGCATCCTTGCTGAAGCTGATATTACCAGCATTGAGTTAGTGATCCTCAAGCATCAACTTCACCAGACTGGATGTTGTATTGTGTTGTGTTGTGTAGTGCCTGGCTCTTGACTCCCAAATCAAGTTATCTACTCCTAGCTTAGTAATGGCTTGAGATCTTGCAATGTCCAGCATATACTGACAGGACCAGCTGCACCACCAGCTCCCAAAGCACCAACCCTGCTACCTGCTTCTGCAGGAGAATGAGGAAGGGCTCCAGGGCCAAGGCATACAGCTGGCCTGACAGCGGGCAGCCTTGACACACCCCTCAAGGGCCCAAAGCCAAAGGCAGGCAGCATACCTGTGAGGTACCTGTGTTCCACTCCGTCAAACACCTTCTCCTGGTCCAGGGATAGGAGGGTGAAAGACAGGTCCTCTCAGCACATTAGCTCCAGAAGGTCCTGAACCAGGTGCAGGTTGTTGAAGATGGAACGTCAGGGTACCACGTATGTCTGGTCAAGATGGATCACATCCATAAACATGGACCACAGGCTCAGCGAGATGGCCTTCACTGGCACTTTGTAGTCTGTGCAGAGGAGGGACATGGGACACCAGTACCTCAGGTCATGGCGATCCCCCTTCTTCGGCAGGAGGGTCAGCATGGCCCTCTGGCATGACAGGGGCAGCTCCCCACTTCCCTCAGATTCAGCCCAGACCACAGCAAGATCGAGGCAGAGGATGTCCCAGAAGGCCCAGTAGAACTCCGTGGTCAGCCTGTTGTTCAGCCAGAGTGAGAGGAGCTTCCAGCCGGTCCTGGTCACCCACGCTGA
The DNA here is from genome assembly GCF_001723895.1 of Crocodylus porosus. NCBI lineage: Eukaryota > Metazoa > Chordata > Crocodylia > Crocodylidae > Crocodylus > Crocodylus porosus. Next base: position 163,905,623 of record NW_017728886.1, on the reverse strand, counting down.
CCTGCGGGAGTCCCTCCCACAGTGTCTGACAGGCTGTGGTGTTGGTTGGATCCAGGGAAAACAGCTCTTCATAGAAGGCCATGTGCGCTGGCACACCTCACCTGGATCTGTGGGGGAGGGCAGGAGCAGTCAGTCAGTTAAGAAGTAATCCAGTGCAGATGTGGTGTCAGGCAAGATGGGGCAGCAGGGAATCTCCCTCTCTCCTGAGAGGGGGCAGCATCAGAAACAACAGCAGCAGTGATGATAGGAGCTGTCCAATTCAGCCACTCGGGGTGTGCTTCTGGTGAAAGTGGAGGTAAAGGTGGGGTTGGCCTGCCAAGGCAGCTGGAACAGGCAAGGCACCTTTAGGCTCCAGCAGGGGTGGTGGGGGAGAGGCCCACAGGCAGCGCAGGCTCCCTCCCCAGCCTGTCCCCTGATTGCGGCTTGACAGCAGGCTGGGCAGCAGGCTGGAACAGGGATGCAGAAGCTGGGGTGCAATGCTGGGATGCGGTGCAGCACAGTGAGTCCCTCCCCAAGGCGCAGCAGCAGCCACCCAAGGCAGGAAGGGGTGCAGCCAACTTACTTCAAAAACTCTGAGACCAAGCCAGCAGCTAGCAGTAGCCAGAGGCAGGAAAGGGCCTGGCCATCTCCCCTGAAGCTCCTGAGACCAAGCTTGCAGCAACCAGCAACAGCAGCAGCAGCCTAGCATAGGAAAGGGCATGGCCAACTTCCTCCCAGAGGCTCCTCCCCCAGAAGCTCCTGAGAGCAAGTAGCCCTGAGCTGCTTGCCAGGGCAGCTTTTTATGCTGCTGGGGCCAGCACCTGTGCTGGCCACAGGCTCTAGCTCCCCCTGGCTGCAGAGCCGGGAGGAGCTGGGCAGGGTTATTTTGCCCCAAGTTGCACAACTTGTCACACACCAAAGTTCATGTCCAGGCACACGCATCTGCAGACACCTTCTAAGAATTTAAATTTACATGGCAAGAGACAAGTACCTTCAAAATATATTTTCATTTTTCTTTAAAACATGAACATGTATTACATCCAATTGGTAAACTCCTATTCCCTTACTAATATATATACACACACACACACACACACACACACACACACACACTATACTTTTTCTTTAGTATCACAGATGCAATTGGACAAGGGAGAGAGAGGAAAGCTTTTTCATTGTTTCACTATTGTACTTAATTGAAAATTTAAATGGATACTTGAGTCTTATTTTTACTGTAGTACAACATTTGTCCAAGATTTGAAAATTTCTAAACTCTAGATAAACTGAAACTGTAATTGGTCTTAATTTTGTAAACAATGAAGAAGAAAATACAAAATTCAAATAAAAGTGAAGAGAATGGATTAATCAGATGTTGTTATTGTAGCATTATTCTGTAAAGTGCATATACCTGTTCAAGCATTCTGTTTATGTACACTTTGCAACTTAGAGAAGGATTTATTTTGTTTTGCTGAAGTATTTAGTCATTCAAGGAACAATTTTCTTAACTTAAAGTCAACACTTTGTTGTTTTATTACAATTATAAAAATTGTTTCATTGCCTAGGGATACAGACACGGTCTGAAAAACACAAGAGAAGGAAAAGAATTTTCTTAATGGATCAATTTAATACGTTTTTAATTCCAAACAATATAAAGAAAAATGATTTCTTGCAAGGTTTAATTTCAGTCTAAAATGATATATTAGTTTCGTACTTCGGATAAATGTAGATATGGCAACATAAACATCATTATAGTGCAATGACTATGTGCAGTCTCTCTCATTGGCAGTCACATCAGCTTACTATGGAATGCAATTCCAGCCTTAAAAAATCAGATTGAATTGTGCTCTTCACAATGCTTTAATCAGTAATCAATCCTATTTGGATAGATATTTCTTAAACCTTGGCTTTCTGGATAAAGTTGGACTTGTCAATGCTAAAGGTCATTTACAGATGTTAATTAACCAAGAGGGAAATTACCAAACTAAGATTATTTATTTATTTTGTCTGACATTTTGCAGCATGCTCATTCTAACCTATCAAATATATTGAATAATTTTTATTTATAAAAACCCAGAAGTGTTTTTTCAGGGCAGTGCTGAACAGTAAGCAATGTATTGCTTTAGTATCTATTCTCATATAAAAGCAAAACTATTTTTGTTAAGGGCCAAGTTCTGCTTTTATTAACATCAGGACAACAGATTTAGCCTGAAAGGGTAAAAAGGCAATCTGAGAATTTGAAAGACATAAAGTAGTTTCTGGAATAGCATTTGTATAGTAAGATCAAAACATTAAAATAAGTTATGTATTATATTTTCATGTTTATATATCAGGATATCTTCAGTTTTATGCGTCAGAAATTTGGATAATATCTCTTCAGATAAGAACAGTGTTGAGACTCATATTAATCTGCCTCATATGTTTATAATTATCACAAAAATAGATTTTATACTGCTAACATTTGTAGACAATGTTCAAAACACTTCATAATGTGGTTTATAATATAAAAGCTTGCATCCTGCTTTAATATTGCTTAAAATCAGCAGCATAAATTCCTTGTAACTATTCAACGGCAGTTCAAATAGTAATAGACTTTACCATTCCTCCTAATTGGTAAACTGGTATTAAAGCTGGATAGTTGGAAGATTGTCTCAGTGCTTCTTATCTAGTGCTGAGTTGCTTGTTCTAGTAGTTGTAGAATTAGGAATGTTAATTTTGATTAAGAATGTTATGTATCTTCTTTGGCTCATATTTTTTTGTTGAGAGAGAGCTTCTCAGCGCCTCATTTACCATATTTACCTGAATACAAAATGTGGGATTTTTCCCCTCAATCAGTCTAGGTGGGGAGAAATCTTATTATCACATACAAGGAAGGATACACATGAAATACATTGTCTGTCATTAACTGCTGTCAAAAACAGCATGTGCTCAGTAATGGAAACCAACTATGAAGTTATTAAATGAAGCAAACACTGAGCATGACTATAAAACACGTGACCCACGTTAGGCAAAATATGCTGGGAACTTTTTTTTACAAATACACTTACCACCCTATGCTTACAAAGCTATACATATTGAGCATCCCTGTTGTTTCATATCACAGGATCAGCTACAGATATAAAAAGACAACTACATATATTAAACCCTTAAACAACATACATTAGTTTCCCACAAAAAACAAACCCTTACAGAAATCTTTTTCTTCATACAGAAATCCATGAAAACTTTACCTCAGCAACCACCTGAAACTCTCCATCCCTCCTGTCAGCCCCCTCTGTTGGTTTAGGGAAACAAGTGTGTCCAGTCCTTTTTCTTCCACTTCTCCATCTCTTCCTCTCCAATCTCTTCCTTGTCCTGATCCATGTAGTATTTCAGTTCATGCAGCCCCAGCTTTAGGAATTCTTTCAGTCCAGCAGCCCCCATCCTCCCATCTCTCTTGTTTTGTACAGCTCAGCTCTAGCCAGTATTTTTACTTTGGCATTCCAGAAGAACACACATATTTCCCTTTGTACTTCTGCTAGCTTCCACCACGTCGGTGGGAATACTGTTCCCATATATGGAATAATCAGCAGTAGCACAGCCTTAAAGACAGGTGGGCGATCCAGGCTGACCTGGACAGGCTCAGCAAATGGGAGGATGAAAACCTGATGGTGTTTAACACTGAAAAATGCAAGGTTCTCCACCTTGGGAGGAAAAACCTGCAATACCCTTATAGGCTCGGCAGTGCTACGCTGGCTAGCACTATGGAAGAAAGAGACTTGGGGGTCATCATTGACCACAAGATGAACGTGAGCCTGCAATGTGATGCTG
>NW_017728886.1:163887716-163901572 GCF_001723895.1 Crocodylus porosus | reverse complement strand
GAGGTGGTTCAAGCACCTACATTGAACACCTTCAAAAGTAAACTGGATGCTTATCTTGCTGGGATCCTATGACACCAGCTGACTTCCTGCCCTTCAGGCGGGGGCTGGACTTGATGATCTTCTGAGGTCCCTTCCAGCCCTAATGTCTATGAAATCTATGAAATGCTGTCACTTTCCCAGTAAAGGTCAGTGTCCTTCCAAACTATAATCAAAGTATTTGTCGTAGCCTTGCCATCACCTTTCCCCATGCTGTATTACCTTTCTCTTGGGCACTCCTGTTATGGTGCTTTTTGATTATTTAGTTTAGCCCTGATTGCTTCTCCGTACTCCGATGTATGCTTTAGTACTGTTTCCATTAAAAATCTATAACTACTATATTTATATCATTCATGTATAGTACACATTCTACGTCTCCCCCTCCTGGTATCTTTACTCCCTTATGCCCTTGCCTTGTCTTATTCTTTGTGCTAACAGTTCCATGCCACACGCAAGTAATAGTGGAGATGCCTGTCCCCCCCCTCCCCCATCTCACCCCTTTATGGATTTTAAAGGCCCCACTTAGGTTCCCATTAATTTGGACTTGACTCTTGACTCTAATTTGACTTGACAACAACCTTATCCAACATATACATTTATCTGGGAATCCCATTTTTCCTAGCACCTTGAATATGTAATCACGATCAACTCTGTCTTATGGTTTTTCCAAATTTAGGTTTTCTATAACTGCATTTGTTTTCTTCTCTTGGATATGGGACAGTGTATCTCTAATTACCCTCATCGTTTTGGAGATCCTTCTACCTGGTACTGTGTATACTTGGTCTTTATATATTATCTTATGTAGGCTTTTCCTCATCCTCAAAGCCAGTATCTTGATTATTAACTTATGGTCCATATTATGGAGTGTAATTGTTCTCCAGTTTTTCAAGAGTTCCTTCTCCCCTTTCTTGAAGAGTAAGATCGCAGCACCTCTTATAAAATCTTTCCCTGCCTCTCCTGTTTCCATTATTTCCTCAGAAACTTCAACTATATCCCTCCCTACCCATACCCAAAAGTTCTCATAAAATTCCAGAGGCAGTCTGTGTGCTCCTGGTAATTTCCCTGTCTTAAAGGTGTTTAAGCACTCCTCCACTTCTTTTAAGCTGATCTTTTCTTCCATCTTCTTTGCATCGTCCTCCTCTACTTTCTCTCAATCTCTTCCAAGAAATCCCTTATCTTCTTCCTGTCTGTTTCCTTCTTCTGGCATAGCTCTTCATCAAATCAATAAACAATATGGTAAATCATGAGCCTTTTGGCTTTAGACGAATATCATGCATAGTTTCTACTATATACAGGTAAGTACAAAAGTGCTGCTTAAAAATGTGGTTATGGAATACCCGTGCTACAACTTGCAGCAGTTTCAGAAATGGTAGCAAGCAACTAAGTCTATGGGTACCTGTAGTAATTTGCCTATGTGGCAAATCTTATTTATTTCAAGGTCAGCACTTTCAAAATTGCCCCTCGCTTCCATGTGCTCAGGTAGAGCAACATCTGACAGTAAGAAGGAGTGGAAAGGGACTTCTGGAGAAGAAGGTGGAGGGGGGGCAAAGGAAAGGGGAGCCACGTGACCCTCCAGATTTATTTTCCCTGTTGTAGCAGTAAGAGGAGGACAAATTCAAGGTAAACCTCCAATAATTAGATTCTATACCTGGAAAATTATTTTTTTTAAATTGCAAGTCTTTCATATATAGATTTTAACTATTAGGGGGTCATCTTGTATTCAGGGTTTTCTTATATTTGCATAAATACAGTACTTCATACTGGATCTGTTAATTAGACAGAAATTATATGACATGGGTACTTCTGATCACTGCAGTAGAGTTGAAACAGGGTTGGTTTTTCATTCTTTTTTCCCCCTTAAAATTCCTGCTGGCATTTTTGCTTTGACTAACTGTAGAATCTAACTATTTATGTTCAGGACAGCTGCTGCTTCCTCACCTCACCACCTCTACTCTGAGGGTTCCTTTCTGAAAAGATCCAGATTTCCCTGAAAAAAAAAAGCTTAAATTTTTTTTCTCTCAGAAAAAAAAATATAGAATGAAATGCAAAGAGTGGGGCAGATTCACTTAGCAACAGAGGATTTCCATCCAACATTTAACCCCTGTCTATGAAGCACCCCCAACTCTCAGGCATTCAGCACTTTGCTACTTCAAATTTTGCTGTCCATTTTACTGGGGACACTGCAGTAGGTCAGCAGGGCAATTCTGTCCCTTGTGCTGTTTTCCTTTAGGATTATCATTGTGGAAGCCGGCCCTTCTTTTTCTCTGACATCCTGTTTGATTACCTTTGTGTCAGCGGTAGTACTGTTTTTGTACCAGTGCTGCCAGTCTGCGTCTCAGCAGAAACTGAATCAAGTCGTAAATCCTACAAGTAACTTCAGGTGGAGAGGGGGAAATCTCTCAGGGGAGCTGCTCACAGACAGCCATAATAATTGCTTGCTATTATCCAAAGGGCTTCAGAAGTGCCTTGGAAATGTCACTGATTTTATCCTGTGGCTGCACTCTGGCCCCTATGGGCCAACTCCCTTTTGTACTGGCATGTTTTTCTTATTGAATTGACAGCTTGTTGCCTGTCTGTAATCCAGATGACAGAAAAATTGGGAGTAACTTCTGTTGGCTGTGTGTTTACATGGCCTACTGTGGAGCATATAGCTCCCTTAACAGGACTCTCTAGGTCCCTTGGAATAACATCTCTCTCTCAGCCTTGTAAATCTTTGAGCACAAAGCACTTCAGAAGGCAAAATTTCATAACAAACTTTAATATAGCCCTTCATGTTTACTGCTATATCCCCTTCCATCTTTCTTTCAGAGTCTTACAAAGATGATCCTCAGGCATAATAATGAAAATGGTATGTGTCGACCATAGATACAATTTCTGGCTTAGTTTGTCTTTTCTGTTCAGAGGCTGCAGTCCAGGAAAGGACTTGCATGCACTTACATTTTAAGTATGTGAATACCCACATACATTACGTTTTATGTCCCAGGCTAGGGACAAACATTACACATAAACTGGTTTAAACCTGGAACAGAGCATAAGTTCAGTCATGGACGACTGGTGCCGCCTTAGTTGTGGGGGCACATGCCCCCCTTGCGACCAGTCTCACTGCCTGGGGGAGATCCCCCCCGCAGCTGATCTCACTGCCCAGGGGAGTCCCCCATGGCAGATATCATTGGCCAGAGGAAGTTTCCCCGCAGCCAGTCGCTGCAGCCAATCACTGCAGCTGCTTCCAGGAGCAGCTGCAGTGATTGGCTGGCGCTTGCAGGGGGGGCACCGGCGCTCCCACCTGCCCCCCCTCCCATTGCTTAAGTGGTGAGCACAGCCGATCGCGGGGTACACCAGCGCTCTCAGGGGGTGCATCCCCATGCACCCTCTATGCATTGCCACTGAGTTCAGTGGACGTAAACCAGTTTCAAAATGGCTAAAACTGGTTTAAGATAAACCTGGTTGACTGTAGTTTCAGACTTAACTGATTTAGGTCAAACCAGTTTAAGCAAAGTCTGTCCCAGACTCCTTCTTGATTTAAGTTAAACCAGAGTCCCCCAGCATCCCAGATGCTTTGCAGCCCTGGGATGGGCTATCTGCTGCAGAGAACAGGGCCAGCCCCACCCCTCTGCTCCTTAGCCAGAGCTCCAGAGGAGACTGCAGGTACTGCGGTGTCTGTGTGGCTTCCCCTTGCCCCACTCACCCTTGCTGCTCAAGCAGGAATTCCCCACGCCTCCCTCTCCCATCTCGCACAGCACAGATCCCAGGCCCACAAACCCTGTGCAAGTGGTATGCTAGCTAATGCTGAGAGGTGTCTGTGTGTGGGAGGCAGACTGGGACAGGCAGACCGAACAGTGTCTTTTTAGAGCTTTTTGGAGCTAATCAACAGGTCAGCTGGTAATGTCCCTATTTGGAAAAAGCTGTTTAAGACGAGCTTGAACTAATGAGAGAGACTTTTGTTCACGGGCTGATAAATCTTGTGTTATCAGCTCCCTGCTGGCTCCCATGCCTATCAAGTTTGCAGACAGCATGAAGAAGCAGGGAGAGGGAGATTGAAAAGCTCAGTGTCATCAACATATGTAAGCACTGCGACCCCCCCCCTTTTGCCTCAGCGTGCTAGCTGGGGGCTGGCACCACTCCCATCCCTATATGACAAGCAGGGAAAAGCCTGGGACAGTGCAGGCAGGGTGGGGGTTTACACCCCTCCCTTCCTCAGAGTGTCCTGCTGGGGCCTGGCTGTGCCCCACCTCAGCTCAGCCCTGTAGAAGGGAAGGGAGGGCTTCTCTAGTGCCTCCCAGCTTCTAGCCTGAGCCACTGCAAGCATGTGGCTGCATTTCTTCAATCCAGAGGAAATGTCTGTATAGTTGCAAACTGATTCAATCTAGGCAGATTAGACTAACTTGCAAAGATTGAACCAATTCAAGCTCAGACCTTTTGAATGTCTGTCCCTAGCCCAAATGACTTACTGCCATCCTCACTTGAGAAGTAAATTGTAGACAGCCATGACAGTGGCAGATGACTTAACAGAAACTCCCTCTGTTAATTCCCATTACATTCAGGCTCTGCATCCCAGATAAATCAGCAGTTTTGGAACCATTATAGTTCTTTCCCTTAGAGACAGGAAATAACAGGGAAGAGAAGCTTCTTTCTTCAGAGGTAACCTGAAGGCTAGTACCTAATTTTCAGTACATTCTTGGGTCATTCCCAGCCCCAGCACTGGTGCCATGAAAAAGTGAGTTCATGTCCTGCCTGGATTAAATTACTGGTTTCCTTTCAGATTAAAGATGCATAAAATAAAATAAAAAAATGTAATCTGTATGACATATAAAATGTCATGTTAGTTGCTGGCCTGCTATATCCCATGAATTAAGACTCCTTTCCAGAGCAGTTTTTGCAGTGCAGGAAGAAAGACAAAATTAGTTTTAGTTACTGTAGTTTGGGAGGGGTAGAAATAGGGGAGGCTTCTAATACAAATCTACTGTTTTGATTTGATCCTTCTGCCCCTTTTTCACAGTACACAAAGCAGGTCTGTTGTCCATACGTAACGTTCTAGATAAGATTTTTGTTGTAAAATCCTTCTTTAAGTTGGTTACAATTTTGCCATGGTGTCTGGGTTGAAATTGTCCATGCCAGGTGTCTACTTTCAGGCTGAATGTTTTATGGAAAGTTTAATTTTTAAAAAAAGCTGTTCAGCTCTTTAAATATGAGTCTAGGTAAAAATGTTTGCTGGATTCATCTCATTGAAAAGATGTGCTACTTCTGTGCTTAGGAGCAGGACCTTTCTAGTTCACAGTGGTTAGGCCCAAAATAAGGAAAGGGCCTTTTTGTTGTCCCAATAAAATTCCCCCCCAAATGTTTTAGTTTTAAACCCCTGATAACTGCCACTTGTACATGTATAGTGGAAGTTTGGAGCCAGTAGCAAAATTTTCTGAAGCTAGCATCTATACTGGAGTTTTTTCACCCCAGCAGACGCACCTACACGTACTCTGAGCAGGTACTGAATAAGATTTTCCCTGCAATCTTCTCTCGCAGCAGCTGGAGGCTGTGATGTCAGCCCCTGGCAACCAGGGATTATGGAAAAGGGGGAAGGAAGTAGCGGTGAGTAGGGGCAGGCTGGCAGGGGTGAACAAAGCAGGGCCAGGTGGCAGAAAGCTAGAACAAAAAGGCTTTAGGAGAATTGGTGAAAGAGCATGGCCTGGGAAGAAGAGCCAAATCAAATTAGAGTGCAAACTTGGAATACGGCCTAGAAATCCTAAATCCCAATATTCCTGTCTTCTCAGCAAACACTAATGAAACCCAATAGTGAAATTTCTTCACACATGCAGCTAAGTCGCCCATATAGGAAATTACGTACTATCATTTCTGGTTATTTTGAATTAATGTCTATAGCAATAGATCTTTGCCACAAGTCTCAGAGCCCACTGAAGACTCATGTGGGATCATTATGATTTTACATGATAGAATTTGTGTCTGTCATTTCTGTTTTTTAAAGAAAACTGTCAGACTGAATTGTATATTTACTGTATTTACTCAATTTTGTGATGAGGTTTACAGCCTATGAAACCTTGATTTGGGCCCCTTTTTTCTGTTGTCTTCTGCCTCATTGCCCCTCTGGGACCCTCTTCCTCTTAACTGGTGTCACATCCCATGATCAGCTGGAGTGACTGAGTCTGCTGCTCCCTGTTCCAGTCCCATGTTTCCTCTTAGTCTGTCATAACTTCATGGTCCCCATTTATGTGTTGTCTCCTGATGCTATCTCCCTCTTCCTCTCAGCCCATGGTCCACTGGTTTCTTTTACCCTTGTCAAGTCTCTCTTCTCTTCTGGTATGCAGTGACCTCTGTCTAGTCTCTCCTTTATTCTGCTTTCTTTCCCTTTTAGGTCAGCTGTCTCCCCAGTGTCTTAACTGCACATCACTCCTCCCATCCTGTGTGACTTCCCTTTGTCTTTCATTTCTCAGTCACTACTTGAAAGGGCTTGCCTAGCATTTCACAGAGCTCTGTGGCAGTGGTAGAGATAGAATTGAGCTCTCCAAGGGAGCATGTATCTGCCTTAACCATGAAATCATCTTTTCTCCTCCTGCAGTCCTCTGCCCCATTCATCTTCTATATTCTGCAACAGATGAGGCCAGAAAGCTTTACACCCATCAACAAGCATGTCATAAGTGTAGTTCAGTAATATGGAGGTTGAAATTATACTTCACACCCATGAATAATTACTCAGACTCTGATAACTGGCAAAAGGTTGCGCGTTCTATGACATCTGTGTAGGAAGTCATTTGATCATCTACCCTAAATAAGGCTAGATCATCAGTTTGCAATCAAGCTCATAGTGAGATGCAGTGTGTCATTGAACCAGGCTCTGAGGAAGTTTGTGACTCAAGGGCTCAGTCTCCCTTCCTGCTGTTGTAGTTGAGGGAGTAAATAGCAACATGTTGATTTCTTTTGTAGTTTGTGCTCCCCGTTGTGTTAGCAGAACTTTGCTGCCTAGGATACTAGGAGCCAAGTTAAAGATCCTCATCATTAACTATGTCCCTTTTCCACCTACCTAAGGAAGGCCAGAACATAGAAGCTTTCATAGCACCTGCTTCCATTTACAGGCTAGAGGCAGTACAGTAAAGTAACATAACAGAGTAAGGGCTGCCTCTGTTCCTTTGTGCTGACGCTCAGAATGGGGCCACAATATGGTCATTATTTAGAAACAAAGTATCTGCCATGGATTTGTACATATGGTCATCAGCAAATGACCAGTACTTAATTTGAACGTTTCCCCCCTGGTAGTTGATCTTGTCCTTAGTGATTTTCATTAGTGGCTAACAATATAAATATATATTATTTCCAATGCTTAAAAAAAAAAGATTTCCGTATCCTTAATTTTCTACTGTTTTGTGTCTTTGGGAATTGTTGTTTATGCTACTTATGTTATCATTGTATTTAAATGAGCAAAATTTTGCTTGTTTGTAGTGACATAGTCAACAGTTTTTAGAAGCTTCATTTGCTATATTTACATGAATCTAAGATTAGGGTCCCCCCCCCCCCAAAAAAAAATGGGGGAAAAAGCCCACTCTTCAGTACAAGTACTTGTGTGACCTTGATACCAGGAAAGATCATGGAGCAAGTCCTCAAAGAATGTGTTGTATGAAGCATCTAGAGAATAACTAGCTGATCAGGAACAGCCAACGTGAGCACCAACAGCAAGTCATGCCTGTCTAACCTGATTTCCTTCTATAATAAGGTGACAGGCTTTCTGAATGGGGAGAGCACAATGGATGTCATAGTCCTTGATTTTAGCAAGGCTTTTGACATTCTATCATGACATTCTCATTAATAAGCTAAGGAAATATGGACCAAACAAAAGTACTGTAATGTGGAGACATAACTGGTTGGATTGTTGTGCTGAAATCAATGTCTCAATGTCTAGTTGAAAGAAAATATCGAGCGGGGTTCCCCAACAGTCTGTCCTGGGTCTTGTATTGTTCAATATCTTCATTAATGATTTGGCTGATGGGTTGAATGCATGCTCAGCAGATTTGCAGACAACACCAAATTGGATGGAGTTGCAGATACTCCAAGAGGGTAGGGCTAGAATCCAGAATGACCTGGATAGACTGGAGAAATGGTCTGCAGTAAATCAGGTAAGATTCAACATAGTCAAGTACAAAGTCCTGCACTTCGGATGAAGTAACCGCATACACAAATACAGACTAGGAAATGAGTGGCTAGTCTGCAGTACTCCAGAAAACACGGGGGTTACAGTAGACCATAAACCAAATAAAGCAGACAGTCTGTGCTTGTTGAAAAAATTAAAAATAAAAACCAGCTGCATATTAGGCTGTATGAATAAGTGTGTCACTTGCACATCAAGGGATGTAATTCTAATGCGCTATTCAGTGCTAGCGAGGCCTCACCTGGAGTGCTGTGCCCAGTTTTAGCCCCATACTTCAAGAAAGAAGTATACAGGTTGGAAAGAATCCAGCAGAGTGACAGAAATGGTTAGAGCCTGGGAAGCATGATTTAAGAGGAAAAGCTGAAGGAACTAGGGTTATTTAGTCTGAAGAAAAGAAGACTGAGGGGGATTTGATTACAGTCTCTAAATTCATGAACAGCGATTACAGAGAGGATGAAGATGAGCTTTTTTTTCTGTGGCCATAGGGGACAGAACTAGGAGCAATGGCCTCAGAGGAACTTTAAATTGGAGATTAGGAGGAACTTTCTGACTATGAGGGTGGTTAAGTATTGGAACAGACTGCCTAGAGAAGTTGTGGAATGTCCATTTCTGGAAATTTTCAAGAGCAGGCTTAGTTGTTTAGTCAGCGATAATCCTGCCCTTGAGTACAGAGCTAGACTAGGTGACTTGTGAGGTCTCTTCCAGCTCTATTTTCTTATCATCCTGTGAGCCTATGATGCTTGTAAATAAGCATTCTTGATATCAGCATTGACATATTTGGTCTAGAGGTGAAGTTTTGTTTAGTTTCAAATACATTTCCAAGATAAATTTTGTGGATACATTTCACTTATTTTCCTTACCTTCCCAAGTAGAAGTATGCATAGCTGGCAGAATAGTTCTAGCTACTATACCTTAGATCTTAAACAAAATTATGTAGAGAGATTTATTTGCCCGTAAAAGAAGCCTGTGTAACAATTGTTAGAAAAGTGTAACTTAAAGAATCAATAAAAACTGATCTTATAAGTGAAATAGTATAGTACGAACTTGGCTGCCACAAAAGCTATTGTGGCAGTGACAGGAAGATGAAGAAGGTAGTATGTGCTAAAAAGTATTGTAGGTCTTAAAATAGTCTTATTAGAATGAGTTCATTTAAATTCCAGTCATTATAGAGCTATTTTCTTATCACTGTCATACTTATTTTGAGAGTAATCTGAAGAAATACTTGCATTGGTTCAGTATATCAGATTATATAATGTGATGACCAAGGTCTGTCTATTTTAATACACCTTTTTATACAGTTGTGTTTTATTAACAACAGGCTGTATTGTCAGGATTTCGATTTGTTTTATAAAATCTTATTTTGCATTTCTAATCTCAATTGATTACTTCTGTGTGAGAATACTGCTTTAATATAGACCTAAATGCTTTAACTTTTTAGCAGATATCTGGTGGTCTTAATAATCCATATCTAGAAAGACTAGGTATGTATAATTTGTCTTTTTAGAAAAAGTGTGTGTGTCTAGTTTTGTCTCCAGATGCATGAGATGTCATCTTCAGAATTTTCATCTGTTAAATGATAAAAATGTTGTAAGACCTGTGCCCAAACTAAACATATGTTGCGCTTATTAATGCACATTAAGGATCAGATTCTAAACTTCTGATATGCCTTATATACTAGTCGCTTCTTATTTCCAAACCCTGCTGCTGAGCTTTGACGTTGAAGTGTATTATAAGATAATTGCTTTGAAATTCATACCCATGTCTGGAAATCAAAAACAGGCTTTAAATTATGGTACAATATTGTTGATAGTATGTATGTTAGAGTCCCCCCCAAAATTAGGGAAATAGCAATAATACAAGTTTCTGCGGAAAAAAGCCCAAGATTATCACTAAACAGCATACTCCATTTGTTGCACTGCATTCATGTAATCCAAATTCTTGCATGGCACATGCAAAAGAACTAAACTCCTAATTCCTTTCAAGTCCAGTAATTTGGGTTCAAACAAAAGCATATCTTTTTCAGAGTCTTGCAGTTTTTATATAAGGTTTTGAGTGATGGGGAACCCCCAGCCCCCCGTCATCCTATAGTAAACTACTCCAATGTCTAATTGTGCTTAACAAGCCTGTTTATTCTGGGTTTGAATTTGTATAGTTTTACTTCCAGCCATTATTTTGCTGTTTACTTTGTAGATAAAAGCACTATAATACCTAGTATTTTTCCTGTGAAAATGTTTATAGATCACGGTGAAATCTTCACTTACCATATTTATTCAAATATAAGACCAGGTTCTTTCTCCCAGTGAGCCTGGGGGGTAAAGCCCCTCATCTTATATTCACATACCACACCCCCATTAAATAAATCGGCTGTCATTAAACTGATTCTAGAAGTAGTATGTGCTCAGTCATGGAAATCAACTATGAAGTTGATTGAATGGTTGACTGAATGCAGCTAATGCTGAGCATGCCCATAAAACACTTGGCCCATATTGGGCAACCACTCTGTTGGGAGCCTACTATAAGGCTAGGTTAGTGCAGCCCATCTGAATAAAATATAGTGACCATGGTGCTCAGTCCCCCTCAGTGCCAACTCTTTTTCAAGTCAGGTGAACTACTACATCAAATACATTTCCTCTTCACTCCCACAGCCAGCCAGTGCCTTTCTTCCCCATTTCCAAGTATTTCTGTTTCTTCACAAGCCTTAAATGTCTGGGAAACGTCAACAAACTTCTGTATAGCTGAGAGGCTCTGTCACACCCTCTCTCAGTTTGCTGCATGTGATTAATGTGGCCCCACCCCATATGGGCTGGAGATGGACCAGGCAGCCCTGCATCTCATCTGTATATAAATTTCTAGAGGATCCCAGGACTTGTGACAAGAACACCTGGTTCCAGTCGCAAGTAGGGAAGTAATTAGTACATGGCTCCTTTGGGGGGCAGTATCTGGAGTGTACGCACATGCTGAGCAGTGCTGGGCTGTGGGGTCACCATAAATTGAAATTCTATTGACTCTACTGGAGCCTACCCCAATAAACTATATGATAAGTCCATGAGCCTTTTCATTCTGAACTAATATACAGTTTATATTCTGTAGTAGATACAAAAGTGCTGCTCAAAAGTGTGTTTATGGAGTATCTGTGCTGAAATATGCAGCAGTCGGGGTTGAGGCCAGAGTATGACCCACAATAATCTCTTATTCCCCTTTTCAGTTTCTGTCCTCATTTCTTCCTCTGCCCTTGCTGTGACATGCAGCCCTCTTGTACATTGTGCTTTGGGAGGGAACAAACCCTGAGTAGGTCCTGACAGTAACGGGGAGCAAGAAGGCTGCAGGATGAAGTTGGGGGGACAGAGAGCAAGGGGGTCACCTGATCCTCCCATCAGTGTTTTCCCTGCTATAGCAGTGTGAGGGGGATGAATTCAAGACAACACTCCAATCATTAGATTCTACACCTAGTAAATTACAACAAATGTATACATTTTTCATATAAAGGATTAAATTATTGGGAGATTATCTTATATTCAAGGTCATCTTGTATTTGAGTAAATATGAATTTGTTTCATTAACTGCATCTTAGACCACAGAGTTCAATAGGAACTTAACCTTAACCTGTTGTGCATGTATGGCTGTGACCCAGTCTATGCATCTAGGTACCTGGCTTCCACTTCAGCTTTTTTGTGATCCAGATGTGCAGTAGAGTAGTGCCCGTAAACCACCTAAATCCCTAAAAGGACCTAACCTGTTCAGTGTAGTTGGAGCACATCTGAAGCAAGAAAGGGATCCTCTAGAAATTTATATACAGATGATATGCAGGGCTGCCTGGTCCATCTCCAGCCCATATGGGGTGGGGCCACATTAATCACATGCAGCAAACTGAGAGAGGGTGTGACAGAGCCTCTCAGCTATACAGAAGTTTGTTGATGAAGCAAGAAAGCAGCACTGAGTTCAGTGCAGAACACAACAGCTGTAGTCCCTCACTCAGAAACAATGGCAGCCATAACCACCTACAAAACATGTTCACTGCCACCAATCACTGAACTTCTATTCTTAGAAGAAGACCTAGAAGACTGGATCATAGATCTTCCCAAAAGCAGAAGTTCAAATACACCCAGGAAGGGTCTTCCTGGAAG
This sequence comes from Crocodylus porosus, assembly GCF_001723895.1. NCBI lineage: Eukaryota > Metazoa > Chordata > Crocodylia > Crocodylidae > Crocodylus > Crocodylus porosus. The sequence continues at coordinate 163,889,266 of NW_017728886.1, read as the reverse complement.
TAGAAGTTGAAATTCTCAGTGCTTACCATTTCTTGTTGACTAGCTCTGTTCAGCTACCTATTCAGCATTTAGGCTCTAGGAATTATCCTTTGGAGGTATCCAATTCTCCCCTTAACTGTACATGAGGCTAAGGCATCTGTTTCCTTGAATCACTCTACTGAGGTACATGACCAGATAATTGTGATGCTGAAGTTGGATAGGGCCCCAAGTGCTTCACTTGGACTCACCCATAAGTCTTGTTTGGGTGTAGGTTTAACTCTAATGAACCAATTTCAGGTAGAATCAAAGCTGTTTATTCATACATTTGTATTGAAAGGCACATGCATACTTTTCTGAACAAATGCATATATTGCCATTTCCTTCTAGCTTAGGTCAGCATGTAAATCAGTGGGTTGCGTTAACATGGAGGCTAATTTTCCAGCTGGCAAACTCATCATAGTACTTGACCTGTAAGCTGGATGAAAACCATATGTCTTAGCTTATGACTCATCCTCTTAATAACTAGTATGCGCAACTTTAGGTAGATGTTCCTACACAACATTAATAGTGATCTATTCCTTTCCAGCCATCCCTTCTGAGTATAAGCAGGGCCCTGGTATATGCAAAGTCACTTTAAGTTCTTGTATCATGTATGAGTTGGAGGAGGTATTATGTGGAAGCTTCCATCAAGCTTCCCAATGTCTAAGAGAAGAAATTCCACCACATAGGATCCCTTAGGGAAAGGGAAATGGATCACCCACCTTCTCTAAGGTGCAATGTTGACTGGATTTGTATTTGTATCCTGACCTATCTTGCACAATTTGAAGACTGGGGGGAGGGGAGTTAGCAATCTGCTTTTTGTCATCTTATATAGAGAAATATTTCTAACATAAATAAAATTGGAATGTTGTTGGGGAATTCTTTACTTCCTTCTCATTAGAGAACTGTTATTTGTTAATACAATTGTGCTTTGAATTATTGCTTAATTGTCAGTGTTTTAATTGCATCCTCTGACTTCACACCTATGACCCTCACTGCATTCTTCATCTGGTTTATATTGTGTAACCCTTTCTCTCTTCTACCCCTCATCCTGTTTTATTTTCTTTTCTTTTCTCTTACATCTTCTGTAAAAGTCCCCTTTGCTCCTTCTCTCCATCCACCCACAGGAATCCAGTTTCTCTGCCCACAAGATATCGCCTGAGACTTTCCTCTCCAGCTGCACCCCTAACATTCTTAGTTAGATCTTCATCTTCTAAAGTCTTTGCTTGTGCAACCTCTTCTGCTGTAGACTTGAACAAACCCATCTGGCCTCTTTCATTTCCATTTAAAAATCTACTGTGATATTTCTGGCTCATCTCTTTAACCTTGCTAATTCATCTCAGTTTGTTCCTTTGCCACCTCATCTTTCTCCACCCTATCAAATGAAAACTTAAGTCCTTCATAGCCTAACCCTCTTACTAGTCAGTCTGTGCATGCCGTCAACTATGTTCAGTGATCCATATCTTAAAATTTTTAACAAGAACCCTTGTTGCCCTCATGTTGCACTTGTGCATCACTCCAAGCAACTCTAA
>NW_017728886.1:163752716-163882716 GCF_001723895.1 Crocodylus porosus | reverse complement strand
CCTCCCAGGCTCCCTGGCTTGGTGATCTAATCCACTTCGAGGTCCTCTGCCAAGCATGTGGGGGACCCCCTCGCACTTCCATGGGTCGCTCCAACTGCCCCAACATCTCAGCATTCACGAGCCACCTAGTACCTTGAGGTATGTAGAAAAAACATTTAAAGCTGTGTCTATGCCTGAATCATCAAATCCCTCTGAATTGATTCAAAGGGTTCTGATACGATTTAGAGAAGTGAAAGGGTCTCCTGATTTGATTCGGACTCAGAGATTCGGCTACCAAATAGGGCTGAATCTCCACCAGATCAAGTCAGTGACCAAAGCTTTGCAAACCCTACTAAACACACCCTTTTAGTGCTGCAAAAAGCAAGTGTACAGCTATTCAAACATTTTGTAGGATGAAAAACATGGTGAAACTACCACAGAAAATTATCTCTTTTCAGTAGGAAATTATCAACAAGAAGACATTTTCTAGAGTTACATGTACCACGTGCAGCTGTACAGGTGTTATTATAAGACATGGTTCAGTCTTCCAGATTCCTAGGCAGGTTTTCTATTGGTTCCACCCCCACCTCTCAGCTTCGGGGCATCTGTCAGTGACTGACAGCCAATTTTATTCCACCAAGGAGATATACCCAATCACGTTTCCACACCAGCTTGCTGCTCAGCCCTGTTTTTGTTCATGCACAAAATATAAACCTTTCCTAGTCCTCATGAAAATGGATTTCAAGCCTTTTCCAGTGTACTGCCCAATTTGAGTTCACTCTGAGCATTTTACTAATTATCTAAACTGAATCACACTGGCAACTTCACATGAATCTAGTCCTGCTCTATCATCAGGGAAACACAGCATGAACCCACCTCACAAAACTGTCATTGTGCAGTATCAATATCTATTCCTGTCCCATCAGCATCTCTGGGCTTAGTTGGAAGCCCAGTAAGGGCACTGAGGAAGGGTGGTTGGGTTTGCATGCAGCTAACTCAGAGATCAGCTGAGCACAATTCAGAGCAGCTGTAATTGGAAACAGCAATGGCTGGGGTGAAGGGGACAGTCAACACTACTCTAGAAGCAGAGGCAGCAGTAGAGCTGTGCAGGGCATTTGCTCTACCAGGGCTTTACCATGTGCACATGTTGTTTGTATGGCACCATGCAGTAGATCAAGGCCTGCAGCCAGGTGTGTTGCCAAAGGGGCTGCCAGACCAAGGGGTTGTGGCATGCCTGTCACAAGTCCTTCTTGAAGCCTCTGCAAGATCAGCAGCACACTCCTCCTACTGCCAGCGTCTTCTGAGTTGATGAGGCAGAGTTCCTAGATAGCTAGGGGAACCTTCCATGCTGCCTCTTTCCCAGTGGACTTTCACACACCCAACTGGCTGGTGATGGGCTGAAGACTGTTGAGACGTATGCTTCCAGATGGTGTTGGCAATGTGCTTCTCTTCTCACTTGAGGGCGGGGTCCAACTCAGTGAATATTTCAGTGTAGGTGGCCAGTCAAATCCTGCAGGTCCCTGCCACTGCTCATTGTGAACCTCTAGAGACAAGGGCTGTTGCAAAGCACACTGGTATCAGTAGACACCAACCTCCTGACTGGACAATTGAGCATTTGAACAGCTTTGTGCACATCATGACACATTGTCATGTCACTGCAAATTTCCCTGAAATTTTTAGCACTTCAAATCAGTATCTGTCCATACCCTTAATAAGAAAGGTGCCTGCATACTGGAAATGCAAGCTTCCCCAAGGGCCAGCCTTACAAAGTGACCAGAATGGAAGCTGCTTTCCTACAAATAAGAGTACAACTGTGATAGCTAAGCTTATTTCCTATGCACTTGAACGTGGGCAGAATGGGAGTTTTTGTACTGTGAATCTCCATAGCTTCACAACAGCAGGGCTCTAAGTCGTACACCACTGGTACTCAACCTTTTTGCCCCATAGGCCAGATGAACAGTGCCTGACTCATCTGCAAACCAGACCCGGCAGGTGGGCCAGATCCAATTACATGGAGGGTTGGAGCAGCCCAGCCTCAGTCCAGTTGTGCAGAGCAAGGGAGCATGGCCCATCCCCTATCTGACCCTGCTGGCTAAGGAGGCATGGCCTGGCCTCCATCTGGCCATGTGGGTGGCAAATAGCCTGCCCTGGCTATGATCTGGTAGTGTGGGAGAGGGGGCATGGCCCAACCAACCTGGCTGTGTGGAGCTTGGGAATATGGTGGGGGGAAGCAAGGGGGTGGCTGTATTAATTGCCACTGCTCACCCACTGCCAAATTTCCCAACCCATGAGGACTCTTATGGGACAGATTTGGCCCATAGGCTTCAGGTTGATCACCACTGTAATAAATGCACAATAGTAAAAGTCTCTTCTACTCTTCCTATACACCTTACAAGCCCTCTGCATGGAGAACATTGCATAAAATTTTCAAAATTAACCCAATTTAAACTACTTTATTTTTAACTGAATTTCCACAAATATAAAAAAAAATCGCTGAAGAAAACTCTAAAGGCGAAAAAAGTAGTATTGATATGTGCAAATATATTTGTTTATTTTAATAAATTTACTATTGGTCCACAAAATAGGGGGACACAATCTTTGAAACATAAGTTTGTACTAATTTAATTTATGGTTTCTAATTACAGGAGTTGTCCTGCCAAAGAGGATTATGAATAAGCCCCAAGAGGGAATTTCAGCCACCTTCCCATTTTGTGTGAGGTGGGGAAGGAGATGACATTTTAAAAAAATTGTATGACTTGAATGCTCATCCGAAGTATCTATTTCATTTCAAACACAGTATATATATGCTGAACCTTGTGGGAGGGTTGTCATCAGGCGTCTGAAGTGTATCCCCCAACATATGTAATCCTGTTTTGGTGGTGAAGGATAAGCACTCAGCTCCAGTGAATGTGCTTTAATGTATTTAGTGTGCAGTTACTGTGTGTTCATTGATCTAACTGTTAAGAGAGCAAGTAAATTAGAATTTGTGTGATGAACCTCGAAAATTTTTAGATAATTAAATAATGTAAAAACCAATCTCAAAAATAAATTATTGGCATCAATTAAAATGTCTGTATAATTGCAAAATTACCAAAGGCAAGGGGAGGATGTGACAACTGAAAACTTGGACCAAAATCTTTTCAAATGTTGCTTCTGAAATTAGGTATCTTAAATCTGTATTTTGCAATCCAAAAAGTGTCCAGATTTTCAGAGGCTCTGAGTAGTACCAATTTTCATTTTGCTTTCATGATAGCTGCGGGTGCTCAGATTGTCTGACCATTTTTATTTAAGTGCCTAACTTTTAGCACATAAGTTTGAAAAGTGGAGTTTATTCAGTGTTCTGTCCTGTGATTTGATTCTCTGAATGCTGTTAGATTTTGGAGTTTCTGATGTCACTAGATAGCACAGGTTATTGAAGTAATTATTGTAAATTGATGTAGCTCCTGTGAAAATGACTGATAATTGATAGCATCTAATAGAGGACGGCATGATATTAACAAACCAAACCTTCTCTATAGACAAGCTAGTTTTAGAAGCCATTAACCTTTTCAGTAATATGCCTAGTATATGTTTTTTATCAGGTGTTACTTTGTGTAATAGCTACGTTAAGTCAAAGTAGTTAAAAAATGTAGAGTATCAGTGAACTGCACATGTGTACTGAAACTTTGTGCTATTAGTTTAGGTCTGTACATAGGAATCTATTTCATGACAAGTTGAAAATAACTTCTTAAAGAAGGAAGTATAAATATGGAAATAGAATATGCATTAGATTTATATTACAAATTGCATTAACCTACAGTTATTCTGACTAAATATAAACCAAGTGTTTAAAAAAGAATACATAATGAGAGAAAAATGGTGCCATCTGCATAGCAGTATTTGCTGTGTGTTACTCTAAGAGTATAAGTGACCCAGTTAAAAATGGCATTGTTTACTTGTACTATATTACCAAATGAGGGCTTTCTTGGGGAAAAGATATATAGCACCAATCTTGAGTACCCTCTGCTGACCAAACTATGATATGGCATCCCTTTAGGAAATTGCTGCTTATCTTTAAAACCTTGAGGCAGGCATAATATGGCAAGATACTGAAATAGGTTAAGGAAGCATGTAACTAATCATGCAAGTAAACTTATTAACCAGCAGAATCCATACTGTAAAAGTGATACTGCAGATTCAGGATTACTGGGGTAAAGAGGATATATGGGGGAGGGGAAAAGGGTGGAGTTTTGTTTTTTTTAAGCTGTTTGGTATACTAGAAATTACTGTGAATGAAAATAAAAATAAAATTCACTATTTGTTTTAAGCTAAACACAAGTCACATTGCTTCTAGATAAATTCACTTTGTTTTGTTTTCACCTTTAAAAACTAGTTTTACTGTGCACACAGGTAAAAATAATGTATGCTGTGATAAAGAATATCATCTTTGAAAGCCAAATCTTTTTTTAAAAAAATCACTTAATCTTTTTAAACATAAGCACCTTACTTTGGGCACCTTGACTCTGAAATCTAGGTAGATAAATAAATTTTGGGTTTTAGAGGTAACGGACACCCACAACTCCTGTTACCTTCGTGAGAGGTAGTGAACATCAACACTTTTGCAAATCAGGCCACTCTCAAATAGGTGTATGGGTGCTTAACTTTATGCGCCTCAGGTCAAAAATATTTGACATGGGACTGTGCCAGCAATAGAGAGTAAACATAAGGTTTATTTACCAAAGGTGGAGAGGGGAGGTAATGCATATATTTATATTTTACATTCTGGTGTGCTATTATACAGATTACAAAAAGGAATTATGTTATTAAAGAGGTAAGTTTAATTCAGATGTAAATACCATACTGGTTACAAATGACTCATTAACATAATAGAAATAACCAGAAAATGACAGCATTTACTCAGAACCCTAATTCTTAATGTACTGAAACTTCTTTGCAGAAGATATATAGAGAGGAGTACCATTAATTTCTGTACTTAGAGCCATAGAAAATTAATTGTGTGAAATATTTTTGTAAAAACTAGTTATGTTCTCTAGACACAGGCTTTCAAATTATGCATGTAAAAATGTATGCTTATTGTTTTGTTGTAAGGGAAATGCATTTTAAGTAAAAATAAAAATCTAATACGTATTTACATATAAGCACTATGACAGCTCAAACATGTGAAGGCTTTTTAGCTTGGTATTCACCTCCAAATCAATATAGTATAGGTATTTAATTCAGATTTCAAGACATATGATTTGCTATTCAAAGCAATAAAAGAATTCAGCATGTCTCTGTTGGCACTTGGAAATTATATTGTACATTTTTGCAGAGAATCAATGTTAAATGCAATGAAAGATCAAGATTGGTATTTTCTAGATTTTATTTTAATTCTAAAGGGTAAATATACTTAGCTTGCAAAATGCCTAAATAATCCTGAAAGTATAAGGATTGTAATAGCTTTTTAACACTTCAGGAAATGTTTTTTATAGTTAGTCATTACTTCCCTTAGGACTGAATGATTGTGCAATGTGAAAATTTGATGAAGTGCAGAAAACTTTTTTTCTGTAGATGTTTTGTTTTTAAGTATTGTAATGCTCTTTTGTGTATGTTAGTGGTTGCTTTATTGAAAAGTCAAGAAACATCTTGGTACAGAGCATGATAGAGTTTGCATTAATTTGCATATTGCCCTGTACTAAGTTTGCACGTAGGACGAGTTAAGAGAAAATTCGTAAATTTCAAATCTCCTATGTTTGAATAGGTTTGAGTCCTAACAATATATTTGGAATTTGTTTAATCTGTTATCCAAAGTGGGCACTTGTTTAATAAATAATTGCACTATGTGATAGTTGGCAGGTTAAATTATAGGAGTTTTTTTAATGATTAAAATATCAAAAGGACAGACTTAGAGACTTTGAAACTTTCCTATTTAGATTTAGTATAAAATAAAATAGAAAATGTGATTGCAGCATTATGGTTTTTTAGGGGGTTTTTTTAGAGAATCTTTAAAACAAAATTAAAAATTATTTTATTCAAAAGATTACTGGCGTAATAAACCAGAGAGCTTTATATTTGTGCTGCTGATATGTTTAGTAGTCCATATGCAGCTAACATTTTTGTGAAAGAATTGCCATATATCAGCCATTTTTCTAAGTGACAAAATTTGTTTAGTTTAGCCCAGCTTTTAAAAAAGAAGCTAAGAAATGCAAAATATGTTTATACAAAACTATGCATAAGCAAGAGCACAATTTAGAGTCTGAAATTACTAAATTGTATTTATTTACATTTTATGGTATTTCTGCTACTTTAAAATAGAGCTATAATGACTTTAAGAGTGTAAAGAAAAGTAATCACATTATTTCTTAAATGATACTTAAAGTTCAGTTCAGAGTGTGTTTTAGTATTCAAGGCATTTTCAACTATTGCAATGTAAATGAAGGGCAAAATCTGTCTCTGATATACATGCCATGAAACGCCATTGCAGTCAATATGGTGTTAGGCAGTGCAGAACCTGAATGATTACTGCAATATAATTACTTTTAAAAAGTCTTACTTAAGAAAACACATCAAAATCAGGATACATTATAAAAAAAAGTTACAGGTGAGAAACTGCACAAGCTCCTCTTCCATTGTTAGATCCATTGCAGTTTTAGACTAAATTGTAACTGAGTTGACTTAAGGAGTATGTTGAGACATATTTGTACCAGTGGCAATCTTCATGAAATGTCACATTTTACATTAAAACATTAGGAGGGTTTTTCCAGTAGCTGTAGTAATCTATTTGGTTTGTAACATTGGGAAAGCTATTATATTAGTAGCAGAATAACTGCAAAGCATGATGTCCTCACAGAAGTAAAGCATAGATGGCTGTTCATCATAATAATTTTATTATTTTGATGTTTTTCATTATTTGTTAATGGGTAAAGTTTTTGTCATTTTTTTACCTTTTTGTTAATTAAAATAAGTTGATTTCATTAACGTGAATAGTGTGACTTCCACCTTGTTACTTTCTGATGTACAGTACAGTGCTACATGGTGAATATTGGAGCCCTTTACTCATTCATTGATTCAAACATAGTAAATAAATAAATAATATAAAAACTAGACTGATGGATTTTTTTTGTTTAAGCAGGAGAATGCCATACTTACCCTTTATTGTTGGTATAAACCATTATTTTACTGAGAACCATTAGCTATTTAAAACTTGGTACATAAATTAAAGAGGAGCTAAATGGATTTGTGATTGTTGCCATTAGTAGCATTTTAGATTATACAGGCAATTATTGTGTTCATTATCCTAGAGCAGCCCCTTTGCAAAACTATTGTGGTTGTCGTAGACATTATGTACAAATTTTCCCTTGGAGATTAAAATTTCCAGTGGCGTATTTAATTTTCTTATCACAGTTGTTTCAGATAGAACAAATATTATGACAAGTAGAAGAAAATTTGTTTTACAAATATTGGAAATAGCAATAAATATTGAAAATTACTTTGTATACTTAATTTATCTATTTGTTATGTAGTCATAATTACTTATTCTCATTATGAATATTTTAGGGTAGAACAGGTTATTGTGACTAGGAAATGATTCATTTTTTAAAAGATCACACACTACAATTTTTTTTATAAAAGTGCAGGATCTGATGTGTACACTGAAATAGGAACTTGCCTATTTCACCAACACTGAAGCCTACTTAATGGAAAATTGGTTAGATGTCAGTATGAAATGTTTAGCTACCTAGATAAAATGGTTTGTGATTCATGCTTTGATTGCAGAAAATACTATACGTGTAAAAGTATAGTATAAAGCTACATACCTTGTTTTTTTAAGTATACCTAATTCCAGAAAAGAGTTTTGGAGGTACGTGTACCCTACCAAAAAAGGAGGATGTCACAGTTGACTTCACTTAGTATAGAAAACAGAAATGCTGAGACTACTGACAGTAATATGATGTGAAGACTAGACAGAGGTAAAGTTATCTTGCAAGACGACAAATCACTTTCCCAAAAGAAGACATTTGCCATGTACTTGGAAAAAATCTTTTACCAGAGATTTTCCCCCCTCTCTTTTTAAAAAAAATTGTTCCAACAGCTTTTTGTTGGATTCTAAACTCTTATATTCACATCTGTCGTCATCAATTAGCAAGGTATTACTGCTTTGTATTAGCTACATATCAATGTGCAGTGGCCTACATTTAATGTTTCCAGCCTAAAAGTGGCATTTTTTTTCAAAAGAAACTTTGTATTCATTTCTGTTAGTTTTTGTCTCTGCCTTTACAGTCTTTCACTGCTATGATTCAGGAAAAAAGTGTGAGGTAGTGGTTATGCATATTGCAAGACAGTGATTCTTTATTTTATTACAAAAAAAGACCAACTCTAGAAGGCCAGATTAAATCATTCCTTTCACTTTTTAATGGGATTTGGATGAATAGAGTAAAATATGCACTTTGCATTCATTGATAGCATCTTTAGGTTGAGGTAATTGAGTCTTTTTTCCCTGACTGAATGAATAATGACTTCATCTGATCCTCAGCGAGGCCTGAAACTTAGACTGCCTTTGTCAACGCAAAAAGATCTGGGCTTTGAAACATGCTCTACTTCCCTGGCTTAATTTTTCTTCATTTTAATCCAAAAACCTATTTTTCTCAATAATTCAAGCATAAACTATGTAGTAGTTGAAGCAGCGGAAATTGCAAGATATTTGTCCTCGTTGTGCTGCTTTTTAAATGCAGCTGATAAATCAGCCGCTGTGGTCTTCAGCTGCCTAGTTCTCAAGGGAAGGGACAGCCTGTGCACAAGCAAGAATGCTGGAATTTTTCAGAACTACTTAAATATAGTTCCTTTACAGATTGTTTGTTATCTAGGGAAGTGTTATGTTTTACTGGTTTTGCTGGCAAGGTCTACAGATAAAAGAGCCTCTGTAAAGGAGCCTAGGGAAGCCTTGCTGACATGATTTTCCCACATATTTTCATGACTATAAGATCATCCGTAAAAGTGGGTCTCAAATACTTATAATACAATATACATTATTGGAAAAGTGGAAGTCTTAGTTGTACTATATTCAAAATACCTCTTATTTAGGAGCATGCTAACTGCCCAATGAACACATTTTTATGATAGCACTCATAAGAGTTCCTTGAATGTGTTTTTATTTTACTTGTGGAAAACCTGGTTTCTATTCTTCTGTCTTAAACTAAAAATAAATATTACATTTGAAATGGATTTTTTCTATTTATGTCATTATTTATTAAAAGTTGTTTTGGTTTTTTTTAATACTGCAGATTTCCAAATGGTATTTCTTTAAAATAGCACGGAATGGTAACAAATTAAGATACAACTGAATATATTATTGGATTTGATTTTCAAGTGTAACAAGTTTTGTGATATAATGCCAACAAATGAACAGTTCACCATGCTACAAGAATAACACAAAGATTCAGCAATTTTTCTCAGAGGGGGAAAAATATATATATATATATATATATATATATATATACACGTAATAGGAGGAAATTGGGGGATAGCCCCAAGAAGGATATATTCTCTGTAATAAAGGTCACCAAAAGACATTTGTGGTACAATTCATAGCATGAGCGTTGGAAATGTAATTGGCCTTTAAATAAACAATTTCTATCACATAAAGTGTAATCGGAGTTGTTTATTAGAATGTGTTGTTAGAATTGAGCTGAGCATACAAAAAATGAAAATTCTAATAATTATTATTGGCCTTTTATTTCCTATTTTTTGTATTGCGTAAGTGTGAGTATATGAACAATTTATGGCTAACCTGGATTTACTGAATTGTTTTCCTTAGGTTGGTTTGCTGGACCTTGAACTGAATCAACTGACCAAAGCCCTGTTTTTGGCTCTCGTTGCACTGTCAATTGTTATGGTAACCTTGCAAGGATTTGTGGGTCCATGGTACCGCAACCTTTTTCGGTTCCTCCTCCTGTTTTCCTACATTATCCCCATCAGGTATGTATAAGAACAAAAAGAAAACACAGATGTCTAATTTCACTGAATGCGGCTTTCTTGAAATTTATACTTGGTTCTCATTGTGAAGGAAATTGATCTTATCAGGAAGCTGAAGAAGAAGGTGCCAACAAATCTGCTGATTCTTGAAGGATCACTCTACAGAAAACAATACTGTTGTATTTTTTGTATAATGTTCATCTGCTGGAGTAATCAGGATATCTAATCCTTTTACTAACATACATTTATTAATAAGGATACAATCTGAGTATATTTGAGAAAACAATTTTAGAAAATGTGTATTTAAACAAACTATTTGATATATATTGGCATTTGTAACTTCTAATGCCTTTTTAATTATTTAAAATGTTCTTGTCTCACTGGCTAAAATACTGTATAAAAAGATTTTTTCCACTACTCTAATATATTTAATTTAAGCTTAATGACTGTATAATATTATGGTTCTTTTGCAACTAAAGGGCATTTTAACAGGTGTTAGATACTGTGACCAAGTAGAAACTTGCCCTGAATTAATTAGTTCATTAAACATGAGTACAGTATATTCAAATTGCAGATAAACTAGAACACTATGGTCTCCTACAGAAATGTAAGTTGTAACAAGAAGCCTTACACAGGTAAGAATATCTTCTACTTTTATAGAGCTTGCTTTTGCAAAAATGAGGAAACTCCCTCTACAGGTCAAGACAAAGATAGCTGCTAACTTTTAGATTGTAGTCATGTCCAAAACACAGAAATAAGTTCCTAAAGTTGTGGGCTCTCCTTACTAAAAACTAGGTAAATCTTCATTTCGTCCATTTAAAATTTTCAAGGGGAAAAATGTGCATTTTACAAGTGTTACTTGTTTGATACTCAATAAATATATCAACTGAAGAAATCTCAGACTTTTTTAAAGTACTTAAATAGCTTTGTAAGATGTCTGGAGTATAAAATGGAAAAGAATACAATAAGTAAGGGATATTGTATTTTCAGACTTTTGGAGGCTAGTGCAACTGTAACTAATAGAAAATTGGTCTTTTTTTAAAACAGAATGCATGTATTATTGATGATGTTTTTTAATAAGTCAATGAGAAATATTTAAGAGTGTATATCCGTATGTATGCACCTGCTTACCAATAAATAATCTCTTGGGGAAAAACTTTAAACCCAGGATCCTTATGCCCATTGGAGAAGGTCAGCACTGCTCTTGTTAGATTTATATGATACCTAAGGATGGAACTGAATTTTTAGGAATGGGACCTATATTTTTTTTGGTTTTTGTCTGTAGAGCTATAGGGCTGATCTTTCTCAAAGGTAGCATTAGAGATGCACAGAAAGATGTGGCTTTAAGCCAAACTATATATTACTTCATCAATGAGCAGGGATATACCACATTTGCTCCATGAAATGTGACATTACCCATGAAATTCAGGCAATGTTTTTGAAATCCATGGGGAAAAATTTATGGAACAGAAAATACTGGCTCCTCAGAGGGACCCAGCAGGTCCTCAGTGCACTGCAACAGCCCAGCAAGGGGAGGGTGCTGCCTGCTCAAAGGGCTGTGGACAATGATTCAGGAAAAGTGTGAGGTAGTGGTTATGCATATTGCAAGACAGTGATTCTTTATTTTATTACAAAAAAAGACCAACTCTAGAAGACCAGATGACCCCTCTCCACTGATTGGCTGCAAGAGCTGCCTGTCCTGTGGCTCTGCCCTTCTCCATTTATCAGCAGTGAGGGGTAGGGCTGCGTGGCAAAGAGCAGGGCCACATGACAGGCATCCTGTACCAGTCAGCAGTAAGGGGATGAGCCACTGGGATCTCTTCTGCAGTTGGGCATGATGGGGCCGCCACACTCCACCTGTAAAATGGCTGTCCAGGCCCATGTTCTCCCCCACAAACTCTGGAGGCACCCCCAACAAATTAGGTAGTTACCTATCAAGGAGTATATCAAATTGATTTATGCTCTGTTGCAAACAGATTTTGTGTTATGGATTTATTGGCACCTTTTAAACTGTTGCTTGTGTCAGAACTCCCTGTCGTTCCTTGTATGGTGTTGCTCTTTGACATGTATTAATTTTCTGTTACTTAATATTACAGAGTTAGCAAGTCTATCTGTAGAGGTAAAAAATGTTTATTTTTCGTAAGTGGTGGGGTGGGTTTATGTTACTGTGACATTCTCCAACCCCAGATGTGGCCAGAAGTGCCTTTAAGATACTCCTGGGATGTTCTCACATCTTCAGGGGTGCCCTTCTGCCCCAAACCCCTCTCTGACATCTGCTGTGACCATTGAGAGCAGATTGAGGTGCTCCAAAGGTCAGTTCCCTGACCAAAGACACCTCACCTTTACCTGCTTCTCCTGGGCCTTGCCAACTCTTAGAGGAGATTTAGCCAGCTAGAAGAATTGCACCTTTGTCCAGTCATGTGCTCAGAAAAGATGGACTCTCCTGCTAGAGAAGAGGCCTGCATGTATGGTTAAATACTCTGAAATTGCACTTACCCTGACAATAAGTAAGTTATAAAAGATAACAAAAAGATTTATTGTAAAAAAACCAAGAAAAAACATAAGAAATCAGTTACCATACAATGGGATATAGACAGAGATATAAGAACAAACAAGCAAGAGGAAATGACAGAACAATAAATTGTTCTTACCCTAAATCTTAAATTCAAGAATGTAGTTTCTACTCAGCCCGCTAGCTGAGGGGCTCCAGTGTTTCTCTAAGCCCTGGGGAAAAAACTAAAGATCCCGACTTGCTCTCATGGCAGAGCTTAAGTAGGGTTTCTTATCTGGCCATTTACATATATCACCTGTTAGATTCATGGGGAGCCACACTGTGTAACTTACTGCCCCTACCCCATGCATGTTTACAACACAAAATGTCTGTCCAGTTCTAATTATGCAAGAGAGGATATTTGCGTCCTTTCAGACTCAAAGATTACTAATCTAGTATCCTAAAGATAGTGTGTCTCACTTAATTTCCCCTCTGTGTCTTTCCAGGTGGTGTTCTTAGGGGTCTCTTCCTTTTGAAATGTTAATTCATCATGGCCTGGAAGGTCCTGTTGAGTAAACAAGCTCTCAGCTGTTACTTCCCTGCAGCCATTTAGGCTTGGAGTCTCTCCCAATATACAATCCTGGCCCTACTATAAAAAATACATTTCACATTCATATAAACATAAGGACGATAGAGCTAAATACAGCTTGGCACTACCTATGTGTAGAGACTATGTATGCTACATCAGTAAAACAAACTCAAGAAAATGTACCTGATATCCCACGAACTCTCTAAAACATTTTAGGTTCCTAACAGTTGCCCTCATCTGTCTTTGAACAGGGCAAATTAAGAGTTTAGAGGGGACTATTTGCCAGGGTTCACTAAATTCTTTAATAAGAACCATGGTTTTAAATCTAAGTTTATTAAAATAAATAGAGGGTAGATATAACTTGTTACTGGATGCAGCTGAATTAGGATGGAACACATACCTAACTCCTGATTGATACAACTTTATAGCAGTTCCATCCCTGCCAATAAAAAGATATTAAAACCAAGGGAGAGTCTCCTTATTCCAGAGTAAGGGGTCCCATCTATTTTAGTAATATTATGCAGTGTTTTGCATAATTTCATGACCTGAAGAGGAACATTCTTCTAATTCTTCCACTCGCATCTCTAGTCCTGCAAGACCACCTATATTAACTGCTCCTTGAGCAACAAAATAGCAGGACTTATTGCACTATTTTCTGTGTATTGGTTTTGCCCATGTTTTGAATGAAATGTTTTAATTAGTTTTGACTACTTTCTGCTTGTATAATAGCAATTAGTTTTATCAAACATTGGAGGTTAATATCAAAAGAAGTGATATTAGAAAAGATATACTGGATCCAAAATGTGACATTTTGGTATCTAAAAGGAGAGTGAATAGGTATCTAGCAGAAAATATACTTTCTTCAAGAGCCAGTCTATTTCTAGACTGACTTCTGTTTAAATTGAGTCAGCCTTGTACAAGGTCACTACCCACTCTATCAACGAAATAAACAACTTGGATCATACTGTTGTTCAAATGTCACTACACTTCTTTACCTCCCATCAGGATGTTAGGCATAGAGGGTAAAGATTTGACCTATTCTCAAGATTGTACGTGAACTGTAAACCATCTGGGATAGGAATTGCCAGAATAATGATAATGAAACACCAGGAGTTGTCTCCTCTCACTGTTGGATGCTTCTAAAACAGTTATGAGGGGGAAAATAATTGAGCTCTTCTCCACAGGTAAAGGAAATCAGTTGCGGGGAAAAAATCAGCTGTTTCAGGCAGAGTCTATCCATACTAGAAACTGCATTAGTTTCATGGAGACTTGAGCCAAACTTTAAATTTGGGGAGCAGGAGAGAGATTGGGAAAAGTGTTTCATCATCCCAAACACTAAAGATGTTGCCCTAACTAGAGTAGGAAACAGGTCGTTCACAAACTGAATGTTGAATGAGTTTTCCCAAGCCCTGTATTGACCCCTAAATTGATTTAATGAGCTGACATTAAAAATGCTATTTATTTCTCTGGAGTCATTATGAACATTGAAGCACATGTGCTAAATAGAGACTTTAGTTGATATGCATTTTCTATCACTTTCTGTAAAATAGTGTCTGCACCTGTGCTGTTGTCCTTACGTGAAGCCATTATTACACAAGTACATGGGAAAAAATCCATCCTATGAATGTGCCTCCACCATGGCTGTATTGTTGTTGAGATCATAGTTGAAGTTCCAGTCTCACGTGCCATATAATGGGCCAGTGATGTTCATTTGGATATTTTAATAATTAGGACCCTTCCATTTGATAATCTGTTTATCATGCTGCTGCAAGGCAGTTGGCAAGAACAGTGATTTTCTTTACCAATAGTGGTCCATGTATCATCTAAATGAGGGAAGATGCCAAAGTAAGGTTTTAGTTCTGTCTTTTATGACAAGCTCTCTTTATGCTTATAAACAGACTAGATACTGTCCACTAGGTTTCTGAAATTATGATTAAGTTCATAGAAAGTTTTGTGACAAGAATTTTTAATGTACTTGGATGCCTCAAATTTCACTGATCCTTGTGAAATCTGAGTTTGGACCTCAGCATGGCACTAATAGCCTTTTATTCTCCCTTGATCCAAGGCTCTTGATGTCTTCAATCCCAAGGTGATTTTTGACTTGCGTGTACTCTCGAAGTGGGAGGAGATAAATCTGTGCTTGACAGACTGACCATCTTTTGCTGTTGGCTTTAGGCTGTTGGTTTTAGTTTAGTCTTACAAACAGTGCTTTTGTAGCATTCCATACGGTTTCATCATGTCTGTTTCCTGTCAGGTAATCGTGAAATAGTGATGATTGGAAAGACTGGACACACAACTTGCTGGGGTTATTTGACCCCAGCAGTCTTTCCTGCCCAGAGCAGGGAGGCTGGACCCAATGATCTCATTAGGTCCCTTCCAGCCTTAAACTTCTGAGAGTCTGTGAATCATGCAGCAGTGTCTAGGAATATACTTTTCATCTCCATTTGGTCAGAAGATTGTTTCCTTTGAGTGTAGACCGTATTTCATAATTCATGCTTTGCGTTATTTTCAGATTTAGACTAGTATGTAGGACTTTGCCTTAAAACCTGAAAACAAGAATTTGGTGCAGTGTAAAGCAATTTGCATATACTTTGGTGCTTGGTGATCCATGTTTCCAGGTAGAATTTGCAATGTTGGTTTTGACCTGTAGAATCCTACATGCCATGGGGCCTCCTGGAAAAGGCTCACTCTCTGACTCTCTCACACTGTGGCACAGAAAACTCAAAAGGCTCCAAAAACTCCTCGTGGTCTTCTGGAATAGGCATCTCTAACTCCAGTGGACTATCCTGTACCTGCCCACCAGCAAGATGGGTCAAGGAAAGATGGGGAACTCAAGGGCTCTGGTTGCCCTAACATATCCAACAGTCCACCCTTCAAAGCAGGAAACAATCCACTCTTGATGTCTAGCAGGAAAACCACCAGTCGTCTGCTGCTTCCTTAGAGAATGCATTCAGGGAAGGTTACTCCCTTGAAAAAGTTATTAGGTTTCTTGATGAAGAAGGGGATTCTAGAAAGTTGAGCCAAGCACCTGAATGGTTCCCTAAGTATAAACTTTTCCAAGCTTCAGCTCAAAGTACAAAAAAGCAGCTGTGAGTTATGGAAGCAACAAAATAGCATGCTTTTAGACCTAAAAAAGTTAACACAGCACTTTGATGGGATAATCAAAAAGAAAATGAAGATGACAGCTCGAAAGAGGAACTTGTTAGTAGAGAACAAACCCCTTGACTGCCAAGATCAACTTTCTGGGCTACTTTCTGACTCATAGCTTTCTTTCCTCTCTTTCTTTGCTGTCAACATCTCAAACCTCTCGCAGTGCTGACCTTTACCCTTGGTTCACTCAACATACATGGATGCAGGAACCCCAGAAAGCAGCTTTCTTTGTGTTCCTGAACCAGAAATGGTTAGACATCACTTTCTTACAAGAGATACATGCAAATGGAACCAATGCAGCAGACTGGCACGCTGCCTGAAGGAGAAGAATCTTCCTAAGCCATGGCACAATTTCCACTATGAGTATTGCCATCCTCTTCTCACCAAAACCAAGAATGGTTACAGTGGTCACCCAGAAAATCATTCCTGCTCACCTATTAAATGCCTGAGCCACTTTGGAGCACATCATCCTAATTAATAACTATGCACCCAACAAGGGCAGGGCAAGGAAGGGATGCACTTTTTCAGAATGCTGGATGACCTTTTACAGACTATAGCCAATGACAATGGCCTCCTGAATGGGGGGGGGAGAAAGAGGGGGCATGAGTCACCCTTGTTTGACAGCTACAGAACTGTACAGGCAGCAAGGCTATTAAACATGTGGCTGAATCTCCATCATAGCATGAAGCAGTACACGTGGGTGAAGGCAACCACTGATATGTTCTTCCTGCCTTGCCTGAATCAGCTGTATATTACTGAGCACCACCTGACTCTGCTGTGCTGCAGCCATTCCATGCCATCAGGGCTCTCAGATCATAGTCTGGCCTGGTGTCAGCTGGGTTTTCCTGACTTAATTCACAACTGAGCAGTCTACTAGTATCTCAGTGGTTAGCCTCTTGTAGGATGCCCAGTTTTGACACTTCTTCACATACCTGTGGCAGACCTGGACAGCCTCAGGAAGTAACTTTCCCTTCCTGGAAACAGTAGTGGGAAAGTACAAATCAAGATTTTTTGTGAACAGTACACACATCAGGCAACCCAAGACCACTACCATAATGTGCAAAAACTAAAGGAAAACATTGTAGAATTTGAGACTGCCCTGAGGGATGCTGGTAATGACCGTGGACTGCATGAGAGTCAAACTTCAGAAGAAGCACTTATGTGAATTGGTAAAGGGCTGAGCCCACATCCAAGAACTTAGAGACTGATAGCCCACCTTGATTGTTTTCCAGCCAAGAGAAAAAGTATGCAGAACAAAATCACCTGACACATTACAACCCTGTCGGATTAGGTGCTCACAGACCCTGCCAAGATCTAAGAGCATGCCTATAGCTCCTACACAGAGTTGTTTGCAGCTGAGACTGCCTTCCCAGAGGCTATTCAACAGCTGCACATCAGCTCTGCACATCTGAGGCCGATAAGCTGAAACAGGAGCTATCCCTGGCAGAACCGACTGCTGCTGTTGAAGACCTCACCACAGGGAAGGTACCAACTCTTGATGGATTACCCATCAGATTCTGCAAGACCTTTTGGCCTCTCCTGGGCTCAGACCTCATGCGTGTCTTCCAGTAGAGCCTTGAATATAGGATCTTTCCAGTCAGTTACTGGCAAGCAGTCCTCATGCTGCTGTCCAAGAAGGGGGATCCCAGTAACATTAAGAACTGGCAACTAGTGTCACTCCTGTGTACCAGTTACAAAATACTGACCAAAGCCCTGGGTCAACTGGCTCAAAATGGTCCTGGCTTCTGTTGTAGGCCCTGAAAAGAGTTACTATGCATCTGGCAGAGCCATCCAAGACAGCCTATTTCAGCTACATGATCTGCTAGCAGCCATAGAACTCTCTGATCACATTGGCCTTGTCTCCCTGAATCAAGAAAAAGCCTTTGAAAAGGTCAACCAATTGGAACTCTAGAAGCATTTGATTTTAGGCCTGTCTTCACCTTAACCAGCTGACTCCTGTACCAGAACATGTCTAGCCTCCTGAAGGTGAACAGAGAGCTATGTGCCCCATTCCCAGCATGCAGGGGAATCCCACAGGGCTGACCTCTCTTAGGAATGCTCTGTGCCCTAACTACTGAGTCACTGCTCCACATGCTGTCACAGCACCTGATGGGCCTGGCCTTCCAACAGGCTGCAGCTCCAAACCACTGCCCTTCCCCCCCAGGTAAGGTGACAGCTTTTGCCAGTCATGCATGACTTTTTGTGATCAGTGAGGATAATGTCCAATCCCTGATGGAGTGTCAACAAGCCTATAAGTGTACCTCTACAGCTCGTATCATTGGGCCAAGTGGGACACATTTCTTTTGGGCACCTGTGCTGATGCTCAGCCCCCAGATTTGCCAGGGGGCCTGTCCTGGTTCTGTGATGGCTACAAAGCACTGGGCATTGTCCTAAACCCTGGTCCATAACTTAGCCTTGCAGCAAGGGACACCGAGTCTTGCCTCTTCTACATCTTTCCATCTAAAGCCCAGGTAACTGAGAAAGAGAAGAATTTAATATTTATAAAGCATCTCAGTCTTCCAAGTCTGACATATCGGGACTTTTCATGCCCAGAAGTAAATGCAAAATCTGCTAAATGCACATTTTAAATGTGTTCCACTGAAAAATAGAACTTCTGGATAATAGAAAGTTCCCACTCAGTGACAATCACCCCTTAAATCCCTCTTCTGTTCACGTCCTGGATAGTATCCAATATATACTTCAGGCAAGTGTCTGAACAGAAGCACAGCATCCTGCAGGGGGCATTCTCTCAGAGCTTTGTAGCCCACAGGAGCCTCCCTAGTCATTTGCTGCTGCTGTTGTGTCCCATTACCAGCCTGCAACTCTGCTGGGTTGCAGATAGGCAGGCTATAGTTCTTTGGGGTCAGTGCCAGGATTGGGCCTGGGGGGAGCCATCCACAGTAAGACTTGGGGGGTGGGGTTGGGAGGCCGGCATGCTGTGGTTTGGGGTGCAGTTGGGGGTACCACGGTGTGGGTACCTCTGCGGTGCAGGCAAAGTGGTGTCAAACCATCAAGAAGCTGCAGATTATCTGCAAGCTTTTTACTAACCTAACTTTTTTACTATGGTTCGTCTTAAACTCCTAAATTTGAACCTGGCCCTTCTCTGTCCATCAATGCATGCCTCTCTAGCCTCTTTCTGATGAGAGATCTTCAGTCAAGCTTCTGATCACTTAGGTTTTTCTTTTCTTTTTTTCTTTAGCAGATGGCTGAATTTTTTTACAGGCTTGACACACAGGTGTTTTTTAGCTTGTTTTTTAAGGACTGTCTGTAACAAGCCTAAAAAATCCTCCCCCTGACCTTTGGTCTTCACTTCAGCTGGGCCATTAAGTTGCATTCAGTAGACCACTACTATGGGAAATGAGTAGGCAAGATGCTCCAAAGCGCATGATTAATATAATTTATTGCACAGATATGTACTGTTGGCAGCCCTGCTCCCCTTCTAGGTTTCTGTTTTCTTATAATTTAGAAGGGGAAAAAACTAAACTTTTGTAACTTGCTGATGTAACAAAAAATGACAGCTGTTTGAAGCTGTTCCAAAATCTGTGATACTAGTAGTAGTATTACTATGGGAACTAAATTAATGAGTAGACTATGTAAAAGGAGTTCAGAGGTGCATGACAATTGTTTGTGGAGCATTTAGCACATTTTTTATTGTAGCATAACACAAATTACAGCACCACACACTTTAACTGTAAACTTACCAACTTCACGTTTTTTAAACTATTGAAGAGTTGGTCTAATAAAAGAGTTGGTCTAATAAAAGATATTGGATTTACCCAAAGAACCTTGTCCACTTATGTCGTTAGACCAGTGCAACTACAACCTACACCCCTTAAATTATTGAAGTAATTCAGAGAGAGCACAATACTGTAATAAATATGGTGATGCCCATTCTTGAGTATCCAGTAGTTTGCAGCCTAGGGCTTTATGACATAGTTTTCCTTTCTTTCTCTTCCTCTGTTGCTTCCTTTTTCCCCACTTCTGTATCCCCCTCCCATGTGTCTCTTTAGCCCTCTTTAGTCCTTCTTCAGCCTTCCACCTCTTCAACCTTCCTTCTCTTATTTTTGTCTCCTTTCTTGCCACTCACCTATTTTTATATGTTCCTTTCACTCCTGTTTTCCCTTAACCTTCCCCATTCAGGTATGTATTCTGGTTCAGGTATGTATTCTGCCTCCATTTTAATCCCTTCCCTGCTTGTCAGGCTGGAGAATGGCTATGGAGCTGCTCATCTTGTTCTTCTCTTGCTGCTTAAGTGGACTTTGTTGCAAACTCTCTTACAAACTTCTTCTGGCTTCTGTCTAGCAGCAGGGGTTAATGAGAATACTTGTGCTTAGGGTAGGTGGGTGGGTCTGCCATCAGGCCTAAACCTAGACTTGATGCAGATCTGCTGCTAGCATTCCCTGGCATTGTTTGAAGAAGCTAATGTACATTTTGCTACCATGGTTCAGATGCAGTGATTTATCATTTCAGTTTTCCCTTTAACTTTTCCGTACCAGGCAATCCCATTTCATACCATAATGTGGCTTTCTGTAAGGTTTACTATAGCTGGATTTTGTGTCAGGATGCATTGATGGAACTTGTTTTCCTCAGCTAGTGTGGAATGAAAAGTTCCATTCCCATTGTCCATTCTTCCTTTACCTTTGCCAAAAGCCTTGACCATTTGCTGAGTTATAAACAAGAAACTATCTCCAGATTTCTTCTGTCATCTTTTGTAGTGTAGATATGCATTCCAATATAAAAATTAGTGTCTCACTGAAAGTTCTGAAAAACACTAAATTTAAATTTTATATCAAAATAAAACAGTGGGAAAAAAAATGGGCTGCTGGTAATATATTCAGTGTTTGTATTTGCTTAAATTAAAAATAGAGATTTCCATTTGTCTGCCCCAGAATCTACACAGTTTGATGCATTGAACTTCCATAGAAACCAGCTAATTTGCCATAGGATTTATTCTGGGTTCTCATTCCCACCCTCTGAGTTGCTGGAAAAGAAACAGAAGATGCACTAGTACATAGGATAACTAGGAGTAATGGACATAACAAAAGGAAAACTATGGCTGAATATAAATGGATAATGATAATGAGATCTACGGGACTGGTGGAAATTCATAACAAGGCTAGGAATAGCATAGAACATGCAGTGCACACATAATCCTATATTTGCAATGGATAGACTATATTGCTTATTACAACTATTCCATTTCTTAGTTTTGTATTTAGTTTTGGTACAGGAGGTTAGACTCTGTGGCTTGGTACAGACATTCAAAAAGCCCAAGATGGAATCGGGTTTCTGTAAGCAGTGTAGTTTAGATTGGTAGTGAGCAGAACATAAATTCGCCTTTTGGTGGAGGGGGAGGGGTGTGCAAATCTTAGACTGGATTCCACTGTTTTTAAATCAGTCAGTGTGCTGACCTTCTGTTCTGTTATGGGTATAGACTGGTTTTGTGTGACAAATTTCTGTTCTGTTATAGGTATAGACTGGTTTCCAGTCACTTCTACTGGTAAAAGCATAATGTCTATACCTGGCCTGTTGCATTAAATTTACTTCATTGTACACAGTGACAACAAATACATCACTGAGATTCTGAATGAGATCATTAATCCATTGTTATTACAATGTTAAAATAAAATTAAACATTTGCCCCAGGATACTGGTACTTTCCTGTTAGGGCAGTCATTTTAGCACAATGAGTATCACCAAGCACAGTTTTCCTGCTGCCAGAAGATTGTAATCTTATTATGTTCTATAGGTTTTTCAGATACTGCCTGTGTGATATAATATCGCTTAGTAGTAATAGCAGTCTTTTACCTTTCCTTTGCTCTTCAAATCACAAAATTATTGTCCTTACACTTTCTGGTTGAAATTTTCAAAGCAGTCTAGAAGATTGACACATTTTCCTTTAAAATTAATGGAAGCAATATGTCTAAACCCCCTAAACTGCTTTGAAAATGTCAAAATCTGTCTCTCCTGTCCTGTACTCTCCTCTAACATTCATCTCCATTGGTCAGACTTTTCAGCCATGTAGAATCTAAAACCATTTATGAGTGTCATTAATATTCAGGAATTTTCTTTCATTTATCAACCTGCCTGTCCAATTCAGAAAGCCTATGATCTCATAGCATTAGCACTACTAAACCTGTTAGGGACAAAGTCTTACTTGTTGGCTGTATTTGCTATGTGGATTGACTACCAGTCTTTCTTCACCCAGATTCTGTCCCTGGAATTAACTCTTTTTGCATTTTAGGCATATTGTAGAAAATCAGAAAAAGGAGATGCAAGGTGCATCTTGCTATCCTCAGCAGTATCTCATCACTTCCTAAGGTTATATGTAGCTGACCATATTGAAATCCTGGAAATCCAGGACATCATCCAGGAAACCCAGGACACTGGCCCTCTACCCCCACACTCTCACAAGTTGGTGGGGACAGGGCTGAACGACAGTTAGGCAGCAGTGCCTGCCTGTCCACCTGGAAGGCATTCTGCATTGCTCTGACTCCTGGCCAGACTGTGGCCCACACCCCTACATTTCCA
Organism: Crocodylus porosus; assembly: GCF_001723895.1. Classification (NCBI taxonomy): domain Eukaryota; kingdom Metazoa; phylum Chordata; order Crocodylia; family Crocodylidae; genus Crocodylus; species Crocodylus porosus. The sequence continues at coordinate 163,860,025 of NW_017728886.1, read as the reverse complement.
GAATGCTCACTATAATTCCCAACATCCAGCTGGGGCCAGCCTCTGAAATCCAGGACTGTCCTGGTTAAAATGGGACATATGGTCACCCTACTTCATAGATTTCATAGACATTAGGGCTGGAAGGGACCTCAGAAGATCATCAAGTCCAGCCCCCTGCCCCAGGAGCAGGAAGTCAGCAAGGGTCATAGGATCCCAGCAAGGTAGGCATCCAAATGTTTCTTAAAAGAATCCAGAGTAGTTGCTCTGGACCACCTCTGGAGGCAGTCTGTTCCAGGCCTTGGGGGCTCAGACAGTAAAGTTTTTCCTCATGTCCAGCCTAAAACAGTCTTGGAGGAGTTTATGACATTTTGACCTTTTCATCCCGTGGGAGCGTTGTGTTGAACAGGCATTCCCCCAGAATCCAGATCCTGATGTGTACACCCCTTGTATACTTATAGGCAACCACTAAGTCATGCCTGAGCCAGTGCTTTTCCAGGCTAAAGAGTCCCATGACTCTCAGCCTCTCATCATAAGGCCTGTTCTCTTGCCCTCGGATCATACACACAGCTCTCTGGACTGTCTGTGGCTTCTCCACATCCTTTTTAAATTGTAGAGCCCAGAATTTTGATGCAGTACTCTAGCTGTGGCCTCTCCAAGGCCAAGTACAGTGAGAGGATGACATCCTGGGATTTGCTTGAGAAGCACCTGTGGATGCAAGCCAGAGTTTTGTCCAGTTTACCAGCTGCAACATCGTATTGGTGGTTCATGTTCATCTTGTGGTCAGTCATGACACCCAAGTTCCTTTCGTCCACGGTGCTAGCAAGCGTAGCACTGCCAAGCCTGTGAATGTGATTTGGGGGTTTTTTTCCCCTAGGGTGGAGTACTTTGCATTTTTCCATATTGAACGTCATCAGGTTTTTATCCACCAATTTTCTGAGCCTGTCAAGGTTGGCCTGGATCGCCAGCCTATCCTCAGGTGTGGATGCTTTACCCCAAAGTTTGGTGTCATCAGCAAACTTGGCCTGACCACTCCTGACACCAATTACCCACATCATTCATAAAGATGTTAAAGAGCATAGGTCCAAGGACGGAGCCTTGGGGAACACTACTGGTCACGGAGCACCATGATAATTCACTTCTATCAATTATCATTCTCTGGGTCTGACCTCAGAGCCAATTCCCCAGCCATCGGACTGTGATATAGCCAAGGGCGCAGTTGGCCAGTTTTTGCATGAGGAGATCATGGGACACCAGATCAAAGACTTTTTTAAAGTCCAGATATATGACGTCAATCTCGTCTCCCTTGTCCAGGTGATATGTCACCTGGTCATAGAAGGAGATGAGATTGGTCAGGCAATACCCACCTGCAACAAATCTGTGCTGGCTGTCCCTCAGGATGTTACCATCAGCCAGTTTGTCAAGAATGGTCTCTTTGATAATTTTTTCCAAGGTTTTCCCAGGGATAGATGTCAGGCTGATAGGCCTGTTGTTCCCCGGATCTACTTTCTTCCCTTTCTTGAAGATAGGCACCACACTGACCATTTGTGGCATGATAAAAGGTACAGACCCCTGTTTGTTTTCATTTTGTGTCACTATAATAATTTTTATTGCAGGCCAAAGGTGACATCTGTTTTTGCCCTCAGAATCCAGCAAGAGAAGCAAGCAATAGATCAGACAAAGCTATTGTGTTTATTCTTCCCTGGGATATACAGGCAGCTGCAATAGAGGATGTGGTGAGCCACTGCAGTAGATAAGGGACAACAAATCTTATAGTGTAGACGCATATAACAATGAACTGTTCCAAAATGGCACTAATTGGGAACTGGTTCATAATTGCATGAAATGCTGCGGTTCTGACACTGAATGAGGGAGTGAGCACCCAGTCCAGCATGCCTTACAGTGGGCAGCTAGGAGAGTGTTTATACCCATGCTTGTGGATTTCCATGGGTAAGTGACATTGGCTGGGGGCTTTGTTACTTTTCTGCTTTCCCTTGTTTTCTAAACATGAGCTCGGTAAACTTCAGTACGCTGCAAATGATCAAAGTGTGCAATGTGCTTGCTTGACTTGGGGAGTAGATGAAGTGTTTGGACCCATGCTTTTTGATTCTCAAAGGTTGGGGGGGCATGATAAGGGCTGCAGTCAAGGGGGAGTGAGAACACAGCTCGTTACTAGAAAGATAGCTGTTATTAACAAAGTGTTATAAGGGAGCACATCAATTTTTAAAAAGAAGTGCCAACAAAAGGGGGAAAAAGTGGTTGGGGACAACAGAGTAAAGGCTGTGTATCAGAGTAGCCAGCTGCATCCATGTATGTGGGTGTAAGGAATAATGTAATGTGGGATGTCTGGAGGGTGGAACAAACCCATGCTTAGAATGCTTGTTGTCCACACACAACACTGAACAGTTCAAAGTGAACCGGTTCAGGATTAGTACTTCATTTTCCAGGTATATTTTTTTAATAATAGACAGGTTTAAACCAGTTTAACTGGCTTGTATTTCTGTGCACTTGAGGTTTAAATCACATTTAAACCATTCTAAATGTTCTGTGCCCATGATCTTAGAGTGCTTCATAGATTTCGTAGACATTAGGGCTGGAAGGGACCTCGGGAGATCATCGAGTCCAGCCCCCTACCCAAAGGGCAGGAAGTCAGCTGGGGTCATAGGATCCCAGCAAGATAAGCATCCAATTTATTCTTAAAAGTGTTCAATGTAGGTGCTTGAACCACCTCCGATGGCAGGCTGTTCCAGACTTTGGGGGCTCGGACAGTAAAGAAATTCTTCCTTATGTCCAGCCTGAAACAATCTTGCAGTAGTTTATAACCGTTTGACTTAGTCATCCCTTGGGCCGCTGTGGTGAACAAGAATTCCCCCAGAAACTGGTGGTCACCCCGATCAACTTATAGGTGGCCATCAGATCACCCCTGAGCCTGTGCTTTTCCAGGCTACAGAGCCCCATGGCTCTCAGCCTGTCGTTGTAAGATCTGTTCTCCTGACCTCTGATCACACGCGTGGCTCTTCTCTGGACTCTCTCAAGCTTCTCCACATTCTTTTTGAATTGCAGAGCCCAAAACTGGACACAATACTCAAGCTGCGGCCTCACCAAGGCTGAGTACAAGGGGAGAATGATATCCTGGGATTTGCTTGAGAAGCATCTATGGATGCAAGCCAGCTTTTTGGTCACTTTACTAGCTGCAGCCATCTCATTGCAGGCTCATGTTCATCTTGTGGTCAGTGATGACCCCCAAGTCATGGGAGGGGGTTAACCCTTAGAGAGTGGGAGGTGGTGTCTGAGTGCCAGCCGGGCTGGGTCTCACCCTGCCCAGACCCCTACTTTGCCCAGCCCCCAGGGAGGCACGTGAACAGGCTGTGCAAACAGGCGTGCTTGTCTGCCGGCGCGTGAGTTAGCACAGAGTTCGCACAGGAGGGTGCGCAGGAGGGCCTAAGGCCCTGCCTGTGAGTACTCTAGGGTAGACAGCCCCAGCCAGCCTACCAGTGGCATGACACGGATGGGCACATTCTGCGGCCTCCCCCCCGCCCCCTATCAGGCACCTCAGAGATGGCCACCCAGACGGAGCCCGTGGTTCCAGGCTCCATGCAGACAGAGCCTCTGGCTCTTGGCTGCGGGGGCTGCCTGTCCCTTTTTCAGGCTCTGGGGCCTGGGAGCATGGCCACCTCACCGTGTGGGGTCTGCTCCCTTTTGGGGTCTCTGGCGTGCCAGCTGGAGGAGTGCCAGGCCACAGTCCAGAGACTGCGTGCCATCAGGGACTGTGAGCAGGAGATAGACTCCTGCTGCCAGGCCCTTCTCCCCCGGGAGCTGGAGGGTAGACCACTGTCTCCCTCCAGGACAAAGGAGGACTCCGGGACCTCCCCTTCTGTCCAGTCAGGGGCATGGACCAAGGTGGTCAAGGGCCCTAAGGCCCGCCACACCAAGACCCCTGCCCTGCCAGAGCTTAGCAACAGGTATGAACCTCTTGCTGCTCCAGCAGAGCCTGCTGAGTTGCCAGCTCCTGCAGGCAACACAGGCTCAACTGGAGCTACTGACCCCGTTCTCCCCAAGACCAAACAAAACGTGTTGTTGTGAGAGACTCCATCCTGAGAGGAAATGAGGGGGTGATCTCCCACACCGACCCCTTACCCAGGGAAGTCTTCTGCTTCCCAGGAGCCCGCATCTGAGACATTGCGGAGAGGATCCCTAAGTTCCACTAGCCAGTACCAGGTTGAGCAGCACTTCCACATTCCATCAAAGTTTTACCTGTGAGTTCAAGGAAAATGAAAAAGACAACTGGGGAAGAGGTAGATGACGAGCTGACTGAACTTTTCAGTTTAAGTATGGAAGTGTGCTCAGAAACGCACCTTCCTTTCATAGTCAGATACACAGGTCCTTCCCAGTTTCCCTTGATGGGAAAAGGCTGTATATCTTTACAACCAAAAATAACTTTGTATCATCTTTTCACCTCACTAGGATTTAGGGTGATTCAGGAAAAGTCCATCTGCACTTTAATGCACAGATTTTCTTTCATAGAAACATCTAAAGCACTTATCAGTAACAACTATACTCTTCTAGACACAAGTACCAATGCCCTATAAAAATATTCTTATGCCATACTTGTAACTGTTTGCGATTTCTAGAGTTGTGACTTTTGCCACTCAAAAAAAAAAAAATCCATTCAACCATTTTCTCTAAAATATGCTAAACTCTGAAAACTTATCATTTGCACATGTAGAAATAAACATAAGAAGAAATCAGTTTACTTGAAAGGTGATCTAAGTGAATTAGAGTCTGCATTCAGATGTATAATAATATGGCTGAAAAACCAAGGAGTGTTTTCTACTAAATCAATGGGATCTGCAGCAGCCATAGGCTACTTGTGGTCTGTCTTTCTCACAGATGGTGCAAATACATAACAATTGAACTGTTCCATGAGATGCATATGGCTGTATCATGAAGTCCCATTCATATTTTTACAAACTGCTACATTCTCAACCTGCAAGTGTACTTTGGCCATCAGGTGCCGATTTTAGAAACAGTTTCACAATTTTCTACTTGAGTAATTATTTCTCAGCTGCCCTCCTAGGGCTTTAACTGCTACCTGTACTACAACCTTCTATTATCTGTACCGAGGTTATATGCTTCCCTTCGAAAATTGCCTATGTCAAAGTTACTAGCTGTGTGTAATCACTTTCTGTTTTTGCATAAAGTAGAAATATTTATGGATGTATGAAAAATGTTGCATTTACTTGCCATATGTTTTTCACACTTGTGTGTTCTCACGTTGTCTCTGGCACACTTCATGCAAATGTGCCAGAGAGAATATGCACAGGAAAAGTTTTTAGAAAAATATAGCAAAATATGAAGCAGGATTAACAAATCAATAATTTCCTTGCATACAGGAATGAAGGGTAGATTCTGTGATTTTTTTTTTTTTTTTTTAAGCTTCCATTTAGTTAATTGAAAGAGAACTAAATAAGAAAACTATATAATGAACTAATGGGGAACATAAAATAGGGTTGGGATAAATTTATATTCAAATGGGAGATTTAAATAACGAAATAGAGGCAGGCATTTTTTAGCAAAAAAAGGGGGAGTTTGACTATTTTCTCGAGGTTAAGGGGATATGAAGTGTAGGTCAATTTGTATTTCTCAATTTTATAAAGTCAAGCCAAGTAAGATAATATGATAACATGACTGTGTTTCAAATTTGTTTTCCTTCTTCTTGGTCTGAGTCTATTATTACTTACTAAAATCTGTAAGGATTTATAAGTACTACGTAAACTGTTAAAGTTTAGGATCTGGTGGCTGCAACTTTTGAAGACTGTTAACTTCACAAACATGTCAAACATGTCTTTGGTTGTTTAGAATCTGTTGGATACTCTATTATTTTTCTCTGAAAATTTGTTGTTTCAAAATAACTATACAGATTTTGCAGTTCATTCATATCAAATGTGTAGGAGTATGGGTTATTGTTTTAAAGGCATTGTTTTGGACTGCATCAGAACTAGATATTCTCCAGCATCTCTTTTACCAGGAATGATCTATATTTAAGATTGCCTCGCAGTTACTTAAGGTGTGGACAGGTTATGTTACTAAGTGCTGAGATGCTCTGTAGCACTCCAGAAACATAGTTTTATGGAGGTGTACATGCATACAAGCCCTCTGGCTGGAGAGTTAAAAAGCTGCCTCAAAAGAATACTGTCCAGCCAGAGGTCATAGGAACTGCTTCTTTGCTCCCATCATCCACCCCCACCCTGACTCCCACAGCAAAAAGGCTGTCTCAAATTGATATCACATGGGAATCAGCTAGAGGCTGCTGAAAGGGAAAAACCCCAGGTCATCTGCAGGGGTGACAGGGTATGCTCATCTCACCTTTGCAGGTAAATTGGGACTTGTGCTGTCAGCCAAGATGGCTCTCTTAAGACTGGTACCAGGGCAGCATCAGTGGCCATGACAGCCCCATGTCAGGGAATTCACAAGAACTGTCAAACAGCCCACAGCTGCTGTGGGAGGGAGACACATGGCCTCTTGCCCACCAGCCCTGCTGCCAAACCAGGTATTCCTGTGACAGTAGGATGAGCCAGCACAGCCCCTTTTCCTGGGCTTCCTGTGGGGCAGGCAGCTTTTTATGTGGTTCCTATTGGGCTCTTCTCCATGATGCTTACCCCTCAGGAACAGGACTATTTTGGGGGTTTCTGTGGGGTGAAGAGTAGGTCTTGTTGCTGCTGCCTGCCCCGCAGGAAAGGGGCTCTTTCCTGGAAGAGGCACCACAGCTGCCGCAGGAACGCAGCCATTTCCTAGTGTGCCTGCAGCAGCAGTAACAGCTCCTCCTGCTGCTGCTACCACCACCACAAGAAAGGCAGCTCTTGCTGCCCCACACAGTGGGCACAGCAGGGTCCCATCAGGGTCCTTTAATAGGAGGAGGGAGGGAGACCAGATGACTGGAGGATGCTGGGAGTCTCAGAAACCCCTATGTAAGCATTACGTTGAGTCATACAAAACGTATCCCCACCAAGAAGTTCCTCATTGAAAGTGCTTGTATTTTATTGATCTTTCAGAAATTTTGTAATGCTACAAACAGCTTGAGCAACTGTCACTTGCTTTTTGTAGCACTACAAGGGTATGCTTAGCAGTACAAATGTAACACCTGTCCACATAGCTTTAAATATTTCCTGATTGTGGTGATATTTCTTTCCTCCTTTCTTTCTGTCTTAAACATGGAGTTTCTTCTGGGTTGTTTTTTTTCTTATACACAGAAGAACTCGTTGTAAAGAACTTCTTCACTATGAAAGTTCGAATAAGAATATCAATGCTAAAGCAAATTCAGATCTGATGTAATCAGGTATAACCACTTTGGGTCAGCATATCTGTTCTCGCTTGTGGTATTAGATGTTAATTTGCTTTCCTCCTTGCACTTCAACTGTTGTGTTTTAGACTTGGAGGTTTCTTGTACATGCCACAGGGGTTTAATTCAGTTTAGTTCTCCCTAAATTGAAATGGTGGGTTTTTAAAAACACCGCTTCAATTTAGGAAGAATTAAATTGAACTAAACCCCTGTGGCCTGATCCCTTACCTTCCTCTTCAGCAACAGTGGGGGAGGGGAAGGGGGAGGAGGGCGAGCTGCCAGGAGGCCAAGCGGACCCTAAGCTGCACAGGGCCCCACCAGGCGACACCTGCCTGCTGGCACCCAGCCTGGGCAGTCCCAGGGCGTGCCACAGAGGGAAGCACCAGGCCCCCACACAGCTCAGACAGGCAGACAAGCTCTGGGGAGGGGGGAAAAAACCCCATCACGCTCGCCACTTTTTTTTTCTCTTCACTGGAGCCTGCCTACATGGGTTGGCTGCCACCAGGTCCCACAGTCCCTAGGTTGCACAGGGCCCACCAAGCCCCAGCACTTTGGCTTCCAGTGCCCCGTGCACTGTTGCATTTCATTAGATAGCAAACTAAAGCACCTCTAATGAGAATTGTTCATTTTGTCTGAAACACTATCCAGAAGTTTTCAAGTGTCCAGGAGTCTTTTACAATCTTGTAAGCACTTAAGGTGGATAGATATAACTTAGTGGTTACACACTGTATAACCCAGGGGCAGGCAACTATTTTGGCTGGATGGCCGCTTACCAAGTTTTGGCAAGCTGTCTAGGGCCCTGCCCCTGGACAGTTGCCCTGCCCCCAGTCACCATATTGGAACCGGGCATCCTGCCCCCCTCAACCTCTGACCTTTGCCACCGGAAGGCCCTTCCCTTGCCCTGAAGTACGCCTTTTGGGAGGGTGGGTGCTGCAATCTGGAAACCAGGGGGGGAAAAAACAAATCATATACAAAAAATAAAACTTCTACTATAACTTATTTTCATTTTATTTAAAAATATTTTTGCACTGATTTATGTGTTTGTGAAGTGTATCTAGAAGTGACTGAATAATAGCTCAAAATACAGTCCTATTATATATTGTGTGAGAATGGCAAGGGGGTGTATGTGGAGGGTTGTGGTTGGGGAGTGGGTGTATGTGTGGTGGATTGGGTGTTTGTGTGGTGGGTGGGTGGGTGTGGAAGGGTGTGGGTTATGTGATTGGGGTGGGGGATGTGGAAGGGGTGTGGTGTTATGGTGGGGTGGGAGAGAGAGAGAGCCAGGGCCGGGCCTCTGGCCCCATTACATGCAACTCTTGCAGACTGTGTGAGACTCACGCAATGCAGACCCTGTGCCCAGGCTTCACACTCCTGCCACTCCACCCCAGGGCACCGACATGGCCTCTGCGTTCCTGCTGCCACCACTCCCCCCACCATTTCCCTACTTTCCCTCCCCCATGCCTGCCTGCCACCACTGCCATTGCTTCCCAGCCACCACTACCACTTCCCTGATGTTGCTGTTTTCCACAGCCCCCCCACTGCTCCCCTCCTGCCAGTGCTCCTCACTTCCCACCCACAGCCCTTCTACCCCCCAGCCCTGGCAGAGGGGGCCCCCAGTTGCCATGGCTATAGGGCCAGGGACCTGGGTCTGCAGCCCTCTGCTCCCCCAGCAGCGCCTGAGCCTTGGCTGCCTCCTGGAGGAGGCAATAGAGCATGGAGCCCATGGAAGGGGGCAGATGTTGGCTGTCCACTGCAGTCTCAGGCTTCCTGCCCTGCTGCCTTCCCCCTGGGGCCTCCGGGGCCCAGTGGATGGGCCCTGGAATGGCAGGGCAGAGCAGGTCCAGTCAGGGAAACGTGTTGCCACCCCTGGGAGCCCTGCAGTGCTATGATGATGCAACCCCTGCCAATCCAGCAGCAGCAAGGGGCACAACCCTGGACCACCACCCCCACTGCTGCCAGGTGGGCTAGGGGCACTTTGCCAGGGTGGCACAGGGCTCGCTGCAGCAAGAAGCTTCCCTGCCTGGCTCTGCTCTGCCCTGCTGCGCCAGGCCTCACTCACTAGGCCATAGAGGCCCCAGGGAGAGGGCAGGTAGCCTGAGACTACAGCGGGCAGGCTGCCTCTGCCCCACACACAAAATTCAGGGGCACATGCCCCCTCTGGTCCTCGCAGAGTGCATGCAGCAGCGGAGACCCAGCCTGCTCCCTCCCCCAGCCCCTGAACAACAAGCCACAGCCGGGTCTTGCTCCATTCCAAGGCCCTGTGGCTGCACATTCAGGCCCTAGCCCCCAAGCACCACCCCAGTTGAGTAGCAGCCCCAGTCCCAGTCCTGCCCAACTCTCACCCTAGCTCCATCTCCACCCCCACCAGACTTACCTGGCAGCCATGTGCATATGTGTGTGTGCACATGCAGATGGCGCCCCCTGCCTGACCAGCCATGTCCTGCTCCCCCAGCCCCTTGCAGGCTGGAACTCCTGGCCTGCAGGGAGCTTTCTGCAAAAGTGCAAAATCCATATGTTTCTCTGTTAAAATGAAAAGTCCACATTTTTCTTGGTTAATATGAAAAATCCACAGTTTGTTCATTTTTTTCCATGGGAAATGGAAAGCCTAGATCTCTGCTTATCATGGATGATGAGGTCTGTATTTTAAAAAGCTTGTCTTTTTGGTTTTTACCTTGGGCCTTGGAGATCTCCTTTGGTGGGCTCAAAAAGGAATAGTAGATGCAAATTTATTTCATTGCAAAAAATGTTATTGAAAATGCAGGATTTCATGCAACTCAGATTAAGCATAGTCGTTATGGCCTATAGCTGTCTCTGAATTACTGTCCCCTTTGGTGATTCACAATCACTTGTGCATGAACAACAACATTTGTATCCATTACACAACAATTGCTTAGGGACAGCTGGAAAGTATTTGAAAGGTTTTTAATACATCTGCCATCTTGGTATTGCTGTAATGCAGCATTTTGGGAATTTTAAGGATAATTCTGGTGTTCTGTTCCCCAGGAGCACTTTTGAATTGACACAACAGTATTAAACAGTTTTAAATAAAGTCATAGTACTGTAAACTTACTGCTTAATTTGATCTTCAGCAAAAGAAATGGGGCTGAAATCAGCACTGATTGACTGACTTGTCTTGCTAAGGATATAGAATTCATTGGTTTTACCAGTGGGATATCAGCTATTCTGGAAGTAAAGTTAGCCACATCTTGTATAATGTAATAAAAAGGGAAAATAAAGTATACAATATGAGGCTGATAACAGCTTTGTTAACGTTGATTGTAAGTAAAGTTAATTAAGATTGGAAGACATTAATGTACATCTCCACATCACAGAGAAAATGGTTTTTAAAAGTAACAGAGTAAGGAATCAAAAAGCTTCTCTAAAATTATTTATCATATTTGTTATGCTAAGTTATGTATATTATATTTTTTCCTTTTTCACCACAATAGTTAAAGTGCATCACTAGTCTTCTCACACATCTGCAATTTTTAATAGTTTTTTCTAAGGTGAATATATTGGGCATATTATCATTTTTCTCACATATCACATACCTCCAAATAAAGCAACCTTATTTTAGGAAGGAAGAATGAAAAAAAAAAGAAGATTTTCCACCATTGTTAGCTGCTCAGCCAAGTGCTGAAACTGCAGTTGCTACTGAGCACAGGACTTCAGGGGCAGAGCTAGGAATTTAAAAAAACCTAAAAACAGGTTGCTGCGCTATGATAGAAGAAGAAAGAAGTAGCTACCAGACAGCAAAATGTAGGAAGAAAGAATAGCTTGATTAGTGGAACATCAAGACCAGTAAAAAATTGAGATGGTCATTAACATCTGTGGAGTGAAGAACAGTCAACAGAAATCAGGTAGATAATAATGAGCTGTTAAGTCAGTTTACTCCATCAGTACTGTCTGAATAGAAATGCCACTGCTGCTGTGCTTGGACAGGTAGTTTTAAACTTTTGATGAATCAAGAATCAAAGGAGTACACACTATTGTACCATCCCCCGCCCCCTCCAGATCTGCCTCTGCTGTACACTAAACAGCAGCCATTTACAGCATCTCCATGCATCTATTATAGACAGAAAAATAAGCTTCTCTGATTAAGACATACGCCCCAATTTTGAAAGGCTACTTTTTGGGGGAAAGTGAATATGGTATGTGAGTAAATAAGGTAATATCTGTTTTTATTGCAGTATTTGTTAGCAGTGCCATACAAAGGCAAATACTCCTATGTGCTAGGCATTGTAAAACACACACCAAAGAGATTGTTCCTGCCCCAAAATATTTCCAGTTTTATGGAGTTCAAGATTTTGCCAGTATTTTATGAAAAGCAGATTTCAGTTTTTTATTAAATTTTTCATCTTGTAAGACATTGTCTGGTTTTGATGTTAAGTGTGATGCATGTTTCTTTGCAGTTTACGTGTGAACTTAGACATGGGCAAAGCAGCCTATGGGTGGATGATTATGAAGGATGACAATATACCTGGAACAGTTGTCCGAACCAGCACCATACCAGAAGAATTGGGTCGTTTAGTATATTTGCTAACAGATAAAACAGGTACATGACTTTTTGTGTATTTAAAATTTTATTTATATATTAATTTAATTTATTTTGTAACAAATAAGATGATTTACTAATAGTGGTTGGATTGTTTCAATTTAATTAGATTTCACTTCATTTGGGAGGTTTTATTGTTTCTTTGTTTTTATGCACGTGTTTTAGGTTTGAGTAGCTCAGACCTTGTGAGATTTGACCTTCATTACTAAGTATGGAACGAACTTCTATGGCTACATACAGACATTCAGGCTAGGGACAGACATTCAAAAATCCCGAGCCTGAATTGATTCAATCTTTGCAGGTTAGTCTAACCTGCAGAGAGTGAAGCGGTTTCCAAGTGGATAGATGTTCTCTTTTCATTCCAGAAATGTGGGCATATCCCTGCAGTGGCTTAGGCCAGAAACCTGGGGGCACTAGAGCAGCCCTCCCCTTTCACAGAGAAGCTAAGCTGAGCGGGGGTGGGGGTCAGGCCTGGGCAGGCCTGAGTAAGACTGAGGAGGGGTTCAAACTTCAACTTTAGTCTGCAAGGTGCCAAGTTTGGGAGAAGAGGGAGCCTGTCCAGACCACTGTGGCTGGGGAGGAGGAGGAGGGAAGAACTCTGCCCGACCCAGAGGCTCCCTGATAGCTGGGAGGAATCCTGACACACAGGGCTGCCTGGCCCCAATGGGGAACTCTTCCTCCTCCTTCTCCCACTCCCCCAGTACTGCAGGGTGGGGGGCAGCTCATTTCAGTGCTGAGGGGGCTCTTTCCCCTTCTCCCCAACACACCATGGGGTAGGTAGGGGGGCTCTGCAGGGCTGCCAGGCACCAGAGAGGGACTGTTCCCCTGCTTCTCCATTGCTGCTGCAGGGCAGGGAATGGGGCTTTATGCCAGGCTGCTCAGCCCCAGAAGGGGACTCTTCCCTCCGCTTCTTCATGCGGTGGGGAGACAAGCTCTGTTCATTGAGGGGAGAGGGACTCTTCTCCCTCCGTCTCCCTCCCACCCACCACCATGGCTTGGCCCAGCCAGACCATGCAGCTGCCTCAGCTGGGGCTGAGCGGGGCCACATGGGCCCACCCCTGGCAGCTGCAGCTCCATTATAGCTGCTCCCCATGCCCCGGCTGGGCCAAGCCAAGCCATGGAGCGCCGCACAGAGCACCTTCCCCCCCACACACCCTGTGGCAGAAGGGGGTAGGGGGCGAAGGAAGGAAAAGATTGTCCCCCAGCATTGAACAGAGCCCCCCTTCCCCACCCCATGGCAGGGAGGGCAGCAGGGGAGGAGGGGGATTAGTCTCCCCACCCAGCACTGAACAGAACCCTCCTCCCTGCCCTGCAGGAGGAGGAGTGGTGGGAAGAGCAGGGGGAATAGTCCCTCTCTGGGGCCAGGCAACTTCACAGAGTCTCCCTCCCTATCCCGCAGCAGCAGGAGCGGAGGAGGAAGGGGAAGACCCCCCCAACTCCCAAGCCCAAACAGAGCCCCCCTCCCTGCCCTGCGGCAGCAGGGGGGCGAGGAATAGGGGGAAGAGCCTCCCTCTGGGGCTGGACAGCCTCGTGGAGTCCCTCTCCCCACTCCAGGATGTGGAGGAGGAGCAGGAGGCCTCCTCGAGTGCCTCACAGAGCCCCCCTCACCCTGGGGTGGGGGTAAGAGGAGGGGGAAGAGTCTGTCCCAGCATGGCCTTGTTAAGCTAAAGGTGGCAGGGAGAAGGTTTAATTTCTCCCTCCTTCCTTATGCCCTCCAGCCAGGGTCCTCCAACCCCAGGGGCCACTACCACAGCCCCCTCCTTGCCCACTTTGCCTTAATGGGGCCAAGCCAGCTAGTGTCTCTGCTAAGGCCGGTTGGTCCTTGCTTGGGCTAGAGAGCAGAGGAGTGGGGTCAGCCCTGTGGCTGAAGCAGAGAGCCCTGCCCAGCCCAGAGTGCATGCTGGGATGCTGGAGGACTCTGGTTTAAGTTAAACCAGCAAGGCGTCTGGGACAGACATTGCATAAACTGGTTTGAACCAAATCAGTTGAGTCTCATACTACATTCAACCAGCTTTATCTCATACCAGTTTCAGTCATCTTGAAACTAGTTAATATGTATTGAATATCTGTTCTGTTTCAGGCTTAAACTGGTTTCTGATCACTTGAACTAGTTTGTGAAATGTTTGTCCCTAGCCTCAGGGAATTTAGATCGCAGTAAAAATGGCCACCCAATCTAACTTAGTTCCCCCAGGTGCAGATCTTACACTTAGATTCCTAGTTAGATAGAAATGAGTGTGAACTGTCAGGCAGCTTACATTAGTCTGAAAATGGCTGACCCAATCTAAGTTAACTGGACCTCTCAGGTAGTCTAACTTAGATTGTATCCAGTGAAACCAATTTAATTGAATTTCTGTACAGTTTCCAGCACAGCCCCAGGGCTGGGCAAATTCAGCTGCTGGCCCCAGTCCCAGGGCTGCACTTTTCCTATATCTCCGCTCCAGCACTGGGCCATTTTTAGCACCCCCTTCCCCCCAAGGCCACCAAACGACCCATCCCACAAACTGCTCCTACAAGTGATGATTTTACCAGTTGGTGCTGAGAGCTGAGGCAGTAAGTTGGAGTGGGTTGGTTGATTCACTGGGGAGAGTCATTCATCTGGGGTGGTTGGGAGGCTAAAAATAGCCCCTGAGGAGGGGAGCACATCCCCCTTCCGCCAAGCCCCCCTGAGGACCCCATTAGTCATCCCAGATCCCACTAAACTCTCTCAGACTCCACCAACCCCTCTCAGATCCCACTTGCCCCCACAGTCTCCCAACCCCTCCCACCCCCCCAGCAAACTGTGCTAGCCCCCGGGTCTCCCCAGTCCCCTCTGCAGCCACTTTGTCCCACTGATCCCTCCCCAGTCATCCCTGCTGACCCAGCTTGTCCCCTGGTCCCACCCACCTCTCAGGGAGCCTCCTTGTCCCCTGGATCCCTCCAGATCCCCCACTGCCCCATCCCAATTTACCTTAGGTCAGGTGGCCATTTTTAATTCACTTTAACTTCTGCCTCAGCCCTGCAAATGTCCGTATATATCCTATAAGTAGTCCTGATTATTTCAATGTAATCTTTTACTATAATGGCTGCATTAGTGGTATTATTATTATTTCATAAACTACCATGTGAATTAACCCAGATGATGCTAAATGGCATTTTAGCCTCAAACTGCTGGGTTTTTTGTGTGTCACATGTATCCCTATAAACTCATTCCCTTGAATTTTTTTTAAAGACAAGTCAAAATTAGGACTGGCCTACAAACAAGTAAGCCTGTGCTAAAATACTAAGAACAGCCTCTAAAATGGTGCTTTCTAAAGGAGAGGTGAAGTCATGTTTCTTCCTTTCATTTTCCTGAGATTAATTTCTATATTTGATCTTCCTAATTGCTGCCTATTATTGTACTTCACCTTGAATAGTGACAAAATAAACAAAACCATCCTTACTAATCTTTAGTACAGTGGTGTGAAGTAGAAATGCTGTGCTCATTTGATATCTATCTGTTGACCTCTAGTCTGCTTCATAAGGTATAAAATCCTAAATGATAAGCTTTTCCCATCCTAGTCCTTTCAGTGTTTAAGAGTGAAATGTGTTCTTATAGTATGCCACAATCATATTTGTAAAGATCTGAGGAACTTTACTGTTGTAAGTTGTTAGTCCTGCCATTGCTAAATCAAACACCAAACAAAAGGCATTGTTTCTTAATTTATTTTTACATTGCTTAGTTCTCTCTGAGATTGAATGCATCAGTCTACTAAAATACAGTGATTTTTCCTCAAGGAGATTCCCTAAAATAATTTTTAAAAAAAAGTAGTTTTCTGAACTGCAATAGAAAAATATCTATGGATTTTAATATTTTTACTTAAGCTCTAAGAAATTGTCATAGCAAGACTTTTTTTTTCTTGCCTGTATTTCACATCAGTTCAGATAGTGCGTTCTGTGCCTTGTTTTCCAACACTGTGTGAAACAGGAGCACATTCTACATTGAATATTTTTTGTTAGTGTTATCTAGTGACATAATCTAAGTAATACTTTAAACACAGTATATTAAAAGCATTTTAATCTAGTCTCTAAATATATGTATATCCCTAATGCTGTGTTGTATTAGCACCTTCTATACGTGTAATAACAGATATTATCAGAACCACCTCTCTCTTTTTTTTCCTGCCCAGTCTGTGGGAGTACGAATGCCAAAAAATAAAATACAATAGTTTTTTTAAAGCACATTGACAATCCTGAGCTTTAGGAAGTTTATTTCAGTTTAACTAATTATTTGTAAACTATTTGAAGCTGCTTGCTGAATTTAATTGCAACCTTTATCATGGTAATTTATCTAACTTTTTTAAAGACTTCTGTCTAATGTCTCACTTGAAATTTGTAATTTTAGCTTGCGAAATATGTAATTTACAGTATATCTTTGCAAATGATAAATATGTATAAAAAGGAAGAAGGGGGGGAGTCTTTCTGAGTAACACTAGAGTTCATCCACCAACTAGTTCTAAAAGAAACATTATGGATTCCTTTATAAAAAATCATTTTTTATTTTAACAGTATACAGTTGCCCTACCAGAATGTAACTATAATTCATGTAGTATGGTATTCCGTCTCTCTGATTACAGGTTGCACTAAATGCTCAGAGGAAGGTGTTTAAACTCCATGAACAAATTTGGCCGATTATATAATATATAGCATGTGGGAAAGTGTGCAACTGACCCTAGCTTGTGATCACTTCATGCCCTAAAACATAAAAATGAATAGCCCCTGTATCATTTCTCTTGGCTAATGCAACTCTATTACCTTGTTTGATATACGCATATTTTTTCTTTTTCTTTTTTCTTGACTGAATACTGTGAATTCAAAATGACAATAAGACAGTGATTCTCAAACATTTTAGAATCAAGGCACCCCTTGTTGCACTCAAGACACCCCTCAAAAATGCCAGGTCTTAGCTTTCACTTGTCTTGGACTACAGAAAAATAATAAAACAATTTTTTTCTTGAACAGAACTCAGGAAGACCACAACAGGTCAGAACTTTTTGACACTGTGAATTCCTATATGAAATCTCTGTTTTTATCTTGTGAATTGTGTAGGTGCTTGCACACTTAACACTGCTAATATTGCATGGCACCCCAAGTGGTTGAGAATCACTTCAATAAGGTATTAATTTAAGGAAAAACACCTGGCAAATTAACATGGCTCAAGACAATAATTGTTTATAAAACTTATTACCATCAAAATGCTGAAATTATGACTTCATAGGATCACAGAATTTGATGGTTTAAGTATAAAATATATTATTTTTGCCAAAAAACTGGTAGTTTTAAAAGGATGCACTAATCAGGGTCACTCAAAAAAAAGTACCCTTAATTTTGCTTCTGATTGTCTCTTGTTGGCGTACACTACATCGTACCGCTTAGAATTACACTGGGCCTGATTTATTTTAAAAAATAGAGGGAGTGTGTGCCTAACCTTTTCCTATGCATTCTTAATATACGTACTGCATGTAGCTAAGTAGACACATATCAAAAAGCCTTGAAAGTTGTTAAAACGCAGGGATATTTCTAGCTGTCAACAATAAGGACTTTTTAGAATATCAGTGTCTGAGTTTTGAAGAAATAATTGAAGCTGTAAAATGTAATGAAGTAAAAGTGGATACAAACCCAATTCTATAGGGGACTAGAGTCAAAATGTTTTGCTAACTTTAAACTGATCTTGAGTAAAAAAATATGTGCATTTGTGCAGAGTATTTAGGGTTTACCTAGATTGATCATATATACTCTTATGTTCTCTGGTTTCAATCTCAGATTGATCAGAATTTTAAATGTGTTGCTAAGGGAGTAAATAGAATTTGGATAATGATTGATTCAAGATACCCATTCCATAATTATCTGCCTGCATGCAAGAGCTTCTGTTTTCACTATAACAATATTAAAGTTAGGTATTTAGTTTGTCAAATAGCTCCCACTTTTCTTTTGCCCCCTTGCAGTTGGGATGTCCAAATTAAAACACAGCAAGTCTTATAACCCATCTAGTGACAGACCTTATAGAAGCAGATCTAAAGGGGGGTTCTGTTTCAATGCAGGCACAAAACGGGTTTCTCAATATTGAAAATGAAGAGAGGATACAGAATACAGCTTGCAAAAATCTTATAGTGTGGTCCAAGCTTCACTTGAAATGATTAAGAATTAGTTGTTGAGTTTAAGGAGCATTACATTACTAACATAATTGCAAGGTAGTCCTTTGTATGATTGTAAATTGGGTTTGTGCTTCATCAATAAGCTTTTTGACAAGAAGCGTCCATCACAGTGGCTCTCTCATTTGCCACAGTAGAATAGAAAATGAAGTATCCCAATAATTGCATTATAGTTTCCTTATTGTGGGACAAGAAAGCAATGTGGTATAATTAGGTTTGATTGGAGTGCATGTTTCCGGTAAGATCTGAAATTAATGATGTTGCTATAGTGACACATCTGCGGCCACCAGTGCGTGAAACATAAAGTAATTCATTCGACAAGAGAAGACATCTGTTAACTGCAAGGATGCAGAGCATATTGACACTGACCAGAAATACTAGACGTTATGTGATAAATGAACAAATGATGCTGAAACAGGAGGACAGATAATTTGTACTTAATCTGCTGGGAGAACTTTAATCTTCTCACTGGTTGCATTTGACAATGCCATTGTTTAAAGAACAATGCTGCAGAGAACTCATAAATTTTAAAACTTAACTCAGGGTGCAGCCTATTAAAGCAATACATTAATTCCTTTGTTAGGGAGTTTTTATCTTCATGTAGAACAAAGCCATTACTAAAAACACCCACTAAAACAACAGGTTTTTAGGACTCACATTTTAATTATAGCATCCATTACCCAAAATGCCATGTTGTTTGGACTTGAATCACATATAAGTTTGACAGAAAGGCGTCATCCGTTATGGGGGGGAAAATGCTGTTTCCAGTGTTTTCCAAGGGCAGCTGAGCATGATATCTTATCCTCTCCAAGGTACAGAAGATCCTAATCACAAAGGAAAAACAA
Source organism: Crocodylus porosus (assembly GCF_001723895.1). Lineage (NCBI taxonomy): Eukaryota > Metazoa > Chordata > Crocodylia > Crocodylidae > Crocodylus > Crocodylus porosus. Next base: position 163,841,146 of record NW_017728886.1, on the reverse strand, counting down.
AGATATTTGGCAATATTTATTGAACGTTTTTGACATTCAGAGTGTGAAACTGCAAGCTTTATACCATTCATGGAGACAACCAGAGCATTCAGTTATAACAAACATACAGTTTAGTTAGCATAGCATAGCTATTTACTAATGCATACACTTGCATTTGAGTTCTGTAATTAACATTTTAGTGGGTGTTTGGACCAAATGAGATACTTAACACATACACTAGTTGAACAGATGCATAGAATAATGGGATTCCTAATTTTCTGGGAAAGCCCTGTGTTAAAGGCTAATGTGTTAACATGGGCTTTTTTTATTAAATGTCTACTGTAAATGTGTTATAGTGTACTTTGAGAAAGTATGGCTCCAACAATTATACTGATTTTACACATTTTTTTTAAAGGTGTATTTAAAACAACCATTTCTATAACTGCCTGACCTAAAATTATACAGAGAACAAAATAGTATTTTTTTAAAGTTCCTTGCAAGTAACATGTACCTTTTTTGGACACATTATCTTCCACATTCCTCAGCAGCAGCAACGGGTTCTCTTCCATAGGTTTTCCTTGGTCCCTCTCTACGAGATGTGGTAGATCACCAATGAACATGCATGCTGCCATCAGCTGTTCTGCGGCTTTCAGTCTCGTGCAGTTTCACCTAGGGGAGTCTTAAGAGCACAAGGGAATGAATGACTGTTGTTCTGAGCAACAGTACCTAAAACAAATTATTAACATGAACATTAATCCACAGAAAAGAATTAGCAAAACACTTTGAGCAGGTATTCTTGAGCTAGATGTTCTTTTTCTTTTTTGTATGGTACTATAGTACACTGAGTTTTGGGAACAGTGTATAGCTGGAAGGAAAAGGGAAGGAAGTATTCTATGTAAATGCTCAGAATTGTCATTTTATATGATTTCTCTTTTTGCATCCTATAGGGGCCAGTATTTTTTGCCAGGTTTCTTTCTTGTACTGCTAACAAAAGTTCACCATTAACTATATCAGGCCAGATCCTCAGCTGGAAGCTTACAGAGAAGGATTCAAATTTTAGAGTAGCTCGAGATCTAACCATTTGTCTCTTAAGCAAGTTTCTTTCAAGCAATGAATACATACTATATGAAAGGTTGTTCACCCTTGTGACTTCAGACAAAATTATTAATGCTTATGTATTGCACGTATTTGCTTGCTGCTTTATTGTGGCCTTTTAGAATGTTGGTATTAGGCCAAATTACAATCTAGTAATATTTGATCAGAAAGCTCTGCATCTGCTTCTCAAAAAAAAATTCTCTACTGCTCTGTTGTGAATCACATCTGTTGCCACCCAGGGAATGATGCCTGCAGGACTTTTTCCTTAGAAATTAATTTCCTCTTTGCCTGCTTTGCTCTGTGTTTAATGATACAGTTGTAGTCAAAAACTCTTTGCTTCATTAAAAAGCATACAGTTTTTTTCCCAGCAATCACGTGTTAAATTTTTGTCAAGATATTATTCTTACGTGGGAACTGTATTCCAAAACAAAATTAAAAAATTGTTTTGGTGGCAAATCATGTGATAGATATCATAATTCCTGAATGCCTTTTTAAAAGAGCTTTGCATTTTCATCTGTTTATAACATTTTCAAATGACAAATTCTTGGCCAAATTCCAATTCTTTAATTTTTAAAATAGGGTTCAACCAAGTCACACAAAGGAAATTTTGAAAATGAGATGGAACTATATTTGTAAAAAAATAGTGTTAAAATTCTGTTATTTTTAAGCTTGAGCTTGTTCACAGTATCTTCTCCATTATTAGTCATGAAAAACCAAACAAAAAGAGATCTTAGTGAAAGGTAGAATTATTTTCTGCAGTAGACTGACTGCAGTAGAAACAGAAGGTGCAAATATTTAAAACGTTTATATACAGAGACATGCAGCTAAGATTTGGCATGTTGGCAAAATTTATTAGTTGACAACTAGAAGACTAAAATCTAAAATAGACAAACTGCAGAATTTCAGGTGAAGAAATAGGTTGATAGTTGTCATTAGTTTTCAGAAGGCTAGGATGAATATATGCCCACTTGGGTGTTTCAGTCATTCAATATGAATTTAGGAATTACTTTTAATAGAGACGTGTAATGGACATCCACTTTGTATTTCAGTTCATGTGGTCAATTGTAATCTGACAGGATGGTTTTCATAGTCATTTCAGCAGGTATTATAATTTTTTTAAGTGCAACTTTTAGATGCATTTTTCTCCCTCCTCCCCCCCTCCCCATGCATTTTTTGGTGTTTTTTTCTTCCCTCCATAATTCTGTAATGAGAAGTGGGGAATAATTGGAGATAGATACAACTTTGAGAATCACCAGGAAGTTTTAATTGCGGTTTCTTCATCACTATAGTCTTCTTCATCAGACATAAACAGAGAATCCAGTTCTCTATGACAGTGGTTTTCAACCTGTGGTCCACAGACCCCTGAGGGTCCACAGACTGGCTAGGGAGAGGCATTCAAGAAGCCTGAACCTGAATTGATTCACTCTTTGCAGGTTAGTCTAAGCTGTGCAGCTTAAACTGATTAATAACTGGACAGACATTCTCTGTTAAACCAGGAAGTGCACTCACATGCCTGTAGTGGCTCAAGCCAGAAGTTGGAGGGTGCTAGAGCACACCTGCCAGCCACTGTCAATGGGGAGGGAAGAGAGATGCCCTCCAACGCTCTCACCCCCTGCCCCCACTGGAGCGGAGGGGGCATGGCCAGGCACAACATGCGGGATGCCAGTCACCAGCCTGGAGCGGGGGGGAGGGCAGGGGAGGGGAGCTGCTGCCAGGCTGAGGAGTGGGAATGGGGAAAAAGTCCTTTCTCTGAAACAAGCAAGTATTGAACACAGGAATTTGCAAAGTATACAACAGGGAGCTACCAAAAATCTTCTAAGCTAAAATAATCTAATCTTTGCCTAAGCTAAAATACTGCCCAGTAAAACACAGCATACATGATTTAGTCTAACTTAAAATGTAAGCCAGGAAGACAAGAATTAGTTTTCCTAATCCTGAGGGCAGAGTGTCTCCTTAGAGCCAGGCATTCAGGATGGCTTTGTTTAGGTAGTCCCACCTTTTACACATTCTGCTTTATAATGTAAATGTGTCTCTCTGCATTCTTTGGTGAAGCTGTCTGCAACTTTCCTAAACTACATCTCCAGCATGTGCGATGATTATCAGGTCTTGCCAGCACTTCCCACCTTTCAGTCCAGTCTTGCAGGCCTTAGCTCTGGGCTCACAGGTGCAGGGCTTGGATCTGCACACAGGGAACTAGCATGCCTCTCTCCTCCTTTCCCCCTGCCCCCCTCCCCTGCTCCAGACATGCTATGGAATTAATCCCCTCCCTGCCTGGCTCCAGGCAAGCCACAGAGACTGCAGCCAAACCCCTAGGCATTCCAGGGGAGAGAGGGGACAGAGAAAGGAATTAACTCTGTCCCTGCCTGGCTGCAGACAAGCCATGGAGGTATAGCTAGGACTGGCAAACCCCAGCTCCCCCACAGTGTTTGTCAGTGGAGGGGGGGCAGGGGACAGAGGGAGGAATTTGCCTTAGGGGCCATGACAGGTCAGCTGCTGGCCACACCCTGCCTCTGCTCTGGCTAGATAGCAGAGGGGAGGGACCAGTCCAAATCACTGGACCAGATCTCTGCCCAGCCCAGAGGGGATGCTGGGGGAGTCTGGTTTAACTTAAACCAGCAAGGGGTCTGGGACAGACATTACATAAACTGGTTTGAGCCAGATCAGTTAAGTGTGATACTATATTCAACCAGGTTTATCTGAAACCGGTTTCGGCCATTTTCAAACTGGTTTTATGTACACTAGATGTCTGTGCTGTTACAGGTTTTAAACCAGTTTTGATCACTTAAACTGGTTTATGTATAATGTCTGTCCCTAGCCACTGTGTCTAAAGGGTCCACGAAAGATGACTATGATCAGTCAAAAGTATGTGAATACCCACACTTACAATTCAAAGGAGTTTGCACCTCCATTCAAAATTTCCAAAGGTATCTGCACCTCCTTTTGAGATTTCTTAGGGGTCTGCAAATGAAAAAAGATTGAAAACCACTGCTCTATGATACCTCAAAGCAAGGTGCTAATTTCTTTTCCTATTCTGATCAAGGGAAGGAAAAGATAACAGCCCACTTCTGAGAGTAGTATGAGAGGTGTAAGTACTGAACAAGGACAGCTGGTACTTCACATGTTTGGACTTGTTTCTTTTCATTCTACCTTCTCATTTCCCCTCAAGTTTGCTGATTGCTACAAGGTAGGAAAGATCAACCCTGATCTATATACCAGGCCTTCTGCCTACTGAGAAAAAAATTGAAATCTGCCTTGTCCTCACACGTTTCCTTTTTTTCCTGAGGTAATTGTCAAACTGGCTTGATTCTTAACTATGGTCTACAGGGCTCTGAGTACTGTAGTGGTCCTAAAACTGACCCCAGTGAATTGTTAATTGCATTCCAAGGCTGGGCAAATCTGTAGTCAGAGGGAAGATGCTTGCGTTTTCTGTTGATTCGGGAAGATGAGCACATTACATCTCACTTGGAAGTTCATCTTTATAAACATTTAGCTGTTTGAAGTGAAAATTCAGATTCTTTAGAAAGTGATGTTGGTCTTGCATGCTCACTGGATGCATGCAAGCTGTTTTTCATGTCTGGAAATATAACATTTTTGTTTAAATGCTAGAGTTTGATAAACAGCTACCCCAAAAAGTTATTGGTAAAAATTGTACATTTTAAAGGGGGAAACATTACATAAGTATTTTTATCTCATGCAGTAAATGTTCACCAAGTATTGGAAGTGAAACCAGCTTGTACATAATAACCAAATAATGAAGACTGAGATGAAATCTAGAGATGATTAGCACAACTCTTCATTCTTTGTGGGCTACTTTTCAACCACACTTGGAAATGCTGTTTCTCACTTGAATTTTTCCCAATTTTGCCAACATTTTGTAAATAGTTCACCAATAAGAAAAGTGCCTGTCTGTTTAACATTGAGGAAAAGATAGAGTTCCTTAGAATGGTTACTGTGAATGATGAGCTAACTATTACAGCACTATAACTCAGCAAGAGTGGGGATGAAATTTTGTTGTACATATATTACCAGGAAGTAGGAGTAGCAGATATGTAATGTGTAACTGGGAAGAAAGATTTATGACTGTGACAGCATGGTTATATCACTGAACAGCACTAATGGATGTACCCTCTATCAGATGCATAAACTGGATGTTAACTGACTAAACAATTTCTAGTTTCTAAACACTAATTATAGCGTATCTGGTGCTTTTAACTTGTTCTCTTCCTATGACTTGCTGTGTTTTACTGTCTTACTGGGACAGAGACATCATATCAAATATAAGAGAAGAGTAAAGCTTTGTGTAAAGTATTCCATACTACACTTTAAAATTATTTGTTGTCCCATTATCCTACCCAAAAATGTTTTTAAAATAAGTATTAAAATAATCAAGAATGTTACTTTTGCTACTTCATTACATTAATCTCTTTTTATCACAAAAACATTGCCAAAGTTCAGTCCTTGTTTAAATGCCCACAAGATGCATAGTAGTATATATTATACAGGGATTACCTGCATGCTAGATTAATTCCAGTCTATATTTTTCAAAATATATTTTTTCACCATTGAGTGTACTTGAAAACAAATGGTATGGGATCTTGTCTCTATGAGTGTAACAGAGAAACCTAGCCATGGATGACCTCTATCCCTTGTTACGCCTAGTCATGGAACCCTGTCCCGCCCACCCTTCAATTAGTACTTTCTTAAAATCAAGGATGTCACTGTTGACAGTAGTGAACGTAAAGTATCACTCTGTGACTGACACCCTGTAGTTTCTTACAGATGTAAAGTAGTCTCTGAAAACACTATTTATGTTAATTCGAAAATTCCAGGCGTATTCCGGTTGGAGGCTAAATTCGTCAAATTCGGAAGTGATGTTAATTTCCAGTGACCTGTTTTAGATGACTTTGAATCTGTCTTTTTACCAGAAAGTTTTTCTTCATATATCCTGTGGAATAATGTTAGAGATTGTATATAAAGAGCCATAGTTGACAGTTTTCTTTTTTATGTATACTTATACATAAGTATATACTTATACTTTTTATACGTATGTATTTTTAACAAAAATACTTTTTATGGCCTAGATTTTCATGGAAAATATATTATTTAAATAACTGACCTTTAAGCATACTCCAAAATTTTAAATAAATCCTTCCTCTTTAAAATACAAATCCAAGGTGCTAATAATTAGGGATAGTGTTTTAAGAAGGTAACTTTTTGCGTATGTGCATAGAAATTTGCCCAGACAGGACAATAATGTATCAGTTTACCTTATTTTTACTCCCATGTGGATGATATATAATAAAGCCCTTAAAAATGTGGTCCTTTTATGTGTAGCGGCAGTATGTTGCTACTAGTAGGGTACTTACACTAGTAAGTCAGTTGAGTACAACAGTTGCTCTGATGCAACTTCTAATGCATCCCTCTCTGTGATGGTCTTCATATGTGTACATGCATTTCAGTCAACATATCTGGATGCCAAATTAAGATTTCCTAGGTTTGTGCATTTATCTGATAGCTCCTTTTCCTGTTGGTGAAGTTTAATACATTGAGTCTCTTTCTAAAAGTAGCGCACTATCTATATGATGGGAAGAAATCACCAATTAGTTTAGTGCTGCCTCTGTAGGTGGAAAGCCTGAGCAAAAGAGGTAGACCTTTGTCACTGGACTTTTCAAGACATAACAAGTGAGCTTACCCTGAGTTCTGTTTGGGAGTTCCACAGCTTGATGGCTTTCACAAAAAACACAATCCTTCCCCGTTCCTAGGCTGTTTAGTCTTACCACTGTTTTGTCTCACCGTGGCATAGGCAGATGTCTCTTGGCCACATTTCCAGGTCAGTGGAAAGTGATTAAACTTTCCCCATAACATTATATCCATCCTTTATTTTAAAACACTTTTCAAGCCTTATACAAAACTCATGTATGTGCTTTTCTTTATACAACCATACTGCAATTCTTTTAATATTAAAGTTGATTACAAATACTGCCTTGCAACCCTTGTAAAAATGATACATAAAATTAGCAATCCCTTCACTGGTCTTTTTTTACATATTGACAGTAAATTTGTCCCGTTTGCCCTCTGCTTTACAGAAGCCTAAACCCAAGACAAGTCATCAGCAAATTTAACATGCAGCCACATTGGTAAATCTACCCTGCTATATGGAGAAAGAAGTAAAACAAGTAGTGAAGACTAAGTGTGGATTAATACCATGTTAATTTCCTAGCTGTAGCTTTATTTAAGCAAGTTACTAACCTAAGGGGAATTTCTCTCTCTTCTGAGTATTAGTCCCTCCCACACACACACTTCTTTCAGAATTATATTGAAGACTACTTCTGCTTCACTTTTTGGCTGAGAATGTTACTGCCAAAGGCAGGTCTAGATAATTTTTATCAGTCCAACAGGGACAAATATCTAGCTGTTACTAGAACCAATTTCAAGGTGGGAAACAGTAACTCCTCCAGGGTGAGTAACCCTGATCGCTCTACATTAACCTTCCTTAAATGAACTGAATGATTGTAATTTGTGATGATTTATTCAATCCCCAAAATAGAACTGTTTTGCCTTGTTCTTTGGCCTTTTTATGGAGCTCTAGATACTCTGTAACACACCTGGATTTGATCATTTCTAGTTAGTCTTTTGCTTTCGGTGCAGATAACTGGGAATAGGAGCTGACAGCTTGCTCTGACCCTGAGCTCGTTTACTTAACAACAATACTTTGGGCTGCTTAAAAGTGTTGGTCTTCAGTGGAATCTGTTGCAGTATACCTGTCAGCAAGTACGGTACTTGTCAGTGGCTTACTAGAATTTGTAAAGCAACAAAATGGTGTAAATTGTCAGGACTCAGAAGCCATTGAGCACGCCTTAATAAATTGTTACCGCCTGCCAAAGGAACAGAATATTTAAAAAAAAAAAAAACCTCTTAAACATACTTTGTCTTTTATTACCTGACTGATATTTTTATTACAGGAACGCTGACCCAGAATGAGATGATATTTAAGCGCCTCCACCTAGGTACTGTCTCTTATGGGACAGATACAATGGATGAAATTCAGAATCATATTATAAGTTCTTACTCACAGGTATTTAATTTTATAACTTATTTTACTTAAGGGTAACATGTTTTATTATTACTGAGTCACTGTCATGCCATTTAGATCTAAAACTGGAATGTCATGAAAGTTCTCTTTAAAGGGACATAACTGGAGGCCTACTTGCAACTAACATTTTATTAAGAACTGTGCATTTTCAGCAATAGGGATATATTATTGTTTGGGACCATTTGGAGATGCATGTTGCTCCCCTCTATAACATCATTACCTTTTACAGCAGGAAAGTGATGGGTTTGAGTAGTAGGATAATTCCTGAACTGTGCATCAGGTGTTTAGACCCATGGTAGCTCCTTTAGCTTGGGTTCATTTAACTCTGTTTTGGACCCAGTTTAATTCCTGGTAGCTTGTAGAGGAGAGGGGAGCGAGCAGACATTATGTAAAATGTAAGTTATGGAAGTTGTGGCTAGAAGCCTTGAATCCTTGTGTATGTCTTCATTCTTCTGCATACCCTGATCAATAAACCTGCTTCTTTTGGGTGCATATAAACATTACATTTCTATTGCAGGAATTGTAGTTCCACCAGTAGAAACCCTTAGTATACAAGCATTCAAGCAGTTCCTACCAAACTGAAATGGCAAGTTCAATATAAACTTCTATCACCTCTAACAAGGTAGAAGTTCTCTTGCCTTCTATAAAGTTTCTGCCAGAGGAATGAATGCTAGTACACTTGCCATACTGATAGAAGCTTGCGTGCTGTCTTCTGGCATCCCAGTGTGCATTGCTCTGGCAGTCCCTCCCACTCCAGAGAGACAGTCTGCAACTCAGGTGGCCTCTACTGCTCCAGTCAAGTTACAGAGCAAACATCTCCCCATGTCAGGTTTGGGCTGAGAAGGCCCAGCCCCTCTCCACAGCCCTAGGGCTGTGCAGCTGACAACCCCACTGACCAGCCTCTGGGTTTTTAATGCTGCCCCCACTGCCCAGTTGGTCAGTAGGGGGTGGTGTTTAAAGCCCAGTATTTAGGAACTGCGATGGGGAAGCCATCACTGCCCACTCCCCAGACCAGAGTTACTAGTGTGGTAAGTGGACAGGTGGCTTTGCCTTGGTGCTCCAGTCCCCTCTGGGATCAGTCTGGGAGGCGAGGGAAGCAGGGGGTAATGTTCCCCATAGCAGGGACTAACCTGTATGACATTTCAAAGCTGTGTGTGTGCAACCCCAGATGGAGCTGCAGACACTACCTTTTAAGTGTGGAGCAGGAGGGAGCTTCTCCCCAGCTGGACACATGCAGGGCTGCAGACACAGGCTTTGAAGTGCCTGTGGGAGGGAGAAGCTCCCCTCTCCAGGACTTGAGCCCTGCACCCACAGCCCCATGCTTGGGGGTTGCAGTTCTGTCTTCCGAATGCTGCACAGAGAAAAGCTTCCCCTCCCAGGACTTCAACAAAAGGTGGGGGAGAAAGGAAAAATGTAAATGAATCAAGTGTTTTTAAGATGCAACATTTCAACATTGTATTTCAAAACAAATATTTGACAAATCCCCCAGATCTAAGCCAAATGTTTAATTTCAGATACAATATTTTATTTGCTTCAAAATAACCTTATTTGAGGTTTTAATTTTTTTGAGAAAATGATTTCTATTGCTTTGTTTTGAAATGATTTCAAACTGGATCATTTTATTGAAAAGTCACTGACACACAGCTGTACTTATTTTACCACTTCAGTTTTGGATGAAGCGCCTATGGGATTTTCTGAACCATCAAATTCAAACTCAAATTCTAGTCTAAATCTAATGTAAAATAGGATACATTACTGACATCATTGCATCAAGTTAAGATATAATTAGGTACTTCTGCTTGCCAAGGTCTGGACCTCGCAGTAAATAATTTATTCAACAAGTCTAGCCTGTTTATTTGTGACACTTACCCACAAAAATACTTTACTTTTTATTTGTATTGGATCAGTACTCAAAATTTAGCCATATGGTTTATGTGAGGACAGAAGTGAACTGTTTGCAATCATAATTTGATATTGGCAATGTAATGGATTTCTTAAAGTACATATTGTTTTTTTGCCCTTTGGTTGGATAATTCCAGCATATTACCCTCTCTGGGTCTTGTGTCTAACATCCTGACAGCTGAGAGGAAGGGAAAAGTTGTTGTGAGGAGGGTGGCATGGTCCCTTGGAGTAGCCAGCCAGTCCGCCCTGTCCTGTGTTCTCAGGTGCTGTCAACTGTCTCCAGAGAGACTTGGGAGCCTACAAAGCATGCTGGGACAGGCAGAGCACCCAGCTGACCCCTTGAGAGCTTGTACAGTGTTCTGTTGGTTGGGTTTCCAGCCGCTTAAACTAACCTGTTAAACTTCTACTGGTTCATTTGAACACTTACGCATACCCTTACTATCCTTTTCTAAAGCTAAGATGGATTTTTAAAAATTCTTAATGATTATTGTCATTGCTTAATAGCTCTGTTTGGAATCATATATCTTGGGAAAAAATACGGATTTTTTTTTTTTTGTTCCTCAAAAATAAGAGTGCAAATTCAGCCTAGAGTCATAGAGACTAAAATACATTTCCAACTTGAGAGCTATAAGGTACCTTATATAAAAAGAATTATTAGATCTGGATTGTATAGATATCGAAATTAACTGCAACAAAATTATGGTTTATTGTCTTAACTGATTTGGGTGTAGTATCTAAACTACCATCTTAAACTAAGCAATAATTTCACTTGGAGAAGAATGTGTTTCTAGTAAAAAGAACCGTGTGCTACATAACTGTTTCCTTACATAAAATAGAAGCTTAGGCATTTTTTATTGAGATAGTTTGTTAATATTTGCTATTAAATGACAGACCATCATATTTTCATATTTATTTTTAAATGTAAGGCATTAAACACAATTTTTTTGAAAGATTGTATGATGAGCTATTTTTCTAAGTACAGAGAAAAGTTATCCAAATCGAGTTTGTAGTTGTTAGATAATAGAATTGAATGCAACTTTCCCATTTTTCTAGAGCATCTTTCTTTTTCTCAATTTTGCATATTGTTGCTTAATGTTTAAATAATGTTTTAATTATATGGTATATTGCTAACTGCCATTAAAATCAGAAAAATAAAGGCGCTCTTTTATGCAAAATAATTATTACAGATCATTTCAATCCCAAAATATGGTGACTTTCTTATTTAATCTATTATAATAGAAGCTGCCAGTTATTTAGACAGTGGTTCTTATGTGACATTGATTTTATCCCTTGTTTGTGTTCTGTTTTATTATTAAGATGACAATAGTCTAGTAGGTCCACTGTAATGCAACACACAAATCTATTATAACCTGATTATATTTCCCCACTGGAAGCATTTTGTGATAGAGGGCATAATCTTTAATGGAATTTGTGTGAAATTAAATTATACAAGCATCAATAAACATAACATAATTCAGAAGGAGTAAATCAGCTTAATTTATTTGCTGCTGTAATGGCATCAGTGTTAGCAGAATGCAAATGCAGAGGTTTAAAGCAGTAGCTGAAAAGCAGTGCCAGATGAGCAGAAAGTTAAACCCTTTATTAGACAACACTGTAATTTGATGGGCAGAATGTTCACGGTTCAGCAGATCAGTATATGCAGTCAAAGGGAAAAAAGGCTTGGTTTCTAGAGAGGATTTCTGAGTTACTCTGAAGTGAACAGGAAAGTATTTGAGAACATTGTTAAGATGAGGGAAGGTCCGATGCATTCCAAATGTGTTTAATTTTAACATAAAATATAACACTAAGTTAGGAGTTATTGCAACAACCACATAATTTTAAAATGAGATGTAGACATTTTTCCCCCTGCATCACAGGTATTAATGGAAGAATATTTTAAAGTTACTTTATTGTTTTCTGCCAATGCCAGGCAAGCTGATAGTCTGAAGAAAAAGAATGTTATATGAACTAGATTAATTCACAGATAATATAGAAATAAGCTAAGTTATAACTGAAATAATATTTTTTTATTTTCATGCCTTGTGATGTTTCTGTTTAAGAGTAATAATAGCATAGAAAAATTACTAATAGTTCCATGGGGTATGCTCATGCTTTTGAAAGCCAACATTTTGGGTCACATTTTTTGAAAAAAGGACTAGTGATTTTAAGATGTTTAACTTCTGGGGTTTACAACTAGATACATATTACAGGAATTTAATTTACAGGACATCCTGAGTGTCCTGAGCATGGGAAGATGATCTTGTGAAGTCTCTTCCAGCCTACTTTCCCATGATCATATGATCTACCTTCCAAGCATCAGGCTTCCCTAAAATGCTTCATGTTAGACACATATGCATATCACTTTTGAAAATCTGGCTATACTTCCTGGCCTACAAACTCAGCATTCAAAACTGATAACAAAAAAGCTAAATCGTTGGTTGGAGGAAATCATCCTGCATGAACAACAAAGGCACGTGCAGGAAATGCAGAAAAAGGATATATGGCACTGTTTCAGCAATGTCATAGTCACCCTGTTATCTACTGGCTAAAAACATTCAGAAACATAATTCTTTTTTTCTGAAGGGACCATTATATAAGGGACTGTAGGAAAAGGTAGAGTTTGAGGTAAGGAAAATATGTAGCTTACAGAGTCAGGGACAGTTAGAAATTGTTTGATTATCCACTTCCATTAAGTGCTTGCTTTTAAATGAATATTTCTCAATAATTTTCCATTCTGGGGACTGTTATAATGAATGCAAACTAAAATGGCTAAAAAATAAGATAGTGACAGATCTGGCAAAGGCAAGCAAAGTGGGGTGATATAATATTTGTCTATACTATAGTGCTCTGCTAACACTGGTCAGGACTGAGGTGCGATGCTCCTTGCATATATTCCTGGATCTCTTCCAAAGCTGTCAATCATAGCAAAAGGTAGTATGTATATGGTAGTTTGAGCAAAGAGCCCAGTAGTAGCTTGAAACTTGTTTTTTGTGACAGGCCACATACTTAGGCAGTCTTTTTCGAGGTAACTTTTCATGTATACGTTAGTGTTCATCTGTTTTATATTTCTTTTAGTGGATTTATTCATTATTTATTGCCGTGAGTGTTTGATCTCTATATTTTAAAGATGCATTCCCAATCCAGTGGAAACAGTACCAGTTCAACACCTTCCAGAAAAGCCCAGTCTTCTGCACCTAAAGTCCGCAAGAGTGTCAGCAGTCGTATACATGAAGCTGTGAAAGCTATTGCACTGTGTCACAACGTAACTCCTGTGTATGAATCCCGCACTGGAGTGACTGCAGAAACAGAATATGCAGAAGTGGATCAGGACTTCAGTGATGAAAATCGTACATACCAGGCTTCCAGCCCTGATGAGGTTAGTGTTCCTTGTTTTTAAAAAAAAGTTATATTTTTAAGCTCATCACATCTTACAAAATAATGCTTAAAAGGAAAGCCAAATTTGAGTGACTCTTTTCATCCTCTTATCTCAGTGTGAGCAGGGAAAATGGTTATTACACATCTTTGAAGAAAATGCATTTATATTTGAAGTGAATGGAGTAAAGATCTGATATTTTAGGGTGTATTCAGGCATAGTCTGACTGAGAAGCCCAGTATGTTGGTAGCTTGGATCAACATTGGTTTGTTAGATATGAAAATATTGCACATATAAAAGTCTGTAGTTAGGTATGCACGTTGGTTTTCACCAGATATATTCAGGAGGAGATGCATATAGAGGTTGTCAGTGAAACACATTCAGCTTTCACCTTCTGCGATGGTTGGACTATACCACCTATTATATAAACCAGGAGTATCAAACTCACCAGGTTCATACACAATATCACCAAAATCCTAGTTTTCATACTACAGGCTTTATCAAAATAGAAACAAACTATAGAAAACATTTTCTAGAAATTTAGACCCGTGATATTTTTTGCCATCTATCTTCATATAGCACCAAAATAGCAGATCTTGTGAGTATTTAATTTGCTATATACTTACTCCACAGGGACTAGGTATTGTAAAGTGAACCCATATAGATAACTAACTTAATCTCCCCAGTAATAAAAATGGCAACCTAGGACAATCATCTGTAATCTAGGTAGGATTTCAGACATCATGTTTTGGAATTAATAGTTCCAATACTGGTGATATATAAGCAGTTGTATATATTTTATATGTCATATGTGTAACCTACATGAATATGGTTATGCAGAAACTGTTAATATAAGCAAGTAATAGTTGTAATTTATTGTAACCACAATTTGGGTTATCACAGTTGCATATTGATTGTTGGTTGGTATTCTGAACTAAATAAACCACCTCAAAATGAAGAAAAATAGCATCAAAACTGAGGTAGAGATCATTAAAAAGGGGGAAGGAGATTTTTAGGTAAGAAATGCAAATGAAGAGTAAATGACTAAGCACTAATGTTCCTTTGACCCAGAAACTAAAGATAGCCCTAAATCAGACTGCTAGAAACTCAGGTAGGAAAAATTAATTCCCCATGCCTCATACTAGGCTTGCCCTCCCCCTACCTCTGCCCCTGCAAGTTGTACGTGGAGCCTGAATACCCTGCTCTGGAAGAGAAAAGATATAACCATATCAACTGAAAAGGGCAAGTATAAAAAAAACCTTATAGCAGGAAAGTGCTTGGTTTGTGAAGCAAGTAGGAAGGTCAGGTTGGTATGTCCTGAAAAGTTATAAGGCAGCTGTAGGAAGATGATCAAAAGAAGGGATAAACTGGAAGAGATAATCAGAAGAGAATCTATTATAGCCTGATTTGAGGTGGGAGGAGGTAGAGAAGCCTATCTCTGAAGAACATTTTGTTCACCCAAACTTGTGTTTCAGCTAGAAACTAATGGAGCTAAACCACTCAGCCAGACATCCTTTGAAAATCTAGCTTTAAGTGTCCATTTTATCTTTGAAAAATAATTTGTCTTTGAAAATCCAGTAAAATGATTGTATCAAACACATTTGTTTTAATATGATGGAATATTGATATTAAATAAAATATCTTACAAAAAGATGAAGCTCCAAAAACACTTAAATAACATAAACATTTCAGCATGACAACAAAAAAGCTGAGGGTGAAAGACTAGCAGGTCTTTATCATAATTTTTTAAAGAGCTCTATTGATGCAATGTTTGCAAATCACTGGAGCCTAAGGAAAATAATGTAAATGGTTCATTATTTAGCTTATTGAACTTTCCTGCAGTTAGGTTGACGGATGATGCCAATGTTTCCCAATCACCAAAGTACCATTTTAAAAGCATTTTTTATTGAATAAAGTGCTCTAAATATTGCACCCTGGAGCTTTATTTAGGGAAATAGTTCAATTGATGTTTTCTGTTTAACCTCAGCGTTGACCTATCACAACATATTTGGTTAATAAGCAACATTATCATTTAATAGACTTAACCAATTTTATACGTTGTATTTGCTCTACTTTACAACTTAGTTTCCCTAGATTTTGTTTATTAATCTGGACTGACTGTTGTCTTTTCAAAGAAGATGTAACATATTTCTCTTAATCTTTCATTTTATATAGTCTAATATAGCATGTCAGCTGGCTATTAGATGTTACATGAAAAACTAGATTTTTTCCATGTAAGATGCACAGGACACATTTTAATATTATAGTAGAATGTTTACGTAGTAAATGAATCAACAGGAGGAACTCATTTGAAATTACTCATGTTTCCATTTTTGTATGTTATGTTCAAAACAAAAAGAGTGATGTTGTAGCTTTGATGGTCTAGGTGTTATGCAAGAAGTAAGGTTTTTTTAAATAGGTGATATCTTTTATTGGGTCAACTGCATGGTTGGAACAAAGTTGGATCATTTTTTGAATGCCAGGCATTCTTCATCAGGTGAAAGCTTGTCTAATTTTATCCCAACCAAGCAATTGGTCCAATAAAAGATGTTGCCAACAAAAATCCTTTTCTCTCACAAAACAAAAGGACACATTTTAGATGTACATTCATCGTAAACTATGTGCATATTGTATTATTAGAGCAACCCAAGATAAGTAACTGATTTTGTATTCTTAATGTGAGACCTACTTATGCCAGGCTCTTTGTTTCTTATGATAAGTGATCAATATTTCATTTTGTCTCTAATAGTGGAAAGTTTCATTCGTCTGTTACTTGTGTCCACTACATCTGCAACATAGCAAACAATATGCACACACTGGGAACCCATTGACACAGTGAGATCCATTCCTTGCTCAAGTATCGCAAGTGTGTGCACAGTTCAATGTGGAAAGCCAGTGCTAACTTAATGTAATGAACAATCATAAAAGGATATAAACTAAATAGGTAGAGCAGTAAAGTTCAAAGGTTACAGACCTAAGTAATTCAGGGGCATGCTATGAACAGGAGCCTTTGAAGACCTTTGGCCCCCTTTGGTCAAAAAAGATTGATTAGTCGTGATTTTTAATGACTGCTATCTCATAAACTAGCTATTTATTGGTTACACTTTTTCCTGCGTTATTGTACTCCGAAGTATTCTAACTCCAGCATTTGAAATATTTAAATATTACTTTAAAGCCTGGTCAGTCATCACATTAAAACATTTATGTCCAAAGACAGCAGAGTTGCTAAAATTAATTACACGGATACAAAGCTGATCATTTAAAACAGACAGGGAAATGATATGCCCTTAGTAAGGCAGCTTTTGTGTTTACAAAAGTAAAGCTGTCATGTATGAGACATGTTGTATTGTTTAATTCATTTTATTGTGTGTGCTTATTGAAGCAAGACTAATTGTGTTGTTTTGTCAATGTATTGTGAAGAGCAAATCATTCAGTGGCATAAAACCATCACTTCCATGACCTTCGAGACCCACAAAGAATAACTGCTCCATAGCTTGTCTTGAATATTGACCAGCAGTTTTTCCAGATGATCAAGCTGTATTTTTAAGTTAATAATTTTAATATATTTTAACCACAAAGATTGCCAAGCAAAAATGATAACATGCAAGTGCCAGTCATCAAATCGTTATTCATAAACATAAACAAAGAACTGAGAATGTTCTGTAGTACTGATTGGAAATCCTTGAGAATTGTTATAAAAAAGGTAGGAAAAATTCCGTAGAGGTTTTACTGAAAATATTTTGGACACTATCAGAATAAGTCAGTAATAGAGAAGCAATGAAATAACATTCTCCTTGCACCTACTCTTAAAGAACATTTTCAGTTTTAACATATCTTGTATATACTGTACATATATTTTGCATATCAGGTTGATTTCGTGTAAATCAAAAATAACTTTCCAGTTACACTAGAGGCATTGAATTTCCAGATGTTTTGCATAGAATCATAAGATCATACTAAAGTAGGGGTGGAAAGGACCTCACAAGGTCATTTAGGTCCCACCTTATGCTCAAGGCAGGATTATCCCTGACTAAACCATCTCAGCCAAGTTTGTCTAGCATGTTCTTGAAAACTTCGAAGGATGGAGATTGCACAGTTACTCTAAGTAGCTAGCTCCAATGCTTCAACCACCCCCATAATCAGAAAGTTCCTCCTAATCTCCAACCTAAATTTCCCCTGCAGAAGCTTGAGACCATTGATCCTACTCTTGTCTCCCATGGCCAAAAAGAAAAGCCTATCGCCATTCTCTCTAAAATTGCCTTTCGGGTATTTGAAGTCTGTTATCAAATCCCCCCTCAGTCTCGTTTTGTTCAGACTAAATAACCCTCTTTAAGCCTTTTCTCATAGGTCTTGCTTCCCAGGCCCCTAATCATTCTGTTGCTCTCTGCTAGACTCTTTCCAAACTGCCTTTTCTCCTTCTTGACATGTGGGGCCCAAAACTGGATGTAGTACTCCAGGTAAGGTCTCACAAGTGCATTTCTGGAGCAGTCCAGCCATGGGTACCAAAGCTGTGACCCTTACACAGCAGCCTTTCTTTTTTATTGCAAATTGCATCTGCTATCATTAATTTTTAAAAGTCCAATTACTTAAAAACACAGAGCTACTTAGTTTAAAATGTAACTCATATACTACCAACATAATAAATATGTTACTTTTATTTCTTTCATATGATAAAGAAATGTCCTCATCCCTTCCATCTCAGCATGGGAAAGAATTTGATAAGATAACTGAATGGACAGGCAGCCACAGGGCTCCCAAGGGAAGGGAACAGGAGAAGGAAAGGACAGGTAAAGCTGCTGTAGAGACTGCTTCTCTCCCCCTTGGCTCAGAAGTCACCCAAAGATTTACGCCTGTGGCAAGAAAAGAGTTTAGCTCTGTCCCTTCCACCTAATGGCTAGACTGTGTGTGACAAACAGGAGGGCTGATTTTTCTTTCATAGTCCTCCTTGCTTTATGTGACGTCTTTGGTATCTGTCCCACCCTTCCTGCCCTATAATGCAGAAACACTGTTTCAAGATTCAAGAGTATGGTCTGGTCAGTCCTTTTTTTTTGGCTCAGGATTTCCCTTTTCTAATTCAGGGCAAGTTTGGTGAGACAACCCTGGGCTTTTTGCACCTTCCTCACAGACAGCTTTTTAAAGACTCCAGTACTGTAATTTCATAGCAAGTAGTGGTACCCAGCATCCAAAGCAGCTGTAATGATCAAAGGGACTAGGTCCCAAAGAAGAAAAAGAGTAAGGAATGCAGTAATAACTGATGTCTCTTGCTAACCCAGTAGAAGAACTGGAGAAGAGCTTTGAGTTTTACATCTATTGACTCCTCTGTGAAATCCTATGAAATATGAACTTTCATTTCTACCCAGGAGAACTTTTACAATAGTTTCTCCAATGCCTGATGAAGGTTGTTTGTGACCAAAAGCTTGCAATGACAGAATTTTTTTTTTTCTGCAAAAATCTTGTTGGTCTAATAAAAGATATCTTCTCTACTGTGAGTCCTGATTGCCTTTATGTTTCACTGAGCATCCCTGTTCCCTCTAACCCTATGAGATCCATAGCATAAGGCCATTTAACACCACTTAGTGGGCACAAGCAAATGCAAGGATTTTTGTGGGAGGTTACCTCCCTTCACTCTCATACATACACCTTTAACCTTAAAAGCTAAAGTCATGCCTGCCACTTTTAAATCCAGCCCTTGCTGTGTCTCTTTTTCCTGTGTATCCTTTTAATTGAAAAAAAATCCAAATTAACTCTGATCTACACATTGTTGATATTTTTGTTATCAACAAATAACATATTTTTAACTTTATTTTTGTGCCTAAATATTTGCATTTAAAGTGTATATTAAATAAAAAATGTTATTGGTTAATAAATATGTTAATTGACACATAGAATTCTATGGCAGAGTACTTATTACTTTTATTCCCTAAGAGCAGATATAGTTTAATGGACAAAATATAGAAGAGTATTAATTTACAGTACAATTACGTATGCTGAGTTTTTAAAGCATGTCAGTGTGCATCATTAATGTGTTGCATACACATTTTGTTTCAAAGATTTTTGTGTTCATATGTTGAAATTATTAATGAAAAATATCATTTATTTCAGGTTAGAGTTGAGATAACTGTATTCTGATTCATGTTGTAGTACTTGATAAGAAAAATGGGTTTGTTTGTTATGTGTTCAGTATAAGATTCATGATGTTTTTAACCATTCATTTTCTTGTCTTTAATAAGTGCTAAGGTTTTGTGACTAATGTGATGAGTAACTAAATTGTTGTCATTTGGCAACCTCATCTGTTTTTAATGGATTTTTCTAGAAACTTTCAATTTTCTAGAACATTGCTTAAGTCCTTTATTTTTTGCCATGTTTGGATAAATTACCCCATTTTTAAATAAACGGTGTGGCCATGTCACCAAATTATTAGATTAAGAGTGTGCACTTTTACCCATCCAGGATGAGTGGCCCTTTTGAAATCCCACCTCATGCATTCTGCAAGCATCTTGCAATATCTACCCATAAATTATGTTGTTGAGAGCACCATGTACAGAATAAGCTTCCTTCACTCACGTTAGCAAAATAAAATAAAAAATCTTCAGTTAAATATACAGTTCACAATGTAGATCTCTTGATTTTGTTGTAAATACCTAATTTATAGCCCACAGTTCTTCTTCACCAAGCCATTGAATCTTGTATCATGCTTAACATAGTTCTTTTGTACATACACATTTGCAAGCACTAAAATACTTTACAAAGGTATGTACATATGTACACATCACCAGGAATACCAGATGGATTTTTCTTTAGAAGGCACTGTGGATAAGATCTAAGTTTGCCATTTCAGAAATCAGATTTCCTTTACAAGCTTTGTCAAGTCTTATCTTCAGCTATACCATTTCAAAATGTTATGGTCAAATATCTGTTGTCCAAAACTCATTGGGTAAAAAGTCATTTATCCTGATTGTGCTTAAGACTGACAGTTTCCTGCAAGAAATAGGTAGTCACTTGATGCTGCTTTAGGTATTTGATAGCTAATAAGGAAGAAGAACAGTAGCAATATAGCAGCCATAGAAGCTATTGTGGGTGGAGTGGAGACCACTAGCAATAAATCCAACACTTTTAAACTCGCATGAATTCTAAGGAGTACTATATAACCCATACCTTTTTGTCCGAAAAAAAGTGGGGGAAAATTAGGGTGTATATTATAGGTGAGGAAAAGGGCTTCTCATGGTTTCTGTAATTTGCTGGTAGAGGAGGGGGTGGACTGGTGGCAGCATTAATTGCCATGGCTCTTGGAGCCATAACCGTTAACACTGCCAAAGCTCTGCCGTCTTCATGTCCCACCCCCAGACAGCAACATGCCGATAAGGCCAGTGCATAAGGATGTTTCAGAGCCTGGCGTCCAATCCAATATGCCAGAGCTGACACCATGCACTGGCTCCAGAGCCACTTGCCAGGTTAGATCCGGTGCACCAAGTCTAGGACCACAGGACGAGTTGGATTGGCACATGGCTCTAGAGCAGCGTTTCTCAACTTGTGGATTGTGACCCAGAAGTGGGTTGCAAGAACATTGAAAGGGCCATGGAGAGGTCCCAGAAAATTGGGGGTTTCCCCAGGCTGCAACACTGTCAGCCTGCATGGAGCTGGCAGGCATCTGGGGGCTGGCAAGCACACAGCATTGTGAAAGCAGCCCCAGAGAGGGAGGGGGCTGGATGCAGCAGCCAGAGGAGCGGGAGAGAAAGAGAGAGACTGTGTGGGTCAGGGGCAGGGGATTGTGGCTCTCAGGTCACAGCAAGCTGATAATTATGCTAATAGGTCCCAGTGCGAAGGGTTGAGAACCACTGCTCTAGAGTCAATGCTGAAGGTTACTGCATGACCCCAGCGCCAGCTGGCTGGATCAGGCCCCAGTACAGAGCCAGCGTGCCAGGCCCCAGCTCTGGCATGTGACCCCGAGGTCCAGAGACTCCAGACCTCAGGTACTCAAAGGTAAGTTATATTTTCCCTCTTCAGACCTTCCAAAAATAAGTGCGTTATATTATGGAGTGTATTATGTGCAAAAAAATATATAACTTGATTGGTTTATTAATATTGTAGTTAGTGGTCAGCAAAACTGAAGAGCAAAACATTTCTAAGTTGTCTTCCTAAGGTTTTGAGTGAGAAAGATACTGCTGCCTTAGGCGCTTGGGGTCTTTTTCTGGATTTCATTCACCTTGCCTTATTAGGGTTTTCTTGTTTGCGTACCAGAAAGCATCATGCTTCTGAAGGTACAGAGCAAGTGAGCTGCATGGTTATGTTTCAGAAGAGTGGTATGGTGGGAGGGGAATGGAATTGCAATGGGCATCTCTTAGAGAATGACTCCTAAGTTCTTCTGACTCGGAGAAGATGGGACTTTGGTGAGGATCATCCCTCTGGATTCTTCACAGGTATTCACAATATATACACCATAAGTTCAGACAGTCATTTTGATACTTGTACTCTGTAAACTTTCTGAATACTTTTTTTATATGATGTCTTCGTAGGTGGCAGAAGGTCACTAAATTTTTAGCATTGACATTTCATTTTTTTCAGCATCTAAAAAAGTGTTTTCTGCATTTAAAAATGTTTTAACTTCTAGTTGAAGAAGCAAAAATAAGTATATAATTTTATATCTGGTTTTTCTAAGAATCAAATCTGTATGAACTATAGGAACACGTTTGGAACTGTACACTGTGGGTGCATCCAGACGAAAGCAGACATGCAGTATGTGGTGCTGCAAGTGCATCGACAGCATTGCATATGTAAACATTCCCCAGGCTGCTATTTTGCAGTGTAGGCAGGGGGTTTTTGGTCAAAAAAAAAAAAAAACCGTGGCAAAAAAAAGCAGGTAGTGCACGTGGTAGCAGCATGCATCATCCAAAACTGGAGCCTGGCTGGCCAGAGCCACACTTTGGCTGCCAGCCAAGCTTCCTGCCACAGGAGTGCCATGGCTGCAGCTCCCCATGGTCCCCATTACCCCAGGTGAGGCTTCTCAGGCCAGCACAGTTGTTGACCCCAGCTTCCCCTACCCCACCTGGGGGAACCTGCCACATGCCAGAGCACGCATGACATGAGCATGCCCTAGGGACAAGTAGCGGCACAAGTTGCGCTGCTGCTGCTTGTCCTCAGGGAAGCATATGTTCCTGCTCGTCTGAATGCGCTATGTGGTGTTCATTTTTTTGTCAATCAGTCCTCTGCTAGCTGTTTGTGTAGCATTCTGCACCCAAATACACAACTGGAACAAATGGAGATATAAGTGAAATGAGGTTCATGTTAGTCCTTGATGAAAATTGGCATTTTAATACCAAGTTCAGAATCTTGTCTTGCAAAGGAGCAGTCTCTTTGTATGTGCACAGAATTTTTGGAGAATCAGTCTGGAAACATTAGGTAATGGGAAAAGCTTAACCTGAGAAGTTCTAGTATTTTATGTTAAGCCTTGGCGACGTCATTTTGGATACTAGCAAGTTATGATTGCTCAGATATTACTGATATGTGACAGTGTTAACATGCTGATCTGAAGTTGCAGATGCTGGCCTTTTCACTACACACTTGCTTCTTGCACTTTCTTGAACACCCTGGCTGTGGTACCAGCAGTGATCAGCTTGGGTGGAGGAGGAATGGGAAGAAACTTACGCTGTTTGTAGGCCAGGTATAATAATCAAAAATGACTGTGCTACAAACTGTTAACTCAAATGGTCTGTGAAGCCAAGCATAAACTAAATAATAAACAGATGTGAGTCACCAAATATAGAACACTTAAGTCCTAGCTGCAAAGGGACACAAATGAGATGATAGGGTATTAGCAGAAAGATGCAATTTACAGGTCAGAATGTAATAGTAACCTTTCACTGTGAAAATTGAAAATTAACCTTGGGAGTATTGGATCATTTGCAGCTTATATGGTAGTTTTTATTGGAGAAGAAAATCTTTAAAAGACTTTCCCTGTGATTTTGGATCTAAAAGTAGTGTTTTTAAAGTGTGCTTATTTCTTTTTCTTTTCACGTAAGAATATTTTCTCCCTATTTTCGTTTATTTGTGTCTACAGTGGTATTCACCAACAGTGATATCATCCTGTATTAGCTTATTCAGTGTGGTGCTCAAGCCCCTTCTCTTTAAGATACTTTCACTGGATGTAGCCCATCATAAGCTCTTATGATGGGTAGATCCTCAGCTGATGTCAGTTGACTTAAGTGGAACTGTGACAAATTGTACAAGCTGAGGATTCCCCCTTCTGTAGTCATCTCTCACATCACAGATTTCACTACACTAATTAAGGTTTAATTCTGGCAGAACAAAGCTGACCCAATTGCAGAGGGCCTGCATCAAGGGGTACTTGGGTGGATCATCAGCCTGATGGCTGTTCCACCCTTCAGGTCAGATTTGTTAAAGATATTTGGGCAATGTTTGGTCATGTGAGGCAAAGGGTAAGTGGAATTTTGGAAGCCAAGTCTGTTAGAAAAATTACCCATAAAATATAGAATGTTTTATCTACCAAGGAATGATAAAGCTGTTTCCGATTTAACTCTTTTTCAGAGACCAAATCCAGTGGCAGTTTTAACATGGGAAAATAGCATGTGGCAGTACCTAGACAAAACTCTGAACAAAATAGAAACTGAGTGTCATGTCACGTTTCAGGAATGTTAAATTAAAAAGCTTTCGCTGATTGGGTTTTTGGGGGTGGGGTTTCCTGATCACTTGTGGCTTTTTAAGATATGGAAGTAATTTGTACCGTTTTCACTATTTGTAAAAAGAGTGCCTTAAAAAATTGATTCTGTGTTTACGCACATTCAGTTTATATAGAATTTTTAAAGTTTAGTTTTATTATTTTTTGATGGCAGGAACCCAGACAAAATACATTTTACAAGACAGCAGTTCTAATTAGATATGCCAAATAAAATTTTAAAAAAGATATTTTGTCTTTTTTGTTGCTTCAAAAGTGTAATAGCTAAACATCCATGTAACCATAATATTTTCTTAAGTCTTATATAGAATTACAACTAGGTTCTTATTTTCATGGATTTTTAATTAATGTTTTTATATGTACATTGTAGGGAAAAAGCTATTTTAACTATATTATGTTGTGCACATGTTCCACTGAATATCCTTTATGTATAAATGTGTGTTCATTTAGACAAAGCAGCCTTTTTAGTGCTAGAGCTATTAGTTCTGAACAGCATTCCCTAATTCTGATACAGCTCAATTCAGTGAACAACTTTCTGTGTGTAGAAATAGATCCAAATATATAAATATTTTAACATACTATTCTTTAATAAAATGTATAAAAATACTTATGCCATAATGTGAAAATAATTGATATGTTATAAAAGTATTTCTGTATTCTGGATCACTATGTATATGGAGTTTTTTAGCATACTAGGGAGATTCTTGACCTTTAACCTAAACCCAGTTGTTTGGTTTTCACGTAATTTACACAAGGGTATAATTGACCTTTAACACCTCAATATGTTTTTCTTTAGGTAGCTCTGGTGCAATGGACAGAAAGTGTTGGTCTTACTCTGGTTAACAGGGATCTGACCTCAATGCAACTGAAGACCCCTGGTGGACAGATTTTGACATACTATATTCTCCAAATTTTTCCCTTCACATCAGAAAGCAAGCGCATGGGAATCATAGTCAGGGTAAAGTTTTCTGAAAACTTAAAAATGTGTTCGTCTCTCACTAAGGGCTCTTTACTATGTATCTTTTTTACCATAAAGTGTAATCTTCTAATGTATGCCTAGTTTACAGGTTTTGCAAGCTTTCCACATTAAAATGAAAAACCTATGTAAATAACTTACATTTGGCAAAAATAATACCCGAAAAGCTACTGATATCCTGATGCTGTAGAGCCCTGCATCCCAATGGAGTTATGTTATCTTCTTCTTCGTGCTTAGGGCAGCTTGCATGACCAAGGCCTGAACCTCCTTTTTTTAGTTTTCCCATTGCACTTATTATGGATGTTTTTGAATTTTGGGATTAAGGGGTGATATAAAATTTCAAACATGCCATAATATGCAGGGGGTGAGTTAGTGGCTAAGGTACAGATTATTTGAAATACTATCTCATAATGAACAACTGTTGTTAAAACAACAAAATGTCCCATAATACTAAGAACAAGAATGCATGGTATTAGCCTTGTATTTGCAAGACATATTTGACATAAAGACATTTGTAAATTGGGAATAGCAATTGGGAGACATGGTATAATTTTATGTATTAAATAGTCATTTCATCAAAATATTTATTTTAGAGAAAACTACAAGCCAGTCTCTCTGAGAAGTATACAGAAGCCCTGTCCTTCCTTTTTACACTTCTGGGTGGGACCCCTGTCCTTTTTACCTTTAAAGCACATAACATATACTTGATGAGTAAAAATATATATATACCTTTCTAAGTGCCTACATATGTATTCATTCAAATGAATGCCAAGAAGAAGATGGTGATCTTTAGACAGAAATGTATTTATGCTCCATGCCTCAAAGGAAACAAAATCTTCAGGTGGTTAGAACAGGACCCAGAAGTCATGAAGTCTGGACTTTGTTCCTATATCTGACACTAACACCCTGTATAACCTTGAGCAAGGCATTTATGCCCAAAATTTCAAAAGTGGTTTGTACTTTCAAGTGCACATGGCTAAACTCTTGGATAATTAAGGACTACTTTTTAGAGATTCTGTATTGACCTCAGCTGGAAATGTAAGTAAATCTGATCCTGGGTGTAGAAAGCTGATCATCCAGAAATTAAGCTTTTTTCAAAATTTGAGATATCATCTCCCATCCTCAGTTTCCCTTGGAGCATCCAGATGAGTGCAGATGTTTGGTTCCCCAGGTTCAAGTAACAGAACTGCAACTTGCCCTGCAACTACTTGTCCCTGAGAAATGCCCATGCCACATGTGCTTTGGTGTGTGCCATGTTACCTGAGGGCAGTAGGGGAGGCTGGGGCCAGCATTATGCTGGCCCCAGCAGCCTTGCCTGGTGTCCTGGGGGCCTCCCAGGGATGCAGCTAAGGCAATCCTGCTGAACAGAGCCTGGCCAACAGTCCGGTCAGCCCGGCTCTGCTTTTCAGCACCTCATGCTACTTGTGCATGTGCTGCTCCATTTTTTTTTCCCTAGACTTTCTTGACCCCTTGGATATCCAGGGGTCAAAAAAACCCACAGAAAAAAACCCAAAAAACAGAGCAGCGAATGCACGGGCAGCATGCCCTTGCAGCATGGAGAACACCTGACTGTGTGGTATGGTGCTGCAGATACATCTGGACGCTTGTCTGGATGTGTGCCCCTATGTGTAAAATGTGACCTGCAATCGACACAGATCATTTGAATGATACATTTGTGTTTTTATTTGCATATGTGCATCTAAAACCTGGGCAACGTATATCTTACAAATTGATTTAATTGGGTGATGGCTTTCTAAACTGTTTTGAGATCTTCATATGTGTTTATTTTAAAGTATTTTACTGTGGTAAAGTATGACAAATTGTTTTCTAGGTACAGTCACATGATTTGAAATACAGACAAAATCTTTTTCTACTGTTTTTTTAAATTACAGGATGAATCTACAGGGGAAATCACATTTTACATGAAAGGTGCAGATGTTGCAATGTCCACCATCGTACAGTACAATGATTGGTTAGAAGAGGAGGTAAGAAATATTATGTTTGTTTCCAGTTTCAGGAGAAAAGGCCAAGTGATGGAGTTTTGTCAGGCAAAAATATTTTATGACTGAAGTTTGTAAAGAACAGAAGGAGAAACTGTAATTTCTTCTTTAACACAGATGCTATTGGAATAGGTTCAGAGATAAAAATCTTGAGCCAAAACAGTAATGGATTGTGAAATGCTATTACATGTCTCATGAAAAGGTTTTAAGGAGTTGCAGTTGTTTCCAATTTTTATAACCCTGAAAGAAAAGCAAAGCTAACAATTTGACTAAAAGACATAGTGATCTAAAACTAAAAATATTTTTATTTTGGCAAATGACCATTGCAAAGCAAATGTAGTCACACAACATAATTACTCCTGAGATATATTTTCAGTACAATCCTTTTTGTCTAGGAAAACAGTTTTAAACACTTTAATTCTTAAATTGTGCAGTTGTTGGGGAGTTCTGAAATATCATCGTAGATATAATCATAATGAGGAGTTTTTTCTTTATCATGATTTGTAGACATCTAATTTTTTCAGTAATCCAAGCTCAGTTAATACATGTCTTGGCACAAAAGAAATTTCAAAACTGCTTTAATTTTTCCATTGTGGTGTGGGTAGTAGGCACCAGCAATCATCTTAATCTGACCCTACATACAGACAATATGGTAATACAATGATCGCACCATGTATGTTCATAATGGTATTGGCAATATGAATCAATATCTGCTTCAGGGCAGTTTGATTTATTCAGGGACATGAATAAATTAAACTCCCTCAAGACCTAGCAAAATGTCATAAAAATTACTTTTGGCGATAACGATACACAATTAATTGTGAAATACTTGTTTAATCTATTTAGCATTATGAGGTCAAATCAATAAGTGCTTTGCACCAGGAATACAACATGAGGCTTGTTTTTCATTAAGACATTTGTTTTATGCTGTTTTTAAGTCTACTTTTAGTGTGTTGTCTTCTTATCAAAAAGAACCACATTTCCTGTGAAGAAATCATATGTTCTTAACAGTCATTGCTTAGCTCAATTACATGTACTTTAGCCATGTACAATACTAGTTTTAATCCATTCTAAAACTTCAGTCAGATGGAATTTTACTTATTAAAAAGATTGGCAGGAGGAATCCAGGTGACCTAACAATAGCATACTGTGTTATGTAGGAGAACCAAAATGCAGCTTTTTTCCCCTGATTTCATCTCTAGCTATGTCAGATGAGCAAGTACTGGCAACATTAAAGTTGGAAAATAACCTTTAAGTCCATTTCCTTTAGTACATCTTGCCAAAACAACTTGTTCTATGTTACTTTATGTTGCTTTATTGCTTTCTTCTATCTAGTTGTATGTTTTTGCAGCAATCTAGAAACAACGTGTTCAACTATAGTGGCAGGCAACTGTGCTGCTGTTTGAGGATCATGCCATTGATTGTTTGAATGAAGGTGGTGATTTTTACCTTCATTTTTTTAAGTGATCTAAATCCTCTTGAGTAGAATAAAGAGAAGAAAGAGGAAGAAGAATTATTTCTTATCCCATCACCTAAAAAAAAAAGTGGGATAAGAAAAAGAATGAAAATTTTCAGCTCAAAATTACATTTTTGAGGCATCAGTAAGAATGCCTTCTGAATCATAATTTCACTCTTCGATGCATGTCCCTGAGACTTTGCACAAACAGGTTTCTGAATGTTGTTCCTCTATGGCACATTTATCTAACAAGACAATAGGAGTGTTACAACGCTTATATCTGCCCATCTTTTATCCTACAGATCCTCTTCACAATAGAAGGCTGAGGTATTAGAGATGGAAAAAAAAATCCTACATTTAATTTGTTGTCCACAGTCACTTGTTGGTCTCTTGGTGAATTTTACTTCCAAGGTTTTGTATTTCTCCTGAATATCTGTATCATGGGACTTTTTTTCTCCTTTTCAATTAGTCTTTATTTTTTACAAATGATCTTATTTTATTTTCTGTTATTTCTGGCTATTTTTGCATTATCTGAGTTGTTTTGAATTACACAACTCCTCTCAGTTTATCATCTGTAAATTTCCTTAGTTTGCTGTTTATCCTTTCATAAAATCACCAATGAAGATGTAAAACGATACACATTCTAACAGATTCATGTGTAATTCACTGGGCACTTTCCTTCCATCTAATACATTACCATTTATAGTGGTATTGTGATTATAGCCTCTTTGCCAATTTTCAGTTTAACCAAGCCAATTATAAATACTTTTTCGACTAAGACTTTTTGAGGCATGGTATCAGATGCTGTTCTCAGTGTCTGGTGCTCCACAATGATCCAAATCGCTTCTGTGTCTCAGCTTTGTAAAGAAAAGGGCATTTCTGAGAAAAAGGAATTACCAGACAGGGTTAAAACTGCTATGTTTTTGTACACGTAGGAAACCAATCTCATTAATTTAATATGGAGACAGAGTTTGCTATAGTACTAAATAGATCAATCCTGGTTCTAACTCCCAATCTCATGACTTTTCCCCAGGATGGTTTACATCTGGGATCAATAACCTTATTGCCCCTTGGCCAAAGAGCCAGCCTGCAGAGAGATTGGATTTGGTCAGGTAGGCTATGTCCAGATTGGTATGTGGTGCTCCAGATAGGTCTGTGGGGCTGCATACTCAGCTGTTCTCCACGTGCCCCCAGTGATCCTGGGGTAAAAAAAACCCACGCAAAAAAGCAGAGCAGCGCATATGGGAGTAGCATGCACCACTCAAAACTGGAGCCTGGCCAGCCGGAGCCACAATCCAGCTGCCACCCAGGCTGCAAGTGGCAGGATTGTCAGTGTTTAACCCCCCTCCCTCATCCCAGACTCCAGCCTGGGTTTGCCTGGGGGCAAGCAGTCCCCAACAAAGACTGGGCTCCATCCCTAGCTGAGTTTGCCCCACCACCCCCTTGTGAGCACAGTCTGCCCCAGGCTGCAAAGCATGCTGGGATGTTGGGGAACTGTGATTGAGCTTGAACCAGGAAGGGAACTGGGACAGAAGTTTCATAAACCGGTTTGACCCAAATCAGTGAAGTCTGATGCTACATTCAACCAGGTTTAACTTAAATCAGTTTCAGCCATTTTGAGACTGGTTTATATGCACTGAGCTTATATTCCGTTACAGGTTTAAACCACTTTCTGATCACTTAAACCAATTTATGTGTAACTTCTGTCCCTAGCCAAGGTGTGCTGCTGCTTCTTGTCCCCAGGGAAACAAATCCATGCTCGTGTGGACGCAGCTATAAGATGCAAACAAGCCTAGAGCAGCATAGAGAATGAGGCATCCTACAGCTGACCCAAACCACTCAACCCCTATGCAGCAGCCTCCTCTGCAGCCCTCCCTGCTGCTCTCCCATGCCTGCACTTACTCTTGCTGCACAGGATCTGGGTATCTGTAGCCAAGGAAGCATAAGCAACTTGAGCTCTCCTGAGGTTGTCTATTTACAGCTTATGGCAAGGAGCCAGGTCACAAGCTCCAGGCTGGGGCAGCAAAAAGTTGCTGATCCTGGTCTACATGTAAGTCAGGACTTCAGCCTCTGCATAGATGCCTTACATGGTGCGGGAACATTAATTATTCTTTTATCTTTATTTACAGCAATATAGTTTTATAAATACAGCAGTTGCATTCAAATCAGGGATGGCCAGTTTGTGGCATGGGCAGCTGTGTGTGGCACATGGCAGATTGGGGTGGGGATAGATAGAACAGAGGCAGCTAAAGCAGAAAACAAAACAGCAAATCAGGCAGGAGCATAGGGCAGGAAGCAAAAAACAAAGTAGCAGATTGGTCCGGGGAAGGGGTTTGGACTGGCACTCGGGGAAGGTGTGAAGCTAATCTGTGGCATGCCTACCAAAAAGCTTGTGTCCATCCCCTCCTGCCCCCCCATCCTAAAAAATCTCAGGTCTTGTTCTGACTATATTTATGGAATCCCTTGGTCTTTATTCCTTTTTAAAATTGAGTTGCTTTTAGTTGTTTTTATGTGAAGTTTGCTCAAGAAGTTCCTCAGACAGGACAATATAATCAAGTTTATTTTCTTACAGGATGATATCACAAATATTGATTTTTTTTTTCCCCCCTCTTATCTGTTAGTTAGACATAATTTTACTTAGTGTTCAGACCAACCTTACAGGGCTAAAAAACCAAGCTGATTGTTCTTGACCATAAAA
Organism: Crocodylus porosus; assembly: GCF_001723895.1. Classification (NCBI taxonomy): domain Eukaryota; kingdom Metazoa; phylum Chordata; order Crocodylia; family Crocodylidae; genus Crocodylus; species Crocodylus porosus. The sequence goes on along the minus strand of NW_017728886.1, from coordinate 163,809,884 downwards.
CTTTTGTGTATGTAGTATCATATAACATGGTGTTTTAATTAATACCTCCACAATTCTTTTGTATTTTTGTCTATGCAGTGTGGCAACATGGCACGAGAAGGATTGCGCACTCTGGTTGTTGCCAAAAAGTCATTAACAGAAGAACAATACCAAGATTTTGAGGTATAAAAAGATACGCTCATCAGTGTTCCTAACATGTCTCATGAATTCAAGTAAAGCAAAGTAACACAATAAGGAATGTTGCTGTTTTTATTTTATTTAAATGGCACATATTGTTATTTAAAATATTGGTTACAACAGTTTTATTCAAATGCCTTTGAACAAAAATGTTGTATAGTGTCATATCTACCGTTATTCCGCAGTATCTATTCCAAAGTCATATATAAGATGTTGGTCCTACAAGGACCATAACTGCTTAAGTGTCCTCAAGCCTGCTCTTAATTTGTCTTCACAAAGTTCATTATGAACATTAGAAAAGGAAACTTGAAACTGATTTGTTGACTTAAAATTAAATGATTAAAGAATGACTTTTACTTTACAGAATTGTGTTGGGGTTTTTTGTGGTTTTAGGATATTTAAACTAAGATACTGCATCATGAATCTTCATTGTCAGCAAATCCTAACAGACTGAAGATTCATTTTCTCTTTATCAGTGGTAGCCAGATGTCTCTAACTGATTTTTGGTTTTTGTGTTTCTGCAAGCAGAATAGATATAACCAAGCAAAGTTAAGCATACATGATAGAGCCCTGAAGGTTGCTGCTGTTGTGGAAAGTTTGGAGAGAGAAATGGAATTGCTATGTCTCACTGGAGTAGAGGATCAGCTACAAGCTGATGTTAGACCAACTCTGGAAATGCTGAGAAATGCTGGAATAAAGGTACCACTTGCTCATTTCCAAAGGGCAGTTAGCATAACATTTTGATTGTAAAAATACCAGCACTGTGTACCTGCCAGCAGGTGGTACCATCATTTAGTTGGCTGATCTCTGGCAATCCTTTATGGGGCTTATTCACTTCACAGCTAGTCACCCTGATATCTGAGGAGGCTCTCCCCTTCACTGCATGCTCCCATTTTGTTGACCTGCCACCTTACACATTTCTGGTCTTACACATCATCTGGACCATAGGGAAAGGGCTTCTTGACTCCTGTTGATTGGTTGCCTCGCCCTTCTCTCTCCTTTCTGCACCAAAATCTCTCTTCCTAAATACATGCTGCCTTAACCTCCTTCCTCTCTATCTCCCCTCCTCTCTCCGCTCTCCTGCCCTCAGTGGACAAGGGAGATTAAAACAGTAGACAGTGGCTACATAGAGACCCAGTATTGAACAGGGTCAGGGCTGGCCCACAATTTTTGAGGGCCCCCTGCAAAATATAGTTTTGGGCGTCCCCCTGACGCAGTGAAGCTGGGAGGAGAGTGGGGCGGCAAGCAGCTAAAGAAGCCGGCAGCAGGAAGGCGGGTGGTGAGTGACCAGATGTGAAGCTGGCAGCGGCAGCAACACAGAGTGGTGGCAACCACTCCCTCCCTCCCCCCCGCCCCCGCTACAGCATTGATTTGAAGTGTTCATGGCCACAGGGGCCCCTTGGCTGTGGGACTCCCTCCGGCCACAGGTTTTGCAGGATAGGACGGGCCAACCCTGAATAGGGTAGTTGGAAACAGAAAGGAACTAAGAAAATTTGTGCCATTCCTGAACTTGTCCATTTTACTTGTATATTTTTGCATCTCTTTCTCCAACCTTAAATGTTTTTGTCCTTTTAAAATGTAAACTCTGGATCAGAATCTGTGTCATCCTAGATATGTGAGTAGGGTAAAGCATGTTTGGGGTGAAATTCTCACTTCCAGTTTCAACCTCTTTACAACACCTAGAAGAGTTGGACCAGGGAGGAAACCGTGTCTATGCACAGAAACGCTAGAAGACAGATCTGAAAGCTTTATCACAAGAGCTTGTACACAAACCCCAATGCAAAAGGTGTACTGAAAATGAAGCCACATGGATTATGTTACAGGCAAGGCTACACCATACTGTACTACAGAAATTCTGGGCAGCACTGTAATCCACAGAGCAGCCCCAGGAGACTACCTTCATTTACTGTTCTCAGCAGGCTTTTCCAAGCCAAGGACTGGGAAAACACAAAAATGGCTTAAAGCTTCTTAGGTTGCAGATAATGTGCTGAGCCTCATAAAGACACCACTCAAAATCTCACCCCATGTGCACTATTGTACTGAAAATTATACATTTCATTAATTTAATTTAATAATGTGCAGCCAGTAAATCCTCCTGTTTGTCAGATTCAGCTCTCAAGGAGGAGATTTGAGGAAGCCGTGTATGTCATTCAGTTTTTGAGAACAGTGACCTTAATGTTCAACTGAATTAATTTCAACATTGTTTTGCAGATATGGATGTTAACAGGAGATAAACTGGAGACAGCTACTTGTATTGCAAAAAGTTCCCACTTAGTATCTAGAACTCAAGATGTTCACATTTTCAGACCGGTAAGTATAGCTCCAAATATTTTTTTTTTTTATACTGGCCTGGTGAAGTAAGGGTTAAATTTTGAAATATTGGTTTATAAGTGATGGATTATTAATAATGAATTTGATATTCATGTTAATAGATTAATTACAAAAATGGTGTGCTGTTATTGTGCACATCAGATTACTGCTCCATAGAAATTGGACTTGTAACTATTTAAAGACTGAAGATTATAAATCATTATGTATGTCTGGCATTTTACAGAAGATATATTTGTTCTTACTCACCAGTCTTTATGCTTAAGTAATTCACTTGATTTCTGCAAAGTTATTCCTGAACTACATTGGTGGAAGCAAGAGTCCAAAGTCCTTCTGCAAAGAGGCTCAATTTTTTAATCTACTGTGTTTTTCAAGTAAAATTTATATTTTATTCCTTGTCTCTTGAAAACAATTAATAGATAAGTAAACTCAATATCAATTTATATACATTTTTGTTATAATTGAATAATGTCAACTATGCTGAATTCAAACAAAAATAAAGATTTCCCAGGCCTTGATTGATGATGTGTGATGAGACATAATATGTCTGTGTTTGTTCTAAATGAACCACTTGCACCTACAGAAATAATTATTTGACTATAATTTACATGTAAATGTAGTTTCTTCTGAAGCATCAGAATGGCAAATTAGGCCCTGCAGACTACTATTTGCAATTAAATTATTAATGCTTCTGATAAAACTTCAGATCAATTTTTGTTGACCTTTCCATGTTGTAACACCACAAATTAAGTCTTCCTGAATAAAATCTATTTAGCTTGAGTTTGATTTTTATTTTCATTACCTAGATTAGTAATAAGAGATCAACATAGAACTGTGTTAATTTAGAATACATGAAGTTTTAAATTAGTTAGAAAATGCATTTATACAGAATTCTATCTTGTCCATGCTGCAGTTCTCAATCAGTTTGGCAAAAACTGGTTTACCATGTTACGGTGCTTAAAATTGAGTGAACAATGATTCATATAAATATTAAGTTTTACATGATCAGTTTTTTGAGGAGTCTCCCACATGTCCGTTAAAAATGTGGTATGACCATGGCTCATTTTTAATATAGTTTTGATAAGTAACTTTTGGACTTATAATAGGATACAGTACACTATATCTTTGCCTAACACTAATACTCGAAATACAAATTGTCACCAAAAAAATATTTAACATTCAGGCTCTCAAAAAGGTTAGTTTCTTTTATTTTTTTTAATATTCTTTTAATTTTACTGCAAGGTTCTCAGATGATGATTTTTCCTCATTAAACCTTCAACGTGTTTTAGTTCAAAAGTGCTGCGCCACCATTTTCCCAGCACTGACATATTTCGCCATTTACACAAATGTATGCACCGCAGTGCCAGGCGCTTTTAAAAGCACATGTGCAAATGCCCTATAGTTACAGGTCCAGGTTTGGACTTCCTATACCTCTGAATGATGGAAGCTGTAAGAGAAGAGGTGTAGGGAACAGATCAGACTGGATAGGCCCTGCATAAATGTCCTGTTAGCATCCATTCTGTGCCACCGTGAGAGACAGAATACTGAGTTAGACCTGTAGCCTGACCTAGGGTGGCATCTCTTGTGCTCCAAGTAAGGACATCTCTCAATCCCTGAAATGCTGTATACTGGCTGTGTCTACCTGAGATGCTAACTGGGCAGTAGCGTCGCAGGGCAAAAAGCAAGACGCAACACTACTGCATAATAGTCTCGGGCTAGTGTGCAGTCAGCATCACGAAAAAGTCATTTGGCAATGTTACTGCATAGTGACTCAGGTTGAACTAGTTTATACAAGTACTAAATGACTGCATCTCATGTAGACGCAGCCAGAAAGCATAGTTGTCCCTTCCCCAAGTCCCAGTGGCATAAATAATAAAAAATTTTTCCACTGATTATGTTTAACTTTGAAAGGAAGGAAAAAGAATTCCACATCTGCTGTTTTAGGAAGAGTTTTTGTCACTGTTGTTGTTGGGGTGCATTAAAACACATCTACAGATCTTTATATGCAGTTAATCCACTGTGAGGAGTTCTTACTGTTTCCAGATCCAGATCTATGGTTTCTACTATTGAAGAGAGACAGGTCCCAGGAAGGCTGGTTCTGGTTTTGAGCCAAATACAGTGTTGCTTCAAACCATTTTGTATACTGGTGGAGACTCAGAAATTTTAAATGTTATGGCTGCATTCAGACTAGCACAGCAATGCAGTATGAGGTACCACAAATGTGTGTGGTGCCACATACTGCATATTTAGATGTTCTCTGCGCTTCAAGGGAGCGCTGCCCATGCATGCGCTGATCCGCTTTTTTTCCTGCAGGTTTTTTTCACCCCTGGACATCCAGGGATCAAAAAAACCCACAGGGAAAAAAGGTGTAGTAGTACACACTGCTCAGAAGTGGATCAGGGCTGCCCAGGGCCATGCTCTGGCTGCCAGCCAGCCTCCACATGGCAGAATCACCACTGCTGCAGCCCCAAGAGGACCCCAGGACTCCAGGTAAGGCTGGTGGAGCCAGCCCAATGCTAGCCTCTGCCTCCCCTACCCCACTCCAAGTAACTTGCCGTGCCCCAAAGCACACATGGCATAGGCATTCCCCAGGGACAAGCAGCAGTGGCACAAGGTGCACTGCCACTACTTGTCCCTGGGGAACCAAATGTCCACTTATCTCATCCACCCTCTTGTGAATGGTAATTCAAACAATCCTACCCAGAATTCAGTACTTTTGTGTATAAAAGCCAGTACATTTGAAATCTTTTGAATGTTCAATATTTAATTTGTTCCAGAAAATTCCATTGCCCAAACTTTGAATTCATTCTGCATTTTACAAATCTAATTCAACACTGTGATATATGTATGTGACCAAAAAATACTGCATGCTCTTATGTCACTTTGTGCTGGTTGTTCAGATTCAGAACAGTCCTTGTATAGTGAACTAATATAAACTTTCTCAAGTATAAATGCCAAATCAAAAAATATATAGTGCTAGTAATTATATTTCTTTGCTTCTTGAGTTGTTTCTCATCTAAACCAACAGAACTATTAATAGGGGAACATCACATTATTCCACAAATGTTCTACTTATTATCAAGTTAAATCATTTTTTTCTGAATTTGGGGGTTCATTGAGAGTTACCAGACTTGAATGTCTTGTCCGTATAAACTACCACTTTGGTGAGGTACTGAATGAGCTGCCTACTCAGATTTGTTTTGTGTTTTCAAGATTTCTTTTGCATCTAAATTCTCTCACCTGCGATGGGGAAGTTGTAAACCTATTGCTATGTAGGTACATTCACATTGGAGAACAAGTCTTGGAATGTTTTCTGCTTGTGTTTTCTAAATAAGTTGTCATATTTCCATTCACAGTTGTTCAGCAATTAAATCCTTCCATTTTGTTTTTATTGGTATTGAAGGTAACCAATCGAGGAGAAGCTCACTTAGAACTAAATGCCTTTAGAAGAAAGCATGACTGTGCCTTGGTGATATCTGGTGACTCTCTAGAGGTGAGATCTGGGTTTCTATCAGATGTCTTTTAACTGCATCAGAGTATGTAGGAAGGAAATTGTTATCTTCATTTATTTAAAAAGGCTTTCAGAATCCTCCTTAAATCCTGCTTTAAATTATCCTCATGGTTGCTAGTATGGTTTAATTGAGCAATAATTAAAAATGCCTCAACTTGACAACAAAATTTTGTTTATTTCATGGATTGTCACCAAAAACAAGGTTCACTGAACGGTAACATAAAACACATATACAATACAATTCATATAACTAAGTTGTTTTGTCTTTTCTGTTAACACCAAAGAAATAACTATAAAAGTTTACAATAAGCCAAGTTCAAAAAAATGTGAACACATAATTTCTTACATTGATAGCATTAAAGCAATACGCTGTTAAAAAAAAAAAAAAGTAGTATTTCATTTTCTCTGATATTAATTTCTTAATAGTGAAATGAGCCCAGACTGGGGTGCCACTCATACTTTGGAATGAATGTCATGTAAGATGCCTTTTTCCCTAGGTTTGTCTGAAATATTATGAACATGAGTTTGTAGAGCTGGCATGCCAGTGCCCTGCTGTAGTGTGCTGTCGCTGTTCACCCACCCAGAAAGCCCATATTGTGAAACTCTTACAACACCACACTAGAAAACGCACATGTGCAATAGGTAAGTGTCAGGTCCAGTTTCATTTTCAGGAATTAGAACTTGGTAAATTTGGCCAATAGATGGCAACAGGGAGAAGTAAATTAAAAGCAAATCCAAAGGATTACATACCAGTGTTTCAAGATCTTTCACTGACAAGTATTAGTGGTTTTCAGTAAATGATGCCATTGCAAGAGAACGGGGGAAGTTAAAATGCTTATGAAAAATATTTTGACCTTTGAAACTATATTACTTTTAACCCAAGCATTAATATCAAGAATTTAATGAAGATAAGTACAGTACTAAAAAAGCAAACAAAAAAAAAACAATGAAAGGGGAAAAATATGAATAGCTGAATATTGCAGTGACATTTTTCAGGTGATGGAGGAAATGATGTCAGTATGATTCAAGCAGCAGACTGTGGAATTGGAATTGAAGGCAAGGTAATATTGTTTGTTTTCTCACTTATAATTGCAACAAAATTGGATTAGAAGGGTTTTTTTTAAAGCTGCCTAATTAAACAAGTGTTATAGTGCATCCATACTTTTCAGACTTTCAGACTAATATTTAAGTATTTAAAAGAAATGTCAAAGCTGTAAGAGAAATGTAATCTTTGTGTCATACCTTCTTAACTTCAGTCTGTTCTAACTTAACTTTTTTTTCTCTTTAAAAATGTAAGAATAACAAAATCTCTGTAGGTTATTTTTTAGGTCAATATTTGTGTTTTAGTGAATGATTCAGAATGAGTAACTATACTTCAGTAGTTAGTGACTCTTAAAGTATATACAGAATATTATATGTTGCGTTCAACACTACAGTGCTGGTAAAATTGAATAATGAAGAAGAAATATTACACATACGAAGTGTTGCATTATGAAAATTCTGCAATCTGGACATTTCTGCATTGATTTTGATACGTTTGTTTTGTTTTAGGAGGGAAAGCAAGCTTCCTTGGCAGCTGACTTTTCTATCACACAGTTTAAACATATAGGCAGGCTGCTGATGGTACACGGTCGAAACAGTTACAAAAGATCAGCAGCACTTGGTCAATTTGTCATGCACAGGGGCCTTATTATTTCAACTATGCAGGTATTTCAGTTTCTGTCTTGGTAGAACACCCACTAATGTCATTACATTTAAAATACTATTGTGAAACTAAATTTAATCCTTGAATCTGATTTTTTTTTTTTTTTTTTTAAATTGTAGTGCACTGCACATGGAAGCATCTTAAGTAATTTAGTAATGCTCAGTTTTAAAATGTGCTGTCTTCTCTTTTTCAAGGCTGTATTTTCTTCAGTCTTCTATTTTGCATCTGTTCCTTTGTACCAGGGATTCCTAATGGTGGGGTAAGTTACAGCCAAAATCTTCAATACCTAGTAAAGTCATTCCAAACTAACTTTGTTTTTGGTGGGGTGGGGGTCTTTTAAAAAATATATACCATTGATCATTTCTGTCACATTTGTAATTTGTCAATGGATGCTGGCATGAACAAATAGCCATACACGTAATGCAGGGTCACAGCCCAGTCTCCAGCCCAGCCCAGTCTCCTTTACTACCTCTCCAGGGTGAACTTCTCAAAACAGCACCAAATACCAAGCACCTGATCATCATGGCTTTATAGAAATAAAACTCATCCTCTAAGAAATAAACAAAGCAGACATAAAGATGCATTGGTGAGGTGTCACATTTCATCTTAAGCCCCACAGTCCAAGTACCTATAGTGTGGCAACTTCAGAGGCAAGTGAGTTTGCATCCAAATAAACCTACCAAAGGATAAAAATCTAAGCCACCTTAGTGTTAGCACCTTCCAGTCATGTATGTGGACATTTTCCTGTCACTCCCAGGCAGTTTCCTGGGTTTCCTTTCTAAGTCTGGAACAGTATCATAACTAGGGTACGGTGCAGGGACACCCATCCCAAGTGCTGACTATGAGAGTTTGCCAGGATCCTCCATACCGGGAGTCTTTGCCATGGCAGAGAAGTTCACCGCTGCTGCCGCCAGCCATAGGAGACAGGCAGAGTAGCAGTGCACTGATCAGTAAGATACTCATCCCTCCTATTTCTGCAAAGGTTAGTAGTTATGACTGTCTTCCACAAGAAGCAGTCTCCAAAACTGCTGCCTCCACTCAGAAAGGGAAGCATCTAACGACTTCAAGGCGCTGCTTTATCAGTTTTTGCTCTGGGATCACTTAGTAACAACAAGCATGAGGGTAAGGGTCTGGATCTGGGTCTCCCTCCATGCCCTGCGCCCTCTCTTTACTAACAGCTTCTTTTATAGCCCTTATTTTTATTACAAGAGTATCTAGAGCCTTCAGTCAAGTTTGGAACCTGTTATCCCTGGCATACATTAGGCACCGCATAGGTGTATATTAAAAATATTCAAAGTGCTCTCAAAATCATGAGCCCATCACAACAAAAATAAATTACAGGCAGTCCTCAACTTACAACGTTTCAAGTTACAGCATTTCACACTTACAATGTTTATAAACTGATATCCTGTTTCAACTTTCTGATGTCAGTTTCAACTTTACAACACTTGATCTGATGCCAAGCCATGCCAGTGAACAAGTTCACTGCATCACACATCTCCCTGGAGAACATCTGTCCAAACTTCCTTGGACACTTTAAGAAAGCAGACAAGACTCCAGAAAAACCTGCAGCCAAGACTCCTGAGAAGACTGCAGCCAAGAACCCTTCAAAAAGTCCAACCAAGAGCCCTTCAAAACGTCCAGCCCTTCTCCTTAAAGAAGTCCTTCCAAATCAATATGATTCTGTTTACAATATAAATACATTAGTGTAGCTATATTACTCATCTATAATTGATTGAGTGTACAAAGTTTTGATTTAAGACGTGGTTTTCAGGAACCAATTGTGTCGTAAGTCTGAGGACTGCCTGTATATTTGGTTTCAAATCCAGTAATTGTATATCAGCATGTACACACTGGTAGTAACAATCCACTTCACTTGTGCTGTTAAGACTTCTAAACCACCTGAGGGACAGGGACAGGACAGCACTTGTTTCTATATTATTTTTAATAAAGATGCTAAGAATTATAAACTTAAATGCTACAGTAAGTTCATTGTCATATCCTTTGTCATCAAAATACTTTGTCAAATGTACATTACTGAGTATGAGGCTGATTAGTATGGTGACTGATTAATCTAAATTTTTGTTTGATATATTTGCATCCATAATTTTATACAGTTTAATACAACGGGCAGCTTTCAGAAGCTGTATGGGACAGGTTTTAAAATGGGTCAGTTAGCTTTAGCTAAGATATGTAAGTGGATTGCCTAGAGCTTGTCAGGGTAACCATATTCACTCAAAAGAGCCATAAAATTATTTGAGATTAATAAATCAGTTTAAATGGGTAGAAATGAATCATTTTAACATAATTTAACTGTGCTCTTGTCCTCAGGTATGCAACTATATACACTATGTTCCCAGTCTTCTCTTTAGTGTTGGATCAGGATGTGAAACCAGAAATGGCATTGCTATATCCAGAACTTTATAAGGATCTCACAAAGGTATGAATAAGCCACGTGTTTGAATATGAATACTTATTTTGGCTCTAGTATGTGTTGAAATCATGACAGATTTTTATATTTACTCTGTGGAGATATTCCAGATAAGAAAACCTATAGATAGTGTTGTACAAAAGCCTGTGCTGTGTGTAGTGCAAGGTAACAAATGTCTAACTTGCTCTGTTAAATAAAATGTTTTGGCAAAGTCAGCAGAAGTCAGGCAGACTGAATTAATCCAACTAAAATTGTGCATCAGTACTACCTTAAAATCATTTGAGATCACTCTTTCTCTTACCCCCAAACAGGATAGTCCTTTCCATCTTGTGCACTATTTAAAAGACTGTCAAACAGTGCTATTTCTTATAAAAACTTAACACTTAATGGCAATGAAAATACTTTTAAAATGAAAGACTAATTTATTGCTTTGTATTTCAAATAGTCTGTGTTTGTCCTACTTTTTTTGCATCTTGAATAAAAGGTCATGAGGATTTTAAATGGTCGTTATTGCCCAGTTAGCAAGCTGAGGTCTCTACCCTGGAAACCCTAATCCTTGTTTAACTCTTCAATGTTGTATAGTGATATGGTCAAATTAATGCTTTTGAATGTCTTGTTCCATTTATCTCATCAAAATTTACACAGCCCTAGGCCGTCTGATTTCCAGGTGTTCTTATTTTTTTAATTTATTTTTTAAATCCAGTGAAATAATATGAATTCTGGGAGGCTTTCTGGTTTTAAATTATTTTTTAATTTTATAATAAAAATTTTTGGAGATGTTGGGTTTGAAATAAAATTGATGGTTTTAAGCAGAAGTTGATTATTTCTTTGGAATAGGGACTGGATTGTCACTTGCACTTGAAAGTGTGTAGCACATTCTGTATACCAGTTAAAATAGTAATTTCTCTAGGGAAATACAAATTTAAAGTATTTTTTTAACCTGAATACATAATATACAGCATCCCCTGTAGCTTCTATTTCATCATGATGTTTTTGTGCAATGTACAGTAAGTACACTGAATTTTATAATAATATTTACATTCAACACCAATAGCTCAGGTGACTCCTTTGAGATGGGAAAAGTATTTGAGAGCTTTTTTTTTATTTGTAATCTGTTAGCTACTCCTGGAAATGTTTGTTCTCTTGCCTGGTTTTCTAGAACTGTTAAGTCATTTAACAAACAGCCCAGGTTATATGATAGCCAGCAATTTCTAAATATCTGTGGAAATAATAATTTATTTTTGTTTTAGCTCCACTAACAAATTCCTTATTCATAACCCAGCTTCTGCTTGTGGATAAAGTTTTCATCCTTTGCCTTATTTACTATGAAATTTTGTATCTCAACTGTTCCAGTAAGAAATATTTATTCCACATATCTCCTATCATCTGATATCCTGACCTACAATTATATTCTCAGTAGTTTTATCTGGTGATAAATCTACACTACTTTGTTATCCAGAACTTTGTTTAAAAACCTGAACACAGCTGCTGCAAAATAAAATATTGCCTACTTTTCAAAATGCTGCTGCTCTCTGATCTGCTGTGCAGGTCACCCCAGATTAGAAGTGGTTTCAGGGCTTCTGCTTCCTTGGCCAAAAGAGATTGGGTGCATCAGAAATACTAATCTTTGCCTGTCAGGAGTTTTGTCCTCTGGAAAAGAAAAGGCAGGCTTCCTGGCCAGTAGAAACCTGTTTGGAGTTCAGCAGCCAAAACATAGTAATGGAAGAGAGAATAAAAACTGGGAAAACAGCAGTTTTCAGACCAAATTCCTTATTTTTCATTAAGTTGGATAATTGCATCATAGTAGTCAATTGGACTGCTAGCTCCAGTTGTTTCTCAGTCTACCAGTTCCAGATTCTAGATCTCTGCTTCCTGCCTTCCTTTCAACTTACATTTTGTACAGTAGCTGACACATTTGTAGGATGTTGCCTCCTGATTTAATGCAGTGGTTCTCTCTGGAGTACAAGCACCACTTTAAACTATAATGTCTTTGGCCTAACTTTAGAGGTTGCAGGAAGTTTTCAAAGTCAACCCCTAATGACTATACAAAGTCTATGTTTACCCTATAATCCTGGGACTCTGGCTTCATGCTTGGTAAACTTTCATCCTAAATAAAGTTATCCCAAAGAAACCTGAAATGCCACAACTTCTTTTGTTCCCCCTCACAAGCTCAAACCATGCAAATGTACCTCTTTCCTAACACAGTTATTAATAAAGCCTCAAAAGTTAATTTGTATGCCAGCATCTCCAAAGATTTCTCAAGTTGTAGGGGTTTATGGAGACATTCTCAGAGCCTGATGGACCAAACTCTTCAGGACCTTTTACTTCAAATTTAAACTAGGGTGTGTTACTTCTAGGGAAAAGGGAATTACTGGCATTTTTACATGTGTTCCCAGACATGGCACTGAGCACTTTAATTAGCAAGCCACACTAATTTCCGTGCTGCAGCAGACTCAGTTAATCGAGTCTGCTCTGACTTGCTGGATTTCCAGCATGTCAGAGCAGGCTCTTTGCACACATATAGGAGCTCAATTGTTTTCTCATTTATTTTACTTTAATTAATATTTCAAAGCTTTCAGAGCCTTCAGCCCATGCTAGTCATCCTAGGACTGCTCAAACCCACTTGCTATTACCAAAGATAGTCATGAGCTTTGTCATTCAAATCTGCTGGTGTTATATGAAAGGAGCTGATTTCCAAAGACAATATTTGTAGAAGGTAACTTAGGGTGTAGCGAAGCATTACACTTCTATCAGTAGAATTGTTTTTAGTGTGGTAGAAATGTTTAGCATACATGCATTCACAGCGCTTAATCTGGTCTAAAAATGCTGCACTGGGTGGAAAGTTAAACCCAGACTGGCAAAGTTTAATCTTAGTGCAATACAGATTAGTCAGGTTAACAAAAGCTTGTACAGGTCCCATGTTGGTAGAAGCTTCTCTGTTGTCCTCCAGGTATTGCTTCTCCTCCTCTCTCCCTTCCAAAGAGGGACAGTCTGTGACTCAACCAGGGGTTTGGTCTGGCTGAGTCGCAGACCAAACCCCTTCCCCTGTCATCCCTAGGGCCCGAAAAGCCCAGACCCTCTCCACAGCCCCAGGGCTGTGCAGCCGTTACCTCCACCCCTCCCCAAGCAGGTGGGAGAGCCACCTGCCAGCACCCCCAGACCTGCTAGCACCCTGGCAACATGGGGGCTTCAGGTGCAGAGCTCTCAAGTGCTGCATGGGGAAAGAGCCTCTCCTCACTCACAGCACTTGAAAGCCTGTACCTGCAGGCCCATGCACAGAGCTGTGAGTGCTGGCTAGAAGTGCTGCACAGGGAGAGCATCACTCCCTCATGGCACTTCAGAGTCCTGCACCTCCAACTCCTTATGCAAGGCTGCTGGCATATGCTTTGAAATCAGGAAGATGCTCTCCCTGGCAGGACTTGAGAGTCCTAAGCTCCGGTGGCAGTAGTGGGGCTTCCTGCAGCCAGAACCCTAGAATCGCTGTCATGAAAGTCCCCCACTCCATGGCAAGAGCCCCAGCCTCAAAAGATAAGAGACCCCTTGAGGACTGCTCTCTGATAGCCTGACAGCTGAGAAGCTAGGAGGGAGAGGTTGTTGTTAAGAATGAGGCATGGTCCCTATGGGCCACAGTCAGTCAGCCCTGACTTGCTCCCGCCGTGTGGCCACCTGTCTCCAGGCATGCTGGGATGTGTGCTCTGGGCCCCCTGGCTGGATGCCATCTGTAGCACAGTGCGTCTGTAGCTTGCCTGACCTTCAACTGGTAGTATTTTCCACCTCTTAGTCTAAACTGTTTAATTTCCACTGGTTCATTTGAATGCTTATATGCACCCTGAGGCTCTGTGACTTGCTGCAACAAATCACTGAAAGACAAATTATACTTTTCTTAAAGCAGAAGCCAGAAAGCTTGAAGGCTCTAAATTCTTGGGTTCCATGGCTTGGCATCCACAGAAGCATATTTCAAATTGATAGTGCCCGTAATACTCTTTTAGGAAATAAAAAATGAGCATGTGGGGAAACTTGAGAACTACTGAGTAATATTTCTGGTTAAAATATTGTGTGATCAGTAATGCACAAATGACTCATGTTTTACAAGATTTGTATTTGGCTCTAGCAGTACAATGTAATTCTCTTGTGAGTATTTGTTATAGACGCTCATGATTGTATTGCTCTAAGATCATAGCAATATGAAACAAACATATTTCTGCATATCCTTTTTTATATTATAGACACTAACATAAATCTTTGCCGATACTATGCAGCTGAATACCTCTCCTACTGTTGCTTACATATTGACATGGGATAGAAGTCAGATTCTTATGGTTTGGTTCATTTTCTGGGACATGCTAGCGCTGGAAAGGTCCTGTGGTAGGGGGAGAGGTGCAGTAACCCAGGCTGCTCTGTCCAGGGAATCGGAACAAGCCGGCAAAGTTGAAAGAGAAGGTGAGAGCAGCTTAGTATGGCTGCATGCCTCTACCTGGGTTCAGCACCTCAGCCACCATGGCTCTTGTGGAATCCCACCCATATATCCCTGATGAAACTCAGAGGATAGGTGTCATTGCTCTCACCACCGGCAAAGGTATGAATCTCCCTCCTTGTGCCAGGTGCCTTCAAAGGCATAGAGGTGCACAAATTCCACACCTCTTTCTAAACCCATGGGGGTGAATTGAGTCCCAAGATACCACTTCTGTAAACTTTTTACAACTATCTCTGTGGACTGTTAATCTGTGGGCCAGAAGAGCCATGCTCTAGGCTCTAGCCATGCTCACATAACATCCAGGCCTTTATGTGAGATCCATACAAGATTCTTCTTAGAATGTCTCTGTTTCCCTTTGTTTGCTGTGGATATGTTTTGCAATGGCTGTATAATCATTTAGATAACTGCATTCAGTGTGCTCTTACCTGGACTAGAAGTTTTTCATATTTGCTTACTTTGGTACCACTATTGCAGGCAACATGGAAGAATAACAATTTCCCACCCTTAGCTGTACCAGTCCAGGAAAGTGCTTCTTAGTCTCAACCCAGAGCAATAGTGGGTTAATTTGTGGCTGGCTATGGCCATGCTGTTTTGAAATACTTTTTTCTTCTGAATGGTGATCCATATTTTTGCTGGTATGATTGCCTTTTTCATGGGCACAAATAGTTGTTTTATGCCTCCTTTTATTTTCTGTGTTTGCACTTTCTTCCCTATAAAATCCAAATCCCCTCACACAATGCAAGTCCTGAGCACACAATATTAGTCACATTTTATTTATTCAATTTAGACAGGTCATTTTGATTGGGCCCATGGCTTGTTTACTGTCACAAGAAGACAATATTTCCTTATT
The DNA here is from genome assembly GCF_001723895.1 of Crocodylus porosus. Taxonomy (NCBI): domain Eukaryota; kingdom Metazoa; phylum Chordata; order Crocodylia; family Crocodylidae; genus Crocodylus; species Crocodylus porosus. The sequence goes on along the minus strand of NW_017728886.1, from coordinate 163,794,408 downwards.
GGGCAAGGAAATCATCTATGAGTCTTTAGTGTAATAAGCCATATTATGTGTTTCAGTTGGCACTGTGGACACTGTTTCTTAGCAAATAGCTGTCTGACATTCAAAATGGAGAGTTAGAATATACTAGACCATACTAACTACAGTTTTGTTTTATATTTTGAGATTCAAGTTGGCAGTTCCAAACTACTGTTTAGCTCTCATGTATATAGCAGAGACAACGGATATAAATACCAAAAAAATAAGCAAACAAGTAACACTTTATTGTAACTAGCCCTTCTGAAGAAAGGAAGCAATAGCAGTGCAATCTCAAGTGTAGGTCTTTTATTTGTTCCATTATTGTACCCCCAATATTGGCCTCTCCACACAAATCCAAAGCTAATCCTGAAGCCAGTGGAAACTTTACAGCCCAGATCACATGAAAATGCTCACTACAGTTGTAAAATTAAGAAGTTATGCCTTGCAAAGTGTAACTGGAATGGCTCTACAGTGCTGAGCTACTTCAAAAATCCATGGATCAAGTAGATTTTTCTACTGTACTTAACTAACCTGTCTTACCTGTTTCCTTTAGGGAAGATCCTTGTCTTTTAAGACCTTCTTCATCTGGGTTTTAATCAGTATTTACCAAGGTAGGAGAGATCCCTAATTTTACTGAACTAAAGATTTTTTGTCTACTATTAACAATATTGTTTTTCAGCTCCAGGTTAAATTCCCAAAGCTTAAAATTTCATCAACAGTTATATATATTGCTTTCTTTTTATCTCGTAAATCGATATTCTAGCATTGTGCCAGGCCTATTCACAATGCAGCATGGATTGGTATTTTTATTGATGCATGTCGCCTAAAAACTGACCTGTTTTTAATTAAATGTTAATCCAGAAAAATTTTAACGAGTGCTTATCATGTTGCATATGCTACACAGTAGTTTTCTTTCATGGAATGACAGAAGTACTATTTTAAAAATCTGAATTATGTCATCAGTTAAAAGTAATTAAGTTCATTTTGGCTAATGCTACAAATAAATGAGATATTGTTGAAAATGTAATTAATGGTTGATCAGATATATTACACTAAAATGTGTTTAATTTTCTGATAGTATTATTTTATTATCTTACAGTCTTGTTCTGGTTTTACTATTGTACACACAGAGTGGAAAAAATATTAGTGATAGTCTCACATAAGAAATGAATGGAGAAGACTTTCAAATTAACTGATCCAGTATTTACCTTGCAATTGAAAAGAACACCAAACCAAAATATAGTCACACAATGAATCTATAACTTTGTATGCCTTTTTCAGGTGGTATTCTGATGTATGGAGCCCTGCTGCTTTTTGAATCAGAATTTGTACATGTTGTTGCCATTTCCTTTACTGCCCTAATCTTGACTGAGCTCTTGATGGTTGCACTGACCATACGAACATGGCACTGGTTAATGGTGGTGGCTGAATTCCTCAGTCTTGGCTGCTATGTGGCCTCCCTTGCATTTCTAAATGAATATTTTGGTGAGTAGCAGTAGAATATCTTTGACTCAGCAAGTAAGTTTTCTAAAATAGTTGTTTTTAATCTTTTTTTACATGTTACGTTGCAAATATTTATGTATTTTTGTGAAACCGCTTCAGTACTTTCTTCATTCTCTTCAGGATTTGTAGCAGATTTTTTACATAGTTTATCTATACAGTCTTTTTCTCAGTGTGCACGTGCTTTTTCTCATTGTGCTTCATTTCAAGGATAATGCAAGCTGCTGTCATCTTGAATCAGCTTTAAATCATTAAAGTTAGAGTGATGTTCTAGCCATGATGGTCCAGGAATTGTACGACGGGCAAGGATTTCTTAGGGTGATAACTACTATATAGTTGGGATAAGATTAGACAAGTTTTCAAATGCAAAGCATTCTTCCTTGCCTTTAAGTTGTTAGATGGACAGTACTGAAATTGTATGCGATTTAATTTAAAAAAATCTTTAAAAGCATCAGCTTTCAAAGCTCTTATAAGGCAGATTTAAAACAGCTTTTGGATATTTGCATATTTTTATTTCTGTAAGATAAAAAACAGTTCTGCAATGATAAATAAAATATAAGCAACTTAAGATCATAGGAAAGTAGGGCTGGAAGGGACCTCAGGAGATCATCTAATCCATCTTCCTGCTCAAGGCAGAATCATCCTTTTACTAAATCATCCCAAATGTCTGTCTAACCTGCTCTTCTTGAAAGTTTTCAGAGATGGAAATTGATTTCATGTTTCCATATGAGATTTTTCTATAGGTAGATGAAATGCATGTTAATATTCAGTAATTAATATTTAAGTGTATTTGATAAAGTGGCAGATACAATCCCAAAAGACACTTTTAAAAATATTTTTCAAGTATTGGCTTAAAAAAATGTTCCTTTATAGTTAGCAAAACTTCCTCAGGAATATTATCATTAGCTAATGTCTATTAAAAGAAAGATATGTGCCTGTTCAGCTTAGATATGACCTGCAGTGGACATTTCTTAATCACAGTATGTTGTAATGACTGATGGCAGTGGTGTTTGGAGTACAGTGCCACTTACTCTAAGCATTTTCCACATACGGAAGTCCCTACCCTAAAGTATTTGCAGTCATATTCTCACTCCAGACTAAGACGATACTAATTAATAATATAATATTATATAAGACAATATTAATTATTTTGCAATCTAAATCAGCTAGCCTCTTAAAATAAGAGTAGTGCAGTAAGGCAGCATTTTGCATGTGTATTTTTAAAGTTAGAGAGATATTTGAGGTTGCCAAAGTTTTGGACCTTGCATGGAGCTGAAGGTTTTATTATCTTTATTCCTGGAAGAAACCCGACCGAGTGAGGTCTCCTTAGATCCATCCAAGAGCATTAAAGCTAAATAAAGCATTAGAGAGCTAAACTAGATGGATTAGCATGTAAGACAGGTAGTTTTGTTGTAAAATCCTTTGCAGCAGATAGTTTCAGAGGTAGGTCAGGCTTAGTTTTGTTTCTCTTAAATTCTAGCGTGCCTTAGTTTTGTCTCAGGGCCCTACTAATATATCTAGAAAGATGCTTTGTACATCACCCTGCTGTATAAGGCATACTTTGTTGTTAAAATGCACATAGTAATATTTAAAGTATATTTCTTCCAAATTTGACTGTGTGAGAAAAATACTCAATTTACATGGCAAAGGGAGTCAAGGAGTGTGCATTTTTTAAATGGAATTTTACAAGCTTTGCCTGGGATCTGAGACTCTAGATGGACTCTTCAGCTGTGTTTGACTTAAATTATCCCTCAGTATTTCTGCTGTTCAGCCACCAGTAGAATGGATATTAAGAAAATAATTCTGGTGAGGATAATACAAGAGAAAAATAATTCTGGTGAGGATAATACAAGAGGAATAGAATCCAGCTCCCCCATCTCTACTCTGCAGGCCCTACAGTACAAAAAGGAGTAAAAATCACTTGTGTCAGTATTTGTCTGACATCAGATAGTCTATAGATAGGAATGAATTCAGGCAAATAATATCTATTTAGTAAAAAACTGCAATTTTTTTCAGAAATGAAGTCTTTCTTAAGCATTCTTAAGCTTAAGCATTAACTGGCAGATTGTAAGTACAGCTACTCCTCGTTTAACATTGTAGTTATGTTCTTGAAAAATGCAACTTTAAGCAAAATGATGTTAAGTGAATCCCGTTATGTCACAGTAGTTACCTACCAGCAGGCGGTGGCCAAACAACGTTATAACCAAACATTGCACAACTTTAAATGAGCATGTTCTCTAATCGGTCAGCGACGTAATAACAAAACAACATTAACTGGAATGACGTTAAGTGAGGAGTACCTTTATTAGAAGTGTCTCCTTTTCTTTCTCTCTCTCAAATTCCAAATGTTCTCTTGTAGCCACTGTACACATATGGTATGTAATAACTTGTGTGACTGTCCTCTGTGGTGGGTATTCCAGTTTCTCACCATAGCTCAAGGGAGTTGCATTTTAATGATGTTGCCATGAACATATCAATTTTGCAATATTGGTCTTCAGTTCTGAATTCTTCTGGCTCTTCCCTGATTGGGCTTTCTCTTTGTTTTGTTTCTGAGCTGATGGTAGACAGCGATATTTGATAGAACGTACTTCACCATACTTGTGTATATTCATGTCATTAGAGTTAGTCCCATTTGCTCATGTTTGGTTTTGATCTTCCACTTTGCACACACAGGCAATTTAGGCATCACCACGCTGGCCAGTGTAGATGTACCTCTCTTAGAAGATCCTCCTGTGGTTCTGGGTCCATTTCAGAACACCTGATTTCACATAATCTTTCCTTCCTAGCACAACAAAACTCTTTCATACTTTAAGCCATTAGGTATCAGATTATGCAATACCAGCCAGTAAGCACATGCTATCCTTTGGTGTTGACTTTAGACATCCTGGTATGTCACGAAAGCTGTTGTTTAGAACTGGGTCTCTTTTCTTGGCATCGACTGATCATTCTTATACTGGACATGCATACTCTGCAGTGTAGTAACACAAGGCAACAGCAGTGGTTCATAATGTAGCTAAGTTCACTCCCTGCTTTGAGGTGAACAACTTTTAAAGTATGTTGTTGTGTGTGCTAACTTTCCCTTTCATCTTCTCTAGTATGCTTTGAACATAAGTGTTCAGTCCACTGTAACCCCCACGTACATGGGGTTTAGGTGATTAGTCAGTGGGATTCCATCCCAGATAACGTGTAATTTCCGCTTGGCTTCTCTATGGCATACATGAAAAGCTGTGACCTTCATCTTGGTTGGGTTGGCATGAAGCTGGTTCTTACTGTAATAATCTGAGAGGTTGCTCAGTCCACATGTCAATCTGGTCTCGATAGTGATAAAGTTCTTCTCTTGTGCTGTGATGCATAGATCATCAGCATATATGAAGCTCCTTGTATTACTCTACATGGTTTGGTCTTTGGTATATACATTAAAAAGGATTGATGCTAGCACACTACTCTATGGGAGGCCATTTCCAGAGGCTCCGTTTCTTACACAGTTCCGTGTAAAAATGTATATTTTCCAAAAGAGTTTGGATGAGCTGCACTAGGTGGTAGTTGTGCATCATACTGTAGACTTTGGCAAGCAGGTTTCAGTCATTGACTCTGTCATATGCCACTGATAAGTCTACAAACACAGCACCTGTTATCATCCCTATCTCAAATCCATCTTCTGTATGCTGTGTGATGTTTAGTGTTTGGCTATTGCAGGACTTTCCTGGTCTGAATCTGGCTTCTTCTGTTATTAGATGTTGTTTGATAGGAGGTGAAAGGTGATTGAGAATAAGAAATTTGTAAAGTTTGTAAAGATGGCACAGAAGTGACACTGGTGTAAAGTTCCCTGGGCCAGATGCATCCTTCCCTGGCTTTAATAGAGCTATTAAATGGGACTGTCACCTTAGTGTAGGTATTCTAAGGGTTGATGAACAATTGTTAAAAATGGCATTATACCCATAATTTGCTTGTGGGATCAAGGGTTTTATCTGCTTTGTGCATATGTCTTCAAGTCCAGCTGTTTTGCTGTTCTTATTCCAGCATCCAGCTCATCCGTAGTGTATGGCATGCTAAAATGATTTTTCCCAGATCAAAACAATTAATAATTATAAATATTTAAGAAACATAAATATGCTTTTTGGCTGGTGATGGCCAGTGTCTTACACAAAATAGGTAGTCTGACTAGTCTGAATATACGCGCACATTTCTTGTTTTACCACACCAATTTAATAGTTACTTTCACTTTATCTGTCAAAGTATCTTTATCTGTCAAAGTTTGTTTATCTGTCAGGGTATTTGTTGGTAACTAACTTGACATTCCTGAAACAAGTGTGAATTAAGATCGTGAAGCCCATTCAGCCCACGGTTAAACTAATTTATATACTTGGGGAAGATAATCCAGTCCGATAGTGCTGGATTTCACTAATATATGCACATAAACAATGTTCTCCTCCATTTGTTTATACAAACAAGAACTTTTAACTAAAGCAACATTAGTCTTTTATTATGTCTTTTGAACAGGCATATTGAACTTCTCCAAGTAATAAGACATAACCTAGTATAATTAGAAAGACCTAAAATATTTGGCTTCATCATGCAGCATCTCATTGGTAATGACTATTTTGAATGACAGTTGCAGGAAGCAGTCCTCCAATTAACACCACTAATCATATATTTATGATCTCTCTCATATTTCTTTTAGTATAGTTGCTTTTTTCTAGTTTCCTGTTTTATTTCTATAAATCTGTCCTTTTCTCTCTTATTTGCTCTTTTTGAAACAGGTATAGGCAGAGTGTCTTTTGGAGCTTTCTTAGGTAGGTGGAATTACAGTTTCCTTCAAAAAAATAATTCCATGAAGAAACAATCTCACTTAAAGGCATTGCTGTTTCAAGTGTGTATGTACAAGAAAACCCTGGTTTCTTAAATATGCTCACTTATACATTATGCATATGAATAGGAACATATTTGCCAAAGGTTTTGTGGCCTTTTCTTGGGTTAAAAATCAGTCATGATAATTTCTGTATTTGAAATGATCTGGTGGGGGGCAGAGGGCAGGGGTTGGGGAGGAGTGGTAGCAGCATGGAAACAGCATCCAGCTCCCCAGCCCTGGCGCAGCTACCCTCCAGCTTCACCCAGCCCCCTGCTCCCCAGATGCAGCGGAAGCACAGATTCCAGCCAGAAGGAAGTTGTGACAGGGCTGAGGAGCTGGACATTGCCTCCATACTGCTCCTGCTGCCCCAACGTAACTCCCTTCTGGCTGAAACTGTGCTCATACCACAGCCTTGGGGAAGAGAAAGGGGGCTTAGGGAGATGCACAGCTTTCAGCTCCCTGGCCCCAGGACAGTTTCTTGCTGCTCATCCCTGGTGTATGTACAGCAGGGATGGGCAAAATTTGGCCTGCAGGCCATATCCAGCTCCCCAATTGATTCTGTCCAGCCCACAGCACCAACAGAGGCTAGAGCCACCGTCCGCCTGCAGGCCAGATAGACTCAGTTGACAGGCGTGAGGGTCGCAGCTCCAGCTCCAGCCTCTTCTGGTGCCACAGGGGACCCTGGATGGAAGCAGGCCAGCACACCCTCCTAGTACTGCCCAGGAGCCTGAGAAATGGAGTGTGAACCTGTGGTGCCAGGTGTGCAGGGCTTCTTCCACCCAGCATCCCCTACAGTGCCAGCAGAGCCCAGAGCCCCGTCCACCTGCCCAGCACTGTGCAGCAAAGGGGGCGGATGAAGGGGAGAAAATAACCCCCGCCTTGGCCCTCTGCAACCTGGCTCCATGGGAGCTGAAAATGCCATGGCCCTGCCCCTGGCACAGCACAACTCTTAGCCATGTTCCTGCCTGCCAGTGTCAGCCAAGCTGGGAAGCGCAGGGAGGGAGATGGGAAAGAGCAGAGATAAAACACTACAGCCCCAGGTAGGATTATGCTTTCACTTCTGCTGTGGCTCTTGCACCATCCTTGGCCCAGCTGCTGGGAGCATGTGTATGTGTATGTGAGTGTGTGTTTGCATGAGCAGCCCTCAACAGCTCACCAGAATTCATTAAGTGGCCCTCCAGCCCAAATAATTGCCCACCCCGGGTGTACAGGGACAGGCAAAGCCTTGAAGTAGCTCTGCCAGTCATATGTTGCAACCCCCTGTTCTAGCCAATACAGAATATTGAAAAAAGAATTGAGGTATCTAGAATTGCTAATTAAATAAGAATAATGTAAGTCACCCTGTCTCTTCAAATAATTGCAATGAAGAACCAGAATGATTTGATTCTTCTGACTTGATCTTTATTTCTACCACCAACATTTCTCCATACATAACAAAAAAGGCTTGGATTGCTGCTCATGGCAATAACTAGAGGTGCACCAATACATAGGTCTGATATCGCATTGGCACCAATATAAAGAAAACTGACTATATCAGAAATCAGCCTGATGTTGCCGATAATTTGGCCGATTAAATGCCCATGCATGCAGGCAACAGCAGCACAGCATGTAGGCGGTGAAGAGCATAGCCTGGTAGCTTGAAAAACTGTGTGCACCTGGTAAGTCTTTTGTGGTGGAAGGGAAGGGGAGACAGAAGGGGCATGGGGTGCAGATCAACACTCCCCCACAGTGAGGGAGGGAGTGGGGCTAGGGCTGCCTAGCCCAGGCGGGGCAGGGCAGGGCGTGGGATGGAGCTGCAGCTTGTCTGGGGCCTGTGGGCAGGGAGGGACAGCCCCCGCCACTGCACACACCCCAGGAGGGCACTGGGGAAAGTGGGCGTATGGCCCCAGATAGGGGTGGGGTGGGGCAGGGCAGGCTGCCGCTGTGGGCAGAGGCTGGGGTGGCACCAGGCTCTTTCTGGTTTACGTGTGGGGCCCAGGGCTGCGCTCAGGTTGGATGGTGGTGATGCTGGGGGGGCAGAGGGGGCTATGGTGAATTTTGGGGCGGCTGTAGCCCCCCCCCCATAGCTCCTTCCCAGCACCACCATTGCCTGCCAACAACTCCCCCCAGCCTGCGGTGGCAGCCACTCCACCCCACCCCATGCAGATCTGGGAGCACACGGCACTGCCCCCGTGCCCTCTTAGAGTGCACGCAGCAGCAGGAGCTGTCCCCCATCCCTGCAACCCCCAGAGGAGCTGCAGCTCCATCCTGTGCCCTGCCCCAGCCCTGCTCCTCCCTCTGTGGAGGCACCTTGATCTGCCCCCATTCCCCTTCCCTCCCCCCCACCTTCCACCACAGCAAACTTACCAGCTGCACACAGCTCTTCAAGCTGCTGGGCTCAGTATTGGAAATTGGATCTGTATCAGCAAATATGCCTCCTTAAAAATCAGCTATTGGTTTTGGCCTCCAAAATCTCTATTGGTGCACCCCTAGCAATAACAGTAAATGCTGTGCCTAATGTGAATTTCTGCCTCCAAACTAAAAGGAATATTGTGTGTATGTGTGCCTATTTCATATAAAATTAAATATTTAAGCAATCTTAAAATGGAAGGGAAAGCTGCAAAATATTTTATATTACAGTTTTGGTATGTGAATTATATTATTTCTGAGGAAAGCATTCTAAGATCAAAAGAAAAATGAGAAACTTGTCCTAATAAATGCATGAGGGAGTTGAAATCTTAGCATAAATATTTTCTAAATCCAAGCAACACTGACTGGAAATACCAAATATGCATCAGTAGCAAAAAATATTATCAGTATCAGTGAAAAAAAACTGAGCAAGAACCTACAGCTTTTTATATTGTCAATATACAATTTTTCAGATGAGATTCTGTCCCCACTTCTTATGCTTTATGCTGCTTCGGTGATTTTCCTCAGCATCAGAGAGATTCTAAAATAGTTATTGCTGTCCATAATTGATTAATCCACATTATCAAAAACTAAATGCATTTTTAAAAAGTGTTTTTCAAATATAGACAGTATGTTTCTTTATAGTAAGGTCTTAAATAGTAAAATAGGATAACAATTTAAAAATATATATTTACTTTGCAATGTGGAAGTCCCAGCAATCTGTGTTATCATCTTATAATTTATTTTTATTTCCACAGATGTTGCCTTTATCACAACTGTGACCTTCCTGTGGAAAGTGTCAGCAATCACTGTTGTAAGCTGTCTTCCACTTTACATACTCAAGTACTTGAAGCGTAAATTTTCTCCTCCAAGTTACTCCAAGCTTACCTCGTAAAAATGACTATATTCCTACAGTTTTTTCCACCAAGGCACTGAGAATTGCTTAAGCAGACTCCTTGTGCTTCAATGAGAGCAAATATGTAAAATGTTAAAGAAATAAAAAAAAAAAGAAAAGAAAAGTGAAGTGAACAGAGCACAAAAAAAAGGAGGGAATGTCTGACAGGTACTTGTAGAGAAGTACACTTTACCATCAAATATAAACTAATCTTCATTGTTATGTTGGTTTTTCTTTAACTTCCAGTTGCTACAGTTATGAAATAAACTGAATTAACCTTTGAGTTGACAATGCTTTTGAATGGTTTTGTTTCTGTTGTAAAGGATTTTTTCCTACTGCACTAATCTTCTGCAAGTTGAACTGAAAGCTTAATATTACATTATTTCCCAACAGATTCCAGTTCTTTCCTTGATGTTTATATATACAAATATTCATTCCTGTTTAAATACAATACCACAAACCTAGAATCTGTAAATGCCATTGTCTGTATTTGCTGCTATATATTACTCGTCATCAAACATGGATAATATGCACTATTTGAATTATGTACAGATGTCTTCATAGCACAGTATTACTTTAGGAGCTGTTGTCCTCTTTTCTGTGATCTCCATTCCTGGCACTGGTAAATATTAACAGAGACGTGAATTCTGTGATATTGACAGCAGTTCTTTAAATGCACATGAAAGCCAAGTTGCACAAAATCTGTAAAAATTCCTGTACATAATTCCATTGCACCTACTGATTTGTACAGAACATCAAAGACATTGCTGTTCAGTAAATGTTTTAAAAATTCCTAGCCATTTTGTATTTGTAAAACTGCAAATAGATAGTGTCAAGGTGCATTTCTATATATCAGAAGTCCTATAAACCTTGTATTAGCGACTATGTTTAAATTGCCTTGTAATCTGTTTACTTAGGTTACTCAGGTAAAAAGAAATGAGATGAACGTTTTATGTTATGGTAGGAAAATATATCATTTTTCAAGATGTAATGTTTATGTTTTTATAATCCAGATTGTTAGTTACAAAAGAACTGAGGCAAGATCTTCCTTGTCTGCTTTAAATTGTCATGGTTCTTCCCTGGACCTATGACTGTTTATGCCAGCTGAAGATCTGGCCCAGAAAGTGATATTCACTCTTCTGATACAATATGAAGGTCTCAACCATATGTACTGTATTGGGATGCAGGCTATCTGTTATTTTATTTCCCATTGTGGTAGAAAAAATTGCTTTTTATGCAATACATATGACAGATTATTTGGCATGGTCCATCATCTACTGAAAGAAAAGGCATAATTATCCATACTTCTTTATTAAAATGATATTTATTTGTACACTTTTTAAAACACTTTATATTGATGTTATTTTTATCACAGATATTTTTTGTTTGACTGTCTTTTTGACATAATTCCTTGCGTCTGACATGTCCCTTAAATCATTTATTACAATGTTGTATGAGTGAAACTTTTGCAATGATTAACAATCTAACCACTTTCATAAAACAAAGCTGTTGCAGAGCTGTTTGAACTGCACTACACTCCATTTGTTTCATTTTGAGAATTTTTTTTACCAGTTACCTGCTTCTTATTTTTTTTAACCTTTCATTCTTCTTTATAAAAGCAATAAAGCCTAATTTCTACCAAACACTATTTATGGTATATGTATTAAACTTTTGTAGGAGTGATTATTTTCAGTGCACAAACATTATCATCAGACTAGTTTGCTGTGACCTTATGAATAACTATTTCTCTCTATCCCCACAAGATGTCACTGTTCTTTTATACTAGCAGAAACCTTTCCTCCTTTTATGTGGAGTTTGCCAAGATTATTCTATTAATTTCTGTTTTCAGGTAGTTTAGCCCTTAGTCATTTTTTGTTTTCGATTTACTTTACTTTCACCTTTCCTGAAATGAAGTGCCAAATTTATTTTGGCCCAATGGGTATGATAAAGATGCCAAATTAATCAACACGGTATTAGCATAGAGTAGTTGGCAGTGTACTACCATCGTTAAACTATGACGGTGACCTTTTATTGTCAGTGAACAACCATAATATATAAAATTCACTAGGTAAGAAAAAATTTGTAAGTGACTGATCATCTTACACCTGCATACGCACACCAATGTTGAGGCAAGAAGAAAGATAAAATCCTAAATCCGACAACATGCAAGAAATAACATTACCATAATACAGCTGTGCATGAGCTAAATTATATCCATGTAGGTATGATTGTATTCTGTGTGTATATATGTATATATTAAAAATCTTGAACCTTAAAACTGTGAGGTTAGTGTGATAGTAGCAGTGTACAGAATCATATACATGGTCCTAAAGCATTATCTAGACCAAATATAGTAGACCGAAATGTGTTCAAAATAAACTGAAGTGGCTGATCATTTCACAGTGCTTTGCTACCAACATGATGACCTGCCAACACTGGGGTTTCATGAGGTACAAAACAGTTCCATTCCAGAGTAGAGGTTTCTTGGTTTAATTTAATTTTTCATCGGTCACTGGCTACCAGAAAATATTTAATATCCAAACAGTTAACATACAACCTAACTTAGCAGTTTTACCAAGTACTCAATTTTACAAGGAAGTCTATGTTATCACAGTGGTATTATACAGGATACAATATCAATATGCAACTCAGGGCCCCACCATTACAATGCTTCAGTAAGACAAGGTTTAGTCTATTGTGAAATTTAATAGAAGGCAAGTGAAGAAGCTCCATATTCTCCGATTCCAAAAGAGATTAAATAATTTTAAAACTATACCAGATTCAAGCACAAGGATCTGAAAACAGGACAAACTAGTAACATGTTTGGTATGTGAGCAAATAAAAAATGTCCTGAGAATCTGTCTGTAGTCAGTTTATATCCATACAAATCAGGGATAAATCTCTGGAGTTATACCAGTATGTCAGCACAAACTTCAGCCTTCAATTGGCAAGTTATACCCCCTTAGGCACAGTAGTTTTTATCACTGTAAAAGAAATGTTTACTTTTCCTTCATTATTTGTTGCATCAAATATGATAAAAATTTATGCTTTTTACATGGATTGGTGATATATTTCTGAAAACATTGCTACCAAATTATTTCAAAATTGGAAGGTGTGTAGGGGCATAGCTGTATGGGTACAATATCAAAATAATGCATGTCCACACTACACTGCTACTTGGTCTGTAATCATGACAGACCCAGTGGGCCTACTCGTATTTGGATGAGGGAACTGAAAGGACAAAACAGATGCTTCAGAAAGTATGTGTTGTATAAAATAACCATAATACCACTTTTTCAGTCACCATACTAAACCAATATCCCAACAGGAGGAGTTTGGTTACCATAGTGGTCAGCTTTCAGATGGAAGGTAAAATCAAAATCCTGCAGACTTCCCATTAACCTTTCTGTAGCATACTGGTATTTTGCAAGAATACAGGTGTTAGCCACCCACCAGTACATCCAAATTCCAACTTGGGTGATTATCATATATAGCTAGACAAGTGCCCTTTACTTTTCATTGATGTTGCTTCCTTCCTAAAAGCCCTGTTGTGTGAATGGTTGTCCACCTTGATTTCACCTTTGGTACACACACACCATGGGAGCATGAGCTTAAATTCATATGGTCAGCAACGGCCACTGGGGGCAGACCCATGCCCTGGTTGTCCTCATGCCCCTCTCCACATAAAGGTAGAGTGGGATTAACCATCCTGTAGTTCCATCCTACTGTCTGCTAGCTGGGAAATGAAACCTTACAGCAACTATTTTATTGTATATGCTGCATCATATTTTGGACTGTTTGTTTCACCTAAAAAAACAATCAGGCTCTTTCTTCCATCTAGCAGTATTATCTGTGCCTTGCTTCCCAGTCTGGGACCATACTGCATTTTCTTGCCCTACAGTGGCAGAACGTGCCCAAAGAGCCTCGTGTGTGGTTTTTTCCCTGGTTTGGGAGCCCTCTCCTCCTTGGGGTCCATATACTGTAATTATGATCAAGGTTGGTAACTGTCCCCTTTGAGCCATATACTGCCTTTCAGTGAAGATTACATTTACTAGCAACCACTACATCAGCTGGAGGGAAAACAGAGATGTCAGGCCCTTAGTGTTTCAGAAGTTCTGTATATCAGAAGTCAGTAAGGCAGCTAGATGGAACTTATCCCTCAAATTTACAAGATGCTTTTGTTTAGCAGAGGCTTCTGGATTGGATGGGCTGTCTGGATTTGGATTTGGTAAGGCTGTGCAGAAGTCATTAATTTAATGGGATTCCAATATTCTACCTCATGCCCCAGATGACTGCTGTTCGTCACCAAGAGGGGAATCTCGGTAGGCAATCACTTGAAGAAAGAGTGGTTACTTACGCCCCTTCCTAACCATAGTTTTTCAAGATACTGTCCACACAGATCTGTCAACCTGCTTCCTTTCTCTTTCTCTACTGAGTCCTGTTCCTCTAAAATTCTTTAATAACAATGGGACTGCAATGGCTGCGCCCATGCTGTATGTTATGCCATCAAGGCAGTTGTTCAAGGTTCCCTGGGACATAGGCACAACTCTAAAGGACACTGTGGGCCCAAGTAGTCCATCTGAAATGCGAGGAAGGTGCACGTGCACCAAGAGAGGATTCTGTGTGAATCCTGCATCTTGAAGAAGTACGCATACTGTAAGGCAGGGATGTCAAACCTCTAGTACACGGCCAGATTCAACCCACAAAGCCAGGTCATCCAGTCCACAGATTTTTGCCTCGGCTCTGGCTGTGACAGGGAACATTCCCACAGCGGTCAAGCACCTGTGTGAGACATGCAGTAGTGGAGCCCCATTATCACCACGGCTCATTCCTCCAGCAGCAGCCAAACATCTGAGACGCCAGGCTGCTTCCTGTTAAGTCCTAGACCTGCTGAAGCAAATGCCATATGCACCGAGGGGGTCTTTGGCCCTAATCCAGCCCACAGAGTCAACCCTGTGCCACTCATCCAGCCCGTAGGGCCAAGTGAGTTTGACACCCCTGCTGCAAAGGATGCAACTGTTCTTTTCATATGGCTGGTGCAGAAACTATTCATGGACAGATAGGTCCTGATTATGCCCCTGCGTATGCAAGATTCAACAACAATGGTGAAACTCCAGTGGAATTTCTCCTTCTCTTACACTGGTGTCGTTAAAAAAAAGTGAATTGGGCCAATATTCCCTGTGCAGCACTCTGTGTAATAACATTTTGTATCTAGGCTGGTATTATTATAACTCAATTGAAACTTGAAGACAATCAAAAAAAAAAGCCCTTCGACACTTTAGCCCCCTGCAGGGAAGAAAATCAGTATGAGTGAACACAGACAACACAGATCGAACATTATATGTAAACAAACAGGAGGTACAATATCTTTAACATTGTGTTAAAAAGCATAGGAATTTTTTTTGTAAACAAAACGCGCTCAAAGTGAGATACTTCCCAACAAGTATTAACTACCCAACAGATGCCCTCAGCAGGGTTCACAGCTGTTATTGTGAGTGGGAATTTGCTCAGCCGATTGCCAATGAAATCCTCTCAAATAAGAGATTGTATTCAAAGACCTATTTGCTACTCTATCAACCAAAAACATAGTTTCAATCAAGATACTTTACAGGAGAGGCAGTACAAACTGGTGCCTGCAACAGAATAATGATAGAAAGCACTGCAGTTGTTATATATCCCTGAATTCTACTGCTACTTCTGTTCCTGAGCCTGTGCAAATATGCAGCTGAGCACCCCCACCCCCCTTCCCAGTTCAGATGCCACCTCTCTAGGGCACAATCTGTGACACTAAAACTCCCCATCTTTTAGCAAGGGAATGGAGCTTGAGAATGTGGAGCCTGGAGGCTAAACTGCTATGCAAATAATAGAAACTGCACCTATTATCACTCCAGAAAAGAAGATTGGTGGGTTTTGTTACTTGCTAAGCATTACAAATATTTGTGCCTCAAATTCTGTTCTTCCAGTAGCAAGCAGCAACTGTAGTGTTATTGTTTTTACTGTTCTACCTGAAAGCTGTGCCAGAGAAGGCTGCTGTTACGATGTTGCAATAATTTTAAGCAAGCAATATATAAAATAAGCCATTGAAAATGTTGCTTGTAGAATCATTTCCTGTTATTTCTGTATAACGCTAGTTCTTAGCCTTTTTAGACTCAAGGCACCCCTCAGACAATGCCAGCTCTTAGCTTCCACTCCAAACAACAGAGCAATTTTTCTACTGCAAAGAACTCAGAAAGCCCACAACAGGTCAGAATGGTTTTTTTTTTCCCAAACTCCTATGTGAAATCTCTGGATTTATCCTGTAAATTGTATAGGTGTTTACACAACACCTTGCTTGAGAATCACTACTCTATAACATGCACATTTTAGTATCCCAGGGTTTTTTGTGTGTGTTGTTACATTTTGCTCCTAATCCAAGTATGAGCTTGTTCTTACAAAGTCGGCCCCATGTGGTATTTAGGAAATCCATGGTCAGTTGCCTCACAGGTCTCTTGACAAATGATTAACTTTCCCCCTAATTTGAATTGGATGTTTGATGCAAAGACTGGGCTTCTCAGCGTGCAAAAGAAGGAATGCGTGCAGGACATTAGTAGCAACAGTCATCTTATTTGGAGGAAAACCTTGGACTTGCTGTGATAAGATGCTCATCCATGATGTGCTACATACATTAGGGCAGCAGGGGAAGCTGAACTGCAGCATTCTGCTGTGGGGGGGTTCCTCTACAACTGCCTCCTGTAACCACCTCATTCAACATGGCATGGTCTCTGAAGTAAGTGAAACTGCATGAAAGGTGAACATGGGGGGAGGGTACTACAGTTTAGATAGTTCCTATGTATCATGACTTTGTGAATTGTGTTGTATCTTCAGATTGGCTGTCATGCCATTAGCTTATCACCTGTATTTGTTCTGTCGCCTGCCTTCTGTTCCCATATTGGTGTCTGCTCCCCACAGTACCTCTTGCTTTTACCTTTCTGCAAAGATTTCCAAATGCCCCTTTCCCACCAATGGTTTCTCAGATCCAGTCCTTGCAATAGCTCCCTGTTTCCCAGTTCCATTCCACGCTATGACAGGGGGCCATCATGAGGCTGGTCCAATCGTTGGTCTGCCTACCTGTCTAACCTGCCATGCCTTTGATGTATCTAAGAAATAGTTGTTTATGAGGTGGGAGGTTGCCCATTTATAGCCCAATGCCAAGTGCATAATACACAGCTCCATGCCACCCCTACAACAACTCCCATGCCACACAGGTGGCACCACTATGGCTCCAGCCCCACACTGGGCCCCACTATATGCTCTCCTGCTGTTCAGACCCTAGCCTGGATCCTGTCTCCTCAGGTGGTCTAATCCCCACCCTCATTCTGGGCTGCAAAACTCCCGAGGCCCTTGTCCCTCTTGGTAGTGGCCTCCTTTGGGATCTTTGGCCTCGCAGGCCCTGGCCTCGCCTCTAAGCCAGTCAGGACTCCTGGCCTCTACCTTCTGAACGTCCCTCATGGTGGGTGCTCTGGCCCTGGCACTGGCCCCAGCATGGACCAGTCAAGGTTTTTTATGGGTAGGTTCTTGAACCACTTGGCCTCACTTTCCCATAAAAGTCCACCTTCTTGGGCTCCTCCAAACACTGTACCACATAGTTCCTCCATCCCCCTCCTGAGCCTGCTCTTCCACCCTCACTGGGCTTACTATATCTTAGGCTGGCCTATGCACAGTCTTTTGGGGGCCCCATACGGACCCTACTCTGTGCAGACCATGCACACTGCTTCAGGCCCCCCACGTGAACCCTACTCTATGCAGCCTACTGCTTTCTCACACGCCCTTTCCCTAGGGCCACTATACCACCCCCTCACTGGGGCTACTAGGCCTTACACCCCTTGGGCCTCAGGTGTTTGATTACATGCCTCAACCCCTTGCCTGTCCCCTCTATGGGGTAACCCACTAGGTCATGGCAACCGAGACTATACAGCACCCCATACTCACCATTCACTAGGGAAGCAATGGTGTGGTATTTCCTGGGGACCACTCCACCCAAGCCTCACCACACCTTCCAACCCCAGCAGGGTGTAGTTTTAGGTAATGCCCCAGGACCAGGAGCCTCCTCCATCCCCATAGTTCCTTCCCTTGACCTCAAGGTTGTTCTGGGAGCAACAGTTCCCAGCTGGAAGATGTTCATTCTTCAGCTCTCCAGTTGCAACTGCCAACTTAGCTCCTAGGGCCTAGGCTTCTACTGAGGCCTTCCTCCAATCCAGGAGCCCTCTTGCAGTCATGTGACCACCTCACTAGGCCTTACTGCACCTACTGGCTGCTCCACAGCCTCCTCAAGACTTTTAAAATGGCAGACACCAAAGGCGCCCTGCCACACATGTACACACCCCTTCCAATTCCCAACCCCCCACTAGTTGCTGTCCTCCCCCCTTACCCTCCTCCCCCCAGAACTGCCCTAGCCATGGCAACCACCTAGGTTTCTCTGCTGGGTTCAGTGCGTGTGGTCAGGGTAGGGTGCTTAGAGAACAGGAAGCAGAGAAAGAAAAGCATAGCACCCGCTGGTGAGAGCCTTTCTAAGTTGCAAATCAAATGCTACCATTTTCCTTCAGCCCAGCTAATTGTAACATTCAGTTCCGGCTGCAGAAGGCAAGCCCTGCCTGAGAGACTGTCACAAAAGGAGGGTGACACTAACAGGTCTGAGACGACGCTGTTCTAACAGAACAGAAACCTTGTCACGCGGGCTCCCTTCCACTCACTACTGATTTCCATCTGAATGCAGGGAGGGGCATGACAGTTTGAAGCATAACTTTTTTCTAAAATGAAATGTTTTCAAATCATCAAGTACAAGTTCTTATCCTTTACTGGGTGTTTAAAATGGTTTGTGTCTGGGGACCCCAGACCTTTGGAGCATTTTGCCACATGGGTTTGGTTGGCTGCAAATCTGCTATACCAATTACTTTTGGTACAGAGAAAGATGCAATATTAAGATACAAATTTGAATTATCTGCCCATTTGTGGGCTTTACAGAAAAAGGCATTGAAGTTCAAGAGAGGTGGGTCCAGGGATTAAATTAAATGTATGATTTATTGTAACTTACTTTGTGAATAATAAATACATTTTAAAATAGGAAAAATATTCTTTCCTCTTTACCTTAGCTTCTGAGCCATGTCATCAATTTTCTGTTCCTCTGGTCTTTTTTTATAAGTTGGGTGTGTTTGTGATGCCATCAGCTCTTGCAGGAAAAACTGGCAATACTAGAACTGAGATCTTGGGAAGGAAATGCAATTTTAAAACACCTGTCAGCATAATCTTTTAAGGAAATTGCATTTTAATTTTAAAGCCACCCGTGTTTCTTAACATTAAAGTAATAGAAATAATCAGAAATGTTAAAAATGGGTTTCTTTCAAACATTTAGATACAAAAAAGAAATTGAAAATAGGTTCATGTTTTTGGCTAACCTTGGTAATAAGTCTGCCCCAAAGTTATAACCATATGCAAAGAGAATCTCTGGCATGATCCTAGATTGCAGGTGGGATAGGCTGCAGCTTAATGATAAAACAGAAGTACTGAATAGAAATCCTGCAAATGTTTCCCTGTTGTAGAATGTGCTCTTCCATGTGTGCTTTCCCTTTGAACAATAATTGCACAAATTTGTCCTCAAATGCTTGGCATACAAGTAAGCATGTTTGGGTTGATAGACGTGGGTGTATTAGCCTCTGGTTGAAAACCTTCTTGCACTGCTAAAAAGATAATCAAAGCCCGTGTAAACTGAGTTGCAGTGCTAGAATGGCAGCAGGACAGAGAAAAATAAGCTCTCAATATTTAGCCAGAAGTAGATTTCTTTTGTCAGGGAATGGGAGTAAAGCCAAGGAGCTAGTCACATAAGCACACCACTAGCTTACCATCTGTCCAAAAGCAATTACTTGAAAATGGCAGGTGAGCTTGGGGAGAAAGAGGTTATACCTCAGCTGTAATGCAGAGCCAGCCAGTCACTGATCTAGTACTCAGTAGTGTGAGTCTCTCTTCTTGACACAGAAGTATCTCATTCTGCTACTAAAGACACATGAGCACAATGAGTTGTAGAATTGACTAGTGGAGAATTTGGGGAAGGTTTCTGAAAGGCAAGTCAATCGTATGGTATAGGAGATGTGCTGTGGCACACTGCAGGTGCAGTACCTCCACAGGAAACATTTCCAGAGATTCATGGTGCTTCCTCCACTCCCTTTAGTACATTTCCTTTTAGGGAGTTAACATAATCCATTGCTTTATCTGCTGTTTACCTTAGGCTGTACTTGTTTCTTTCCTAGACTGGAAGGAAGGACACTTTATATGTAAGAGATATCACCAAAAAACCCTTGCTTCTCATAGTAACAAAACCCAGACATTTCAGGATGCTTGGTGCAGAACGTAGATACAAATGTATCCTTTCATTTACTCCTACTCTCCAGGACTGTATTTGGAAGGGGGATGGGATTATGAGCAAAATTGAAAAACCTTGTTCTCCTGGAACTGGTGGACTGCTGATCAAGTCATGGCTGACTCAAGTGAAGTCATATCTGTGGGTGGGTCAGTAACGGTGACTGTAGTGCAGGACTTGGATGTTTCTTCTAGTTAAAAGCAGAAGAAACACTAAGTAGTTCCATAAGAGACATAGTCATCTGGCAATCATATGATACGAGTGACTGAGCCACCCTAAGCAGCTTGACCTCCCCCTAGCTAGTGGCACTGACCTTAACACACTCTGCTCCTTCAGTGTCTCTGGGCACATCTACATGTGAAATTAGTGTGATGTAATAAACACCAGCACGGGTGCACCAGAGTTTATTACTCCAGGGTGCAGTGCTTAAACATGCACCTGGGATGGCAGCATGTTGGGCCAGGGTGGTGTAGCCCTGGCTGGCAGGGAGCCCAGGGGGTCAGCTTGCCAGCCAAGGGCTGCTGACCCAGCTCAACATGCTGCAAAGGGGCTGCCTGGAGAATGAGAGGGCTATAATGGGGGGCTAGCTGGCAGGCAGCCCTGCACTGTAGCATTCTTGTGCCTCAGCCAGCTCCAATCACCATCTACACATGTGTTGCAGCAGAGTAAATAACTCTGCCATAGGATAGTACTTGTATTTGGCAGTACTAACCTATGGCAAAGTTAATTAGTTTACTCTGGCCTAATAGCTCTACACATGTATTAGCACAATTGGAGTTGCAGCTAGTAAGGGGTGTGAAGGGTAACAAGAAGGGTTTCTACAAGTATGTCAGCAACAATAGAAAGATCAGGGAAAGTGCAGGTCCCTTACTAATGGGGTCAGATGATGCAGAAAAGGGTGAAATACTCCATGCCTTTTTCACTTCATGCTTCACAGGCAAGGCCAGCTCCTAGACTACTGCACCTGGCAGCACAGTTTGGGGAGGAGAGGAGCAGCCAACAGTGGTGAAAGAACAGGTTAGGGACTATTTAGAAAAGCTGGACATGTGGGGCCAGACAGGATGCACCCGAGGGTGCTGGGGGCGTTGGCTGATGTGATTGCAGAGCCACTGGCCATCATCTTCAAAAACCCATGGTGATAGGGAGAGGTCCTGGATGATTGGAAAAGGGCAAACATTGTGCCCATATTTAACAAAGGGAAAAAGAAGGATCCAGGGAACTACAGACTGATCAGCCTCACCTCAGTGCCCAGAAAAATCATGGAGCAGATGCTCAAGAAATCCATTTCTAAGCACTTGGAGGAGAAAGTGATTAGGAACAGTCAGCATGGATTCACCAAGGACAAGTCATCCCTGACCAACCTGATTGCCTTCTATGATGAAATGGCTGGGTCTGTGGATGCAGAGAGACCAGTGGTTGTTGTCTACCTTGACTTTAGCAGGGCTTTTGATACAGGCTGCATACAACCTGTATGGGACATGGGATCAAGGCCCCCACAGTGATGACGGGAGTGGGGCAGGGGCAGGGCCAGGTACAGGTGCTGCCCAGCTAGGGCAGTGAATGCAATCCTAGGGTGGAGCCACAAATGGCTTATCCAGGGGGTGCTCAGTGTAGGAAAGGGGGGAACAAGGGATGAGGGGGCAGCTCCCCACCACTGCAAGTATCCCCAGGGAGGTATAGAGGGCATTCACTCCCCCAGATTTGTGTACAGGATGGAAGCAGGCTGTGGACTTGAGACCAGGGGATGCACCAGCCTCTCCCCAGCAGGGGGGCTGAGCTAGGTTGGTGCTCAGGATGCATGGGGGTGGGCAGGCTCAGCTGTGTGGGGCAGGCAGTGGTGGCGGTGCTGGGATCGGTGGCTACATGGGTCTATGAGGAATTTTGGGGTCATAGCCTCCAACATCCCCTCTCCACAGCTCCACCGTGTCCCGGGCTCACATTCACTGCCCTGGCTTGCTTCTGCCCCACTTCCTCCCTCACCATGGTGGCCTTGATCTTCTCTCGCCCCATGTCCCTTCCCTCCCCCATGCCCCTTCCCCCCTACAGACTTACCAGATGCTCTCCAAGCTACTGGGTTGCATTCCTGTAAATCAGCTATTGGATCAGTATTGGCTGATATGGCTGGTTAATAATTGACTATTGGTATCAGCCAAGAAAATCTTTATTGATGTACTCCTAATAGATACACTAAAGGGTAGTGGTAGGATTCAGTGACCTAGACAAATTGGAGAGTTGGGCTAAAAGAAATCTCATGAAGTTCAACAAGGACAAGTGCAAAGTCCTGCACTTAGGACAGAACAATCCCATGCACGAGTAAAGGCTGGGAGCTGACTGGCTGGGCAGCAGCTCTGCAGAAAAGGATCTGGGGTTTACTGTGAACAATAAGCTGAATATGAACCAGCAGTGTGCCCTTGTCAAAAAGGCTAACAGCATACTGGGCTGCATTAGTAGGAGTGTTGCCAGCAGATCAAGAGGGATGATTATTCCCCTCTATGCAGCACGGGTGAGGCCTCATCTGGAATACTGTGTTCAGTTTTGGGCCCCCACTACAGAAAGGATGAGGCCAATTGCAGAGTCCAATGAAGGAAAAAAATGGTGAGGGGGCTGAGGCATTTGACTTACAAGGAGAGGCTGAGGAAACTAGGGTTATTTAGTCTAGAGAACAGAAGACTGGCAGGATTTAATAGCAGCCTTCAATCACCTGAAGCAGGCTTTGAAAGAGGATGGAGCGAGACTGTTCTCAGTGGTGGGAGATGACAGAACAAGGAGCAATGATCTCAAGTTGCAGCAAGGGAAGTTTAGGTTAGACATTAGGAACAACTTTCTCACTAGGAGGGTAGTAAAACACTGGAACAGGTTACCCAGAGAGATTGTGGACTCTCTAGCCTTGGAGGTTTTTAAGACCCAGCTAGACAAAGCCTTGGCTGGGATGATCTAGTTGGGGATGGTCTTGCTTTGAGCAGGGGTTGGACTAGATGACCTCCTGAGGTCCCTTCCAACCCTAATTTGCCATGATTCTATGTAGATGAAGATGCTGTACTGTGGAGCTACATAGACAACTTTGCAGTAAGTGTCTCATGTAGATGTTCCCTCTGAGAGAGAAACTCAGGGTGAAGCACCCTCCCACAATTCTGTGGAAAAAGGTAACAGGCAAAGGCCTCTCTGTGGCTCCCACCTGTTATCCACCATTCTCTTCAGTCAAGTTGCAGGCTTCCCCATCTCTTCTGCTTTGCCTGTTTTAGGTGCCTCCCTCCTTTTTTTCCTATTTCAGAAGTTCTCTAAGTCTCAAGAGATGTGAAGTCTTTTCACCACCTGAGGGAAAGGAAATTGGAGGGACCAGCTGCATAAAGATAGAAAGAAGCCTGATGGCATCATTTCAGACGACGCTTAATAAGAAATTGATGCTCTAAAATGTGAAGCATTTGTCAAGTACCAGGTGGGTAGGCTAGAGAAAGAGACAGGTTCATGTTTCTCTCCTCCAAACCTTACCTTTAGCACTGAAACAGCATTTCAAAAGTGACTAGTTATTTAGGATGCCCCCATCTTGGGAGGAAGAGAGTAGGTCTGCCTCTAGACAAGTGTCTGATGTTCAGTAAAAGTGGAATGGCAACCCTAAACTCAGCCCCCTCTCAGTGCCTTGAGGTGGACATAGGAAATCAGTAATCACTTCTGAAAATACTGGCCATCATTTTGTGTTGCATCGGTGTGTGAAGGCCTTAGTCATTGAGCACTGCACAACTACAGTGAAAGACGCTCTTTTGCAGGCAAATGAGCATAAGAAACAGGCAGGATTAAAAAGGAGAACAAGGGTAGGAGCATAGGCAGGACCTGAGAAGGGGCATAAAGGGAAAAAAATAGTTTTGAAGATTATTCAAAGAGAGAGGCAGAGAGAGAGAGACATGTTCCACCTCCATTAAGGGATTCAGAGGCACAGTATGTGAGCAGCTAATAAACAGATGGTCAAACCTGGAGTTGGTGAGATGAAAAAAGACAAATGGGCACAAGCAAGGAAAGGGGCAAAATTCTGAAGAGCTTTGAAAGTGAAGGCAAGATGAAAAAAACAGATTAAAAATGGGTGCTAATGAAGGCACTCACAGTGGGGAGTGATGTGAGCAATCAGAACATCAAGTGAGGAAGATGACCCTGGAAGCTGCATTTGAATGAACTGGAGGAAGGAAATTGTGCCTGTCTCTTGCAAGGAAGCAAATTGTTATCTTTAAAAACTTTAAACCTGTTAATTTTAGACCTGCAGACTCCTCCTGGGCTTTGCTTGACTTTTATCTTTCCGGGACTATTTACACAGCACTATGAAGAAGGGTTTTATTATTTAACCAGTGATTTCCTTGCCTTCATTGGATGGCTGGTTTCCTTGGGCTGGTGCCAGTTTAACTACTTGTCTGAATCTTTTATAGTTTCTTGGATATATTTAGGAGTAGGAGTTCAATAGCTCTATCATTAACATTCATGTGATTAATAGCCCTGCCACCACCTGATGATTGCTGCCATACCACCCACACACGTGCACAACCTGGGCTTCCCAAAGTCCAGGGTATTTCTGGACCCAGTTGGTGTCAGTGGAATATCAATCTGAAATCTATGAAATGTGAATGGGTCCTTCCATCTGGAACTGTGTGTGTGGTATAGGAAAGGTATTGTGCACAGACATACATCATAGTTTGATAAATCCTTAGGGAGAGTGGTGTTTTTATTTTGAACCCAGTCATGTCTATTAATGCTTCATCAAAATTTCATTCAGGCAATGTAAGAAATGCCCAAACACATTTGGGTGAAGTTTACCTTAGTGGGGAGGGCCCTCAAGCCCACTAGTATGTGTTAGATGGCCCTCAAAGCCACCTTAAAACAGAAACTTCTGGGACAGGGCAGACAGCTGTTTGTGTAGGGGTGCCTATCAAAGCTCGTAGATAAAAGTGTGATTTTGCTAACTCTATACCAGCTGCAGATGACTTAAGAAGTTGGATCTAGCCTTTGTCCCTCCCCCTCACCACAAAAAATGTTCTTTATCAAGAGCTTCATTATTCAGACTTTGCTGAACCCTTCTTGCAGTGCCCGAGTTGTATGAAAATATATCTGAATCCTGTCTGGGAGGAATATGGTGGTTCTGCCTGAGGGGTTAACATAGAAATTAATTGGTTCTAATTAGTCCAAGGTGCAGAAGGAAAGAATGTTGGTTTAATTCACTCTTTCCATGTTTTACAGTATATAAATACAATTTCACATTGACTGTCAAAATGTGGCCTACTTAGATCCATGACACAATATGTAAACTAGTATGAAACCTCAAATCATTTACTGTATCTAACAGGGTTGCCAGTAATCTTTCCTAAGTATCTGAAGGTTGCTTTCTTGCAACATTTCCTAGCAGGTTTGAACCAAGCAGAATGAGTAGATTGAAGGCAAGGGCTTCGTTTGTACTTGAAAAATCTGCCATAGGCATTATGAACTATGAACATTATGAAAAGACTTTTTGCTTTGAAAAGTGTTTGATTTTGTTCCGTAGAAACTTAACACACTGTGCAGACAGTGCAAGAGAGAATGTGCCTAGGTAGCTAGTGAAAACTTCAGAGCATGATGCTCTGCATACAGTGGATCAGCAGCATAAATCTGGAGAGAAAGGGACTTCTAAAATCACAACCCTATGTAATAAAACCATTTTCCAGACCCTTAAACTAGCCCAGAAGAACCTCAGTACAGAAATCCTCAAAAAAAAAAGTGTAGTAATTTGTACCAATAATTCAAGCACAACAGGAAAGATCTGTATATCATCTTTTTAAAATAGAATATCACAAAACGTATTTTACTTTGATTTGTACAACTGTTTTTTCTTTCTAATTCAGAGATTCTCAAACTGGGTGCCGCACAGTATTAGCTTGGTTAGATATGCAAACTCCACACGATTCACAAAATAAACCCAGAGATTTCAAATAAGAATCCAGAGTGTCAAAAACGTTCTGACCACTTGTGGTTTGCTGAGATTTTAGCAACATAAGAATTGTTCTATTGTTTTTTCTGTAGTCAAAAATGAGTGCAAGTTAAGAGCTGGCATTTTCAGAGGGAAGCCTTGAGTCTGAAAAGGTTGAGGACCACCATTCTCATTGTTCAAAGCAAGAAGGCAGGACAGGTTAGTACCTCAAAGATTAACTCATCCAGAGAGGCATTAGTTTTCAGAGACAACAACCTACTTCACCAGGGCTACCTCTATAATTGTTTAAATTGTGGCCCATGGGGCCCCGGGGTTCCACAATAGGTCACTGGGATTTCCACCAAGAGGTGGAGGGGAATGGCAGAGCTGGCCAGTATGCAGTGAGCTGCCATTGCTGGGCTGGGTTGCCTGGCTCTGCATCAGTCTTCAGGGCAGGATAGGGGTTCTGCAGCAGAAGTAGTTACATGAAATGATTCTGTGATTTTAGGAAGTTTGAAAACCAGGGATTTAAAGAGCAGGGTCCTTGTAAGCCTGCCATTCTACAGTGCTCCAGCAGGGGGCACTCCAAACTAAGAAATGGATGTAATATAGCCCCAGCAAAACAAATAATGGTCATTTCTCAGTTGCAAAGAAAAAAAATTCTTCCTTTTTCAAAGTACCTGGAAATAAAATCTTGAGTCACTTTCTGAGTCACTGCTCTCTTTAATACCTCAGTCATATGCTTCTGTGCATGACTAGAGTTTGCTCAAACACAAATCACCAACCTGAAAAGAAATCTTCAAAAATATTGCTGTTATCAAACCGTATCTTCTTTGTATTTGAATTAAACTTATTCTTTCTGCTGCAGCATATTTTTAAATGGTGCAGGAGGTTGATCATGAGAGAGAGAAACTTTCTGTCAATGGTTTGAATCCAGCCCAGGCAGACAATGACCAAAAGTCTCCAGTTGTTCAAAGCCTCTGTGAGATTTGTGGTCTCAGTCTATCTCTGAATTGAAAGAGGTCCTCACCACAAAACCACTGCCTCTAACACCCATGATAGAGGTCCCACAAACAAAGCAGCTGATGTGTTAATGGGGCATGGAGACTGTTAGACCAGCAGGGGCAGAACAGAAGTGTTACTGCTGAGATGTCAGAGGTTTTTTTCCAGATTTTCAAAACAGCATGTGAGCACAGTCAAGAAATGTGTTACAGCCTGGGTTAAACCTTTGTGCTGGAGTGAAATCTCCTACAGTTTATGCTTCACAAAAGAACAAAGATATTCTAGTGGTGTTGTCTGTCTCATTTCAATACTCTTTCCCTTGCAAGTTCTTAATCATAAAAGACTCAAGTGACTCTTTTGCCAGACAGCACTTTGGGTGATCCTATGCAACACTCTACCAGTTGGCTCTAGAGGCTTCCTGTCTTCCTTAAGATCCTCTCACCAACACCCCTCACTAGTAATTCATACACCCGTCACTTAGCTGAAACGTCACAATTCAGGCCGTCTTTACTTTTCTTATCACAATGACTTTTCCTCCTCCAGCACCCACTAACAATCCCATCCTTAATCCCATGGTACTGTACTTCAGCCGTTTGCATCTTCGTGCTTTCTTTCACAATGGAGAACACTCACCCTAAAATGCTCTGGGAATCTGCCGCCTTGAGGTCAATGGGAGATTAGCCAATTACTGATGGTAATGTGCAGGTGCTGGCTGAAATGTATACACAAATGTATGTTGATCTGTATGCTCTATCCCTCTTCCTCTTCTATTTGCTGTATGTTGTTCTGAACCATACATACATACATAAAGTGTGCGAAATGAATGTACATGCATTTGTTGAATCCTTTTGTCCCATAGTCTCCTGCTGCAACACAAGACTACCCTGTGCTCTGCATCTGTGCACAGCTGCTAGTATTTATACAACCGTCATGGGACAAAAGACTGGGGTTCTAGGGCCTGGTTGCTCTCCAACCGCTAAAGGTGCTTTGTGTGGAATTCAAGGTAAGTAACAGTTAATCCCCAGGTCACACATGAGAGCAGGAATAGACAGATTAAGAGGCAGATACTACTCCATCTGCTAGGCATCTACATATTTATGTGCAATCCTATTCCACCCAGCCCTTATCTCTGTCTATTTCTGTAAAGTGCTTTCAGACTATGTCACTGAAAGTGGCTAGAAAGAACCATCTACCTTTTGCCTTTAACATTTTTTCAGGTAGTCAAGAAATGTGGAATAAGAATACATGTAGATGTCAAAATGCTATTTCAGATATCTAAGGGGTGGACTAGGATCTGGCCTAAAATGTGTGTGCTATAAAAGGGGGGCACTTTAATAATGGAAGATTTTTTTTCAGAAATACAGCTAATAAAACTTGCAGGTGCTCAGCATCTGATTTCATTTTTCAGCACCTAATCGTAGACATCATGAGTTATGTGACTTGTAAAAGGCCACAAAAAGAGTTAGGGTAAGCTTATCTGGCACTGTGCATGGGCAACTGAACTTGTTCTGAGCAAGCTAACCCAGGTACTAGGAGCTCGACTGGGTTCCAGGATTACTGGCCTTGTCAGTAATAGGTTCATTAGCACGGGAGTCCTTGCGTGGTGCTGTATTCTACTACATAGGCATACCATAATTCTCTTTGTAGACTAGTCATATAGCTTAATGTCTTTGCCTAGTCCACTAAATCTTGTTGCTTCTCATTACTGAGCTGCTCCTTCTAGAGAATATGCACTGGATCTGATGACACAAACTATAGAAGGCTGCCATCCCCGAGCCGTTCCTTAAATCAAACACCTACAGCTAAACATTTTGTAGACTCCAAATCCAGCACTGGGTGACTGGTAGGAAAGGTCTGTGAATAGCCTGCGATCATACAAGAAAAGCAAGGAATCCAGCTCCATGATTGGTTTATATTTCTGGGATTGTCTCCTTACAGAAAAAGAGCTAGAATCTGACAAAGGTTCTGATTCATTCATTTCTATGTCAATAAAGGTTATGATTCACTTTTATGTTTCTAGTTTGTCCAGAACAGACTAGCTTTTTAGGGCCTAGAAAGGCAGACACTAGGCTGGGTGTGGGACCTTGCTCTGCCTTTGCTGTACCATTTCTCTAGTATACCAGAGAGCTCCATTGCCCTGGACTATGTATTTTTTGTGTGTGTTTTCTTGTTTGTTTTGACATCTGATCATGACACACACAGACTTGCGGGCAGCATCTCTACTGGGAGGTATGGTTGGAAAGATTTTTTTTTTTTTGGTATTGCTTCTCATTACTTACTTTTTCTCAAAACTAAAGATAAACTAAACTGAAGGAGCATAGAAAAGGAATGAATCTACCTATTTGTACACCTAGGTGACATCTCAGATACGTGCTGCTGGTCTAGCTAATCAGCATTGCTTTTCAAATGACTTGGGAGCAGAATTTAGACACATGGAAAACAGCCCCGTGTGTCACACAGCTGCATCAGTACATGATTCATTGCATGTCATTCATGCAACTCATGAAAGAATTGCAAGAAAATGTCAGAATAGCATTCCCCAAGGACTTTCTCGTGCAATTAATTGCCATTTGAAGCAGAGGTGGATCACCCAGCCATGCAAAGTCTATTGGCTCACATACAGACTGCTGGAAGGACGTGGCTTCCAAGTAGGACAGAGGATCCTGTATGACCTCTGTGTGAATATCAAAAAGGTTTTGCTTCATAAATAACCTTTAATAAGACAACACAATGACTGTATGCACTAGTTTCATAGGGACTTGGAGGAAAGAACCTTGGAGAAGGTAGATCCTGTTGACATTTAAGAACTATCCTAGCTGCTAATGAATTCTGGCTTTCATACACCATATTGGATGTGACAAGAGAGACGTGGACCATTCAGAGACTCTCCAGTTCTGTATACTTGTTCAGAGATCAATTTAATGCATTTTAATTGCCTATTTTTCTTCTTGGTTCTGTTTTCACAGCTACCCACCAAAAAATTACCAAGCTAAGGTTTTATACCGGCAGACAGCTAATGAGAGCACCTGACTATTAAATGTTTGAATTCCTTCTTTAAAACAGCTGTTCAGCTGGTCAGACAATGTATTGATGTTACCACACATGATTTCTGTCATGAGCTCATGCTTTGTGTCTCCCTGCTTTCTGCTACCTCACAAGCTAGCCAGCCAACCAAGTGGGGCTTTAATCTATCCTCATTCAAAGCCAGCAGAGTTTTGCCATTGATTTCAAGGAGTGTAAGCTGCACCCTGCTAACATCCAGTGCAAAGAAAAACTTATTTAAACATGTGTGAAAATACAAAAGGACTGAGGAAGGTGAGACTTCAAGTGCATGGAAGGAAAGGGATGTATTACGGTAAAGGCTGCTACTAGATCTATCCATCTGGAGATTCTCCATGGGTGAAGGGAAACTTCTTGTGCAGAAGAGCTGTCTGTGAAACACTTCATGGGAAGGGATATGTCCATGAAAAATAGGGTACATCCAGGGGGTTCTTTCATCCCAATTATCCCCAGAGCAACCCTTAGGAGACTTGGGTAATCAGCACAAACCAAAGAAGTCTGGACTTTAGACCAGAAAACAGACTAGCAGCCAACCCAGCCCAGGACCAAGAGCTATAAAGGTGGCTTAACCACCATCCCCTGGTGCAATGCAATTCAGACATGACCTTGCCTTGAGACACCTCAGCATCATAACAGCCTTCACTATTAAATAAAACTATTAATGCAGGCTAGCTGAGTTCAGGTTGACAGAGTTCAGGTTTTGCATTTCCACATGTTCCTCTGTTAGTTGCTCACAGCTCACTGTAACTTTCACGTGGACTGTTTTAGGCTTCATCACTACCTGATGCAATTCTGTCTGGTGGCTGGGAGCTAGTTAGCACATACTGAAATCAAGTCAACTGGAAACAAAACACTCTTTCCTGTGTTAGACAGCAATCCATCTTTTTACCATATCTGAAATGCAGTTGCTATATTTCATATCTGGATTACCCCAGGTTACCTCCAGTTGGATAAATCTGACTGTATTTCACTCAGTCCCTGCCACTGCAGCTCATTTCTCCACCTGGAAAAAGGGGGTAATGTGTTCTCCCCTCACCCCCTGTCTGTCTGTGTTTCTGGTCTAATAACATTGTTAGTTCTTTGGGGTAGAAGGAATCATCTCTTAGTGTGTTTGTATAGCACCTGAAGTAATGAGGCCCCGTTTTCATTTGGGGTTAATGCAATACAATTAAAACATTGTAAGTTTCATGAAAATGGCCATGGGAGAGACAGAGTTTAAAATGACAGGCTTGCTTTTACTACAACTTAATAAGGTTTCTGATCATATATTAGAAATGTAGGTTAATAATAAATCCTTAACTATTGAAGTATCAGCCCTGAAAGCATAAAAGCCTGGGCAGAGAAGTAAGAGAACTAGTAAATAGACCCACATGCATGGAAGGAGCTAAAAAGTCAGATCCCTTAGGTCTCAGTACTTGGACCTGTTCTGTTAAAAGCTTATATAAATGAGACTGAGGTTGGATCGAGTTGCTGGGTGTCCAGACACAGATGACATCATGATAGGAGGGAGGCTGCTGATAAATTTCAGGAATGCACCAGACTGCACAAGGATTTGGAGACACTGGGGAAATAGGCTAGTACAAAGGAATTCAATATTACACAATGGAAGGTTATGCATTTCAGGAGAACCAACAGTACTTCTAAATGTGGGTTTAATGAAAGAGAGCGGGAGAGGAAACTAATGAAGAAAGAGACCCAGGGTAGGGGTGAATAATGGTAGGAAGGTGAGGTAAGG
This sequence comes from Crocodylus porosus, assembly GCF_001723895.1. Classification (NCBI taxonomy): domain Eukaryota; kingdom Metazoa; phylum Chordata; order Crocodylia; family Crocodylidae; genus Crocodylus; species Crocodylus porosus. The sequence continues at coordinate 163,762,654 of NW_017728886.1, read as the reverse complement.
GGCAGCAGCTGCAAGGCATGAAAATGAAGGTCTGCTCAGCTATATGAAGAGGAATAATTCTGCAGCAAAAGAAGACTGCGACTCCACTTCCCAGAGCCTTTCTTAAATGCAGCTCTGGGTGCTCCCTTTTCTAAACACAGAGTCCAGAACAAAACAGGAAAAAAAAGATTATGATATCTCTTATCTGAGAAATGTCTTGGATACTGTTAGCCATGCTCAGCCCTGAAAGAAGATCTTATTATGGCACTTGAATGCCTAAAGGAGACTGGCAAGGCGGTGTGCAGCCAGACCCTCATTAGTTATATGTCTGTGATCAGACCAGTTCATCCACTTCACTTTGGATTTTTTTGAGTTGAGACTTAGGTCTTTCTAGGTTTCTGCTGGCTGAGGGTAGGATTGTCTCAGTGGCAGCTAAAAATTCAGGGACCTCACACTGACAGCAGAGCTTAAGGTGCAGATGCATGCTCAGAAAGAGGGAGTGGAGATGCAATACCTGCATAGAGGAATTTACATTGGTCTTGTGCACCAATATTTCACCAGGATCTGAAGTGAACTGCTGATGGTCAATTATCTACTGCAATAAGAACAACTATAGTGCTTCCCCACCAGATGGCAAGGAGCAGGTCATAGCCCATATAATAGTAAATGGCCACCCTGGGATGGAAGCAGACAGCACTTACACCAGTGTATTTTTATTGTTGTTTTTTTCCCCCCAGGCTAACTCTGAACTGTATCCCTCACAAACGTTGAGGTATAGCAAGCTCCTCCAGCACCCTGGGTGGGTGGGGGAGAGGGGGAAAGTTAGACGGACCACTGAAGAGTGTGGGGGTGAGGGAGGAGGAGAAGCGGAGGATTACTGGACTCAGCTCTCCACACTGGAAGTAGCAACTGTTGTTGTAGTTCCTGGTGTAGCAGTGTAAGCTCAGGCTGCTGCACCTGGGGAACAGACTTACCACACCGCCATGATGCAGTGAACCCGGGATCACCCTTGAAGCTCTCTTCACCCCTTGTCTACTCCTGTTTTACACCATTGCAAAAGCAATTCACCCCTGTGAACAAGTCGTGTGTCCAGGCCTTGAGTTGAGCCTGTTTTGCTATGGAGGGGGCCTCATAAGGGCATGTTTGATCCAAGAGTTCTCTTAAACCCAGTTCAGTGACTCAAATGATGAAGTTATAGGTTAGTTGTTCCTGGGGACTGAGCCCTCCATCCCACTGCATCTTGCCTTTCTTTCTTTGAGTGCTAATAGGAAGTCTCACAAGTCTGAGTTTTTAAAGGCAGTCAGTGGGGGAGGGCAGGAACTGTCTTGTGCAGAGTTAAAATGAAGGCACAGTTCCCATGCCCCAGAGAATGAATTGGGTGCAAGCAGTCACCCTCACAATGGGTAAGAATGAATATGTACTATAGGTCTAAGTCTCTCCCAGACATCATAAATCTCTTCTTTGCCTTCCTCAAGGATTTGCTCTGTTGCCAATTTGGAGATCTTCATTAAAATGGACCAAGCATGTGTTTACTTACTTAAATGTTTTAAGGTAAGGAAAAAAATATTCACACTGTTCACTTCACTCAAAACCTGCAAAATCAGAAGCAAATGGAGCACTTGTGGTGCAAAAACATATGCTGCCTGGCAATACTCAGAGTAACAATGCCTTTTGGGGAGTAATATGTCTCAATATGCCTATTAAGACAAAAGCAGCCATTTGTAGTAATTATCTGTTCCTTTTATATAACATTTTTCATCCTGAGCTCTCAAAGAACTCAGCAAAGGAGGGTTTTTTACACTGTGCAATTGTATCACTTTATGGATGGGCAAAAGGCTGGGCAGGGTGGCACCTTATAGACTGACTCATTTAGAGAGGCATAAGCTTTCATAGGTTACAGTCGCTATGTATATACAAGTTACAGTGTGTGTGTGTATATGTACATCTGTCAGAAGCTATTCTTGGTGGCATGTGAAGTAGGCTATAGCCTATGAAAGCCCATGCCCAACCTTCTGCCTAGCTTCAGACTAACACAACTAACTACCTCTCTTTATAGACAAGGAAACTGAGTCACTGAATAGAGATCTCTTGCAAGAAGTGAAGTCCTAAGGTTATCCAGCAAGTCAGTAACATATCCAAAAATTTAACCTAGATGTCCTGACTCTGTCTAGTGCTCTGTCCACTGGACCATGCTGCCTCCCCAGCTGCAGTTAACTGAAAAGAAATGTCACAAGGTAGAAAACCGCTTTTTTTTTTTACTAGTGATCTTTGAATCTGATTCTATTAATCTTGCTATAGGCACAGCCCTTATCCTTAAAGCCAATAAAATGTGTACCTTGCTGCATGGGTTGTTGACCAGGGCATTCTAAGCTATGTGTGGGAGATATACCCACCCAGCTCTTTTCAGATAGTTAACTTGGGTTCTCCTCTCAGCAAATCTTAGCTAGAGAGGAAGTGGGTACAAACGTATTGGGGTCTAGTGTGGAATTGGGTGTCATGAGGAACTATTGCTCTCCTGGAATGTGACTGCATTTTGGAAAGCAGTCTAGTTTGCCAGAAAACTAGACTGAAAAAGGAATTGCTTTCAGATTAACCCTCCCAGCCCCCCTCAAATCCCTAGGATTCAGTAAAAAAAAATGTCACCATAGTATGTAATTATGAAATTATTTCTGTGAACTACCATCTTTATTTAATTCTCTTTCCCTTTTCCTGAATATGGGTCTGGTGTGGTTGTCTGATGTCTGCCTTTATTTAAAAAAATGGTGTCTGAATGGGTGACTGTAACTCCAAAAAGGTTTAAGGTCTTTTGCCTGCAGTCCCTGGCTGTGTTCCTAAAGAGTCATTTAAAAAAAAAGTCCACTAAATCAAAAGCCAGGTAAATCAACAGAGCACTCTGAGTTGTAATGAGACCAGTTATAACGTAAATTACAACATTATTCAAGCACACAAAATTCCTCCTCTGGCATTTGTCCTGCTCAGTGCAATGCACCTTAAAAGTGGTGAAATGATTTCTGGCAGCTTCTGAAAGAGGCTGTGTCTGGGGGGGATGGGAGGCTGCACTGAGCCTCTCCGTTTTCACCATTTCTGTATTTTTGTGACATTGTACGGCAGTTGGTCAGTGTCAGTGTGTATATAGTAGGCTGCATGAAATGTAGGTTGACGTATTTCCAAAGATGATGTTGCATCAACTACAAAAATGGGCCACATGTTCTCTCAATTGCCAGCAAATCTTGTTACAATTTTCAAAGCTGGGAGTTGAAAGACTTTAATTAGGGGCTTGGTTAAGGAGATTCAAGACGTGTAAATTTCTGTTACAATGTACAAAATTCCAAACAGATGCTTGGGCCTTCGAAGCTGCCAAGACTCAAAAGGTGGGAGCAAAGCCCCAAATACAGCAGATCAAGAAGCCTAAAATAAAATGGAACAATTCACATCTACAGTCTAAGTAACTTTTCCTGAGCAATACCTTTGGGTTACGTGATTCTGCATGTCCCTTGTATCAGTACAGGTGAGACATAACTAGGACGTAAATATGCACCTAGAGGAATAGTAATGAGCTCTTATAAAGTGCTTAAAGTATGCCACATCACACTGGGGAACCAGATTTCTAAAAGGGAGCCAGAACATTGATATATATATATTTTTAATGCTGTCTGTAAAGAAACCCCCCTAGACTGGACATCTTCCCCACTACCAGTAGCCTACTACGGATGGGTGACTCGAGTACCAGCCCCAGGCACTGATTTAGAGGGGGGATAAGGATGCCAGCAACTGATGCTCACTGCAGCCATTGGCCCAGTCATCACAACCACCACCACTGCCCAGGGTTCAAAAACTGTTTGCTATGCCTGCCCAATCCCCTGTCTCTTCAGGTAGAACAGCTCATCTGCTGTGCTGCAAGAGATAGGCAGAGTCCTCCTTTGCTCTCTTCGGGGGGCGTCCTCACAGAGAAGTGGGAAGGAAAGAAAAGTAGAAAGCAGAAAGAGCCCAGTGAGTTAAAAATGGCTCCACTCCCTCCAATTTCTGTCCCTGCCCCACATCCTCTTCTCCCCTGCCATGAACAATGAGCTAGATCCTCTGCTCCTCCCGTTTCCATTTCTGTATGGTCTGGTCTGGCCTGGGGGGTGGGAAGAACACCTAGCTATGTTGCCCCCTGCTTGCAAGATGGGATGGGGTCCTGCTGCAATTTGGCCTGAGAGAAGGAGGTGAGCCATCACTGGAGAAGCGGAAAGAAACTGAGGACACACTTGGTCAGGGCTGGTGACGGACCTGATTTGGGGGCTGGGAGCAAAATTAACTTCAGATCAACAAGCCATGCAGCTTGGGGCTTCTGAGAGATGTCCACTTTTTTCAGCCCGCTTCAAGCATTGCTCCAATGTGATATTTTCATAGATTGTAAGGCTGGAAAGGACCTCGGAAGATCATCGGCTCCAGTCCCCTGCACCAAGCAGGAAAGATAACTGGGGGTCATGTGATCCCAGCAAGGTGACTGTCTAGTCTCCTGTCTGTCTTTCTAGGTGTTGTTGTCAAGGCCTGTTCAGAACTGGGGTGGACAAATGTCAATACTCCCATTTTACCAATGGGGCACAGTGAGGGCCAGAAGGTAGAATGACCTATCCCACATGAACTGTCTCATAGTAGGGCAGAGTCTGAGCAAGGTACTTATTCCCTGGACTACACTCCTAAAATCAAGTTACTTATGACGAGATGCCACTGAGAGACTAATGTTTTAAATATAAACGCTTCTAAAAATTTCCTTGAGAAGGACTATAGATGTTTCATACCTGAGGATCCAGAGATACCATGCCTCTCAGTCTGCCAAGCCCCAAATGAGGAACATAGTGTGAGGCAAAAGAACAAAGGGAAGGAGTGGGGGAAATAGGCCCATGCATAAATAAAAAAGACTTAAAATAAGGGGAAATTGATTTCTTCAGCATGAATAATACTTTCCTATAATTTCATTGTATGGTTTAGCTTTTCTTTTGTAAATGGTCTGCAGTAATGAAAACGGGATAGGGGAACTTGCATGTGAGGGCTTCGAATAATAAGTCAATTTATTCCCTGACCTGCAAACATGTACAAGAGGGGAAAATTCTCCAGGCTAAAGTCCTAGATATTGTTCTCTCAGTGGGTAAATGGTCCGTGACATTTTGGAGGAAATAGACCTTCTAACCGGTGCAGGTCAAGCTAGTATCCAGCCCCAAGATCCCAGAGCATCCAGGCAAAGTGAAAACTCTTATGTTTTCCTGCATGCAGCCCCTATAGCCATTTCCCTTTGGCTTCTTATACAGAAGTTTCCAGTATTTTTTTGCTCTGAGCAGCATTAAATGCCATGATACACTGCTGACAGAAAATTTGTGGGGTACATAGAGAGGCTGTAGTCTGGTTGTTTCAGTTCTGCTTTCTGCTCTGCCATAATCCCTTCCTTCATCCCCAAACCTGGACAGGCCCAATAGTCTGGTATCCCTGCAGAAGCATTTATAGAGCTCAAGAGATGGGATAAGCTTGTCACCTTGTTCAGTTCCCCTTTCCAAGTGCATCAGCTATCATCCTAAGGCTGACAAACGCTACTGTCTGTCTATAGCAAATACAGAGTGATGTTGTTAACATATGTTAGTAATCCCCCTTTTCTAGCATAGGGAAGGCCTTATGTCTGCTTCTCCCCTTGGTTGGAATGGTGCTAGTGCCTAAGGCTCCATAAGAAGCCAGACTTGGGAAGTTCTTATGTGACAAAAAGGGAGCGCTTTGCTCTCCCGATCAGTGCTAAACTCCTGCTCAGTGGTATAAGGGCCTGGGGGACAGACTAGCAGACAAAGCACAAAGCAAGAGGATTTTTTTATTGTGCTTTGTAAGCAGTCAGCTGATGGGCGCTCCATCGTCTACTTGTCCTTGTACATTCAGCACAGCAGGGCCTGCTGGTGACCATAGGCACTGCCCACTGACTTTGTTTTTTGTTGGTTTTTGGTTGGGGGGGGGGGAGGGTTGCATTCCCATGCCGAGCCCCACACATGCCCAGAAGAGCCAGTGCATTACTTCAGTCCTTGGCTGATGTGGCTCATGGATGCTGAGCACCTGCTAAGTTTTTTCAGTGGGTGCTTGTGCCCCAGAGCACCCACAGAGTCAGCACCTGTGCTGGTGGCTGATTTGTCATTCACCCAGCTAGGCTTCTGTTCAACCATAATAGATTCAGGTTGATGCTGTGATAGCCAGGTGAGGTTCTCTAGCCTGTCTGCTCACAGAAGATTAAAGTAGATGAGCACAATGGTGACTTCTGGCTTAAAAATTTCTGATCAGGCCAGTAGATTGTAGCCATGCAGCATCTCTTGAAAGCATATGAGGGACTGGGACAAGATGCATAAGGAGAGGGTTGGGCGGGGAGGGGGCAGGAATTCCATGTCTCTTGAGAGCCCTGCAAATCTCTCTCAGGTCTTCAGCTGCAACTATAGATACATGCAGCTTCAGAAAGTACATGTATTTATAAATCAAAGTGTATAATAGAGAAAGGCCTCACAAACTTTGTGTGTATGCCACACTCTAGCTTGCTCTCCACAAACATGTTGGCAAAGCAGGCCAAGCCAAAGCAGAGCCGCATCTCTGCAGCACAGGAGAAAACTTGCTAAAATAGAAGGCATCCCTCATTGTAAAGCACTGTAAAGACTGAAATTTTGCATTAGCATGGTGCATTATTGTAATGGTAAGGACCAACCCCAGCTTTACTTCCATGGTTGGCCCAGTCACAAAGGTCACTGCAGTTGCTCCGGATGCTAGTAAGTTGTCTTTGGCCTCTTTCTGGTGGAAAGAGTGATAGGTTTGTGTATTGGAAACACCAAATTAATTAAAAGCAATTGTAGCCTTAGCAATTCTGTGTAGGACTGAGCCATTAGATTTAGGAAGATGAAAAAAATAAATAAAACAAACCCTATGACTACACCTCTTCTGCAGGAGTTAGGCAACTGGGCTTGGGCAAGGGGGCAGAAGAAAGGACTTGGCATGTGGAAGTGCCTTTAAAATTGGTGAGGGTGTATTTGCTACAATAATCCACTGAAACAACAGCCGTCTAAAAATAGGGTTGTTTTCTGTACTAAGCTCCTTTTAACTTTGTTAGTCATCACCCATTCCTAAAATAAAATCCGTGTAACAGTCTCTCCTAGTAGCGGCTGTAAACAAACTTCAGGAGGAGGGAGGAGAAGGGAAAAGGGACGAGGAGCTGCCTGCAGTAGGTGGAGCAGGAGCAATCTGGTCTTGCTGTGGCAGCAGCAGCCTGAGCTGGAGGCTGGCTGGGCCCAGTGCACAGGCAGGAACATCTGGAGCTGGGGCCAGCTGCAGCACGGCGCTCTGGGCTCTCTGGGTTCTCAACCAAGCAGCCAAGGTTAGCTGGCTGCGGGACTGAGGCACTGCTGCTGCTGCTGCTGCTGCTGCTGCTGCCTTCGAAAACTCCCTCGGACTTGGAGCCAAGCCACGGTGGTCCAGGCAACGGCATTAAACAGGAGGAAACAGACTGGGGATTCCGTCATTTCAATGGAGAAGGGGAGGGGGGCGGGAAGGAAAGCATTGAAAGCAGACAGGAAAAGAGAGTTACAGAAAGAGAGAGCAGCTTTGCCCCCCACCACCCCCAGTGCTGTGGCAGGGCACTGGTGGGCCAAACCCCCAGGGCCCTGCCTGGCTCTTGTGGGGAAGGCACTGGGCAGCCAAATGCCTGCTGGCCTACCGGCTTGCATTTATCCTGCTTGGAGGGTGTGTGTGCGCCTGGGTCTGTATGTGTGGAGGGGGCTGTGTGTGTGTGTGTGTGTGTGTGTGTGTGTGTGCACATGTGTTTGCCTCTGGGTGTGTGTGGGTGTGTGTTTTTCTGTATGGGGGGGAGGGTGCAGCTCCTGGCTCACTAAGCACAGGAGTTTTGTTTCTCTGGACTCCTGAGAAAGCCTTCCCTAGTCCAGTCCATGCGCCAGGTCGGTCGCTATCAGCCAAGTGGCAGGGACACAACATGAGCCCTTTGCTTGATCTTTGGCCTCCCCCACCCCTGCTCTCAGAGCACTCCCAGCTGCATCGTCCCATCCCCAAAGGTGTCTCCCAAAAAACCCAAAACAAAACAAAAAAAACCCCCACCACCTTGTCTGGCCAAGCACCAGAGCCCAAAATGCTAGCTGCGATTTGTCATCATCTGTCCTGCTCCTCAGCTCCCCTCCTTCCACCACAGCAAGTGCCCCTGCTCTCTTCTGCAGTGCCACGACCCCAGTCCCACAGGCAGGGCACAGCCCGGGAAGGCGAGGAGAGGGAGCCCCCCGCTTCTGGTGGGGGCTGCAGAGGCAGTGCCCCCTCAGTGCTCCCCTTCCTGGAGGCACTGTAACCTCCACGGTGACTGTGCAATAATCAGATCTCATGAGGCGCTGATGGGATTTCATAGTGTGTTTATTTGTTTCCTCTCTCCCCCACCCTGCAATTTGTGAGAGGCAGGCGGTGAAGGAGGGATGCTCCGGCCAGCCGAGGGAGGAGGGTGTCTAGCACTGGGAGCATTATTTCGAGGGCATCTGAGCCATGCCCAGCAGCTGAGGGTGGCACAACCCTCCTCTTCCTCCCTCAGGGCTGCAAAGCTGCACAAAGTGTTTTGCAGTCCAGACACCCCCCCAGACACACATGCAGGCACAACCCCTGGCACACGCCTGACGTGGGAAGCCTCTGGATGTGCTGAACACCTTGACCCTTGAGTTAATGTGGTTGCAGCTTCCTCCTGGAGTGAGCAAGCCTTTGGTCCCCTTGAGTTTTTCAGGTGCAGGTACGGAAAGCCTTTGGATCCTCAAAAGAAATTGTGCCTGAAGGGGCAGCCCCCCATTAGGGGGATATTGCCCTCCCTCTGGGCACAGTGTTGGACGTGGAGGATTTTCAGCTGCGACTCCGTGCAGTGACTTGTGCCCAAGAAGTTCTTCTGTTCCCCAGAAGCAGCCAGGATTTCGTTTGTTTGGGATTTATTTTAAACCACATATGGTTGTCATGTGATAGATTTATGAGTCTCTTTTTTTTCTCATACCCCAGATATTTTAACAGCCCTGAGTCTCCATTTGCTGCTGTCCAGCTCCCACGGGGAAAGTGCCCGTCCCGTTTGGCCAGCTGTGGGGGCAGAGGGAGAGGGGAGGGATTGCGGTGGGCAGGAGAGACTGCCCCCCTCCCGGTTGAAGGTCTGCTTCTCCCCGCACTGCCGAGGGCCCCGCCGCCTCTGCCGTCCGCCGTGCGGGGGGTGCGGGGAGAGAGGGCTGGTGCCTGCTGCCCCCGCGGGCCGACGGGACCCACGCGTGGGGCTGCGGGAGTGAGAGGCAAGCCCGGATCAAAATGCGAATAACAAGTCTGCGCGGCTGAAATGGGACCCGCCGAGTCTGTTAGTAATTTAGCAGAACGGGATTTTCCTTTCTCCTGCCTGCCAGTGGATGCTCTTTTCCAAATTTCCACAGCGGGGGAAGCCTGCGACTTTTTTTTTTTTTACCTAATGATTTCAGCATGCAGGGCGCCTTCCCCAGCCCCCTCCTCCCGCCTTGCTTTACTGCGTGCAGTCAACATGCTGCTTGCTCGTTTGCAAGGCGCGCGCGCGCACACACCTTCACACACACACATACATTCACATCACACACACACACGTACACACTCAGTCGCACATACGCTTACACACCCAGTCACTCACACCTATACGCACATACACACGCATACAATCACACACAAAGTCACACATACACTCAGTCAGTTGCACACACTCAAACACTTCACTGACACACACTCCCATATACAATCACACACACTCACATACACTCAGTTGCACGCATACGCACACACACTGGCACATTTCACTCACTCTCACACACACACACTCGTACACTTCACTCACACTCCCTCACACACTCACTCAGCCACACACCCTCACACACACACGCACACTTCACTCTCTCTGTCTCACGCACACGCACCGAGGAGGTGTG
>NW_017728886.1:163746942-163752424 GCF_001723895.1 Crocodylus porosus | reverse complement strand
ATGCCAAGCGCCGGGGCTCCTCCTGCTCCTCCTAAGTTTCTGCCTGGACCTCCGGATCCAGCCAGAGGGAGAGAAACTTTGGTGGCTTTGCAGCGCTCCGTCTGCCCCTTCAGCAGCAGCAGCACCATGAAATCCGCAGAGGAAGGTAAAGACCCGGCTTGATCCCTGTTGCCGGCCACCCGGGATCCTTGCATGCTTCGGCGGGGGGCAGGCGGCGGCCGTGCCAGGGCCGAGCCAGGCATCGGCGGGTGCCGCCCGGGAGGAGGTGGAGCAGGGGCCGGCCGGTGCTGGCGCCCGCGGCAGTGATTGGGAAGCGGTGTCCCCCTGGTGTTTCCCCAAAGCAGCCTTGAGGTTTGAATGCGACTTCTTGCCAATAGGTGTCTCCTGTTCCTCTTGCGCCGCGTGAACTTGGCCTTGGCTGCTGGAGCCTTGAGTTGTGCTCAGCCTGCAGACGGTCCCATAAAATACAATGCGGCTCTTTTTCTTTTTCTATTTTCATTACTGCTGCTTTGGGGGGATCTGTCAGAGCTCAGGGCAGGTTCAGTTGAGATCCTGGCAGGAAGGAGCGATCTGCGGACGCTGGGACCTTGCCGGGGCCCGGGGAGCTGGGACGAGTGCGTGTGCTGTATATGTTAATGTTTGACATAGTTATTGTGGGCAGAACGAATTTAGCTGCTTGAATCACTTTGAACCACTAAATGCTAACATGCAAGAGCACATGGCATCGCCTGAATGATGATGAAATGCTATAAAACTTCCTCCCCCCTCCCTTTGGCCGGAATACACCCTGTCATTAAAATCAGTTGTAAGGTTTCAAAAATGAAAAACCCGTAAAAGAAAAAAAGAGCAAGAAAAAGGTCCCAGGATAGTTTGAAACCTAATCATGATGCCCCCTCCTCCCTCCAGGGTACCAAAATAAACTAACAAAAGCTCCAGAGCTTTTCTTTCCTCTTCCTTCCGTGTAGAGCAGGCAGCAGAGTCTGTGACGGGCACTGCTGCAGGAGGAGGCAGTCAGTGGGGGGTAAGATGCGACAGTTTTATTGCAACTTTATTTCCCTTGTGAATGGTCTCAGGCGGGCACATCACAAACGCGGGCTATGGGCACTGGCAGTGTTGGAGGGAAAGTGGCTTGGGTGCAGGTCTCTGCAAACCCTTCACTGTTAGTTTATTTTTCCCGTCCACCCACTTGCATGGGAGTCCATTTTGGCCCCAGGACATTTCCTCTCCTTCAAGCCTCCTAAACAATAACATCCTACTCAATAATGATGTTTATTTGGAGGCAAATGAAACTTCTAATCAAAGCCACTCGGCCGACTCCTCATTCGTCCTTGTGGATGACAGTCCCCTGTGGACACTAAACTGGGACCAGACACTTTCATCTCTTAGCAGGTGGAACATACTTCGCAGTTTTCTGCTTTGAAACCGATACTAGCACCTCTCTCTTCAGCACAGCCTCAAGTCTTCAAAGTCAGCCTCCGATTTGGGAGGGCCTTTGATAGATTTGAGGAGCAGTTTAAAGCAACTGAGCACGTCAGAATAAACATCCTAGGGGACCAGACAACTATTGAAACCACTCCGTATCTTTGGCGTTTATCCCGCAGCTCCGAAACTCCGGTTGGTTTTCTGAGTGATGAGTTTCCCCGGGAATGCTAGAGCGCTTTTAGGGTTTTTGGTTGTAGCCAGAGCGCTTTGAGACCTTTACACAGATGGTTTCAGGATGGGGCTTTATTTCAATTGAAAGAATCCTGCCGATCTAAAAGCTGCAAGTGCTGTTGGGTTCCTGGGCTGGGGGTAACATCTTTTTAAATGAAAAATGTATATTTGATATTTTAGTAAGTCCACATGTAGGTACCTAAAATAAGTGGGTTTATATTGACTTCACGCCTTTTGCTTCCTGATTCTTCCAATATCGTTTGCAGACGATGCTAAGATAATTAATGGACCATGTTAAAAAAATACCCGACCTTCCAAATCCAACTAAAATATGTAAATGGTGGCTTTTTTTAAAGGAGAGATCCTACTTTATTTCTGTGGTTTCTTGTGTATGAGCCTAGTGTTTCTGATGCCTGGGCTAAAATGTCACAAGCCGCCTGCAATAATTCATTTCAATGTTGATATATTTTGCAAGGGGCTCAGAAATTAGGCCAACCAGAAAGTATGACCTAATCCAGTAAATACATAGGAGAGCTCTGCAAATGAAGGTGTACCACTGCCAAATGGCGACAATCAGAGAAAATATGCTATTTTATATTTTCTCCGTGAAGAGACTATTGCATCGCTCCCGATGGAAAAACTTACTAAATAAAGCCTCATGGATCCGCACAATTATTCTTTGGACGCTTCCAATTGTATGGAGTCCCAGTGAGTTCAAATTCACTATGCAGGACTGTTCCTGAAAGTCTAAACTTTCATCCCGGGGTGATCCCCGGCCGGTGTCAGTTGTCCTGGCTCCACTGCAGTCAACTGAGTTATGACACTTTACACTAGCTAAGGATCGGCCCCAAAGTACTTCTTTTAAAGCAAACATGCACAATTCACAGCTTTATAGAAACAAAGCAGGTTGCCCCTTAAACGCCTTGGATTTCCCTAATTTAATGGCATAGCTTTAAGGCAGACGACTAACAAAACAGGACGCGTATACTCCCATCTTAACATATCCCATCGCCCGAGTTTTACATTTCTTTGCAGTTCTTCAGAGGGAAAGTGCCAATCTAAACATTTAATTGAAGACACTAATATTTGCGGAACTGGCATATCAAACCGTCTGCAAATTGCTGTAAACAAGAGAATCAATACTGAAAGAACCAGATGTGCAGCAACAAAAATGAACGCGATTCGATAGTAAGTTTAGCGGATATTTTTGAACAGTCTTTCTCCTCCCCCCATACCATTGTTAGGAAGCCAGATGGAGAAGAAATATCCTGCTAATAACAATTTATAGTTAATAGTTATTACTGGTTCATATAAGAAGGGAACGGGAACCCGTCAGAAGTGCTGCAAAACTAATCAACTGAAGGGCTGATGTTGACTTTGTAGGATGCTACCAGGGTTAGGATCAGCAGCAGTGTCATAAGGAGTGCCTGAGACAGCATAGTCCAGGGAGAGGACTTTCAATTTTCCTGTGCCAGGAGCTGTAATTTAGAAGAAAAAGGTCACAAAATACAAATATTGGCTTGGGAACCTTGTCTAAATCAGAGCGAACCAAACCCGAATATAATAATTGGTTAGAAAGAGAATTCCTACCTTCAAGGAGAAATGTGTCATGGGTTGCTGGGCTGAGTAAAAAGTGGCAATGCCTAGAAAACCAGTCACCAGAAAAAGCCCAACATTTTCAACCTTGGTGTCTAAGTTAGGCACCAGCTCCCGATTTAGGCACCTAATTAAACGGCCTGATTTTCATTTGTGCTGAGCCCCTTCATTGAAGTCCCCTTGGGAGCCCCAGCTATTTAAGAGCTTTAAAACCAGGCCACTGATTTTGGGTATCTTTGTGTGCATTCAGGCACTTTACATTACAGTGCTGGCTACAGAAGACAGGAAAGAGGAACATCTATTAGCCATTTTGGAGGAGATGTCCCATTCTCCTGCCATTTCCCCACCCCCTGCCCTCTCAAAACTCTTTGAAAAGAATTACCTTAATGATCCTGCTGTTCCAGATGGTGGTTTTAAGCTGATGCCAAGGCCTTTTACATACCCTGGTGATTCAGCCGCACAACTTAGAACAAACAGCTGGGAGCAAAGAAATAATGGAAACCCTGCATAGTCTGGGAAGGCTGGTACACAAGCATGACACAATGGATTCCCATTTGGCCTTGCCAATCGGCTGCACAGATGTGTCACTTACATCAAGAGGGACCCCTTTCCCTCCAAAATTAAAATCAAGTTACACCCCCCCACACGTGTCCCCCCCCCCCCCACACACACACACATACACCTTTCCCAGTTTTGGAGTTGATCCTTCTTCAAGGCAGGGGACAAGTCAGTTGTTAGGACTAGCTGGAACAACAACAGAAGTCAAGTGGCCACCACAAGTTCAATATCAGTTTAGTTAATTTCCTCAGGTCAAGCCAAGGCCTGTTGGTTGCCAGCACTGCATAAGCCATAACAGCCCATTTGTAACTGCAGCAAAGCTCTTTGTTATGAAGAGAGAGAGAGAGAGAGAGAGAGAGAGAGAGAGAGAGAGAGAGAGAGAGAGAGAAAACTATAATGGATTCTGATGGAAAAAATTGTATTTTCCTGGCACTTTGTAATGGAGCTTTTAGCCACTAGCCTGGAAAATGGTATTCCCTGAGTTTATAAGGGAATACCATTTCCATAGCTGCTTTAAAAAAAAAAAGGACAAAAAAAAAAGAAAAGAAAAAGTATTCCTTTGAAATCCAGCCCTAAATTCTGGGAGCTCAACAATTTCAGCTCAGTCCTGGCTCCTGGGGAGGTGAGGTCATTTGCACACTGCGGACTTAGGTAAACTGAAATAAGTGTGTTTCCAAAGAGAGGAGAAGAAAATCCTTGTTTAAAAAATCCCTTCATTTTTTTCAAACCAAAACAAGGCAGGCAAACAGCAGCTCCCAAGCTGGGAGCTCTATGACTATGAGCTGATGGGTTGGAGTAGACGGCCTCCGGCGGTCCCTTCCAGCCCCCTCCTATATGACTGCAGGGCAAAGTGAGGGTGCAGGCTGTGGGCACCAGCCACAATCCCCTTGAGTTGGAGACTGGCACAAAACAAGTTTGCAGATTCCCCTTAGTCTGGAAGACTTGCTCCAGGGATTTTCTCCTTCCTTTGCCCCCCACACGGGGCTGGTATCAAAGTCCCTTTGAAAATAGGCTTTTACAGCGGTTGGCACTAGTGGGTGCTGCAACTAAATCAGCAGCATCCTCAGACAGGAGCAGCCTCCCCGGGGCAAGACTTCAACATCAGAGCTGCTGGGGGGAGGGCAGCAAGGCCGGCTCCACTGGCTGTTGGGACTGCAGCCCTGCTTGCCACAGAGACATCCGGGGAGGGGTGTGTGTGTGTGTAACATGGGCGGTGTGTGTGTGACATGCTGGGGTGCATGTGTGTGGGTGAGTCCGTGCGACATGCTGGGGTGTGTTTGTACGTGTGTGTGTAACATGCTGTGTGTGTAACATGGCGGGGTGTAACATGCTGCTGTGAGTGTGTGTGACATGCTGGGGTGTGTGTATGTGTGTGTCCCATGGGGAGTGTAACATACTGGTGTGACATGCTCTCTGTGTATGTTTGTGTGTGTGTAACGTGGGGATGTAACATGCTGGTGTGTGTATGACATGCTGGGGGTGTGTAAGCTGGGGGGGGGACACTCCGGGGGTGTTTGCTCGTGTGTGCGCGTGTCCCGAGGGCCCGTCCGCCGCCCGGGGGAGACGAGAAAACTTTCCTGCGCGTGTTGCACCCAGTCCCAGCGCCGCGGGATCCCCGCGCCCTGCAGGCAGGAGCCGGGGCCGGGGGAGGGGGAGCGGCCCCGGCCCCAGCCCC
>NW_017728886.1:163665604-163746264 GCF_001723895.1 Crocodylus porosus | reverse complement strand
GGTTTTTAAGACCCGGCTAGACAAAGCCTGGGCTGGGGTGATGTAGTTGGGGATGGTCCTGCTTGGAGCAGGGGGTTGGACTAGGTGGCCTCCTGAGGGCCCTCACAACCCTCACTTCCTAGGATTGGACAGAGGGTGGCCCTCTGGGGGAGCTCCCCCCACACCCTGGAGGCACTGCAGGGCTGGCGGGAAGGGCAAAACCACCATCTGTCTGTACTGAGGTTCCACCAGCAGCGAACCTTTTCTCTGGCCCCCGCACAACATGCTTTGTAGGGTCTGCTGTCCTGGCAATGGAAACCTTTCCTTTGGCCAGGGGTGCCATTGCTTCACAAGCCTCCTTGGCGACCTCACTCCTTCTCCAATGAAGTGCTGGCAAGGGGCAAAGCTGGTTCCACCCAGAAAAGGAAAGAAATGACAGTGTCTTGCTTTGAGTACGTTGCCAGGCCTGTTAGGACTTTTCTGAGTTTTTCCATTTTATTTTGCAGCTGTACTCATTTCACTGAATCATTGAATCCCAGCAAAAAAAGGTTGGGAGGGGCCTCAGGTGGCCATCTAGTCTAACCCCCTGTTCAAAGCAGGACCATCCCCAAGTACATCATCCCAGTCAAAGAGGAATATAAAACTCTAAAACTCTTGGTTCAGAGGTGCTACCTTTTATTAGGCCCACTAGAAAATAGCAGCAACAAAAAAATCTTTGCAAAGAAAGATAATTGTTTTGCTATTTTCAAGTCGGTCTAATAAAAGGTATCACCTCTGAACCAAGAGTTTTAGAGTTTTGTATTCCTCTTTGTCTCAGACCAACATGGCTACAAAATGGATCCCTCATCCCCGCAAGGCTTTATCTACTGGGTCTTAAAAACCTCCAAGGGTGGATATTCCACCACCCCTCTGGGTAACCCATTTCAGTGCTTATCCTCCTAGGGAGAAAGTTTCTCCTCATATCTGACCTAAACTTCCCTTGTGGCAGCTTGAGACCATTGCTCCTTGTTCTGCTATCTGCCACCACTGAGAGCATTTGTCAGTCAAGCCAATGACAGGAATAGGTTTGATCACCGCTGCCCTTTCCAAACCACTTTTTTTTCTTAGTGAATAGATGTTTTTTCACAGGAAAAAAAAAACCGCCCAGATCTCACGTGGGTTCTAAAGGTGCATGCATGTAACTAGAATGTGGGTCAGGCCTGTGAAAGAGAAAGAACAAGTGGTAAAATCTTATTCAGGTCTTGGATTTATACCATCTCCTTCCCCCCCGCCAGAAGTTAGGGGTCGCCTGTTCTCTTGTTTTATTTGGGACTCATCTCTAGGCAGGTATCTTTTAGGTAATCCAGTCGGGACACCATGATACAGTATGGGGATTCTGAGCCATCACTCTGGTGTAGTCTGTGTGTAATTGTAACCATCCTTGAACTATGGCTGAAACTGCAATTGGTCTGTGAAGAAAGACTTCTCTGGGTGGATGCAACTTACCCATTTTTCCCTGTGGTGAGGAAAACCCAAACACAGCAGGCCCCACAGTGGGCTTTTGGAATTACTACTCTGTTTCCCTACACTTTACTATAAAGCTCTAATTCACGCTTCTGACTACAATGAAGTAGGAGTCCACGTTTGTACCTGATTATTGCAAACTCTCAAAGTGAAGCATTTGTCTGAATTTCATGATTACCCATTGCGTTCTTCTCAAGGGACCTCATAACATCCAAATGCTTGTGTTCAAAGCAATGTTTTGTGAATATGCAGCTGTTAAGGGTTTTAGATTTAAAAAATTCAATTGTGGGTGCCAGAAATTTGGCGTCTCTGGCCAAGGTTATCAAAAAGGCCAGTTGAAATCAGGGACCCATATTCCATTGACTTCCAATAAGTTACTCACCTCATTCAGACAGCTTGGAAAACTGGACTTTAAGCTCCTAAAGAGAAGGACCCTGAGTTGTTCAAAGCTCGCCTCCAGGCCTGTGTGAACTGCATGTACTTAACACCCTATTAAAACAAAAACAAGGGTGCTCAACAGCTGGGGAGATCAACCAACCCCCTTAATGCTCTAAAGCATTAAAACTTTGATCAGAGGAGAAAGTTGGAAATTTCCAAGTTACCACATGATGAAAAGTAATATCGTCAAACATGGTCGCAAAAAAAGTAAGGGTCCAATTTCCAATTTCTGTAATACTGTTGAAGGTAACCCCCACTGACATGATTGGAGTTACTGCAGATTTGCACTCACCTAATGGAGATCTCTATTTGTCTCAAATTTAAAATACACCATGTAAATATTCCTGGTAGCATGTTTGTTAATTCTGGGTCCTTGAATATCAATGCCAACATAGGCTTCAGGCTTGTAAACTGATCTGTGCCTTTGTGGAGCTGTGAAGTCAGTGAGTCTCCACATGGACACAGAGATACACCTGCAGAGATCAGCTTGCAGGATTGTAGTTTGACATTTTATTTATAGCTGCCTTATTCTTACTCATGCAAAGTATAATAAATGTCAACATATTGGTATAAATTAATAACCTGTGTAAATATGTGGGGAGGGAGGTCCGGTTAATCATTTAGAATACTTGGCTTTTGCATTTTTAGTCATTTTTAATTTACTCTAATGACATGACCCTGTTCCCAGTTCTTGTTCTTATTTACATGGCAGGATTTGCTTTCAGATTTGGTGTTCATACTTTCTGAAGATGCTTAAAGAAGGTGTTTTCATTTATGATAATTACATGTATTTTTGGAAGCATTTTTTTCCTATTTCTAAAATAAAAAGTGGGCAAATACTATGAGAAGCTATTGTAATACATATGTATCAGGTACTTGTACAGTGCATTTTTTTGTTAATGCATACTATTTCTTTTTTTTTTTGCATTTTTTAAAATGTGTATTTTTTACGGATTAAGTAAGGTAAATACTTTGTTGCAAGTATTAGCGAGTGATTCTCAAACAGGAGTGCTGCCAGATCTTTTAAAGAGTGTCTCCTGGTGTGAGGACATAAGGGAGGGAGGTATGAGGAGATAAGCACAGGCTCAGGCTTTTCCCTGCCTGGTGGATTGTCCACTTCCACTGTCCAGCCCCTCTGCAAGGAAGTAGGCACTGTAACATGTAAATTAATTTATGAAATTGGGCGTCACTCAATTTACAAAAGTTTTAGAGGGGTATCTTGAGTTCAGAGAGGGGTGCCTCAAGTCCAGAATGGCTGAGAACCACTGTATCAAATGTGGTGGTTCATTTGAAGTATTTGTGGTGCTCAGCTGCTGCAGTGGACCGGTCCCTAGCCCTCTTCTCATATGCTGTATGGGATCTGTGCTGGAGGTCTCTAGCAGACTACTGTGCACCGCTTTTCACCCTAATGCCCTGCTACATTTCATAGCACTCTGAAATGCACGGTGCTTTCCACACAAATAAAAATAGATCCCTGCCTAAGAAGCATGCAGTTCAAGCTCCTAATCCTACAATGAACTTTGCATGAGTAGTTGTTAAAGCCCACTTAATTTCAGGAGCATTTTACATGGGTACAAAAAAAGCTGTCAGTTTAGAGATCATTGCCAGACTGGCAGCTAACTTAAATGTTCTATAGAGTTTAATCTTTCTTTGCCTGCAGGAGACTCATTGAGGAATGAGAATAAGTAACAGACTAGTGCCAGCTGTGTGGTGTCCATCAGAGCTATTCTATCAGTGCTGGGCAAGAAGATTCCTGAAGGGCTGGAACGGCACATGTAATCTTGTGGCCACTTGTTTTTGGTTTTGTATTTGGACACAGCGGCATATCTAGTGGAGACCTAGCAGGGAAACTGTTTCCCCAGGCAGAAAAGGAGTTATGGGTTCTCACTCAGTGTGTTTGGAAACTAAGCCCTCTTCTAGTGCTGCCTTGAGCTCTAGCCCTGCTGTAGTCTTGTTGCACTAAGTGGAAAGATGATCCAAACAACCTCTCCTGTATGTGCTAACATAATCTGATGAAGTGCCAGGTGCTTCAAACTCCATTTAGGTCAAAGGGATTTGTGGGTCCTCTGCAGCTCATCTAGTTGGGTTCTTACTTTGAAGGCTGCTGAGCTAATTCCTAGTGCCCCTTTAAAACTGTTGATACCCTTTTTGTTAATTCACTCCACAGGTTCAAATCCAGATTTTGGGGGGGGGGGTGGAAATTTAGCTATGCAGGCTTAGGAGTCACTTGAAAAAAAGGAAGGTATTAAGACTTTTTAAAACAGTTTAAAATTTTTCTTTTAAAAATACTAACTAATTTGATCTTATGCACCAACCTTCACTTCACAGAAATTTATGATGGCTGGATCCCTAAAATGGTGTATTTTATGGAGCATTCTCACTAATGTCACCACTATAATATAGTATGTCTTATTTAAATGCCACCATTTGGCTACTTTGATATTGGAAAATATGTAAACAAAATGGTGATTACAAACCCTATTAAACTGTGACTATTAAGCTGATCAGTCTGTTTGGGTTCCCAATGATATACATGCAACATAGATCTTGTTCCATGTATACACATGTGACCAAGACTTAATATACCTGAGTCCTATTTTTTCCCCAATATGAATATTTCCAGAGGCCCAAATTGAGGCCAAGACCTCACAGTGTTAGAAATTGTACAAACCCATACATATTAAGAAATGAATCCATATGTATTCTAAAGAGAGAAGGCAGTCAGAGGCTAGGAGAGAAAGCAAAGGCATGCAATGGCAAAGGGGTCAAGGTTGCACAGCCTCCTGCTATCAGAGAACATGTGTCTTCTTGTCCCCAATCAAGACAATCATCTGCTATGCCCTGCTGTAACATAAGATAGCAAGACTGTTACAAAAATACTGGGCTTTATTAAGGCTGTGCTGTTAGGAAGAAAGACAATGCAAAAACTTTGTAAGAGGTAACACTGTGGTCAAGTTAATTTTTTTTCAAAGCAGCTGCCTTATTTTTTTTATAACTCAGCTGCTACTTCCTACCTTCCTAGGGTGTAATTAAAGTATCAAGCTAGAATATGTTTTGAATAGTTTTGTTTCATTTGTTGCATACTCTAGTGTAATTTAATGAATCTTTCTTGGTAAATAGCCAGTTTCCTAAGGCTAAGTACAAAGCGATTCGAATAGGTGTTGAACACATTAATACTGCCTGACAAGATATAAATCAGCTTGAACATCACAGAATTACTATAGAACAGGCAACATATATTAATTTTATGGAAATATACCTCTTTCTGAATCACTGACATTAAGAAGTCTGACTGCTGTGTAGCTGGATAATGACATCAAATTGGGTAGAGCTGATTAAACAATAGAAATAGTGGCAGCAAGTGTCCTGGTGCAAGAAGCTCAGCAGCTCGTTTGCATATTCAGGACTGCAGAGGATTGGATCATGTTGGGAATAGCAGTCATGGTAATTAACAAAGCTTTTCCGGATCTCTGCCTTCATGGTAAGCCTGGGTCACTGCCTAGAGGGTTTGCCTCTTGGGAGAGAAAGAAACAAACACTGTATAAGGAAGGACTCCTGTTGTAGGGAAGACTAGCTTGTTTATTGTTATTGTTCAGGAATGAAAAAAGTTACCTCTACTATGACAATATTCTTAAAAGGACCTTGCAATGAAAATGCATGTTAAAAATAACATGGGGAAATACTCTTTAAAAACAGGAATAACCAAAATTAGAGGATCTGTTTCTTTTCTCAGTTTAGGGTCAGGTTGTGCTGTTAGGACCCTGGACTGGATAAGATGAGGATCCAGAGCTCCTTCTTCAGACCTCTGAAAGGTACTGAAGAAGGATACCTACAGTGCCACCCTGTATGTGCATGAAATGGGCATCACTTGAAATGGCCAGCCATCTTTGCTGGTTTGTTTAAAGAAGGCTCCCCCCTCAATTCTGATGCTAACAGGAAGCAGTATTGCAGGTATCTGTACTGGCTTTTGCACAGACAGACAGTAAGTATGTGACTGGGGCTCCCTATAATGTATCTCCCTCACACTTTCCCACACATCTCACAAAGCGTCCTTGTGAGAGCAAACCCTATCTGGCCCTTTATAGTGCAATGTCCTGAAACTCACCTACGGTCATTCAGTGACCAAGCAGTGTAGCCCATGTGGTAACATGATCTAAGATCCTGCCTAGTTTTCCTGCATTAGCTGTGTTGCTGAACCAACACCTCCAAATGTATCTTAGTAATGTCAAATAGATAAAGTATAGATCAAGAGAACACTGGCTGTGCTTAAAAGGTTGTATAAAATAACAAATATTATTTTAGTTGAATTCCAGGAGCACGAAGTATTAAGAACTCCATGTGAATCCTTTACCAGGTGCAGGTTTGACTAGAGGATAAGCGGACCCAGAAACCAGAGTGGGATAAGAGGGTTTTTTTATTTCAAAACTAGTTGTAAAGTAGAACCAGTGGGAACTTAACCATGGTGAAAATTTCACCTGTATGTGATTTCAGCAGAATGTCTTTGATCATGTTCTTTATGTTAGATGCCCCCTACTTTATTTCCCTCTTCCCTTCCCTTGTCTCCCTCCCACCTAACATTTGTTTATTTCCTCTCTTGGGTCTATGGTTCACATGTAGTCATTGCAAGCTTCTGCCTGAGTGACCAGTCTCTGAACAGTAAAGTTTTGTGGCTTGAAGACTGAATTCTGCTTTAAGACTTACATCTAAGAAAGGGAGCTGTTCAAAGGAGTGTCTTGGAGATAAATTCAGTTTCTCCAAGGATGTTTTGCTTCACGCCACCAGAGTACTTATACTTTAGGAAGCACCAGTTTCCAGCACCTAACCTACTTTGCATGCCTGTGCTATGTAATGTTAAGTAATGACAGTGCTTTTGTGGGATTATAGTATCCTACTTCACTAAGAATCAATAGGTGACTAAGATTGTATCTATGTGCAACACCTCATGTCATTCTCTTTTTTTTTTCCAGAACACTATAATTATGCAACTCCAAATGTAAATGCAGGTTTGCCTCTAAATGTGGCACATTCCTCATTGTCAGCTCCATGTCATGGCCTTCAGACAACCAATCCAGTCATTTCAATTGTCCCATCAACAAATCATCCTTCTGGATATGGAGGACATATTGACAGTGTGGCCTCTGAATATTATCTGTCTCCAAATGTCAGACCTAATGGAGCTCCAGCATTAGAAAGCCCTAGAATTGAGATAACTTCTTATCTGGGACTGCACCATAACAACAACCAGTTTTTCCATGATGCTGAGGTTGAGGAAGCTATCCCAAATGCTAAAAGATCACCTTCTACTGCTACTTTGAACTTACCAAACATCGAGGCTTATAGAGACCCATCTTGCCTGAGTCCAGCAAGTAGCTTGTCTTCCAGAAGCTGCAATTCTGAAGCTTCCTCCTATGAATCCAATTATTCTTATCCATATACTTCACCGCAGACATCCCCATGGCAGTCACCATGTGTGTCTCCTAAGACCACTGACACTGAGGAAGGATATCAGCGCAGTATGGTGGCCTGCACTTTACTTAATTCACCAAGACATTCTCCATCTACATCTCCCAGAACAAGCATTACTGAGGAAAACTGGTTAAGTACTCGCAACTCCAGACCACCGTCTCCTTGTAATAAAAGAAAATACAGTCTAAATGGTAGACAGACCTCCTACTCACCACACCACTCTCCAACACCCTCTCCTCAGAATTCTCCTCGGGTTAGTGTAACTGATGACACATGGCTAGGAAACACTAACCAGTACACCAGTTCTGCTATAGTTGCAGCTATCAATGCCCTTACCACTGACAGTACGATAGACATGAATGATGGGATTCCTATTAAGTCTAGGAAGACTGCAATAGATCATACCCCATCCATGACACTCAAGACTGAACCAACTGGTGAGGATCATGGGACCATATCACCAACTGCTGACTTGTCACCAGAAGAGTTTTCTGGGTTTCAGCACATCAGGAAAGGAAACTTCTGTGACCAGTATCTTTCTGTGCCACAGCACACATATCCATGGGTCAAACCAAAGTCTCTGACTCCTGCATCCTACATGAGGTATGGTTTCCTGATACTACAGAAAAAAAATTAACAATGCCCTTATGTGTACTTTTTCTCCTTTTCTTGTCTACCTTTCCTTTTCCAACCAAATCTCTCCCCTTCCCACATGAAACATTTAATTGCTTTACTTTGCACTTCCGTAACACTGCATCTTTAATGTATGGTGTGACCCTAGATAAAACCTTTAGCAGTAACAGTGTAATACTTGGAATCAATGGTCCTAGGAGTTGCAACTTGCAACACATTGTTCTATTCCTGGGAGACTGAATCCTATTCCTGGAAATCGAGAGACCATGAATACAGGTGCATTCAGAAACCTGGACCTGTCAGTCAGCAGGACAATAGGGTGCTGAGAAACCTGTGGCTTTAGTAATTAATTAAGCATTTTCATGTTTTCCCCATAAAATAATTACACATCTTACTGGGATGCCTGCTAATGGAGCTCTGACAGAGTCTTTTCAGCTAAAGCCTTTGCACAGTGTATAAAAACATAAAATAATTTTTGTTATTTTATACAGTATTCTACTCTTATATTTAACTCACTTTATCTGAAAACTAGTCAGCAGTCTTCCTTTGCTGCATGTCTGATGGTGGTTTTTCAACAATGTTTTGTCAATGTTTAACAAAAATGTCATTGGATACTAATAACACATGGCGTATATCCTGTCACTTTTATTTATCATGTAGTGACACTAGTTGTCAGCATAGGAAAAGCCAGAGGATAGTCAGAATTTTTAAGTTAATGTAATACATCCTTAGGTATAGCATTTATTTCTTAAATGCTCCTAGAAAAAAATCTTTCAGAAAGTCCAAATACTAGTCTATGATTTCTAGTTCTTATCATAAAAGTCAGTGAATTTACAGGTCTGACTGGCTATGTGCTTTGATTAAAAGAATTGACACTCTTTAAATGTGAAGCCAAATGGTAGATAAGTAGGGGAAATGCCTGTCCCTACATTCTCCTCTCCCACACTTTTTTTCAAGGTTACTTCTTTGTAGTGCTGGCTGTCTTCAAAAGTCACTAAACAAATTGTGACCTCTTCTACCATAGGAAAAAGTATTGTGCCTTTTCAATCTCACACCCAACCCTGGTCCTCCTTTCTTGGGTTTGTATAATTCTAGAATGACCAAAAGCATCTGTTTGAGTACCCTTTAGGAACCTGATCCTGCATAGTGGTGACCAATTGGTTAACGATGCTAAATACTCTCCACTTCACTAAAGTCGCTGGGAAATGAGCACTCTATACCTTGCAGGACTGAGCTCTCAGTTTGTATAGCACCGGATAAATCCTTTAGGGCCCTCTTGCATATTTAAAAAGCCTTTTGTGTTATCCTTCCAAAGGTGTAAAATAATCTAAATTAATTGCAAAAGCAGAAAATTTAAAACACACACATACACCAGATTGCAAGGGGAACAATATGACAATTGACCAACATTCTCTTTTATCTTTCAGTTACAGAGCACCACCCTGTTACATGTTATTATATGCAGGCAGAATGCACCCAACATTCCAATGTGCTAAAATAAACAAAAAAGGTGAAATGTGCGAAAACTGAGCCTCAGCATGCTGTGTATTTAACATTTTTTCCACTGTTTTGGTCTTGTATAAAATATGTTTCCTGGTTCACAATATGTTTCCATGTGATCTCATTAACTTGTGCTCTGGGGCAGCTGGAAGCTACTGTAGAAATGTGATTTTAAGTTATTTCGCCAATCAAATACACTGACCACGTTTCCTTTCACAAAAAATATCTCACATTTTATGTATATGAAAGAGAGATGGGTAATTGAACACAGACGTCAACAGGATCACAGACTACGCAACAGAAATGATGTTGTTTTAAATCTTTCCAAAAAAATGGATAAGAATTTGTCACAACAGATCTGGATTTTTTCCTGTTATTTTACACATCTGTTCTATTTCAGTTGCTAGGATTTTAGGGTTAGGTTTCAACAAACAATTAAGATTCCAAAATCCACCCTGTCATAATGATTTTTAGATAACCACATTTGATTACCTCCTCTATCTCTTCCTGAGTATAAGTTAAAATTTTCATAAAAAGAAGGCATGATTTGGAAAATCACTCTTTTTTTTCTTTACTTCTCTGAACTTCTAATTTTATTAAGTTTGGGTTTTTTCTGCACCAGACTACATGCCAGTAGTAGAGGTCCTTAGTGATATTTTGAATAGTTTCAAATGTTGGTGACCTTTTTTCATGCACATTAAAACTAGTCTAGCTTATCATAGGGTTTACTTATGAGCAAACTAGACAATAGAGAAAAGTACAGAATTCCATCTACAGCTGAGATTTTCCTAATCCTGCAGTCTTTTTAAATCTAAAACATGTACTAATTTCAGCTCCAGTTTCCAACATGTGTGAGCATTGCGGGATTGGGACAAATCAGAATTCGATCTCAATTTGGGGCTTAATGACAGAACAGCCATAGACCTGAATTTGAACAGCGCTGGCCTTTTAGACTCCAATTCCTACTGTCAAAAACTTTAATGCTCACACAGACACCTGCTGAAATCTTTACAGCTCTGCATGGCCACTGTAGATCACAGGGCAAAACCAAATCCTGCCACTGATACCATGGCAGGTGAAATCTGACTGAGTCTGCTGAGGTTAGAACCCTAGTGAAGGTCTAGGGCAACAGAAGGATACCTCTTTATTGACCCACATGCTACTCCAATTCCTAGGGAGGCAGTACATCACTTGCTTGATTCTGCTGCTCCAGACAATGGTAGCATTGCCTGTTTTGGTGTTGTTCCATGAATTCAAGATTAGATTTTTTAGCCTACATTCTCCAACCCCAACAGTTCAAAAAAAATCAAGTCAGGGTCCACAAATTCTCTTCAATATCATGAGCTATCTTTAAAAAAGTGCCACATTTTAGGTTAGATTTCTTCATGTTTTGTTTTGAACTAGCATGCTACTCTTCTCTCCAAGACCATGAAAGTTATAATTCTTTTCCCCATGTCAAAGAAGGCTGAGAATCTGTCATAATCAAGATTCCAGGAAGTGGTAAATTAGTGATAAAATCACAGGAGTTGGCTCCCTTAGCCTCCCCTTTGTAATCCATGTAAAAGTCAGGTGGATTTGCTTTGCCTAGAGAAGAGAATAGGAAGCACTATCATACAGACTTGTACTTGGAGGAGTCAGAGAAAACAGGGCCAAAGACCTACTCTATAAGGATCAGACAGCAAAGCTGTTCCATAAGAGATGATAAGCTATGCTCAGCAGTGACCTACAGGAGTGGGTACACACAGTCTCTGTGTTTCTTCAAGACCTGCAGCTATGCATTTTATTCCCTGGCAAAGTATTTTCAAGACCGGTAGCGATTATTCCTTATATTTGCTAAGGTATTTGATCTTGTTGAATTAACCTAGTATTCCTGAGGACTACCGTAGGGGGATATCTCAGTAAAAACCGACCTCTTTATCCCCTCCTTGTTTTTGAATGTACTCAAAGTCTCTTGTGAGATCTTTATTAATGATCTTTGTTTTCATTTTTGATGGTTTAGTTTTTAGGATAGTGCAGTATTAAATTCAGAGCAGTGAGAGATGCAATAAAGGCCTTAAGATTCTTAACTATTCTGTAGTTTTCCATGAAATATGTCTTGTGCTTTCCAAGTTCTTGCCTTAAAATCAATAAAAAACTAATTGTGCCTATACAAGTCATATTCTGAAGCTTGGGTTTTAGGACCTCAGTGCCCCTGAGCATAAAAATAATTTACACTTATATTTCACCATTGATCATGAAACATTTGAAAGGACTTCGTAAACTATATTCAGGAGTCACTTGCTTCACATATCCATGAAATGCAGCTACCTCTAACATGGAAAACTGCACCAGTTTTAACAACTTATAGCTACAATTCAGCTCTGTCAAATAGAAAATGATACAAATTAGTCAAATACATTTGTAGGGAAATATACAATGCATTGATTTCTCAGTTTCCAAGCACTTCAAGGAAGAGACCATGCTTTCACATAACAGAGCCTAGTATTCTCAAGCCTTATCTTGATTTAGAGCCCTACTCTAATAAAAACATTAAATAATAACAGTTCTCCTGGGCAAGCCTTATAGCTAGGCATACAACCTGGAATCTAACCAGACCTTAGTACTGTCTTTCTATCTTGGGTGCTTATAAGATTTCAGTTACCATAACCTACAAACACTTCAACAGATTTAATGTATTTATTCTCACACCATTTTTTTGAGGTAGGGAATCATCACCCTTTTATAGATGTGGGAAACTGAACTTCTGCCTTAGTATAGATAAGCCCTACATGACATGATCAAAGTAAGAATGAAAAATCCTTGGTAGAGCAGGATGCTAACCTCTGATCTCCTAATAAACCACTGGATCATTCCTCTTTTCATTCCCCCTACAAAAAGTGCCACAAGATCTTTAATGGCCACTAGCAGTCAGACCATCTATTGTATATCTCATTAAAAATAACAGTCTTCCATTTACACTACAGCCAAAAGCTGAACTACTGTTTCCAGACTAAATATAAGTTCTTTAGCATAGCAATGAGATGTTAATCAGATATTTTTTATTTTTAATACATTATCAACAACTTAAATCTTGCTTGACAAACTGTCCAATTTAAATAACTGAATTAAGAAAGAAGGCACATTTTCTAGCATGATTTCAGAGATATTTCTAAAAACTACCATAAAATTAGGAGTTAGGTATAAGAGGCAAGAGTTTTTGTGGGTGATATCTTTTATTGGACCAACTGCATGTCCGGGATAAAATTAAACAAGTGTTTGAATACAAAGTGGAAAAAAACACAGCGTTTTTAATTTATATCAAGACTTTTCAACTTAAAGGCTTGGCATTTTAGATGCTGAGGAAACCAAGAAATGTTAGTCACATGGGTAGTCTCAGTGAGTTCAGTGGAAACACTCATGTGAGCAAAGTTACTCAAAGCCATATGTGTTTGTGGAATCGGGCCCTAAATTTACTCATCTCAATTCAGTTCCTACTTCCTTCATTTCTACATCTGGGGCCTAAATGGATGTAAGGGGGCAGGGGAAAGGTGGTTAATATAACAAGACCAATTTGCATTCTCATCTTCTGGGATTGTACAGGGACAAATCTGGTGGCTGATATAATCAAGAACAATTCTGAGGCTACTGTAACTTTGCTTAATATCTCACTGCAGAATAGCCATAATGCCATGCTTCTCAGTTGTGTTCCATGGCTGTGGGCAACTGGGCTATTATTGAGCCAGCCCAAACAGTTTTACTTGAACAGAGGATATTGTTAGACTCTGTATGCACAATGCACGGCCCCA
Source organism: Crocodylus porosus (assembly GCF_001723895.1). Lineage (NCBI taxonomy): Eukaryota > Metazoa > Chordata > Crocodylia > Crocodylidae > Crocodylus > Crocodylus porosus. The sequence continues at coordinate 163,732,960 of NW_017728886.1, read as the reverse complement.
TTACTGAGAGAGCAATAAGAAAAGGCCATAAGGTATCAGATTTTTCATTATACCTTTGATTTTTCTGGCATTTTTTAGGAGCAGGAGCACACATATAGCCTGATTCACCAATGCAGTATTTTCAAACTGTTGTAAAATAATTGACTGTGTGGACTACTCTTTATTTACACTTACCTCCAAGGAGCAAGATACAAATTAGACCTCATATAAAATCAGCCATGTGGTTCCCAAACCCTTAAATATAGCCAGGTTACTTAAGGGCTATTTAAAAAAAAAGATATGGGTCACATTTACTGATTTTAAGGGTCTAAGTTTTATTCAAAAGCCACAAAATTTGGGTTGCAAAATGTGTCATGGACTACTGAAAATGGGGCTTAGGTTTTGAAACCTTTTGGAGCTTGTGAGGATTTTACCCAAAGTCTTCCACTTTTTGAAGTTGATAATATAATCTATTGTTTAATATCATTTCTCTTAAAGGCCGAGGTCTGTCAACCCGGCTGATCTGTATTGATTTAAGGATGTGAAATTTCTGGTGGATGTGAAATAAGCCATTATTCATCAGTCTTGTGGCCTGATTTATGTAGGGCTGAGCTGTGCTAATCCAGTTTTTAAAAAAATAATCCCAAATTCGTGAACTGAGTTGAAACAACCACAATCTTTAGCTAGATTTTAAAAGTAGCACAGCTGGATTCATTGTGACCCAGGAGAAAACTTTCATTCTTGAAAAGCAGCGGGCTCAAATCTTGGCTGATGTGGTATAAATTGAAATCCATTTAACTATGTTAATCTATATCAGTCAAGATTCTTTCCCAGTATTTCTTTTTCACCGCAGTGTTTAGTATCTACAAGTTGCTTTGCTGAGCCCTCTCAAATTGATAGGGAGTAATTTTCAATACCCAGATTTATATTGTAACACTAAAATATTTGCTCGGTGACTCCCCCCACCTCCCCTTTTAACCATGTTGTGCTGCAGGAAATTAAGTGCATGATGAAGATAACCTAAAATAGGAAATAGGTCTGACAGCCACAGCCTGTGACACTGTTAAATGCATCACGCTGCTTCCTTTATCAGGAAAACTGCTCTTCATTGTCAATTTATTATTGGTCAAGAATTATTACCGAGAGATTAATGATTTTAAATGACAGATTGCAGGCTAAGCAGGAAATCATTTTTTATAACCCATGGCATACAATGAATCGGTGACTTTTTAAAGTTAATTATATTGAAATTTTCAGGTATTAATTTGAAACTTCTTTAAAAATAGGAACAGATACAGTTTTTGCTGGTCAGTTTAAATGTCTTTTTTAAAATTCTTTTGCCCTTGAAGACTTAAAGATTAGTGATTGTGGTTGGACTAATGCTGGGAAGGGGGTTAAAAAGCTTTAATCTGATAGATTTTGTGTTTTCAGAGTAAAGAAAAAAAATCCATCACGTGCAAATTTACTTAAAAAGCAGAAACTTATGTTTAAATATATGCACCAATCATCAGGAGAGATGCAGGTGTTTTGCTCTGCTCCTTGTCATTTATCATTAGTCAAACAGAGTTTCTCCAGAAAGTTTTCCAGGAACGTTTCTGACAAAAATATATTTAATACACAATATACATACCATGGCAGCCTTAAACACTTGCCAGCTGACTTTAGATAACTAAGACGACTGCTTGGCCCTTATTTGAGAGCATAATACTGTGAAAGGGTATCAGGGGCCCTGTTTCCCTTCATTCCCTCTGCACTTTGTTGCCTTTATAGAACCAGATAGACATGTAGCCCCTGCGCGTAGTATGAACTGCTCTGCTGCCGTAATGTCTCAAGAGAATCACCTCTCCTCCCCCCCACAATTTCCTAAGGGCAAGAAGCAGAGGGGGCAGGTGGTGCTGCCCTCCATCACCATATGGGGTGCTGGCTGGCTAGTTGGTGAGGCTTGTAAATGGTACCTTAACAGTTCCTTAATTCTGTCAATTAGTAAGTAGTAACTTTTGAACACTATATTTCTCTGCGTTACTAATATTTTTAGTATAAAATTATGCTGATTCTGAATTGTCAGAAATTCCATCATGCTGCATCATGCTGACACTCACATGGGTAACCCTCAGCCTGGTTGTAACCCTTACATCCACCACACAGACCTCTGGCACTTGAGCTAACATTATAAGTAATACCAGTAGTAAGTCATCTATTATTCTTCATGTGGATCAGGAGTAGAGGGGGTTAAAACACACTGGCCAGGTACATCTGTACCTAGTCAAAAAGTCCAAGGTAGAATCAATCTAAATTATGCAGTTTCTGTAAGCGGCTTAGTTTAGATTGGTAGCAAACAGAATATATGTTCACTCTTTGGTGGGGGGGGACAAATCTTAAACCAGGTTCCACCATTTTTAAACCAATCTGTGTGTGCTGAACTTCTTTTCTGCTATGGGTATGGACAGGTTTTATGTGCCAAACTTCTGTTCTGTTATGGCTATAAACTGGTTATGATCACTTATACTGTTAAAAGTCTGTACCTGGCCATTGTGTCAACAGTTCTCACAAATGCTTGCTCACATGCCACTCCTTGCTCCTTGTTCTAGTCCTACTTCCATTTAGGATCAGGAGTGGGTGAGAAGTGATGATTGCCACTTAACTCTCTTGTGTGATATCTGAGCACAGACACTAATGGGCTTTAAGCATGTTATCCCAAAGATCTGCCTGGCCTTGGAATGGTACTGAGACTTGAACTACCAGCATCATTTCTAATTATGTTTGCATGTGTGCTCATGCACTTACTCCTGTATACACATCAAACGTGCTGATAAGAAAGTGCTAAATGAGTATTTTTTTTTAAATATTTCCATGGTGTACATATAAGCTGAGGCCCTAATTTTAGAAAGAATTAATATATGCTTTTTTTTTTTTTACTGACCCAGTGGTGCTACTCATGATTTCTTTAAGAATTTGGTAAAGTATCTGGTCTTAAAAAAGGGGAGGCCACATAGAGTGCTTTGAGGGAATCTGGGCTCTTTCTGATGCTGTTACAAATCTATTGGCACAAATCTTTCAAAGACGATACATTTTTATAAAAGAAACTGATTTTTTTTAATTAAGAAAGATGCATAAAGCCTCATAGTTTTAATTCCTTAAGGTAGTTTAATATCCAAAAAATATAGTGTGAAAGATTCTCTTTTAAAAATGTTCTTTTCCAATTAGTCATGGCTGCTGGAGGGCTAAGTTAATATCAAAGGCCTCCAATTCACTGAATAAGAGAAAGTCTGACAGATATTAGTTCTTGCTGCCTTTATAGGACACTTGTGGTTCACGGGTGTGATGTAATTCTCAAGAATCACACCTTCACTTAACTCATCTGTAACTTTTCCTTTTAGTGTCTTGCAGTGTAATTTAGTACTTACCTGGGTGCATCTACATGTGCATTTAACTGCACAGTAGACTAATCTGCTGCAGTGTAAAGCATCACAGTCTACACGTGGGATGCTATTAGACTTCAGCAAATGTATTTTCACTGCCTTATGGGAGTGAAAATAACTGTGTCTGAATGCACGTGTAAACGCTGACCCAGATATAAATTGTGCCTGGTCAGCCCAGGTAGCAGGTAGCCAGACCCCTGCCTGTTGCTTAGCCACACAGCGCTGCCTTTTGGGCAGTTGTGTACCCCAGCCAGCCCCTATGCCACCTGATGCTGCAACCCGGAACTTGGGGCTGACACCCTGAGCCTGCTGCCAGCGTGGAGTTGCTCTACCCTGGCTCAAACTGCTGTGATCCTGGGTGCATGTGTAGACACTGCACCTGGGAGCTGTTAACTCCAGCACAAAGTGGACCAGAATTTACTGCTCTGCACTAATAGAATGTGTAGATGCCCCCCCTGTGTACTATAATTTTTTAAGCTACTCGTACTCATCAGATAAGTCATCATTGCTTTACTTTCTTATGTATTTATCTTAATGTATCTTTTTGAAAAATCAGAGGGAATTTCTCATGGATTATCTAATTCAAGTGGTAGAAATTCAAGTTCTCTCATCCCCAGAACTGGTCACCATTGCAACACCCAAGCTGTACCAGCAATTGTGGCATTATGAATAGAGGACTGTTTAATTCCAAATGACAATTCTTGCTCTATGAATTTGGGCAAGTTACTTAGCCACTCTCTTTCTCAGCTTCCTTAACTGTAAAATGGGGATAAAAGCTTTTGTAAAGCATTTTGAGAGTCTCCTCTAGGGTTTCATCCTGTTCTTACTCCAGTCAATAGGAAAACTTCTGTTGACTAGACTGTTACATGAACAAGGCCAGATATGATAAGTTGCAATATAAGTGCAAAGTGGAATATGAAATTGTTTGTTTTAAACTTACGTTATCAATTTGACTAGTTGTAAATATGCTTGAAGGAAGCTTTTAGGAGAGTTTACCAGTGAACTAAAGAGAGTATATACTAAAACTAAAAATTAGGATTTTGGTGATGGGGCGATTTGTATTAATTTCAAGATCTGTCAAGTCACATCAAGCCTGATCCTACAAAGCCCTACTGTTGCACACATTTTTCTTTCTGATATTAACTGAGCAGTGCTTTCACTAATGTTTTCACTTCATATTATGTTAAAGTGTGGCTCTACTCTGAAAGTGGCTATGTAAAAATGGCACTTTGTAAGTTGTCAGGCCTGCTTGTTTTAGTGACTATAGTATGTCTTTAATATTTTTATAATTCCCAAGTCAATAAGGGCTACAAGGAGTGAGTAGGATTCTGTTCTGGCTTGTGCATCATCATCAGGAGAATTTGAAACTAAGTGTGGTTTTCAGACTATTGTTTGTCACACATGGATCAGAAAGAACGGAGCTTCCATTTGAGAATCCAGTGGAAATTTTCAGGATTGAAAGTTAGAGGAAAAAAATCCTGTAAACTAAGCAGATTTGGCCTAGGCAGTGAATTACATAAAATACAGAGCTTCCATAGTGCCAATTTAATGGTAATTTTAAGAGTAACACTCTTTAAAAATTCTTCCAGATCTTTCCTTTCACTTTTGTCCTTAGATTCAAAGATCAATACATTAAAATGTTTTTAAACCATGCTTAGAAAATTTTTCCATTTTGTTTACAAATCTGATGGCATCTGGCTCATCAAATATTCCTTACCCATAAATCTTCATAAAATAACCATTACCTTTTAAATTACTTATGTCATGGCATTATCCATATTGATGAAATTTTAAATGTAAGATGGTGAAGGATGAACTGCTAAACATGGTCTCTAAAGTAATAGTATCAGATTCTTGTGGTTTGTGATAGTATACTTGATATTAATATTTAATATCCTTTCCATTCCATTATAGCCCATCCCTGCCTGCCCTTGATTGGCAGTTGCCATCTCACTCAGGACCTTATGAACTTCGGATTGAAGTGCAGCCGAAATCTCATCACAGAGCTCATTATGAGACGGAAGGAAGTCGAGGGGCTGTGAAGGCATCTGCTGGGGGACATCCTATTGTGCAGGTATCAATATTTGTATTGGCAGGAAGGCTTATTTATCCTGGCATACTGTGGCTAGCACCCCTCTACTCTTGCAAAAAAAGGGCCAAGAGATCTTTAATGACCAAAAAGAGATGAGCATATATGTATATATGTGTGTATATATATATGCGTTTACATCTGTAGATCAATGTTCAAGTAATATAAGGCAACTATATATATATACTTTCTTTTTCCCTTCTTTTGTTGCTGTAGTTGCATCAAAATGAAGAAGCAGCTACACATAGATACATATCTTTTCTGTGCACTAGCATCCAGCTCAACAAACATTTGGCTAGAAGCTAAAAATTGAGGGCCCATTTTACCTGTCAGAGCACACCCATGCAAATCCCACTGAAGGGTAAATTCCTCAGTTTATTTAGTTCTTACTCATGGCTGGATCCATTTGAAGATCTGAATGTGTGTTATAGGGAAAAGGTAAGCCCCTATTATGAAAACTTAGGTAAATTAGGGGAAAGTGTAGAAGCATTTGAAATATGTTCTGTTGTAATCCTTCTACCTCTCCAGACATTAGTATGTATCTGAAACCCATATCTAATATAAGGGTTCCTGCTAACATTTTAATTTCTATATATTCCGTATTTAATAGTGTCAAATTGAATGAGATTAATCTCATTCATTTTAATGGGACTTGTTGCAGGAACAGGAGCAGGAAGATTTGTGTTCCATATGGCTGTACAGAATGGCAATTTACAGGACTTTCTCCAGTAAGAAGTGTTAGATAGGAGATGAGTGAATCCCATGACTCTCCTTCTCCAGAATATAAATGCATTAGTTTAAAAGTTTTGAAACCTTCTCTAATGAATCCTATTTCTGAAGCATAATAGACTGTTCCATTTGCTCACACAATCAGTTCCACTGAAGTCAGCAGGACTAGTTATAGAAGGCCAGGGGTTGGGTGCAGACCCATAACATTTGTTTTAAGCTATGTGCTCGTTCAGGGGGTAGCATCCTTGCATCCAAAGATCAGCTATATGGCTGGATGGTTTCTGACCTAGACAGAGGCTGTGCATACAAATATTGCATGTATTTGTGTAATTGCTTTAAAATCACTTATAGATTATCCAACAAATCTAGTATTCAGACTGGAATCCTATTCCTTGAAGGAATGATGCAACTTTAAGAAAGATGATACTTGGCAGGGAATGCTATGTATATTTTGTATTCCAGTGAGATAGCTGAAGAGACTCTGAAAGTGTGTCAGCAGTCAAACATGGTTTGTCTGTCTCTGCCAAAACTCATCAGTGACATGGGATTATGAGGGAGACCTGCTGAAAGACTAAGGATTTTAGCAGAACATTTGTGAATGGCATTGTGAACGTGAGCGTTGTGGCAGCACACTTGATGACAATTAATACATACTCTGTTAGCTGGTTTCATGCAAGAAAATGTAAATAGGAAGCATCTATTTACAGTGGGCAACTTGACATTTAAAATGTTCAGCTCACTTTACAGAAAAAATGAATATGTTGCCAACACTTAATTGACATCCAGGCACTCTTCCTATCATCTCCTGTACCAGTGTGCAGGGAATGAAGTATGTGACCTCTGAATATATGGGTTGGTGGAAAGGAAAGGAAAGGAAAAGAGAAAAAGTAAGAGAAACAGAAACAGAAAGAGAAAAGTAGAGGAGGAAGACTAGATGGAAGAAAGATGACAAAGAAGGACAAGGAAATAATTAAAAAAAAAAGTACCCATTTCAGTCAGACCAATTTACAATTTGATTTACAATTTGATAAAGATGAATCTATTTCACAGCCTTTCTACTGCAACAGGGAGTTTAAACTTCACATCTCAATCCCCACCTCTCCAAAGGGAACAGAAAAACAAAAGGTAACTTTTTCCCCCTAGACTAAACTGTGTTAGAGTTAGCTGTTCAGAAAAACTAACTTTGCTTCTCTGACAAAGATAGCCCTTGGGCTTTTTTAAGAACAAATTATATACAAGAAGAGACCATCTAGAACTCCTACCAGTGGGAAGTGAGAACTTTCATAGCTGTATTAGGACACTGAGGGTGATTTCTGATAAGCCTGGGACAGGCCAGAAGTGAGAAATGAAGATCTGAAACTCTGAGTTTCGGTCTCTGTTTTGGTTTAGTCCGTTATCTCTCCCCACGTATAGACATTGGTCCAAGGTTCAGAGTCCCCATCCTTATCTGAAACTTCACAACCATGAGGTGCATCTAAGAATGAGGGTTTGGTTTGGGTTCTTCCTTCTGATACAGTCTGGTGTTTCTGATTGTGTTACCCCATTCAAACCCATCATACAAATCTGCTGCCCTTGCCCCCACTGCCTCTCTGCACCATGTAGCCTATTCTCTTGTCCTAGCAGTTGTAGGTTTCAATGGTGATTATTTTGGTGCTTTTGGTTTAAACACATTTATTTTGGTGCTTTTGGTTCACACTTATTCCCCTACCTAATGGGAAAATGCAGTTGAAAAAACCCCCAAATCAATGGAGAAATGAGGGGAGCATTAATTTCATGCTGCTTGCTCAGACCTCCAGCAAGCCATTCAAGTCCAAAGAAGCTTCCCCTCCTTTTCTGTCTCCCAGACATGCTAACACAAACACCCTTTGTTCAGGGAGGGGAGGTAGAACCAGAAAGCAGCCTTGGAAGTAGCACAGTTCCCCAGCAAAAAAGGTTAAATGCTGTGGCAAACTGCCATGCAGGTTACTGTTCTCCAGCCAGACATTATTTGCCTCTGTTTCCTCCCCACCCCCCTGCTTAATGGTCATTAGTTTTTTTATCGCAGCAATAGCTCCCCTTGAAGGAGGTGGGAAAGTACAGGTGTGGGGAGAAGCCAGTGACTCCTCAGGTAAACAGTCTGCCAGAAGGGAGCACGGCAGGAGGGCAGGCTCCTCTCCTGGGTATGACAGGAACTGCAGGCCTTGAGGATAACTTTCTCTTGGGTCCTCAAGCCAGGTGAAATTCATCCCTGCTGCAGAGGAAGTCATCGTGTTAGCTTTACATTGCAGCTTAGTGTTAGAAACGAAGGCCGTGTTAATACACAACATGTCCTTCACCTTATTCCAAAATCATACTATGCAGAGAGTCTCCACCTTTGTATTGTCTTGCACACATAGTGGCAAGGAGTCAAGAAGGGGAGCATTTACCTAATTCCATTACCACCCTGCCAAATAAAACTCCATGAAAATAGCACAAGGAGGCTATAGCCCAAAGGTTATTTGAGCCCTGACCCCACCCTGGAGGGTACAAGTCACGCTCCAGCCCATCTTCACCCTCCAGCTTACCAGGGATGTTTGCTGTAGGATTTCACCCAGCATGATTTTGTGCCTCCAGGAATTTCATTCAGTTCAGCCGTGCCCATCCCCACTGCCAGATTTACTTTATTGATGGATTTTTGTGCATACAAATCTGCATTTAGAGGCACTCAGCCACAGGAGCCCCTTCTTTCCGTGTTACCCTCCTACACATTTCCTTTTTACTTGTTTGGGTGTTTGGTTGCCATTGCAGCCCCAAGCTATCAGTGTTCTTGATTTCTAAATGTTTTGAGAGTGGGCTGTGCTGACACACCTAGCAAGCTAAAAACACTTCAGAACATGGGCAAATTATAGTTGCTGGCGAGTTGGTGCTGATGAAGTAATGGTTGGCAAGGGTTTTTATACCTTGGCTTGTAGAATATATTACTAGTTATAATGATTCTATAGGTGATACTTTCCCCTCTGAGTCAGTCCTGTGGAAGTATATTGTGCTGCCAGAGGTGCCAGATTAGATTGAAAACTGAGACCCTCACCATTTGAGAACCAAAATCAAGTAATCACTGCAATATGTTGCACTGTCTGCAGAGGTCAAAGTTACTAACCCTAGAGTTTCTTGATGTACAATTAGATCCTAAAGTGATAGGCAAAAAAGAAAACTTGAAAACACATCCATTAAAGATTTCTGGCCAAACTGCAGTTGGAGTGAGTTGGCTCTAGTTACACCAGTGATGAATCTGATACACCATTTGTACAGCCTATAATCTTCCTCTGGTGATTTCATTTGGAGCTATTTCCTATTTTTCATTCTAAAAATGGTTGACTTGGTGCTGCACAAAATGGCTGTTGCATTTGACCCAAAGGTAGCTGCATTCAGCGGCAGGTGAGTAGTCTAGTACAGTGGTTCTCAACGTTTTTTGTACTGGGACCCATTTGCCAAGATTGATGGCTTGTCCAAACCCATGCCCACCTGGCCCTCACGGTGCTTGACCCACAGTCCCCTCCCCACCACCCGAGCCATGCTGGGGCCCCTCACCCACAAGCCAGAGCCCACTGGCCCTGCTGGCACCCTTCACCTTTAAGCCACTGTCCCTTGGCCCTGATGGTGCCCTTCACCTCCAAGCCACTGCCCCTGGTCTGCTGGCACCCCTCGCTCCCAAGCCACAGCCCCCTGCCCCCCTAGGCCATGCTGGTGCCCCTCACTCCCAACCTGCAGTCCTCTGTCCCTCCTCAGCCCTGCTGGAGGGGGCCTCTAGCTGCTTCCATCCTGCTTGGGCCAAAGTGCAAGCAGAGCGTGTGGACCCCTGCATGTATGGACACTACCCACCTGCCGCCAGCTCAGGCACATAGATCCCCTCTGGGAAGGACTGCCCCTTCTTCCTTCCCCCACTGAAGGGCCAGGCACCTTCCCCCCTTCCCCTCCCTTGCTCCCCCCTCCCCTGCCACAGCCCTGCACTCAGCCATTGTCCCCAGTGCCAGCAGGTGTACATGCACACACACATGCATACATGCCTACAAATGTCCCCCTCCCCGCCAGCCCTCTGGACAGCCCCCTGGACTTCCATCCTCTGCTCCCCATACACTTATCTGTGTCCAGTTGCTCCCACACCCCAGCCTCGCTGTATGCTGGCCATGTGTGTCTGTGCACACAGATGCACATGTGCCTGTTGCCTCCAATCAACCCAAGAAACTGTTTGCAGGCTGGAACATTGCCAGCCTGCAAGGGGAAACCCACACTTTCATGCATTTTTCTGGGACTTGTTTGCAACCCTTTCAAATATTCTTGTGACCCACTTTCAGGTCATGACCCACCACTTGAGAAACACTGGTCTTATAAGTAGATGCAGCTTGTGTAGTACTCTGGGATCCCTGGGGAGGAATGCAACTAGATTATAAATGTAAGGTTTATAGGTGTTCTAATTAATAACTCATCCTTAGACTAAGAAAAGTATATTGACTGCTTCTGATGGAATTTTTACAAGGGTGTAGTGTATCTGTGGGAGATAAAATCCAAATACTCCAGAAAGTTTAATTAAAGCATTTGGCTGTTCCCATGAAAAAATGGACTAAATAGTAAAAGAAAATATTCAAATGAATGGAATAGGTTAACGAGCCTTTTCAAAGTCTTATTTATTACCTTAATTCTTATATAGAAAGAATGTAAAGAATTTTCTACAATATCAGCAGCAACATGGGGTAAGTACATGGCCTAGAAAGGAAAGAAACGGAGTTTCAGTTTTTTTTAATAGAAGAACCCAGTGTTGGCAAGAATTTGTATACCAGAGTAAGAGTGAAAACAGATGAGGCGCTGTTTTTGCCTGCTCTATACCCTGCATCTAAGCATGCATCCCATTGAAATCAATCAATGAATGCTTGGGCGCTTTTCTAAATCTTACGAAATGTTTTATTTGCATCCTTAAGCACCTAAACTCTTATAAAAGTCTGACCCTTTGGCCTTCTTTAACTGGTGGGTATCTGACCTTGCTACCTGGAGAGTCTTAGCCTTCTCATTCAAAATATAGAAGGACTATATAATCAATTATTTAATTGGCTCCAAGGTTGGTTCCAAAAACCAAACAGACCGCTGAGGTTTCTAGTTGAAACAGCTAGTTTTACTCTTACTACCTTTGTGCCATAGTTAGAGCTTAGGATAACACATCATATTGTTAATGGGACAATGTTTGTCCAGTCAATCACAAATCTATTTGCATCAGATTTTTACACTCCAGTACCATACCTTGTACAGTGCTTCTCATACAACTGGTATCACAAAAGCTTTACAGCATTAGGTAATATTGTTGCAAAGTAAAATAAACAACGTTAGAGTGTGAAAGAGAATATGGAAAAGTGATCTTTTCAGATATTTAAAAAAGGGACAAAAAATTAATGTGCTGGAAGGATGCAGGAGGGTTGTTCCAGACAGAGGAACCACAAAGAAAGTTCTTGCTCTAAGGCTCTGATCCACCAGAGCACTTAAGCATATATTATTATTTTTAAGCACAAGTTAGTCCCATTGGTTTGACTAGGACTGCTCAAAGGCTTAAAATTAAGCATGTGCTTAAGTGCTTTGTTGGCTCAGGGCCCAATGCTTGTGCGCTTGTTTTAAGAGAGAGAGCAGAAGCCATTATTGGCTTAGTGAAGGGAATTAAAGAGAAATAGTTCAGTGAGAAACATGGGAGTAAATTCATGGTGGGTTTAATTGTGGTCCTCTGACATCCTATCAAGAAGTGTGGATGTGGAAACAACCATGTTGCATGTTTTTCCCTTTCCTTTTTTTGATCTGTCAGAGAAAAGATCATTTTCTTGTTAGTAAGCAGTGATTCAATTTATCTTGGGATGATGGACTTCCTCTGTCTGCCTTATTTAACTTCTGCTTAAAAGACAGTACCACCCTTTCTTCCAGATGGAAATATAATCCTTTCTTATGGTGAGCATATAAAGATGTTGGCAAGCACCTGTTAACCAGGTTTCAATTAATAGCACAAAGCCATGCAACCATGCAACAAACGAGACAGGGAGCCTACATTTTATAGCCCTATTTTAGACAGCCGGTACTTCTTAAGAATAAATCTGAGCTGAATGGCTTTCGCACTTCTTGCATCTGTGTAGTTAAAGCTAACCTCAAACTAGCAGACAGATAATCAAATCTGAAAAGTAGAATGATCTGGCAGATGTTTTAAGGCTGCTATTGTTTCCATAAATCTAACAAATGGGAGAAAGCCTGTTGAAAGCTTTTCATCATTAGATTTTACTGGAGAGGGGAGAGGGAAGGAGAATTTCTCTTGGTTTTTTTTTTTTACTTTGCATAAGCAGAACTATGGCAAATGACTGGATGGGCCAACCCTGGTAAGCAGTGATTCTAGAGTTTGCATCTCCATTAGCCAGTCAAAACTTTCCAGCACCATAAATGAAATTTTACCCTCGCTCCACAGATACAGCAATAGGGACAAACCTCTACAGTTTTGCAAGAACAGCCCATTCCAAGTGAGAACCAAGATTTCCTCTAGCCACACCTGGTGGAGGCACTCAGCTTTCCTTTGAAAATTATTTCACTTACATCCATACTGCAGCACCTAATGCTTTTTGATAAAATTCCCAAATGTGTGGCAGGATACCTAATGTAACATACCAACAGGGAGTATTTAATAAACATCTTAAGTTTGTCTGGGATTCAAATTAACTCCCTTTTATGGAAGGACATTTCTAAAGGAAGCAATTGTTGGATGTGGCTACAGAGACAGGCTCTGTAACTAAGAGCTGTACCAGACTTTTGCTGCCTGGCCTTTCTTTATCTATTTAGTTATTCTTTTAGAAATTCTTTTTTAGAACTTTCTTTTGACACATTCACTGTCCTTATGCCCCATGTGTGTATAATGCCTCACACTAAATCCCAGTTTATAATCAGTCTATAATCCCTAGATACTATGGTAATATTTTTGCTACTACTAATGGGATTCGGCATAGAAGAATAATGTAGCACATTCTGACAAGTGGGTTACAGTTGTTTTTGAGTCTTTTTCTGATCAGTCTTTATCAAATAAATTAGAGGGTTATCCCAACTGAATTAAAAGTACTTGCTTTTGGGAGGAAGGAACAAAAAAAGCTATCATTGTTTTGCCTTCACTGTATCTTGAAATTATTCTTGTTCACTAGTTAAAGGAATGGTAATATCTACTCTAAGCTTTCCTCTTTCTTAGCCCTTCCGTTTCCTTTCTGTCTGGTTGTTTAAGATGAGGAGGTATCCAACAGGGAATATCAACAGAGTTTTTTCTTTACACCCTGTGGATGATCTAGCTGTTCTTTGATAATGATAAATGGGTTGCAACCAATGCCAGCGTTGCCTTCATGCTACCTGTTTTATACAGTTTAGTAGATATTTTCCTTTATGAGTGGATGTGGAAAGAAAGTGTGGAAAGCATCTTTACTTTATTATTACTTGTAGAACTTGTTCTGTCTGCTTGTTTGATCGATTTTTGGTTCACCCTGTACAAACTAATAGCCTAGAAACTGTACAGAGGAAACCTGTATAAAATACAAAAAAACAAGCAGAAAAAAATGTAATCAGTCCCCCACCCCTCTCTCCTCCACCTGGTATACTTTATTACGGAGTCTTGCACTTTGTTATTTCTCTTGTGGATACTGTTTGCAATGTGGATGGGGGAGAGGGCTCTGAATGCCACATGATAGGATGATTTGCTGTCATTCTGAAAGTATTTCAAACTATCTGTACTCTAAATGAGGAACTGGGGCTCATAGGAGGGCAGTACATAGCAGTTCTCTGCTAATGGCTTAGCTTTACCATACAGCCATCTTAATGTTACAGCCATCTCTCTTAACTATTCCTTTGCCCAGAATTACAAGATAAGTTTTTGAACACATATTATTGTTTCCTATACCATGATGTGCTTCTTGCTGCACCCTGACTGTGGGCAAAGTTCAGGGAACATTCCCTCTGTACATCCCACAACATCAAATAAAGAAAAGGAGTTCTGTTTATCTAATCTGTATCTTCTGGTTGTGCTCCTGTGATGGGTGAAGATGAAAACACACACACACACACAAAAATCTCAGGCTGACTTAGAACAAATAATCATTTACAGCTACTAGGAAAACAGCTGCCTGGGCTGCAAGAAAGTAGCAAGGCTTTTGTGGCACTGCTGGTAAGACTATTTTGCAGATACATTTACAAAGCTAATTGTTCCTAATTCTGTTCTCTAAATTCACTTTTGGCCAAGACCTGTCAGGCACAGCCCATGTGCCCATTTCCCTCTCACACACTCTCTTCTCTTTTTTAACCATATTAAAAAGAAATGTTCAGTTTAAATTAAACAAGAAGGGAGAGGAGAGATAAGAGTCAGTCAGGTCTCTGAGGATTTCTTTGCATTTGTAACCCTCAAAACCAGGTACAATTTAAAAATAAAAATTGGCAAGCAGTTAATTACATGGCCTAATAGACCTCTGTCTTTTGGGAGCATGATTCAAATGGCTGCTGAGCTATTAATGTTGAAAAGTGGCCCCTACATTTACACAGTAATTATGCTTTCATAAGGACAGTCAATTCCATTTTCAGTAAACCTATGACATTAGTCATCTTAAAGTTGAAAATACATACCCTTGAATAGGAATATGGAGTTCAAGATATTAATGATCAGGTTTGCAAAATTAGAAGGCTTCAGTTCTGCAAAGTTCACACAGCTTGAATAGACCTTATTATTATTCAACCTGAGTAAGGGTTAGAGAACATGCTTCAAATGTTTGTTGTTATATTACACAGAGGACACAAGCTCTTATTCTGCCACATGAGATCTAAGGATGGGAGATCCTAGAAAGAGCAGCTCAGTACTTTTTTGTCTCAAAGCACAGGCCCTCAAACAAGTTGGTTTCTTAATGCCTTCCTTAATGCTCCTGTAGTGAGAGTTAAAATCTTAGCAAGGTTGCTTGCCTCAGTGTACCTGGTATACTAGGATCTCTTTGTGAGTAACAAGTAAATGAAATGTTTCGAGCTTTCCTTCCTTTTTTGCATCCTTGTGACAAGGTATTTAGCAGAATGTGAAGATTTGACAGAATCTGGCAGGGTTGCACTGTGGACACTTATACTGTGGCCTTGAACTTGCAACCTCTGGGCTGATCAGCTATGTACCTTAGTACCCCATTTTCAGCCTGCTTGTGCCTGGACTTTTGGAGGGAGGGAAAGAGTGAGGGGTGCACAGGGAACCTGACTCCACCTATGCAACCAGGGTGAAAAAAACCACTGGAAACATTCCACCAGTAGTATTTGTATTCTCCAGATAATAGTGGATCAGGGCAACTCTGAGGATCCGCGTGCAAGGGAGTGTGGTTTCAGTGATTTCCTTCTGTTTTGTGTATTCAGTCCATATCCCTCAATGAAAATGCTTAGGACATTCCACATATATAAACTTGCATGGTTTCCTGAGCAGATTAATATCACGTACAAGAGACCAGAACTTCACTCAACCAAAGGACTTACACATGCATTAAGTACAAGACTCACCTTATTGAAAGGACTTACAAGTTTGCAATGAAATATGTCCTTTAGCTACTTACTGAATCAGGCCCATAGTTAATTTAACAGTTGTGAAGCAAATCTAACTTGTGTCTGAGTAATGCCCGGAAGATTGGGCTCCAAATGATTTTAAAGGGAGATACAATTTCATACCTATTTATTAGATGAGTGAGCCACAATTCTGTGAGTTCCAGCCAAGTTATTATTACTAAGTTATAGGATTGCAATGCTAGTTATAATGTAGAAGTCCTACACCAAAGTTACGAATCAGTAAATCTACTCCAGACTTGTCAGATTATTGCATGTTGACATGAGCCCAAAAGTTGAAATGAAGCACAGTTAAAATTAAAATGCAGCTTTACCAAAAGCCAGATGCTTCATTATGAGCCATGCTAACCTACCTGCCAAATACCAGCTAACCTTCATGAAGCAAATGATTAATTTTTTACAAGTCTGCTTTGGTAACTAGACATCTGTCCTCTATTTTTAAAGGAATATCTCAGAGCAAATGATTTTTTTTCCTCCTCAGTATCGCCAATTATATAAAAAAATATAGTTTTCATAGTCTACACGTACAATGTATAGTTTTCAGAGAAGATGTGTGTGTGCATGTGTATAGATACTGTACTATACAATGTATGTATGTGTATATAGTAGTAAAATATGTATTGGATATAATTAGATTTCATATTAGTTTTATACCAGCAAATTAGAAACTCCATTTTTTTATCTTTTTATTTTTATGAGGTAAGAAGAATAGAATTATGTCCATAATAGATATGGTAATCTATTGTGTTTATAACAAAGTCTGTGCATGTGATTATAACATAGATTTTCCATTTTAATGTCATTGTTACAAATAAACTGAATTGGTGGGAAAAATAGTGTCAGATTACTCAGTCACTCATTGGAAGTACATTGTAGCTTTCAATATGAGCAGGGGTTTATCATGAGGCATAGCTTAAGAGATCTTCTTTGATATGAACCGTGGAAGAGATATGTCCATTACAACATCTGTTATATAAACATAAGTAAAGTATGTTGCATGCTGTCAAAGCAGTGGAATCAAATAAAACTTCTACACCCTGCACGTGTTTAAGAAATAATTCAGAAAGAGTTACATATTTTCATTGTAACAATTGGAATGGAGCGGTGATCAACTTACTTGCACATAGTAAAAAATAATACAGGTTGCAGACAGATTTGTAACATGGTTTTTAAACACCTGTTTTTAATGTTTCAATGTCCAGTAAAACTAAGGAATTCCTGCTTTTCATTTCCATTCAGTCACTATGCACATTACA
Organism: Crocodylus porosus; assembly: GCF_001723895.1. NCBI lineage: Eukaryota > Metazoa > Chordata > Crocodylia > Crocodylidae > Crocodylus > Crocodylus porosus. The sequence continues at coordinate 163,715,906 of NW_017728886.1, read as the reverse complement.
GTTTAAAAGTCTAATGTACACATTTCAAATGTAAAGCCACTTAAAGCAGTAAACAATTCTTGTTTTTACATAACAAGCAAGGATTTTTTTGGAGTGACATCTTTTATTTGACCAACTGTATAATTGAGATAAAGTTAGACAAGCTTTTCAGTTAGAAGGGCTCTTCTTCAGGTCAAGATTTTGGGTTAAGATTTTAGGAATTCTGTTTTCTGTCAGTTCCAAATCTTGAGGGACATTTTACTGATTCTGTTCTTTGTAGCATTGATAATGTGGTGGTCTTAGCAATCCATGGTCCCAGTTGTCTTCCAGAACAAGGACTTACCCAGTAGTGCTTGCTTCTACACATGCAGCAATATTGATCACATCACATCACATCACAATGCAGCTAGCCAAAAAAAAAAACGTACAAAAGAGAGGCTTATCCATGTGACCTTTCTGCCTCTGTTCAGCAGAGCACTTTAAGCACATGCTTAAATCCCAATAAAATCAGGTTAATGTTAAATATCTGTTTAAGTGCTCTGCCAAAGGGGGATACATTGGTTAACTGGAACCCTGTTGAGCTACTTATCTCTGTGCCACATTTTTTTTCATTTAGAAAATATGAGTAATAAGAAATTATCTACCTCTCACACTTTACAATTGTCTGATGAAAGGTGCTATTGAAATGCAAATTCTTATTTATAATGGAGGATTCAGGGTATAGACTAAACTTTTCTAAAATTTTACACTTAGAAGAATGGTATCCTATGAAGAGGATGCATTTCTCTTATGTCACTTTTCTGTTGCAAGCTATCAATATTATGTAGCCACTCTGGATTAGAACATAAAGATGTCCATGTAACATGTGATGCACTAAAACGCAGTGTTAATTGCTCTGAATCGCTGATAGGTGTTGTTGCCACAATTTTTGGTCAACCAGCTTTTCCAATATTGCACTAGGGGATTTTAAATGCTCATTTACATTTTTACATGCAAATATCCAGACCATGCTTGCATTTTTAGCTGCATGCCAAAATATACATAGCCCATTATTCTCAAAATATTGTTTCAGAAAACAGTGCTGATGGGGGAAAAGCATGGTCAGTAACAGCGTTGCAAAATATTACTTGTATTCCTTGGCCACAGATTATTCTTCCTTCTGTGAGGGGTGGAAGTGCCCAAATTTCTATCTATTATTGTGTTCAGTGTGTCTCAGCCTGCTAATATCTACTACTGACCAGCAACTCTAGAAGTATAATTGTGCCTCTCTCCTATTGCTGAAGTTGTTCATTTCAAAGTTGCAAGTTCTGTAATGGTTTTAATAAGCTGCCACAGAATCAAGGCAAGTGAGTTTTGTGAATCATGCAAAGTAATATTCCATTTTCTTAGCATATAAGAGGGTCACCACTGAGCCCAATAATAGCAGCTGTTTACTTTAGACCAGTGGTGTTCAACTTTTTTGAGGTGCCCTGTCTGTTTACGGACCAGATCTGGGTGGTTGGTCACATCTGGTCTGTGAGGCAGGTGTGCTGGGCCTGCTTCAGCTGTGTAGAGGTGGGTAGGGTGCAACCAAGAACCCAATCCAGCCATATGGAGTGAGAGGCATGGCCTAGCTCCCACCTGGCCATGTGGGGCTTGGGAATTTGGCAATGAAGGAGGGGGCAATATTAATTGCCACTGTTCCCCCATCGCCAAATTTGCTGATTTGTGGGAAGTCCCATGGACCAGATGCTATAGTTCTACTGGCTGGATTTGTTTGGTGGGCCAGAGTTGAGCACCCCTGCTTTTTAGACTGACTGAAAATATCATGATATAGGGAGTGGAATCTGTTCTGCTCTCATCTTTTTAGTTGTCCTGCTGCTTTTGACAGTGTCAGTCAGATTTTCCCTCTTAAGGTCTCATCTGCTTTGGGCTTCCATGATACGTCCCTCACTAGTTCGCCTTATATTTCGTTGACTGTTTCGTCACTATTTTCTTTTGGTATTTCTTCCCCTCCAGCTTGGGGGCTAACACAAGCCCACTTCTTGGCTCTTTCTTAGCTTCTTGCCCTGCTTTTTTCCTTTAGGATAATCTCATTGGCTCACACATTTTTAAGAACTTTCCCTGTTAGGACAACTCATGTTAGCTGTCTATATAAATTTTCCTTGTATATCTACTTCCCTCTTTATCTCTTCTTTGAAGATCTGACACCAAATTAAGAGGGATAAAAATCTTATAAATTCATACTCAGCATGGGAAAAAGTTACAAAAATGAATGTTACTTTGAGTATAGCACATTATTTTCACAATGACCAAGAAGATCATGTCAATATCTTTCCCAGCTCTGAGAAGTTACTTCTGCCATGGCTTTTTGGTTGCCTGACTGGTTTTAAAGAGTCAAGAGACTGTATATGCAGCATTGCTAGCCTGAGTTTTCTTTGTAGAAAGTAGGAGTTTCACAGCATGTTTTTAATTAGAATTGCTCATTTAGCATTTCACTGCAGTATGTTCTCCTCAGTGAAACGATAATTTAATTGTCTCTGTTTTGGAAGCTTTTCATGCCTGTCTGTGTGGCCATTCTTTATTTACTATGCCTCTTTGTGCTTTGTTCATAGCTCTGATTATGAGTGAAGTCAAAACCAAAAATATCCATAGGCTGCATCATTTCCACCTTCTAGCTTTTTATATATGTTCATTTTAAGACACTTGGTACATATAAAGCAATTCTACAAGAAAAATATGCTAGGGAAACTTGTCAGTGTTGGGCTTGCATTGACTTCGGGTTGGGGGGGGGATACATATCTCAAACTCTGCATAATTAGGAGGAAATATAGTCCACATGGCCTTGACTCAGTTTTCTATTCTGGAGTAATGCATATAAGATCACAACTGCTGTAAAAACAGCCCTTGTTCTGTGGTCTTGAACAAACTTCTATGAACACAATGTATTTTGTTTAGTTGAAAGTGAACCTAAACTTGACATTTTAAACCTTAATTTGCACATATAACAACATTTTACACAATGATTTTCATTTCCAGAATTCCCATAGTACCTTACTGACTGCATAAATATGTAGATTCCTCCACTTTATATAGGATTTGCTGAAATAAAATTGAATGTGGAAGCTATTTTATACTTATATAAAACCCTTTTTTACTAAGGATTCCAAAATATTTTTTTAGCAATAAATTTAATCTTTCAGAGGGCTTACATATTAGTATTTACAGCAACCTAAATTTCTAATCCTCAAGAATTAGAAGGTGTGAGGAGCTATTGCATGTGAACCATTGCAAAGAGATCTATTTTATCACTGACATCCTTTTAGTCTTGTGTGCAAAAGGAAAAGCTGTAGTGTATGCAGAGCTGAATTGTTTTACAAACAGCTAAACAAGATGGTGGTAGTAATGCTGGTGAATTACAGCATCAGAAAATACTTTTGGAATTTTAATGTGTGGGTATAACTGAGGTCCATACTTTTGCCCTGAGTTCAGAAGATAATTCAGCCAAGCACTGTCACTTAGGGGATGTGCTCACATAAGCGTGAGCCTTTGACAGATGTCTGCTTGGCACAAGTACAGCATACCTTTCTTGGAGCAGTGCCATTCATTTGTGAGAAATCCATATTTTAAGATCTGCCTGGGATTAGTTGGCAGTGGATGGTCTGTCTCTTTGTGGCTGGCTACCTATTATATAAACTAAGTATTGCCAAAGCATACTGGACTTTGAGCTCTTACTAGAAACCTGGTCCTGGTGAGTTTGTATTTGGGTAAACCCAGTCTCTTTTATCTCTTTTAATTGCCCCAGCAATTGCAATACATGATAGTATCTTTCTTTACTTCCTAACTTAAGTGTGTGTGTGCGTGCATGTGTGATTTTTTTTTTTTTGGTGAGTAGTTGAACAGAAGCTACAACACACCTAGAGGTGGCCGTATTTTAATATTAGGGAAAATTATAAGTCATTTGTAGAGTACCTTGAGATCCTTTGGGAAGAAAGATAGTTTGCTTTAGAATGCTGTAATATTATTGTGGCCTATGTAGCTTCAGATATACTTATGTTGCATTTTTTTTAAAGTATATAATGCACAGGAAAATATATATTGCAGGAAATGAATCTTGATGAGTTGCAAACACTGAATGCTCTATCCAAAACCCAGTATACCAGGGCCAGTTTCTCTGTTGGTGTAAAACAGTGCATTGATTTTAGTGGAGTGTCACCTGTTCACATGAGGAAAGCATTTGACCCATAAAACCTTTATTTTCAATTTCTGTCACAGTTGCTTGCAAAACTGGACTTGATAATCTTACTCGCTTTAGATGGAATTATGGTAATCAATAGAGTTCATCTAAAACTCCAGTGTTCCAGTGCTAAGTAATACTAATAAACTTGACAGTATTTAGAATAATAGTTTGAGAATGCCTTGGGAACCATGTCCCAGAAGCTTAATCACTTGACAAATAATTGTTTTTACTGAGTTAGCTGCTGGGCATTCATTCAAACATTTGTTGCTCATTGGGTGGTGCTATTAGTATTATATGCAATCAGCTCTTGCATATACATTCTACTCTGTTTTAATCAAAACTCTAAGGCCAACAGATTACATCTATATGTTATGTAACAGACTTTTTTAACTAAGTAAGGCCATATACCAATCGAGGGGATCTTAACTTCTCATAATAACATGAGAAATGTCCTACTGCATCAGACCATAGGCCCATTTAGTCCAGTTTCTTATCTCACACTGTGGCAGAAAGTATAGGCTAAGGAGAAGAATATTTAATTAGGGTATATCCAGAATGATCTATCCCCTGCCCCTCTTCTAACATTCAGAGACCTAGGAGGTCCTGATTTTTTAAGGTACAACCTGTTTGAATTTCATATAGTCTTGTCAGACCTCCTTTAAGGTCAAAACCATAAAGTCCTAGCTATAAGCCATAAACTGCACATGAGCTATTTTTACTGCTGTATTCTCTATAAGAAGCTTCCACTGTGGAGCATGCAAGTCACAGGGGTATGCCTTAAAAAACCAGGAGCATGTGTATTTGGCTAGATGAATACCCACTTAGATTCCTCTTGTTGGACTGTATAAAACAAAGCAGAATATGACTCTGTTGTCTTTAAGAGCATAGAGAGATAGACAGCAACCTATTGGCTAAAGAAATGAACCATTATAGTTGTCTGAGTTTATTCCTTCAAATGCGTAATCATAATTTTACCTATTAGGATTAATGTCCAAGTAGACTTGAGATTGTAATGCGGTTCAATTCCTGGGGTGGTCATGATGTCTCTAGAACCCCCTCAGCCCTTGTCAACATGGCTTGTCTCTGGGCAATCTCGACTTTTTCCTCATCTGCCATGTCTTGATGAAATGATACTTTCAGAAAAGGCTACCTCAGGGCTTCCCATGTCAGAACTCTTCATGAGTACCAATGTTGCTTCTCACTGCCATAAGGGCTAATTATGTGGGCTCCATTCTCCCCAAGACCCATGCCCATGCCTTGCAGATGTCATGCATACTAATCAGTCACAACCATCCCTGTGGGCTACAGGCTACAGGGTCCTGGCTCTCTTCATCCATTACACCTGCCCTTCTCTGGGCTATGGACACTCTGGCCCCCTCACTCTCCAGCTGTGGTCCCCCTGACCTTTGGTCCTGGCCCCGCTCCTAAGCCAGCTGAAACCCATGGGCTCTCCAGCCCTGACAGTCTGCAGCTGTGGCCCTTCTAGCCTTCAGCCCTTCCTGAGCCCTGGCCCCACTCCTAGGCCAATGAGATCTATGAGCACCCTGATCCTACCTGACCCCTGAGTCCTCTGGGCTCCTGCTGTCTTTCTGAGCCCTCTATCCCCTGTTTTGTCTCTGGGCCCTCTTTACCTGGGCCAGCTGGGACCTCCTGAATTCAGCATCAGGGAAAAAGAAGAGATGAGCAGCAGTGGTGAGAGTGCCCACCCTTTGGGCTCCAGAGCCCTTCAAAAGCAAGGGCTCTGGTGAGAACCTGCCCCAAGAGCCCATGTGCAGCGTGGCCAAAGGGGATGTGACTGTGCCATTGCACTCCCTTTGGATCTGCCTTTGGGAGAGCATGAGGATTCATGTAACTCACAAAAAGAGCAAGGAAGGTTATTTCAGCTCTTTGCTCAGTCCTTCTCACACCAAACCCGAAAAAGAGAAGTTTTATTTATGGACTGTCTGATTATAATAAGTCCCACTGGGGACATACAACTTTATAGCAAGCAAGTAAATCATGTGCTTTGTCTGCTTCTTCCATTGAGTTTCCAGGTCTTACTCAGTGTTGGGCCTTTTTTTAAGAATGCTAATTAAATACTAAGATGTCTTGAAAATAAATTATTTTGTTGCCTTTGGGAAGGAAACCTTGGCAAATCGCTTAAAAAGAAACCAGAAATGAAATGCGAAAACTATTTTCATATTAATGTTAATGGCACAAGAATACTAAGTCCAGTCTTAATCTGAATATAGTTTAATATTCTGTAGTGTTTACAGCTTGCCAAATATTTATGTGTTTAAATAATGCCTCATACTCAAATAAGCTTACTTTGTAGGGAAAATTGATAATTTAGGGAAATAAAATCACAGATGTCATTGCATCTTGTGGCTCCTTCTAATCATCATAGTTATTCTGTGAGGAACAATATTGCACCAAACACACTGGCACCTTTGTTTATCCTTGGATAGAACAAAACCATGCCTTATGTCTTCATCTTGTAATAAGTAGCATATGGGCAAGCTGCTGGTTATGAACACAGAAAGTTGCAGATTCAGGATATAAAACACATACTCCAACATATGCACCACCTAGGCTAAGTACAGACAGTCAAAAAGCCCAAGGCTGAATTTATTCAGTCTTTGAAGGTTAGTCTAAGATGCACAAATTAAATTGAGACACAAGTGAACAGACATTTACCTTTGATTGAGGAAATGCAGCCATATGCCTGGAATGGCTCAGGCCAGAAGCTGGGGGGGAGGGGGCACTAGAGCATTGCTCTCTGGCATTTAGCCATCATGGATTGTGTGTTTTCTTCCTACTGCCCCTGAGGTCTCTGGGACTTGCAGTCCACAGCTACAACCAGCAGTACATTTTAGTGGAGGAAAGGGTGTTTAACCCCCTACCCTCCCTGGCCTCAGACCCCAGCTGGAGTGAGGTAGTCCCCCTGCAGCTCCCCGCAGATGGGGCTGCATCCCAAGCTGGGCTTGCCCTCCACGTCCACCCTCTTGTCAGCCAGCCCTCACTCCTCCAGCTAGGGAACACAGGGGTAGGGCCAGCCCTGCTCTCTGGAGCAGACAGCACAGCACAACACAGCCCAGGGTTGCAAAGCATGCTGGGATGCTGGGGACTTTGATTTAACTTGAACCAGGAAGAGGTCTGGGACAAGTTTCATAAACTGTTTTGACCCAAATTAGTTAAGTCTGATACTATATTCAACCAGGTTTATCTTAAAACAGTTTCAGCTATTTTGAAATTGGTTCATCTACACTGAGTTTCTGATCTGTTACAATTTAAACCAGTTTCTGATCACTTAAATCAGTTTATGTGTGATGTCTGTCCCTAGCCCTACTCTGCTAGTAAATGTTGGTTATAGGTAAGCCTGCAATGAGAGCTCAGGGATTTGGCCCCATTAAAGACAGCAAAGCTGTTCTGTTTTGTGCCTGCAGTTCAGATTGCCTAGACCCATCCTCAGGATCAAGTTAATGTAAAAAATGGCTTGAAGCAGATTTCAAACTATGCTGACTATACCTTAGACTGAGCCTGAAACCGGGGCCAGTTATTGCATACATACAAATATAAACATTTTTAATACAAAAAATGCATAAGTTACATGACTTGTGGTATGTGTACAAGTATAAACCTGCCTGAGGCATCTTCATAGAAACCTATCATAAATCTCTGTTGTAATAGGCCTCTAATATAGTTACACAGTGGACGTGTCTACACAAGATGCTTAATGGTTAGAAGACTAATTCTACTGTGCATTAGTGCAGCTGGCAAAGCCCATGCTAATGCACTAATGCACAGTAGATTTAGTCTAATGTGCAGTAGCATCAGAAAAAAACCATTCATCTGTACTAATGCACAGTAGTGCTGATTACCTGTCACCACAGGTACTAACATACCTGTTAGTGCCCACTCACAAGCGTAACTAAATAGAAGGTCTGTGTAGGTTCAGAAAAGCCAACGTTTGAGGGGAATGTTCCTATTAAATGATATATAGTGTTGGTTGAGAAGTGTTGTGGAGGATCCTTCTGAAGTGTGGATGCCCACTGAAATTTGTTGCCATTCTCTGCCTACCCTATGATGGTAAGAGTGGTGATTTTCAGTAATGGATCTATCACATCCCTTTGAGGTTGAAACGGGAGTTAAGCAAGGCTGCATCATCACTCCAGCACTTCTAAGTGTTCCTTGCCATAATGCTACATCTGACCAACAAGCTCCTAAATAACAGTCCCCAGCTTTGGTAATCCAGAGCCATGGTGAGACTCTGGAGAACACTGAATATTTTCTGCCCCTCAGAAACCGTCTTTTGCAGAAGGCTGACATTGATGAAGAACTCCAACTTTGCCTCAAATGTGCAAGGCAGTCTTTGGACACCTGAAGAAACAGGTGTTTGAAGATCATGACATCAGATCTGAAACCAAACTCATGGTTTATAAAGCAGTCTTGCTGCATGGAGCTAAGACATGGACAATGTACAGGAGATATCAAAAGTTGTTGGAGAAGTACCATCAGTGCTGCCTCTAGAAGATCCTTCAAATCCAGTGGGAAGACAGACACACCAGTGTTTGCGTCGTCCTGCAAGGAAACACCATGAGTATCAACTTGTCATCTGGAAGTCTGTCTCCAGACTTCTGAAGCAAGTTTTATTCTCCCAGCTCTGCCAACTCTGCAGAGCAAGCCCTTTAGGGACATCCTCAAGGCCAACTTAAAAAAGTGCAACATCAATATCAACTCATGGGAGACTATTGCCAAGGCCTGCCCAAAATGGAAGAAGAGTCTGCTTCAGTGCTTTAAAACCTCACGAAAATGTTTAACAGATAACAGAAAAGCAGAAGCAGCAGAAACAGTGTGTTGGAAACCAAATTAAGACTCCAGCGCCACACACCCCACACAGAAACTCATGTGCAAGCTGAAGTAGAGTCTGTCAATCTCAGATAGGCCTCATCAGCCATCTTCGGGCACACAGATAAGACAGTCATGGACGACAATCATTCTTGAATGTGAGGGATTGCTAAAGAAGTACAGTTGAGCTTCAGGGTCTGAAACACGCAAAACTGAAAATCTGCCTAAACATGGGAAACTCATCTCTCTCACATTAGTATAACAATATTGATGTCAGCAGAGTATATTCTGATTTATTCTAATCAGTATCGGGCTTATGGCCTTTAAGTTGGAGACACAAGTGAAAAACATCAAGAAGACAGACCTGCCTGAAATTTTCATAGCTTTCTTTTATGTCATAAAAGTGAGTTTGTTTAATTGCAATTTGAAAGTCTCTCATGCTTCAGATTTTAGCTGCTATGGATCTGGTCCAGAGAAAAACACACAGCCTGTTGTGGTATAAAAGCCCCCAAAGGTCACATATGGTGGACGTGCAGCAGACCAAGCTATCCAAAGGAAAGGTCACCCTGCTTTACACAGGCCAGCTGCAGCCCCACCAGGGAATTGTGAGGTTATTCATGAGATGAAGAGTTAATTTAAATGAGGTACTTGGCTCCAGTACACTCAAGTTCCCTGCTTAGGGTCTGGTTATCCCCCTTCCTACTCCTGCAACAAGAAAATGTATGCAGCTTTTGGAAATTATTATAGCTACAGGACTAGAATAACTCCAGTTTCGATGGGTTATAGTGGGGAGAGGTCTGGCTCCCTTCAATTACTGGACAATTGGAGGGTAGGAGAAAATCCAGCCAGACTGCTGATGCAGCAAGGGAGGGGGACTTTTTCAAAGTTTGGCTGTGCAAAATGTATTTTCTGAGTACAAGGACAGTAATCTCTCATACTGCCTGCTGATGGAACAAAGTGCATAGGACCGGCAACCCATTACATTTGTGAATCATCAAAAAGAAAAAGACTCCTTCTCTCCCCTTCTACTAGGGCATCATTCCCATGAGTTGAATTACTTTAAAAAGAATGCAAGCTTGGGTGGTTGCTTCATATGGCTACATTTGATTAGGGAAGTCCTTCCTAGAAATAGGGAGCAGCTTTTATGGCTGTTTAGCCAAGCAGATTTCATGGTTAAGCTGCAAGCCAGCAGCCACGAAGGCTGTTTTTCCCTGGCCAGAAACCTAAATGCCTAGTGAGCCAGTCACTGTATGTGCAGCGTCTCTATTACACTAAGATTAATAATTCCTCACAGCATATTTGCAGCTGGAAGTTTTATATAGATCTTTATTCATTGTGATGTGAACAGCTGCTCTTTTGCTGCACTGTCAAACCAAAGTCCAAGTGGCAGCTCAAGGAAAGTGCCACATAAAACAGACTCCTGCTACTTTCTGTTCCTTCTTGCTGCTGCTCACCTCTCTTCCCCTGCCAGGCTTGTTTCTTTGGGGGTGGGAGCCATCTTATTTAATATTGGCAGAAGAACTCTAGTATTAGGACATTTGAAAGCTACGTTTGCATTTTAGAACAGAATTCAAGGAATCCAGGAAAAATGTGGTATAGCAAGAAAAAATATTCTTGCAAAGCAGCACAATATTTTTTCTTCATTTTGACTTGTGGGAGTGGTCAGGAGGTAGCATTTGTATTATGTTATACTTAGAGTGATGTAAAATTACTCTTTTTGGTTAAATATGCAAAGCGGTTGTCAGGGAAAGCTCTGCACAAATTGTCATGGCCCAAGGGTAACCTAAACTCTGGAAGAGCAGAATTTTTTTTATTCTGAAATCAGCTTGCTTTGCTCTTTTAAGCAAGATGTGCCTCCTTTTTGTTTGGCTTACACATTCACCAGAGAACACACTGTACAAGAGAGCTGAAATTATTCCTAAGATTAGAACCCCTACTTCTTCCAAAGGCTAAATGGCAAAAATGGTTAAGTTTTCCATTTTACACCTAATCCAAAATCTTTCACCTCCATCAACACAACTAGCTCAGGACTAGAAAGAAGCAGAGTTGGCCACTGACAGAAGCACCAAGTTCTTTCGCTAAAGGGTTATCACTCACCTAACTCAGCTTTCGTTGTGGGTTATCACAGCATGAGGTGGCATGGCTCTGGGCCAGGAGCAGTAAAAATAATAAATGTCATGTTAGTGGTGCAGCAGTAATTTATTCACATTCACATGCAGAGGTAATGCTAAAGCTTGAAAGAAGCAGCTGGAAAAAGACAGGAATTATATAAGAACCCTCAGTCAAGTGGGCATGATAGCAGTTTGTCACTCAAGCATGGAGTTTAGGGGTCCTGTCAAAACCCCTACAATTGTGTGAGTAACAGGTAGCTTAGAGTGCTGTTTGTTCTTTGCACTTGGGAAGAATACTTCATACTTCTTTCAGCTGCACACACTCATTACACTTTCATAGCTTTAGTTTGTACTACTGCAACATGCTTTATTTGGCCTACACCAGAGGTGCTTAATCCCTAGCCCATGGGCCAGATCTGGCCCCTGGCAGCACTCCCCTGCTGGCAAATCCAGATCTGTGGGGGAGCCCCAGGCCCTGTGTGCTAGATTAGGTACCCCATCCCAGCTCATGGGGCTGGGCCTATGCAGTGTGAGCCATCAGGTGCCAGATCCCAGCATGCAGAGGCAGTGCCAGGTTCTAGGCCCAATCTCAATATGTAAGGGCAGCACTGGGTCCCAGGGCCCGGCTCCAGTGCATGGGGCTGGGAGGGGGTGGCATTGAGCCCCAGGGCTTGATCCCAGCACACAGGGCTGGAAGGGGGTGGCATCAGGCCCTAGGACCTTATCTCAGCATGAGGGAATCAGCCAAGGTGCTGTGGAGCTCTATCCAGGCACCTGGGGCCCAATCCAGCCCACAGACCAGCCCTGCTCTACTCATTTGGCCTGCTGGGCCAAGAGCTTGAGCACTGCTGGCCTACATCTAAAGACCATTTGCTACTTCAGGATACTACTTTTCATATACACAGGGATACTTCTCAGCAGAAGTATGCTTACCTGTTGGTTCTCCGAGGAACTCTCAAACATTATTCTTGGCCTAAAATATGTTGAATATTTTAAGCTTTGCTTCCTTTCCAATCATCTCCCTTGACCAAGAGCCCAGTACCTGTGATTAGCATAGGTCACTGAAGTGGGTTCAGATGGGAAAAGGGCTAGAGATGGAATAGCTAAAACTTCGTCTTCCTTTCCATATGTTACCAGTGCCATGGGGCTTCCAGGCACTTTATAAGGTGCATCTGTGTTTACAAGAATGTCCTAGCACCAGAGCTTGAGTAGAGTTAAAGAATGGATGGGTAGAAAGGAATTCATTTTGATGGGTAGGGAGGTCTTTTAATGGTGTTTTAATGCATTCATAGTCAGGGGTTCTGTGTGTATTTCAAAAAGAGGTGGTTTATTGTAGATCTGTGGACAGATTTGCTTTATGCATTTCTTTTTTACGTATGGGTAAACTGAGACATATCTGTTAAGTGATGTACTTAGGGTCACACAGAGCACATAGAAATAGATCCCCAGGTTTCCTGAATCTAGTGCCTGTTGTCTTTTTATCACATGAAAGTAATCACCCACAAGACCAACCTTCCCAGGCTCTTTCCATTTTAAGAATATGACTTAATTGGAATAAGTTCTATATTACTTTTAGGTGTTTATTAAATTTAAATTTCTTTCCCTAAAAGGCTGGTTGATGAATCTGTTGTAATACATGGATTATATATATTTAATATAATAAATATATATATTTATTATATAAAACAAATGTTATTTATTTTATTACTGTTTATCACTAAATTTGAGTCTGAATTGTTTGCAGAGTAACTACAGTTTAAGTAGCGTGGTCCTGATTTTTGATTTTACATTCTCAGTACTGAAAAGCTCTTTGATATGTTTGAAAGTTTTTATGAAGTCACATATTGGGTCAATATTGTTAAACCCATTTGTTTTATTTTATTGTTCATCATATGAAGTTACTATAAAAAAGACATAATGACTGAATGAGGTTGCTGGAAAGCTGTTATTGTACACACTTCAGGGTGCAGCAACTTAAATAGATGCGCGACATTTACTTTATAGATCTTATATTTTATTCCCATGTTTACTTTTTTGCAAACATGTGGCCACAGATAACCTGTCTAGAATTTCTGCCTTTAGTTGATGGCCAAAATAGATGCACATCAGAGTTTCTGGTTTTACTTATTATCTTTCCCAGGATGTGAAACCTTAACTCTAGCTGAGTACCCCGTTGCTCCTTGTGTAACCCTTATGATTTCAGTGGGACAGGTTGAAAAGTAAGGCATATTTCAGAGTGAGTAAGGATATTGCAATCTGACCTGGAAATGAAACAGTGGATGCAGTGCATATTGCTTTAATTTGTTTATTTAGATGCTTTCTTTGTGTACAAGCTGCCTAAAGAATACAGGCAATCTCCGCTTAGTTGGTTCCTGAAAAACCAAGCGCCAAGAGAAATGAGCATTAAGCAAAACCAAAAGTATTTGACAACCAAAGGTGGCACCCACAATTGTTTTTAATGACCCAAGAATGCAACTGTGAGTGTTATAATGAAACTCGCTGAGCGCTAAGTGAAATCAGGTATCAATTTAAAATGAACGTTATAGTGAAATAGCGCTAAGTGAAACAGCGTTAAGCAGGGATTGCCTGTAATGTCTTTTTAGCCTCGTTGCATATTTGCATATGCATTAGTCAAGAGAGTGTTTTATGTGGATATTTATGCCACTATAGTAAAGAATACACCACTTTGTAGCTTAGGGGATCTTGGGCGAGTTATGTTAAGAGCAAGGTCCTGCTCATTGAAGTCAATGGGAGGTTCGCCCTTGACTTCACTGGGAATAAAATCAGGCCTTAAGTCATCATCTATCCTCATTCATTATTTCTTTCAAAATTAAATTTAAAGTGTTCTGCATGCATGATGTATGAATGCCTGAGTGAACTTTCAGTTATTGCATCCTGTGGAAAATACACATATGGTGATTTCTGGAGCTTACTCCCATATTTATGGTATGATTTTTAAAGCCACAAGAGCACATATATTAAGAATTTGCTATGTTAAATAGCATACTCTGCTTTTTCTTTAGTTATTCTTTCAGTAAATTATGTGGACATTCTAACTTGTTTCTGGCTACATTGTCTTTCATACGCTTTGGTATGGGATCTTTCTTGAAGTTAACTTGAGGAAGCCTTTTTAAGCACAGAGGGCTCATTGTTTTGACAGGTAGTTTTCTAAGCATTTCGACAGATATTTTAACATGCCAAAGCATAAAAAGCTTGGAAGGAAACATGAAAAATATTTGAACTGCCCTTGTTAAAATAAACATTTTAGTTTAAATAATAGAAGTTTACCCCCCAATCTTTGAAATGGTTGCTTGTGCTGAAATTGTGCTTGATGCGTTAAGATGGGACACTGAAGTCCACAATTCATTGCATGTGAATCACAGAATTTTAGTGAGCATTTGTTAAATGTTCACATTAAAATAACCTGTGCGCTAATGCTGCCCGTAATAGTCCTAATATCATTGTTCTCTCTCTTCTTCACTTTGCTAATTGTATTTTATAAATTTGAGGTGGTTCCAGATAGGACTCAAAGGTTGGACCCAGATAGGAATGCCCCAAGTTACTGTACACTAACTTCCAGCAATTTGATTTGGCTCTATTGCCATTATAAATACTGCCTGATGATCACTCTCTGTGATTCTCCTCATGCTTCCCTAGCTGCTACAGTAATGTTTATTTGTGTTTAGAAAACTCTGGTGACTGAATGTGCTAGGGTATTAGCACTATTCCTTTGTATGTAGCACACCAACAGTGGACAAGCTGGGATTTACTTTGGCAGCCTATCTGTCAAGATGAATAGCAGTTTCCTGGTGAAAATCAAGATGTCTTAGTGGGAGAAAAAGTGAAAGAGATCATTGCAAGGATCAGGAATTCCAGAGAAACCCTACTTCAGACAAAATTACAATGATAATCCTAGCAAAGTAAATTGCCAGCCAGAGCTTTCTGTTTCTCTCTCTTGTTCAAAATTACATAAAGCTTAAGGGGTTTAAGTCTGATCAGATTCATACTGGTGTAAATTAGGTGCAAGTCCACTGATCTCAGCTGAGTTACATTAGTGGAAAGCTGTGGTAGATGGGATCAGAACCAGATTCAGTTTCTCTATTTTTAACTTCCAAGACTATTTAATATGTATTATAATAAAATAGCACTAAAAAATGTACAGCGCAAATTAGATGTCAAGACAACAGCCAAATATAACCTACTTTCACTTGAAAACCAAAAACTGACCACAAAGATCTGTATCTGTGATCTAACTAAGTCTTGAATGTATCTTTTAGAGTGTGTTAAAACAAGGTCCGAGAGACCAGAGTGCACAGAATGCTCAGGTTTTTTTGGAGAAGGTAAAAAAAAAACCCAAAACCCTCTCCAAAAATAGTGTGTCCCCAAGTGTTATTTGCAGCAAATCCCCTTTCCACTGCTGTGGCCAGGCCCTTTAATAGCTTTTATTCTAGGCATTGCCAAATAAAGTGTGATCTATAGGAAAGCAGAACTTTTCTTATGAAGAATGTAGTTGAGAGCAGCCCTTGTTACCAGTGCTCAGCTTGGATGTATTAAGAGAGGAGCTTCAGCTTTGGGACTGTGTTACAGAGAGAAAAAGATAAAAATAGGGTGTCTGACGCATGCATCCCATGCTGCAAGCCAGGAAACAGAATCTTTATAACCAAATACAGTATTCCAGAACATGCATGGAAAATATGCATGTATGTGTGTGTGTATGTGTGTGTGTATGTGTAAAAAATTTTCCTAACCAATTGGAATGCTCATTCCACTTTTCCCCACTTGCCATTTTACATCCATCTTACTCAATATTTCCTTACCTGCTTACGAATGTAAAAGCTGAAAGACTCTGTTCCACCTCTGCTTTCACTACTCACCCACTCTTCTCCTTGTCTTGCTGCATGATATGACAGTAACACAACACTTGAGTAGCTGGAGAGAGCAGCAGAATATTCTTTCTAGGACTGCCTAACAATGAGAAAAATCTAGTCCATTCTTAAGACATCTGGTATGTGCCAGATATTCATCAAGTCCAGATCCATCTGTCTCAGCTATCCATAGTGGGTGCCTGATCTAAAATTAGACACGCACAGTATGTGTCCCTTTAAATGTTAATCCTTGCATCATATTTTATTGCTTCTGTTGGCATAGGAGATTGTGTGACATAATATAAAAGTAAATAATATGATGCAATGGAATAAACTTCAAGAGAATCACATATTTCAGATGAGATGCCTCCTGCTAAAAGCTAGATCCTGCAGGAGTTACCCAAACAAAGAACTCCCATTAAAGTTAACACATTATATCACTGGGAATTTTGTCTGTGTAGGGATTGCAGGGTATGTCTATATTGATTAGTGAGCAACCTATCTGCATTATTTATTTATTTTGTCCGGCGTTTCAGTGAGCAGTTGAATGCCACAGTGCTTACTGAATAGCCTAAATAATATCTATTACAAATTCAGAACCAAATAGTGAATAGAGCTTAGACGTCAGATGGAAGCAGTTGTTAGATAAGAGCATTCTGGTCTTGCGGGAATGAAGCATTCAACACTCATGACCTGGATCCTAACAATCATGGGTTTGGCTTAAAAATCATGAGTATTTAACAAATAATGCATTGTGCATCTTTCTATGGATATACTGTTTTTTTAACCTTTCAGGAATTAACATTTTCTAGTTTTTTTCCATAAACAGGATAGCTAGGAACTCAGTTTTATTAGCAGTAGAAAGCTGAGTTTCTGAAGTATCCATGTGCGTCTTGGAGCTAGAGCTATTAAGGAAGAAAAAATATTAAAAGACAAGACTTAGGAGGAACTTAAAGGAGTTGGCAACACCAGAGTCTAGATTTAAAAATAAAATCTTATAATAGAAGAATATGATATGAGTCTAACATTTCTTCAGTCCTTGTGGCATGATTCAGCAAAACATATAGGTCATTAAGTACAGTACATGCTTATTTCTTCACTCAGTCTATATTAATCTGAAAACTTAACAGGTCTCTGAATTCAATATGTTTATTTTAGTTTTTCCTTGTCCAGTAATAGTGAAATTGAGTTGGAAAAGTGACTCTTTAAAAGTGATGTCGCAGAGTGATATCATCTTTTTTTTTCTCTCAAGAACTTCCAGATAAGTTTTAGTCAATTTAAACCCCAGTAATGTTTCTGGCTACACTGCCTATTTTCCTAAGAGCTGAAAATCTAGCTGAGTTCTTTCTGCCTGGTGCATCGTCACCAGGTCCAGCTCTTACATCATCACTCAGGTTCCACGATTGGAAATGCTGATGAGACACGAGGCAAAATAGAATCCAAGTTACTCGGCGGCAGCATTACTGAGTCTGCAGTGGTAACAGTAGTAAACAGCTATGACTCTAAGGTGCACTGGGGTAGATCTACATTGAGTAGAAACATACCTTTTCCACATGGTCACAATTTGTACTGTAATTGCCTGTTAGCTGCTTAGACTGCAGCTAATTTATTTTGCTTTTCAGACATTAAGAAGCACATTTTCATATGCAGTGCAAATGTATGTACCTGCAACAAGACCATGTCATTTCATTGCTGTTTAGTAAGAGCCAAGTATGATACTTTTACTAGGCATTTAAAATGGACTGTGTGTAATAAAGAAAATGTTAGTAGCTACATGCAAGATCAGCAGCAGGAGCTATAAATGCAGAAAAACATAACGATGTCCCTTATAAACCTGAAAAGATACTTGTGATAAAAACATATTCTTAGGGCATCCACATTTTGATGAGCAAGTTATCAAAAGCGATAAAGAAACATGAAAAATATGCAGTCAAGCAGACAGGGGGCTTAGAATTGCTATAATATAACAAAATGCATTTTTACTGCAGATTTTCTTTAAATGGTGGTACCAATACCTACCGGCAAAAATCATCTTTTGTTAAAACCTCTCACTGAAATCTTGAAAATATAGCTTCTTACATGTACTCAGAAAGCAAATTCAGAAGACTCTATGAAAGTTTCAGATTCAATAGGAAATAAGTCTTTTCCCTGCAGCTTGTGGCTGTTGAAGACTTGAAGTCATTAATTGAATTTAAGGATACAGGCCATGGTACATGTTTAAAGTGAACATGCAGACTTAGGTCTTCTTTTATCTTATATGAGTATTAACATCAGCTTGGTGTCATATCCTGGGGGGAAGAGGGGCTTCCAAAAATTAATGAAAATTATTGTAGTACTCTCAACTTCCTCTATAATGAGCCACATTTGCTTGCATGAAACCAAATGGTCATGGGCTGTCTGTCTTTCCATGTAAGATTATAAAATGAACCAATCTAGCAAGTCCATGAAAACCTGAAAGCAGAATGAAAATTTTACAAGTAGTACCATTTTATAATGGGCAACATTAATGTAAGGAAATCAGGGCATAAGGAAACATAGGACTTTAAGGTGCTATCTGGACAATTGAATCTACTCCAGGGGTGGGCAAAATGTGGCCCAGGGGCCAGATGTGGCCCGCCAGACCATTCTATCCAGCCCACAGAGCCCTTGATGGCTTGCCAAAACTCATTAAGCAGCCCTCTGCCCAAAATAATTGCCCGTCCCCAACCTACTCCCGTGTGTTCCCGTGTAACCATTTGTTCAAAGAATCCACAGGAGGGTCTGCTCTGACCTCTCTTACACAACATAGGCCCAGAGGAGAAATTCTTCAGTGGACCACAGCTAAAGAGTAGAGGAGGCAAAACCACCAACGATGTCTCTAACATTAAAACTGAACATAAATTCCAGATGAAATCTATGTATACAATATCCCAACATTACAGATTTTGTGTGCGCGTATGCATGGCAGGGGACTTCTATAGGATGTAGCTGAATCTCTTTTAGTCTTCTCCCTCAAAGTGCATGCTTTAATTAGGCAAACAAAAATTGTTTTAATCCATTTAGCCAATTTCCTGTTGTCTGCAGTGAACGGTATCTGAGGATTCAAAGGAAGGTGAACAAAACCACAGTATAGCAAGCAACTTACGCAATACTCCTTATGGGCACATCCTCACATGCAGGAGCATGTACTTGCAGCAGCAAAAATAGTAAGAGCACAAATTTGTGCTGCTACACATGCAATTGGTGTGGAGCAAACTGCCATTTCCCTGCTTCTCCCAGCTCCTGTCATACCTGGGGGAGTCAGGGGACAACTAGAGGAGGGGAGATGCTCTGGCCAGGAGCCAGAGCGTCTCCCTGGAGGAGCAAGCCTCCATGTCTGCCAGTGCATGCTTCTGTGGCATGAGCTGAGCTACTTTTTTGCAGTGTTTTTTTGCTATATGGATTTCCCGGTAGCAAATTTTGTCCCAGACTGCATATTTGTAGCTCAGGGCATGTTTTAACATGCTGGATGTGTGGTTTATGGTGCTGCAAAGACATTTGTGGTGCCAAAAAAACGCAGCTGCCTGCACGTCTGGATCCAACTTATGCATGCACATTTTCTTCCTGACTAATGTTGTAACCATCTTAGGACCTGAAGCATGAACTAATAGAGCTCACAACCCAGTCAGTTAGCCAGTCAAATATTGTCTATTGACCAGTCAATTGACTGCATATTTTTGACTGGTCAAAGAGTATAGCAATTTTACTAAAAACTACATTCTTTGTAGTTTTCATGACAGAAATACGATTTTTATTGTTTTTTGACAAATTTATGAATGGAAAAATTGTACTTCTTGGTGTATTAATTGGACCTATTGGCAATTTTTTACTAATTTGTAACTGGTCAATTGACTGGATTTTATTTGACTGGTCAAATACCCAACCCTTTGAACTAATAATATAATTGTTATTATAATATCATCATTATATAAATACGTATGTCCACTGGAGGTCTGCATGGAATATCTTGTGTTCCTACAAGAGGAGTTAACAGACTGATGTGCAGCCATTCTAGCTAGGGTGAAACTGGAGATGTCCCAATGTGTATCAGTGAAAATTAAAGAACCAGGCTGCTATACCTCATAAAACCTCCCAATATAAAAGTGTTATTGTTAGATTGATTCTGTAGTAGCAAAGCAGTGATTACACCACACTACATCTTAATCTTCCTCTTTAAAAGAATTAAAGTATCACTCCTGGAATGGTACCTGCCCCATCATCATTTAGGAATCTGGTGTTTGTATCTGTGTTGTCCTGGATTTTGTGATGTCTCAAGAATCAGATTTCTGGGGCAAAATAGTTGGTGATCTGTTTTCAAAGTTATCTGGGCACATCTTGCATCTGCAGGTATATTCACTAAATTTATTCTCATTCATTAAATAACAACTTCTGGTACCTGGGCAACTCCACTGTTATTAGAGGAAACTAAACAAATATGTCTGGTGCACAGTTGTGTAGCTTATGAAATAGTGGGAAACTCTCCTTATAGGCTCCTGCATATCTGTTAGAGTCTCTCTGGTATAGGGATGAGTTCAGCAGCCAAAGAGTAAAGTGGGGTTTTTTTTATAATTTCTTTGTGTCTGACAGTAATGAGCTAATTGGGATGCATCTTGGCTTTGAGACAAATGTTGGGTCTAAGCTGCACTCAATAGTGGAACTGTAGCACAGGCAGGTATAATGAAGCCAGGTTCAATGTCACTAGCTCGGGTCATGATAGTAGAGAAAAAGCAGTGACAATAGGCTTTAAAGTCCTAGGTACAAACACTAATGGCAAGGCTAGCCTGCACTAACATCCAGTGACTGTTTCAGCAGTGTCAGTGCTGTCAGTACTAAAGGTGAAAGCTGTCTCTGGTATGTCTGCACATGCTATAGTCATACCTTTGACTATATAGCCTACAACACCAAGAAGAGAAAACCAGTGAAGCCCTTTGTGCCTGACTTGCTCACATTTTGCATGCAACACTGGACTTAGTTTGGCACAGCATTAGTGATATGAGTCATCACCAGTTCCTCATTCCTCCTGTCTGCCAATTGTAGCCAGACACTAGAGCAGACTTAACCAATTAGGAAACTTCCTCCTATTACGTGCCCTCCTAATAACACCTCCATTAGTTGCCTGAATTTTCAAGGCTCATGAATGCTGCATATTACTGCAGCCAAAATTCTGACCTCAGACCCTCATAATCTGAAGGTGACGGATCCACTAGGTGAGCCAACACAGCAGTTGTCAAACTAAGTTTGTATCCCATTAAAGTCACTCTTTGCAAATCAGAATCTACAATATTCTCATTTAGATTGCATTTAAATAAAGACATTTATTCAGGTATCAAGCATAGAACTGATGTTAGAGATGTCAGACTATTGGAGCTGATAGCCTAGTAGTGCTAGTGGTAGCCTAATAGCCAATAGCTTAATGCAATGCTGTTACAGAATTAATACAAAGTTTTATGTGGCTAATTTAGGGTTATACATCCATGCTGGTAGATCAAATGTTGATGTGTCTTACACCAGTATAAATCCAGAGTGATTCTATCAGTGCAGTAACATTGCTAATCTAGTTGCAGCAGAGTAAGCGAGGCTAGATATTCTGGGCCAATTCTTGTGTCTCACCAACAGATACCAGAAATGAGTCTGTGGACAAGATTGATGGATAAAACTTTACTTCAGCCCAGTGACCTTAGTGGGATTTGTGTGCAGTTTTCCAAGAATTTTACAAACTTTATGAATGAGTGTGTATATAAAATATATTCCCAATCTATCCTGGTCAGGATTTGGCAGCATAGAATTGATCAAGAAAAAATGACCTAACCAGCAGCTTGCTAGTGCTGCCAGGGCAATACAGGGAATTCAGGGATGAGCTGTGGTCTATTCTAATTTCAAGTCCATTGGTTTTGTTGCCTTCAGTTTGCTGGAGGAACATTGACTCCATTGTATTTCACAGAATGCTGTTACAGAATTAATACAAAGTTTCTGAATGCCTGCAGCAAAACTGTTCAAAGGCTAGCTCAAACTAAAGTGCCTAAAGTCATTTAGAATAATGAGACGTTTTCTAAGTGTACCTTTTTATTGTACCAATATTACATTACAGGAAAAAGGGGGGCTTAACACGTAGCACCTGTCACAAGTTTTCTCCTTGAATTAGACTCTCTTGGTTATAAAAAATTAATTGATTCCTAGCAGTTTATGTGTATGGTGCTTAGTAGGAGTTTTCTGTTCTCTTGCCAGCTACATGGTTACTTAGAAAGTGAGCCGCTCACGCTACAGCTGTTCATTGGGACTGCAGACGACCGCCTGCTGCGACCCCATGCCTTCTACCAGGTTCATCGAATCACAGGGAAGACCGTTTCTACCACCAGCCAAGAAACAATACTTTCCAACACCAAAGTCTTGGAAATTCCACTCATGCAAGAAAACAACATGAGAGCAATGTAAGAACCAAACAGTGAACCCGACTGTCTAGCAGTTTCTTTCCAGGCTGCCCATTACGATTTTTCTTTTCATTCTTTATTTCTTTTCTTTTTTTTGACTTTATGCTGCATTTTTCTCTTTTTTATGCTCAATCCTAGAAATAATCCATCTTCCTAGCAGGTTTCTAAAGGTTTGGTAGAACAAACTGCCCCTAATCAGTTTAATGCCTAAATAAACTTTGCAAATATTTATGACAACTGATTAGTTTCATTCTAGAGTTTCAGCCAATGTGCTTATTTGCCATTTAAAATAAGTAGCTCAGTTACCAAGCTGTAAATATCTCCTACCTCAGATCCTGCATTTAGTTCCTAAACATGACACCTATTTACTTCTGTATGCAGAACTACAAGGAACAGAGCTTGTTAAAACTCATCTCTGGTTTAGGAGAAGAGAGATCTTGCAAAAAGTTTTTCCCCCAAATAATCCAGCTGTCAGTGAAAAAAGCAGAACATCTCGTATTCATTAGAGAGAACTGTTATTGTCTTGCAATTACACTGTTGGAGTGGAGACAATAACAGGTCAGATTAGAAACCAAACAATTAGAAATAAAAGTGGCAAGGATGATATTGAGAGACAAATACAAGGTATTCTGATGATGGAAGTTGCTAAGGGTAAAGTTCAGCCCTCTGCAGAGTGGAGGCATCAAGACCTATCCATCATATAATTACCAAATTAGAGTTCAAGTGAGATTTTAATTGTGCACTGGCCCTCTGCACACAAGCAAACTTCATGCTCACACAATATAGTAACTTTCATCCTAATGCACATGGCTTATCTGAGGCCTGCCATATCATTTAAACCACCACACTAGTCTTAAGTGGTGCAGAGAACCCAACTAAGTGAATGTCTGTGTAAATGTATACAGTGTAATTTTGGCCACACTGAAACTGAGCACACACAGTGACTTCAAGCAGAACCCAAATTTCACCCACAACATTCATATACTTAGGAAAATAACTAATTAACCTAAGTAACCTAACTAAGAAGTATGAAGTAACCCTGTTTTGAAGCTAAGAAGATGCAGACTAAATCTGTATCTCCATGTTTACCTCTTTCTGTTGCAGTTATTAGAAGCGCCGTTGTTAGAAATCACTTTGCATTGGATTGGACAATATTCTGAAATGCACCACATACATACAGCAGCCAGAGTGAGGTTTATGAATGGGTTAGTCGAGACCAGGGTGATTACACTAAAGATTCAGGGTTCTT
The DNA here is from genome assembly GCF_001723895.1 of Crocodylus porosus. NCBI lineage: Eukaryota > Metazoa > Chordata > Crocodylia > Crocodylidae > Crocodylus > Crocodylus porosus. Next base: position 163,692,210 of record NW_017728886.1, on the reverse strand, counting down.
GCCTTTCATTTTATTTTATAGCACAATTGCCTTGCAAAATGCTTGGTCAGATTCTCTACTGTTGTAAATTGGTGCATCTCCATTGAGCTTAATGATGCTGCATGAATTTATGTGAGCAGAGTATTAATTGGGCCCTTGGTTTGACCAGTTCAAGTCATTTTTTGGCCATCTGGAGCATTATTAATTTTTCTCTTGCTGTCATCATTATCATAAAGGTGGCTGAACATATCTGGTGTCAGAACTAAAACATTTCTCCAGCACGTTAGCAAGGCTATAGTAGAACTCCACCACTTGGCACCCCAAAGCTCTATATTGTTATAGCTCAGAGTCCCAGACTTCCTTTGTGGAATATTAACAAGGTGTGTAAGGGTGAGCACAAAGCTTTTCTCACTTTCATTTGTTCAAGTAGGCCTCAATTCTGCAAAACATTTACTTGAATCATCCTATTTGCCTTTTCCAAAGCACTTGAGCAGTTGCTTAACTTTTGGGTATATGAATAGTCCCCTTGACTTCAAATGCGTATTCAGACGCTTAAACTTAGGCATGAGTTTAAGTGCTTGGCTGTATTAGGATCTTAAATTGGAAGCTTGAGTAACTGTGGGTAAAGTCCTTTGTCTGCTTTTTAATAATAATAAAAAGATAACATGCTTTACAGTAAAATGTGTATTTCTTTGTATTATATCAATTATTATATTGGATTTTGATGTTCCCTTGAATATCATATATCTCTTAGGACTTCTTATGTAAATATATATTGTTAAGAGCTTTTAATTTATTCATTAGTGACACAGCATCTTTTAAGCTTGTCAGTGATGGCCTTTCTTCCTATGAAACCTATTAATCTAATAAGTAGTAAAAGCACAATATTGGGGAATCTTCCACAGTCCTCATTTGCAAAGCATACTATTGAAGAGGACTGTTTTAGTTTTGTTTGCTTCAGAAGTGATACAAGAAGTCTGGAAGGAGAAAATGAAACAGTTTAATGTATTTACATGCTTACTGACTTATCTTATTTTTCACATGTATAAAATTATACTGTGCATATCCAGTATAATAAAAGGCACGTTAGACATTAATATTTTAAAAGGAATTGCCATGCAATAATACAATAATAAGGTCCAAAATTTAAGTAGTTCTGCATTTTTAATGTATTTTTAGTGTTTTTCTTATTAGTACTATGAACTAATGTTCTGTGATGTTTAATTTTGTTTTGGCAGAAAGTCCAGCCAGTAGACTTATCTATAAAACAAAAAAAGCCAGAAATCACAATATATGATTTGCCTGATTAAAACAAAATATTTTCTTCATCTTCAAGAACTTACACTGGATTTAAACTGCACCAAATTTCAATTCAAAGTTCTGTTTTTAGAATTTCTCTGTTAACCATTTTTTAAAAGGTTTTTAAAAAGTGCTTTGAGATTCTGATCGTCCATAAATTCTTCAAGAAGCACATAGCTCTATAGGAAGTATTTGCAGAATCAACCTTTAAAACCATGCAATGGAAACTAAGAATGATTCTTAACTAAAATGCTAGTAATGGAAATGATTAGAAATGTTTAAATACAATGATGATGAACTCCTGTTTGTTCCTTTTTATGTTACATTGCTCACCACTGTAATAGTCTTTAAATGTGTCAACCAAAAAATAATTAGTATTTCTTTGTGCATTGGGTCAGTAGTGCAAAGCTTCTACATCTACTGTATATTTTTGCCTTCTCAAAGAGATGCCTGCAGAGAACTTTGCAAATCCTACTGCATGTAGCACTTATTCTTGTGAGTAGCCCCAGTGGAGCCACTCATGGTAAGACTTAAGCCAAGGGATGTTTGCAAGTCTAATCTTATTAATTGGCACTATTTGAAAACTCCTGTGTAGTGCTAATATTTGTCCCAAAGTTCCCTTGAGGTCTCTGGGAGGAGGCTTAGTTTTAAAAAAATAAGCAGGGGAAAGAGGATAGAAAATTTGCACTTGCATCTGAACTCTGAAAAGATTTAGTTGAACCGCTCTGTGTTTTATTTTGAACAGCATTGATTGTGCGGGAATATTAAAACTTAGAAATTCAGACATTGAACTACGAAAAGGAGAAACAGACATCGGAAGGAAGAATACACGAGTGCGGCTGGTCTTCCGAGTTCATATCCCACAAGCCAATGGGAGAACTCTTTCTCTGCAAGTAGCGTCCAATCCTATTGAGTGTTGTAAGTAGTAACAGACCTATTACTCTTGCCAGGTATTGCACAGCCAGTTGCCTGACATGGAGCTTTTACTGTCTGCATGTTAAATTTTGTTTTATTGCATTTGTCCGTTGTCTGGTTCTTATGGAACTCGTCAAAAATATGTGTGTTTCCTTGGCAAAACAATATTTGGTCTGCGGTGTTAAGCTGGTATTTGATCCACAAGTGACCTAGGCAAGTTCCTTTATGCTAAGGCCCTTTCTGAGGGTAACTGCTATAAAAAAGTTTTGGAGAGCTCCTATCTGGCCACATCTCCATCCCTCCCTTCTCCCACAACTCCCCCCCTCACCAAAGAAAAAAAAAAGCCCATTTGATGATTTGATGAGAAGCTAGCTAGATATTTAAAATGGCTGCATTAGTGAAAGCTTGTTGCAGTTCTATGAACTGGGGTTCAGCCTTGGGCTCTTTTAGATAGAATAAGCTACACTTTATAAGCCTCTCAGATTTACTAATGGATGCATTTTCCATCCATTAAGACTCCCATTTCATTCTTGTTCTCTGAATCTTTAAAACACAGGAACAGCCTTTTGCTTTGTTTGGCTTGACAGTTCTCATGTAGCTCCTCAAAGTCAAGTTTCATTCTAACTCCCGTTGTTTCTACTTCTGGGTAGAACTTGCAAAGCTTTTGGAGGTTGCATTGGATTCAACCTCTCAGCCAAAAGTTTAGACACTTATTCTAACAAACTAAACTTGCACAAGATCTGTTCCCATGGCCCTTTGTCCTGTTGTCTCCTTAGAAACAGCAAAACAATTCAAAATCAGGTCATCTTTGGGTCTCACCCTCCTTTCCAAATCATCTCAGGGTCTCACCCACAGCCTCCTTTACAACAAGGCTCTGTGATTTCCACCATCTGTCTGCCACAGCGTCAACTCTTGGTGGTGTCAGAACCTGCCACTACTCTGTGCCACCTCCAGGAAAGATGCTGGAGCTTTTGAGAGCACACAACCTACCCTTTGGAGGTGCAGACAGAAGTGAAAATTTTCTCCTGATCTGGCCACAAAAAGCAGTTGATAGCTGTGACCAAACACAAGTGCACAGCAGCAAACAGCTTCAAAAATGTCCAATTGAGTGAAAATCTGACCCCTTTTTGCATGAGGTATCAGATAAAGAAGTCACAGAATGTAGTGCCTTTTGTAACTTGTGTCTGCTGAGCTCCCAGCCTGTCACTGTTTTCCGAATGGGAGGGGGAAAAGGGAGCAGAGGGAGTTCAGTCTGGGGGGGCTTCAGCCCTTCCTAGAGGCTGGGGCAGGTATACTGCAGCTCCCCCCCTGCAAGGTGGGGGAGCTCCAATTCACCACCCTCACCCTTCAGCACCAGCCAGGGAGCCCTGAGAACGAGCTCCCTCTGCTGCCTTTCCCCCCTCCCATTCTGAAAACATTTAGCACCGGCAAAGAGCCTGGCCATTGCTATGGGAACCTAGCTACAGGTTCCCAGCCCCAACTAGATTCCCCTCTACCTAGTGAACTTGTGTTTGGTCTGGGGCAATGCTGTAACTCAGAACACTTTGTAAAAACTTGTTCTGAGTTACAGCTGAGAGCTGCACTTCTGTCTGCACCCTCGATGCCCCTACAAGAAAAACCTCAGTAAAGGGCATCTCTACTACAAGGAACAAGTGTGCTCTATCAGACCCTAAGGTCAGATCCCCTTTTTCCTACAGTACAGACTCTTTCCTCCCCCAGCTGATCTCATTTAAGAAAGTGTGACTTTTTTCCTAGGCAAAGGATAGGCTGTCCTGTCTATGAAGAGTAGCAGTCGTTTTACTACTAAGAGCTAGCTTGGCACAAATTGGCATAGTCCATGCAGTCTATCAACAACACAAACATTTTTAAACTCTGTCCTCATTTTGGAATTGTTTAAGATTAAATTTGTGAAGGGACAAATTCTAGAATAAAGTGCACATTGTAAAACATGAGCAGTTACAATCTGCTTCTGCTCCAGTTAGTCATTGAGAATTCTGCAGTTGGCATCAATGGTAGTAAGATCATGTGGTAATGCAAGTTTAGGAGGTGCATACCCTGAACCACTCCGATGTGAAAGCATGCCAGATTAATATACCAATAAAAATGAAGCTGGGTAGATCTATGTGTCACGTGAGTCAGAGGATGCACTTGGAGGGACTGTGGACTGAGTAAAAGTATACTGTATTATCTGCTCCTATCACCCTCCAGAAAAAGATCTTTAATTTTGACCAGCAGCTGAGAAAAGTTTAAATGTTATTTCAAGTACAGAATCTGGACTAAGAGTAGGTGTCAAAACTCCATACATCTCTTTGTACATGTGACACCAGAAGGACCCATGTACGCCAGATAAAATATCACATTATCCCTTGAAGTACAGACATGCTAGATGAATACAACATGCTAGATGAATACCTCTGTCAAGAATGATAAAACATGTGCCACAAGGATGTAAGATACTGTTTGCATGGTCCTCATGCAGCTTGGCACTCAGAACTTAACGAAAGCATTAAACATAAAAACACAGCTCTCTGGGCTGTGACTGTTACTGGGTTACTGAGCCCATGACTACAGTGAGACATTCTGCAGAATTTCAATCCCTATATTCAGAGACTTGTACATATACAAATTATCATATATATACTTTTGGCAGATACACAATCAAATATTGCTTTACATTTTGGATGGGGAAATTCTTTTTAAACTAAACACACATTTTTAAGTATTACAGAACAAACTAGCTATTTAAACAGCAGGTTATGATACTTTTGAATTCAAAGTATTATATATAATAGCAAGGTGTATAATTAAGGCACTTAAAACCAACTGAGTACTGAGTTCCTGAAGATCTCCTGACCTTTCTTTGATTTCTATAACAAATTCAGTTTGTCTAATGAGACTAAATGTTGGGTCACTTACTAAGAAATGCTATTTATTTTTCTGTATGTGTTTGTGGTTATTTCTTCCCCACCCTCTATAACTTGCTAGCCCAAAGATCTGCCCAAGAACTGCCTCTGGTGGAAAAGCAAAGTACTGACAGCTTTCCTGTGATTGGAGGGAAAAAAATGATACTTTCTGGCCATAACTTTCTGCAAGACTCCAAAGTCATCTTTGTGGAGAAAGCACCAGGTATTGTCTTTGAAATTATATTAAGCCTGATTTTAAAATCCAATTGATTTTTCTTTACTAAGTTGTGATTATGTGATGTGTTATCACGTTTCTTTCTGCACATAAAGTTTTTCACGTTACTGGGTGGATCTGTGCAGGTGATCTCAGCTCTACCTAATGCTTTGGTTTTGCCTACCAGCAGTTTTAGTATTAAGTAGACAATTGTGGCATTGAAAGTGAGAGTTTGGAGTTTATTTTTGTAGCAAACCACACTTTTGCCTGGCAGGATATTTTATTGTTTTAGCCAAAGGCATTCTAAGCTTTACATGACATTTTAGTGTGAAAATTTGCAAGAAGCTTTTTCCTGTTGAACCTTTTTATAGTGGGGGGTGAGAAACGCATTATTGACAACATGGTGTTGTGTGTGTGCTGTTTTTCTTTTTGTGGTGATGTTTTTAATAACAATAGAGGCCTTTAAACGTCAAAGCTAAGTTTATAGAGACTGTAAGCCTTGAAGGGCTTTGATAATTTATTAGCTGTTCATTTAAGAGGATTAGCAATGTCAAAAACTTGCCTGATGCAGGCTCATTCATTTCAAAAGAACAATTTCATTTGACCTTTAACAACCCAAAAGGTAGAGGATATGGGAATCCACGAGAGGGACGGTCGTACCTTAAGGGGACAATCTTCCAGGCTCAGAGTGTGACAACCCCCAAGAGAAAGAAGGGGGGTAAGAGTGCTCTGAAACCCCCATGGCTCAGCAAAAGCATTCGAGAATGCCTGAGGGCCAAAAGGGAGGCACACACCCAGTGTAAGAGAGGGGCTATCAGCAAGGAGGAATACTCTTCCTTGGCCCATGGGTGTAGGAGGGCCATTAGGAAGGTCAAGGCAGAGGTGGAGCTCAGGCTAGCAACCAGGATTAAGGACAACAAAAAGTCCTTCTTCAAATACATTGGGAGTAAGAAGAGGGCACCAGATAATGTAGGGTCCCTGTTAAACTCAAATGCTAATCTTGTGGCTACGCCAGACGAGAAAGCCGAAATTTTTAACAAGTTCTTTGCCTCTGTTTTCTTGGACAGGGACCAGGACAGCTCTCCCACCACAGGTAGTGGCAGTCTTGGGGATAGCACTGCCAGGCCTTGGGTCTGCACAGATGTAGTTAGGGATCTTCTGGAAGGGTTGGATGTTTTTAAATCTGCGGGACCTGATGCCCTCCACCCACAGGTGTTGAGAGAGCTGGTGGGGGTCATTGCTGTGCCCTTGCCTGGCTGTACAAGTGATCATGGTCCACAGGCCAGGTGTCCAGAGATTGGAAACTAGCTAATGTGATCCCCATTTATAAGAAAGGGAGAAATGAGGACCCAGGAAACTATAGGCCCATAAGCTTCACATCAGTCTTGGGGAAAATCCTTGAAAAAATTATCAGGATCACATCTGTGAGAGGCCAGCAGGGAAGATAATGCCTAGGGGAAATCAAGATGGGTTCATCAAAGGCAGGTCCTGCCAGACCAACCTAACAGCCTTTTATGACCAGGTAACTAAATCCCTGGATTTGGACAAGGGGGTGGAAAACACATTGTCCAAGTTTGCTGATGACACCAAGATGTGGGGAGAGGTAGGCATGCTGGAAGGGAGAGAGAGGCTGCAATTGGATTTAGACAGACTACAGAAGTGGGCGGATGGTAACAGGATGGGGTTCAATGTAGACAAATGCAGGGTGCTGCACCTGGGGAGAAGGAATCCACAGCATACATACACACTGGGGAGCTCCCCTCTTGTGAGCACAGAAGTGGAAAGGGATCTTGGAGTCATTATTGACTCCAAGACGAATATGAGCTGCCAATGCCAGACCGCAGCCAGCAAAGCCAACCACATCTTGTTGTACATCCAAAGATGCACCTCAAGCCGGTCCAGAGAGATGATACTCCCCCTCTACGCGACATTGGTCAGGCTGCAATTGGAGTACCGCGTCCAGTTCTGGGCACCGCACTTTAAGGAGGATGTGGCCTGCCTTGAGAGGGTTCAGAGGAGGGCCACCTGCTTAGTTGGAGGGCAGCAGCACAGGCCCTATGAGGAGAGGCTGAGGGACCTGTACCTGTTCAGCCTCAGCTAGCGGAGGCTGAGGGGGGATTGGTGGCTGCCTACAAATTCGTTAGGGGAGATCAGCAGCAAATAGGAAGGGCCCTATTCCCCCCAGCAGCACTTGGGGTGACAAGCAACAATGGCCAGAAGCTGCTGGAGAACAGGTTCAGGTTAGAGATTAGGAGGCACTATTTCACTGTTAGGGTGGCTAGGATCTGGAACCAACTTCCTATGGAAGTGGTCCTCACTCCTACCTTGGGTAAATTCAAAAAGAGTTTGGACAAACACCTGTCTGGGGTCGTGGGATCCTAGCGTGTGCTCTGGCCGGTGGTGGGGGGTTAGACTAGATGATCTATTCAGGTCCCTTCTGACCCCTAACTACTATGAAACTATGAAACCAGGATTTGTCTTTTCCCCACCTTTTACCCATCAAGGTGATATTTTCTGGGAGTGATTTTCTGAGATGCCAGGTGCCCCCAATACACATTTAAAATCAGTGGGACTTGATGGCACCTCTAGTACCTTCTCTGGCATAAAACATCCATAGGTATTGTGGGTGTAGGTTGTAGTCGCGTTGGTCTAAGGACATAGGCAGACACAGTTCTTTGGGTAAATCTGATATCTTTTATTAGACCAACTCAAATAGTTGGGAAAATTCTTCTTAGCAAGCTTTTGGGTATAAATACCCTTCATAAGGCTTAGGAAGCTTTTGCAGTTGGTGTGTGTGCTCTTCCTGGATGGAATGAATAGTAAAGAAGCCAGAGGCTGGTATGCGTGCAAGAAAACCAGTCAGTGAAGATGTAAATTGAGGAGTCAGTGGGTGACAGACAGGCTGCGGAGGGGGAAGGAGAATGAAAGTAGCTGGTAAATAGTGGAGAGCTACCTGGGATGCTTTCTCAGCTCCACGAAGGGTATTTACACCCAAAAACTTGCCAAGAAGAATTTTTCCAACTGTTTGAGCTGGTCTCATAAAAGATATCAGATTTACCCAAGGATCCCTGCCTGCCATAGGTATTGTAGCTCACATAATGATAATGCAAACTATAGTCTTGCGTTCCTGAGGAGAAGGGAGTTAGAACAGAGCTCAGAGCAAAAGTCAGACTCTGAAAGGAGAGAGTTAAGCATAGTTTTCAGACTTGTTTTGGAAAGGGTTTCCGTGGCGCTGGCACAAACCAAGGATTCCACAGCTGCCTGTCAAAACCCCCTGAACTTTAAACTGTCTTCTGAACTCCTCAAGCACTCGGCGTCTCACAGCCACTCCAGTGCAGGCTTGCACGTGACGTCTGTTTAACCCTCGACATTCATGAAGTTCCAGGGAGATTGCCATTAACCTCCATGTGACTATTGCTAACTGTACAGTATGTCAGAGGGGGATGTGTGTTCATGCTGAGTAAGGGAGTCTTCCTCCATTAACCAATCAGAGTAGATATGAATTTACTTCCCTCTGGCCTCTGCAGAGCTTAACTGAATCAAAGAAATGCAACAGTGAGCCTCTCTGACATTTTACAACTGGCTAGACTTATTTTAACTTAACAAGAAAATGGGTGCAAGAGTACCTCATTTGAAGTTCATGGGTCACAGGCCACAGCTAGTGTAATTCAGCATGGCTCCAGTGATTTCCCAGAGCTATGCTCTTTGGCAGAGTCCAGGTGACTCTCACCTGGCCAGACTGCAATCCATATACATTTTGAAGCTTTGAGTTGTTTGGTGAGAGGGGGAAAAAGAGAAGGTCTAATTTACATATAGTTTTCTGTGTATGCGAATGATTTACAATGACATTTCAAGAGTGAAATCCTGGCTTTGACTCATTACAGGAAGGAAACTGCCTTAATAGTTGCCCTCTTTGATGCTTGTTTTCTCTACTTGTTTTCTCACTGCACTGGAAAGTTTTGAAAGGTCGTTCCCAAAGTGTATTTTGGAAGATGAAGTTACCCTCTCATCTTCAGGTAGCATAGCCTGGGCTTATAAAAGTCTTCAGCAGCATGCACTGAAAGCAGGATGCACAATATGCAGCCTTCTCTTCAAAAAAAGGGCCTGATCCTGAACTTCTTACTCAGCTGCAAATCCTCTTGAAGACAAGGAAGCCTGGGGCACAACAAACTTAGGTTCAGAACCAAATTAAATTTCTTTTTTAGGATTTTTTAAAAATTTGTAATAAGGAATCAAATAATGTTCAGTACATCCCAGTACAAATAACAACTCAAGCAATGTATTTGCTGCTGGGAGAGTAAACCCCTTCACAGCAGGTGTTCTGCAAGTGGGACTCTCTGGGTGCATGGGATGGTAAGAAGTGGGTAGCACAGGTAAGGAAAGTCATCTCTACATATGGGTCACATTGAAACAATCCCTTCCTTCCCCAGAAAGCATCTTATCAATCAGTAGCTATCCTGTTATCCATGGGAAATATTTCACAAGTTTATAGTAAAAGAGTCCATTCTGAGGTTGAAATTCACTGTCCAACTTAAATAGTATGTTGGTAGGTTTGTCATGATTGAATAACAAAATGCTCTCATTTATGTACTCTCAGGTGGCTCAATCTTTCAAGGTGCTGAATAGTTCCTGCAGAAGCTGAACAGCTCTTAAAGTTAACAGGAGTCAAAGGTGCTCAGCACCTCTGGGGTTGTACGTCTGCAAAACTGAGCTCACATTAGCTAGAATCTCTATAAAGTAGCCTTGTCACAGGCCTTTTCAAGTGAGACAATCTGCCTGAGATTGGAGGTACCCCAAGAGGCAGCAAGAGGAGCATATGCTTTCCACAGTAAAATGATTAATCCCTTAAACCAAATAGTGGAGGTGTGTGGGAAGGGAAATTAAATTGTTTGCTTGCTTAATTTATTCTCCCTTTAGTTTTGATTTCCTAAGCTTAGTTCCTCACTTACAGCATTACCTAATATAGCACAGCACATCTAAAACAATGTTTAATACATCATGGTCTCCATGATAAGTTTTCTAATTGTTCTTCTGCTATATAGTATTTCATTTCCAATTAATAACCAAATGGTAATTCCAATTACCATCCCTTCTACCATTACGACCAGTGAGCTGTGCTTTGTCATTCAGCCTCGACTTATAAACTGAACCAGGGCCATAAATGGAGCACATGTGCAGTCACCCTCTCTCTATTCCCCAGAAAACTAGCTTATTAACATTTGTAATGATTACTAGAGAAATTAGTCACTTTTGCTGGTGTTACTTTTGCTTTTAAAATGTATGTTAATCATGTTTCTAAGTGGGTAGCAGCTCCCTACAGGATTCCAGCTGTTACAAATGACATAGGCCAGGTGAAAAATTGTAATAATAAAAAGACTGTATCCATTATTAATTTAAACAGTATCTGTAAACCTTACTTGTACAAAACCCCCATGCTTGAATATAGATCTAATACAGTTAAGAGCTTGATAGTTGGTGCATGGTTAATTGGTTATTGCAAAATGGGGGAAGGGAGAATGTCTGAGTCTGCTGAGTACAGTGTAGTCAACTGAATGTTTTTCCAAGCACAAGTCCTGAGCTCTCTTTTAAGGCTGGCCCTCAGCTGTTGTAATCTCTTGAGGAATGGCATTACCCGGGCCTCCTTGCGTGGGGGAGTCTGTCTATCTTAACAATGACTCATAAGAGAGGGAATCCCTGAAGAATGATCAAATCAGTTCTTGAACTGGGAAGGCAGCAGAGTTGTGTTTCCATCTTAACCCCTTACATACTACCTTTCAGCCAAGAAGTGCATGAAAAAATATAAAATACTGGCATTGCTTGCAAGACATTGCATCTCTTACGGAAAAGAAAGTGGTTAGCTAAGGAGATTTGCTGTATTACAAGGATTGTAAAAGGAGTGCCGCAGAAGGCTTGTTTAAAAGTAGAATTCATTTGTAAAACAGCACAGCTTGAAGGCAGAATGCAGCTCTTTAGATAAATAATAGGTCTTTTCAGAAGTGTACTACAATTTGCTTGGATCTTTTATAGTATCATAAAAAGTTCCAAGTGTTGAAATGAGTCCTTATTTCATGGGATTTTGGTCAATGTTTTATTATTGCTTATACATCACACTGTATTTTCCAGTGATAAAAGTCAACATAAAATGTGTATCCAAGAAACTTAGCCACAGTAGTAGTAGAAATGTGAATACCAATACTTAAGAGTTTCGACCTTTTAAAATCAGAATCCTCTTATATCAGTGGGTCCCACAATCTTTTGTCTATTACATATTATTACATATTTTCTGTTTTTTTTCAGTTTCTCTCTCCATTTAATCTGGGGGGATTTTCTTCCTACATTAAACAGTAGGACCAAGATGCCTAAGAGTATTTTACAATTTCCCATGTCTCCATTTTTGTGTTTAATGTTAGCCTTCTTATAAGAGCCTGTTTTCCTTCATAAGTTTTAGCAACTTCTAAAATATTTGGCTGCAAGTTTGTAGCACATTAATACAAATAATCCTTGTAAACAAGTATACAAGCATTTGCCATGGAAAAGGTGCATGTTTTATATACATAAGTAGATGAAGTGTGTTAGGTTTGGAAATGACAAAATATTTCCTAATATATTGAATACAACTAATATTAATTCTGATTTATAATCACAATGGATGACACCAGGTAATTTGCTTTTTAAAGCTAGGTTTAAGGGAGTATCACAGGGCTGGAAGAGACCTCAAAGGTCATCTAGTTGAACACCCTTCATGACTGCAAGCAGCAGCACAAGCTGTGGATGGCAAAGCAACACAAAGGCAGTACAAAAATCACCATGTTAAAGACCATGCTGTTGATCACAATATATCAGACAATGCAAGATTATCTTTATTAGGGCTGTGCAAAGCTTCGGGTACTGATTCAATTCAGAGGAGATTCAGCCCGATTCAGAGACCGAATCTCTGAATCCAAATCAAATTGGGAGACCAATAAAAAGGTCCAAATCGATTTGAAGCTCTCTGAATCGATTTGGAAAAGATTTAGAGAGCTTTGGAGGTTTGGGCAGTCCCCACTCACCACCGCAGGGATCTGGACCCGGACCTGCGTGCCAGTAAGTAGGGGGTGGGCGGGGGCTGGAGGAGGGTGGAAGGGATCATGGGGGGACCCTCAACAGGCCCCATCCCCTGCCTGCTCCCCCAGCCCTCCTGAGTGCCTGCCTGCCCGCTTTCCCAGCCCCATCAATAGCTGCCTCACCTGGCCCTAGCATCCTGGTTGTTTAAAACATAAAAGCCCCACACTCACCAGCTGCTGCCTGGAGGGGAGGCAATCCCTGCTGCCCCCCACTGCCCCACCCTGTGTGGAGGGCTCTACCACAAGTCTCCATCCCCTGCCCACTCTCCCTGCCCCATCAGTAGTTGCCCTGCCTGGCCCTAGCTCCCAGTTCTTTAAAAAAAAAATTAAGCCTTGCACTCACCAGATGCTGCAGCAGCTGTTGGGGGCTCTGGGGGCTTGTGGCAGAGGCCTTCATGCAGCCTGGGGCAGTGGGGGCAGCAGGGATTGCCCCCCACCACATGACAGGAGCTGGTGAGTTCAGGGCTTTTTTTTTTTTGGGTGCCAGGAAGATGGGACCAGGTGGGGCATCCATTGATTGGGCTGGGAGAGTGGGCAGGGGATGGGGCCTCTTTGATTTGGAGTTTTGGCCAATTCAGTGGTGTCTGAATCTCTGAACCAGATTCAGTCAAATCGATTCAGGACAGTGATTCGAATCACCAAATCAAATCACTGTCCCCCAAATCGGCCGAATCCAAAGCAAATACTAGTGGCTTTGCACAGGCCTAATCTTTATGCATAATGATCCATACAGTTAGGTATGGCAGAACAATAACAGCTTCTCTTTAGAATGATTCTCATATTTTCATAGGATAATCAATTAATAAATACCACTCAGAAACATAGTCTAGACTAAGGGTACATCTACCCTGAAAAGTGCAATGCAGTGTTGAGAAACTTGAGTTAGCAGCTAGCTCATGGACCTTGAGTACTGGAAGCAGTCTATAGTCATGATAACACAGAACTCCCTTTAGTCTTTCAGTTAGCTCATGCTTTGTGTTACTACTGTACTGTTAGATAGATTCTTCTATCAAAGCTAGCTGGTTACAGCTACCTCAGGCATCAGTGCTGCACTGCATTGTACAGTATAGACAGAGCCCAAAGGATAGACCATAAAATTGACTGAAATGTTAATTACTGACAAGTATTTCTCCAGACTGTTAAGTTGTAATGCCAGACTGCTGTTTGTGGGAATACAGAGGTATTTAATTTGGGGGGTTTTTGTTCTTTTTTTATAAGGCTGGAAAAATTAATGTTGTGCCCCAAATACCGCAGATTAGTTGCAGTTAATTTCTCAAATAAACAAGGTCTATCTGAAATTCTGGTTTCTCTTTGAGTTTGAGGGGCATGTCTTCATGGACAAAGACATGACTTTAAGCTTGTCCATGAAAAATGTCACTCTCCCAGCATTTATGACACTTTTTCATGGATATTACTAAGGCCTCTTGTACATGTGCAGGGAAAGGCATGATGGGATCTAATACATGATTCACATAATTGTGACTTCTGCCAAGTATGGGAACCCCTGACCCCAGGTTTCCCCCTGCACCAGCAAGAAGCAAGACCCCCAGCTAAGAGCTCCATGCACTCCCAGTTTTACTCTGTTGTATTTGAAAGCTCTAGCTTTAGAGTCTGTTTTGATGAGATTTGATGTGACCTGAGTGTGCCCCATGCACTCCCAAAACCAGAGGATCACCCCTGCAATGATCCTCCAGCCCCAGGGGTTTTTGGGTGAGGGGATTGCCCTGTAACAATCCTTCAGCCCTGGTGGTTTCCTGCACCCCTGAACCCTAGGGATCACAGCAACCATGATCTGGGGGTTTCATGCTGCCATCATCCCTAGAGATTGCAATATCTGTGCTCCCTAGAGCTCAAGGATACATGAAACCACCCCAGACCCTGGGGATCACAGTTGCCATGATCCTTAGGGCTCAGGGGTATATGAAAAACCTGGACTGTAGGCATTACAGCTGCTGAAATCCCTAGGGCTTAGGGATTTTATGCTAGACATGGTGCAGCCCTGCAGCTGGGTTCCCCATCAGCTGATAAGGAGCCCAGCTGCAGTGGAGACCCTACTATACATGCAAGTTAAAGCTCAGTAGAAACCAGCTGTAAAGTTAATACAGAATTTCAGGGTTTAACTTTATACCTGTTCGGAGTTTTTTATGGTGTGATAGGTAATTTGCACATGTAGCTGGTGTCCAGGTAATTGTTCAATTAATTGCTCAGTATCTGTAATATATAGAGGAGACCTAATTTTCACAAGATGGTAATACCATGTACAGTATATCTGGATTACTTCAATCTCATGGGCTTCATTGGTCTTGAAATTGTTGATAATTACACAGACTTCCAATTCACAGCAAAGCTGTCAAAGAATGCAGAAAAGTGAATGTGTGACAAATAATTCAATTAATTTCTCTCTTTTACTTGTGGAATGTCTTTAACAAATCAGATTTAGTAGTCATTCAATTAAACTATTTAGGTTTTGGACAATTTTATTATGTAAGTTGCTGTTTGAAATACTTGTTCCTATTGATTCTTTTCCTGAATGGAGAGTAGCTCTTAGAATCTAATCACTGAGATGCCATACAGCAAACTTAAGAAGGCTAGGAAAGAAGAACCAGGTCCCTCGTGTGCATACTTAGAAGAACATTTTAAATTAGCTGTCAGCATGTATTGCAATAGGCAAACTTAAACATAAGCTTCTGTGATCATTCGCTGTAGTAAAGCGTGATCAACTAAATGTTCACAGAAAGCAAATGCAAAATAGGAGGACAGAGAGCCAAGGTGAGTTTATTTAAACATCTAAACAAACATTCTGCAATTAAGTTTTCCTATTTTCATTATCTCCTCCTCAAATTAGATTGCTGCTGCAAAGCAGAACTTCTTTCTAAAGGCATATAACATTGTAGGGAAATCTCAGCTCTGCTTTCTGCATATTGCTCAAAGAATTTTTACAGCAGGCTTTCAAATGCAATATTGTTATGTAAGGTCTCCTATTTTAGAAAAGATGTGAAAAGTGGCATGTTCCTGAAACACTTCAGTAGCCTTTGAATGTCACCATTTGGGGAAAATATGTAGGCTTTTGGTTTTACTCTGGTGCATTGGAAAACTCTAGCTTTAGAATCTGTTTTGATGAGATGTGATGTGATGGGGGAGACTGGTGACCTGAGTCTTGGCAGAGATCCATTTGGTAAAAGATATTACATTCTCAAGGATCTTTCCATTGCTCTTTCCATTGCCAGTAGCAGTCACAGTTTGGGGGCAGCTAGCCAAAGAGAGTCATGTTTCACTCTGGTAATCAAACTATAGCTCACGTAATAAATAAGCAAGGGACAGACTTCCCCCCCAGATGGGTAAATACATTATAATTTTGTCTATATCTGTTTGTTTATCAAAGTTTAGGACACACATTCTGTTTAGTATGAAGAGTTTATAGACTGATTAGTTCAGTGAGATTAAAAGTTTCTGCAAACTAGATGGCCTAGAAAGGCGTCAGTTGGGAACAAAGTTCATGTGAAGGTCATTTACACCTCATTCTTAGAAATGCTTTGGTAGCCTAAGGGGTTTTTGGCCATTGACCAGAAACAGATATCCTTGGGTGAGTAGCATTGTGAAATGGTGGGGTCATTAGATAGTAGAATCCTTTCACAGACATGCAGTAGCAATGACGTAGTTCGTAGGAAATGTCAGCACGTTTCAGATTTTCCTGGCTGTTTAGCTTTGGAAATGGAAAAGGTACTATAGGACAGCAGCCATACACACAAGAGTTTCATCACTAAGCCTCATTGAGGGTGTTTCTGTCACATTTAAGAATGCTAGTCGTTACATATCTTTGATCAAGTACAGGTATTTACTATGGACAAGGACTATTTTTAAGGGAGCCCAGACACCACAAGTGTCCAAATATCAAACAATTGCTTGAGCATTCTTGTAAATTTTAGGTTACATCTGGTGTTATGGCTCTGAAAAAAAGCTATATCAAAAATGCACTTTTTGCATGAATCTGCTATCTGTGGTGCATTTGTAGTCTAAATGAAAACATGACTTCATTACTCTGCTACTAGTACTATTCATTTGTATTCCAATATGGCCCACAGCAGACCCCAGACACTATTCAAACGCCTAAGAATTCACAATCTCTGCTCAAAGAGTTTATGGCCTAATAAGGATGGAAAGGGAAAATATTGTATTAGCTTGCATACTACAGGCACCTTTACCTCAAATGTTAGCCTTCCAAAATTGAGGTGCATGTCTTAAAGAGCCAAGAAGCATTCTGCCTGGAATAGTAGCAGTGGTATTTCTACTCAAGCAGGCCGTGGACGTCAATTGACTTCATGACTTATTAGAATCTTCTTGATTCCTGCTAGTTATTACTCAAGCTCTCTTTTTTCCCCGAATTTTGCTGTCTGTTAGCTATTTCTGGTCTCTCTTCTTCTATTTTACACCCCTTCAGACTATTTTTAACACTTTTGAAAATCTTAGCTCCGCCTGCTGTGTCCCATCTTCATCATCATTAGCTATAGTTGTAGCTTTTGCCTGAACAGCCAAGAGTTGCTGACAATTAAGCTGTGAAAGGCTTAAAATGTAGCTTTTGCCTGAGCAGGAAAAGGGAGGGAAGAGTCAGCTAAAATTAGGCTGTGTCCCCACTGTATGTGGGCATAACTCTGGAAAAATCTTTTTTCTTCGTCCTGTGTTCATCAAAACAAGGTGCGTGTCTTATCTGGCAGTGCATGGCATGTGAGAAAATAAGGTATTTTTGTAGAGATTAGGCACATCTTTTTTATAAATAGATATCAGTGGTTTCCTACCATCTGACTGTTTTTGCTTGGTTAATTTGTTGTGAGTATTATGGTAGAAGAAGAGAGTCTTGAATAAGAGGAATAGTGGCCTCATCAGTTCAAGAAGGTCATTCCAGATATAAAGAGCAGTGTAGAAGAACATACTGTTTGCCAAAATGTGTTATTTGTGGGGCAACAGAAGACACAAGGGTAGATAGGAATAGGAGATGAAGGGTTTGAGTTTGATGTTGTGAGAATAAAGGGAGCAAGCCATTCTATGGAGATAAAAGAATTGGAGCACTAGGAAGTCAGAAAAAAATTTACACTGACCATGGAAAGGAGATGCACTTACTATTTATACTAGATCAGAAAGTGATGATGGAGCGTGTCAGCAAGACCAGAGAGGAAAATGCATGGTTAAGATAGGAGACAATATGAGCCTTAGTTTGAGATTTGGCCATGTTAGTTACAATAAAAATAATATGAAGGAAGAACTGGCATGGTTTTGATCCATCTTGGCTGTGCAGACCAAAAGAGGAGTCATAGGGCAAGTCCAGACGAGCCCACAGGTATCGCTTGCCGTGTCTCAAAGCAGTGTGAGATGTGGCAAGAGACACACTGGGAACAAAAAAAAAGTTCCCTGTGCTGCATATTTGGAAATCCAGGTATCAAAAAACCCCCCAAAAACAACCCACCCAGAAAAAAAGCCGGGCACCGCACAGTCCAGGACCATGTTCTGAGGCAACCGGAGGCTGGGGTCCTTCAAAGAGACACTCTGATAGCTAGACAAAGCGTATCTATGACTGTCCCTTTCCCTGGTGCTGAAGCATGCTGCCTCCACATGTGGAGCAACTTGGACTGGTGCAGGCTGCAGCGTGATAGAACCAGGCTCTGTCCCGGGTAAATAAGGGACTGGGGGTGGGAGGGACTGGAGCACTGGGGCTGTGTGGGTGCAGGGGACTGTGGGTGCAGGGGGCTGCTTGGGAGGGGTGGGTCCCGCACCTGCTGCCTTCATGGTCCACAGTCCCCCCACTCCCTACAGCAGCAGCGGCCATCAGGGCACTTGGGGCCCTCCTGGCACAGCCCCTGCTCCCTGCAGGATGGGGAAGTGCAGCTCAGCCCTGGCCGCCTGGCACCCGGCACTGCCTGTGCCACATCGCACGGTCTGGCTCAGCGTGGGCAAGTCCTCCTTCAGGCAGTTCTAGGCCAGTTGGGCTGCCACCCAGGGTCCAGCACCACTTGCCAGGACCACATGTCATGCCAGGCAATTTTTAAACAGGGAACACCAGGATCTGCTGGTAAGACAAGTGGCGAGACCCGGGCAGAGGAGCCTGTCCAGGGCCAGCACTGGGGACCCAATTGGAAGACATATGAGGTGGCTGAACTCTTGGCCATTTGGGGCCCAGAGGACATGCTTTGACAGTACAAAGCAGGCTACTGCAAGGAGCACATCTTCTGGGTGATAGCTGCCCAGATGGCAGAGCGGGGGTGCCCCGTCCAGGTCTGGCAAGGACACAGGCATGGGGACACAGGTCCAAGTGGGCAGATGCTGTTGCAGGTGGCAGCAGGTCACAGCCAGGCAGCAGCCCCCACTATCAAACTACTGCAGTAGGTAGAGGGTACAGGAGCCACTCCAGGTTAAGGCTGTTTCAGCAGTCCAGTTGGCATAAGAGGTAGTGTTCCCAGATACCAACTGGCTGGACCTCAGAAACTCCTGAGGACAAGTAGCCCGAGCTACTCAACAGGACAGGTTTTTATATTGCTGGGGCCAGCACAGGGCAGGTTTTTATACTGCAGAGGCC
The DNA here is from genome assembly GCF_001723895.1 of Crocodylus porosus. Classification (NCBI taxonomy): domain Eukaryota; kingdom Metazoa; phylum Chordata; order Crocodylia; family Crocodylidae; genus Crocodylus; species Crocodylus porosus. The sequence continues at coordinate 163,673,232 of NW_017728886.1, read as the reverse complement.
AGCACTGCCCCAGGGTCTAGCTCCCCCTGGCTGCAGATCCAGGAGGAGCTGGGCAGGGTTATTTTGCCCCAAGTGGCACAACTTGCCCCACACCAAAGTGCATGTCCAGGTGCGTGTGCTGAGGCAAAAATCTCCAGCACTAATTTGTGCCTCTCCTATTTGAGCTGGCATGAGTGCATGTGCCTGCATGTGTGGATGCACCCACAGACAACTCCCAAGTGGGAGCCTGAGTGTTCAGAAGCTCATGGTGATGCTGTCAGGCATGTTGGAGTGAAGGAAAGAAATCATTCTTGGAAGGAAAGTTTGGGAGTCAATTTTGGTGGTGGTAAGTTAAAAATAACTATAACACCTGCATTAGAGGAGTTTGAGAGACAAGATGAGATTCTAGATTAACCAAGGGAAATGGGTCAAAACTGTTTCACGTGGCTTCAGTTGGTTATACCTGGACAACTCCTTAGAGATTACAGGGGAGGGCAAAGTTAAAGACAGAGGAGTTGCACAAATATGAATGAAGACGCAATTAGTATGAAGAGTCATTATTACTGTTGATGCTATGTAGGAAGGAATGTACCAGCTTGAAGTTCATATCCCAGAAACAGCCTGCAAGAGTTATAGTTCAGGAAAAAAGGTACAGTCTTATACATAAGTTGCTCTTCCTAGAGTAGTAGCTCTCAATATTGCTGTGTACCCCTTTGTTATGGATTTTTTTAAAAGTAAGAATATATGTTACCACAACTACACTGTAACCTCTCCAGTAATCTAAGAGAAGGGGTTGGCAACATATGGCCCATGGAGTTTGGCAGTGTTCAGTGGAAGGGGTCTTGGTTTCAGGAGCTTCACCCACACTGCACCATGGATGAGTGGTAGGGAGAAGCGGCAGCTGGGAGCTTACATTAAACCTAAATTGGGTCATTTTAGCTTGACACTAGAAAACATTGTCAACTTCTGACCTACAAAATATTTAGAGTAGTTTTTTTTTCTTCCTTTTCCTCTATTTATATTTCCCCTTTTTTCCTTTCTTCTGCTTTCTCATTCCTTCCTCTCACATTCCCTTGAGTAGTGTGCCACATACTCCTGAAAAACAGTCTCCAAGCCACTGAGAGATAATAAATCTAAAATTCCATATTTACCATCAGATTTCAGAACTTCATTTTAATTATCAGAGCCATAAAATACACAAGCCTTGAAAAAGTTTACTCAAATCAGAATAATCAAATAGTTTGCTAGAACTCATGTAATAAAATTAGATTTGTCCTCTAGGCAGTGCAAAATGCTTTGCACTCAATACTTTCTACCACAGGTTGTGATCCAGGGGCACCTCAATTTTTGCTTAGTTAGCTTAAGAAATCTTAATGAAGCCTGAATTTACAGGTGGGTACCTGGATACTCCACAGCACATATAAAGTGTAGATTCTTAACTGATTTTTATTACAAGGTTTTGACACTGTTTCTTATGGTTTTCGATTAAATTTTAACACCGTTTTGAAAGCAAAACGTATACCAGCATTTATGTTACAGATAGACATAAAGACAGGGTTGTATAGAACTCAGTTCAAAGCTGTGAAAATATGTAGAAGGAAGAACATACACATACTCTGCATCTGCATTGCAAAACTTTGAATAAGACCACTCCCACCCCTGAAACCTAGTTTCAGCATTATAAAAATAATTATAAGCCAAGTATGTACCAACTTCTAGGGCTAGACTTGAATTTAGCATCCAAAAGTGCAGATACTTATTAAAAAAAACCCCTTTCTTTCTTTGCCCTGAACAAAGCCATTCTTCTGGAAGGTGACAACAGGTTGGGAGAGTTTCAGTTGAAAAGGAGCAATGGACTATTTAGCCTGAGAAGCTAAATGATTGTAGCAATCCTTTTGGGAGATTTTAAAAAAAGGCAATAGGACAGAATAGCTTCCTGGTGTTTTCTGTGGAAGAAAGGAGGGAAAACAGAAGAGTGGGAATCATATGCCTGAGTGTCCTTTGAGAAAAGGAGTGAGAAGAGCATATGGGCAGACAAAATGATCAGAAAAGGGAATCAGAATGGTTACAAGGAAGGCCAGACATTAAGCAGGTAATGCAAACTCAGCTTGAACAGCTGAGTGGGTAAGTTAGCTATCGAAGGGAGGCAAAGTCATCCAATGAAGTGTTAGAGCAGGGTGCAAAACTGTTGCAGGAACAGGAACTACCAAAAAAACAAAGGAGACAAGTAGTTTAAGGTAGACCAGAGTGGGAGGTGCAGCTAGGGTCAGGAGAGAAATAGTTTGCAAGGTGAGGGTGGAGCCATGCTCATCTGTCTCCAAGCAAATCCTACATTATTTGATTTACCTAGATGCCAGGAGTTCCATTTGCTAACCTTGCCATTCAGCCCCTCCTAGTGGAGATCCAGACCATTAACCTAAATTAGATCAGGTGCTATTGAATATGTTGACAAAAAAGGTCCTGACTATATAGGCTGCAAATATTTGTTCTGAGCTCCTGTGCAGTTCTAAATAACTCACCCCTCTCCCTTTGACTCATCTAGAGAAAAATTACTTAGCCAATGTTGTTGATACTATTCTTTCACATTCGCTAGAGCACATCCCTTTATAAAGCTCTTTAAAAATTTACACTGATACACAATCTGTATGCAGGGATCAACTTCAGCTACAAATTATTGAGCTGATTAGCATTCATTTACATATAAGGGAAGAATAATTCTGTTCACCTGAGGAATCAGAGAAGCGTGCTGTGGCCAATTATACATTTTTTCAGTACTGAGTTGGAGCAAAGAGTACTGTCTTCTGAATCATTTGTTTTCTTGGGAGATTTCCTGCCTAAGTGCAGACCTGGCCCAACCTGCTTAGAATGTGAAAACTGATGGTATCTCAACAAGAGGCTGAATGACTGCAGGTCTGAATCCATTCCTTCCTCCTGCACACAAACCAATCCTTTCCTTAAGGACATAATCACAAATCTGTCATCTCTATGTCAAAGTAGTGACATAAACATACTTCTTAAGGAATAAAGATTAGAATATAAATCTAAAACATGTGAATCCTATATCGCTGAAGGCTTTGAATATGTTAGCTTACTTAACTGAGTAACCCAGTTGGTTATGCATGTAGTGCACCTGAAAATCATAAGATATGTTTGTTCTACATTCTGCTTGAAAACTGTCTCAGTTTGTTCCCTCATTGTGCATATGCTGCTCTGAATCCCCTATATTTTAAGATAAACTATGATGTTCAAACATCACTATTTGGAAATATCTTCCAACAAGTTAATCAAATAAGGGGTTCCGTTTGAAAAATGTGTGCTGCACTTTTGTTTGAAAACATTAACAATAATGTGGCCCTGTTTACCAATTCAGCCAAATTCTGCCTCAGGCCAAACTGGAAGAGGGCAACATGTCCAAGATATGTTAGTAATGAAATCCTAAATAATACCTGCTCATCTTTGTGTCTTTGAGTTATAATGTACCTGTTGAAGAAGCTGGAATATTTTTAACCTATTTAAAGAAAGCAAAATAATTGAACTCTCCTATTACATCTGTTTCACAGAAGTGAGATTTAAGTGATTGCAAGGAACAGTTGCTGACTTTCTGGGTCTTAGTTCTTTTTTCATTTTTTTTACTTTGTTCTTCCTTTTAATTTTTGTGTACTTGTAAAACTGTAATGCAAGCTAAGCTACCAGTTTGAGTTGCATAAACTTGTAGGCTACTCAGCAATACTTCTTTGATGTGTGGAAATGCAATCCTAGAAACCTCTAAAAAGTAACTCCTGACACACACCACTAGGTCAGAAGACAGAGGAACATTTATTTGAAAATCCTCTGTCTCTAAGATAAAAAAATCAAAACTCATGGCAGAGGTGATATCTTTTATTAGACCAACTAGATATTTGCAAAAAAATTCTTTATTTGCAAGCTTTCAGGTGCAGGCACCCTTCATTGGCAAAGGAGATTGTAAAAGTTCTCCTAGGTAGAAATGAAAATTCATATTTCACAGGAGAGCAAAAGGTATGGTAAAGCTTCCTTTGTGGAACAGTTCATTTTGTGCAGATTAGTCTCAGAGAAAAGTTGGAAAAATCTTTTACCTGGATACCTGTCTCTAATCTGTTTCCTACATCCTTAAAGGAAAAAAAATCAAGCTTAACAATCCACAACAATGTATGCGAATAACTGATATTGTTGCGTTTATGCAAGTATTTCTCAATGCTGCTTCTGTGTTAAAACAGGCCTACAGTGACTTTTTCATGTGGAAATCTCTGTAGTTGGGTGTGGTGGGGAAGCCGTTTCTGTGACTCATACTGCAGGGAATTCCCTAATGAATTAGAATATTTTTACTTCTGGACTTGAGCACAGTTTCCTTTTAACTCTGCCGTGAGCACTTGATAAGAGTGAACTACAAAGACCCATTCACCGTTAAGCTGTTCCGTTTTAGAAATGCATGTTTATATTTTGAAAAGTTCAAAATCCACCCATACTGATGAAATAGGTGTGTGCATTTTTCATCCTTACTAACTCCAGGTGTTTAACATTTTGGACTGAAAAAATGATAAAGCAGAACCTGACAAATTGCACACAGAATAAAAATGCTGTAAATAAGGGAATATCACAGTTATCAATCTTTAAATGTCAGACTTCCTGACAAAATCCTGTGTCTCTGTTGAAAACAACACCACCTGTCACTGACAACAAACACAATACTGAGTATAGGCAGACCTCTCCCTTATAACATCCCAGGGTGAAATCCTGGCCCCACTGGAATCAGTGGCAAACCTCACACTGATTTCAGTAGCGCAAGGATTTCAACTACTGTGATTTCAGTGTGATTCTCCCCTTATGTTCTATATGAAGCAACAGAAGCAAAACAGAATCAAAACAAAATAAAAAATAAAAACCTGATGTACTTCTTCCCTAATTAGAAAGAAAAGCAAAATGCCAGCTTCAGAGAGGGATGTAACATAAATCTATTTTTTCAATATACCAAAAGAAAATGTTAGCAAACACTCTGGCTGATGTTAGGAACTTGATCTGGAGGGGGGATTTATTATTATTAGTTTGTAAAAGCAAATAAAAAAAAATCAACTATCCCTTGGGAATGCTTTCTTTCCCTTTCTCCTTCCCCCTCTCTCTCTCTGTCTCTCTTTCTCTCTCTCTCTCTCTCTCTCTCTCATATAACAACTGCCCAGTTGGGTACGGTAATTTCAGAGAGTAAACTTTAACGGGAATGCCTAAAATGTGTCTGCTTCAGCTTTGTGTTATGTCTGTAATTTGAATTATTTGCATTTTGGAAAGGTATAAATTGCTCTGGTGTACTTTTGTTGGCCCTTTGCCAGGCAGGGAGTTGCCTTGGGCTCTGAGTCAACCAGGCTAATGCAGATGTGGCAGACTTACAATGGAAACTTTTGTGGTTTATCGGCCCTCACTCCTCAGGCACATTCTGACAAGGGATGGTGTCCTGCATACTTGGTAGGATTCTGGGCATATGTGGCACGAGAAGAAAAATACTTTTCTCCAACGTAGGCAGATTTTCTTAATGCTTTGAGCCCCCACAAATTGTTCCATTCCTTTTTTTTCGTTTTTTTTTTTTAAATTTCAGCTGAACTATATAAACCTGCAAAACATGTTTACTGTAAGAGGTTGACGTAGTGGTCTAAGGTTTCCCTCCTGGAGTTGGTCCCAGTCCGTGGGCGTTGAGATTTCCCTCTTGGTTCACCAGACGTAATATGAGGAATTGTCTACTTTTTTTTGTCTCTGCTTCATAACAACTTCTCCTCCTTATGTTTTTGTTAAATGAAATGTCACTAACTGTTAATGAGTCGTCTGTTCCCTCCCCCCTCATCATTTAAGCAGCAATGGTCTGGACATTCTCAAGAGGCTTTCTTACTATTGCTCATATTAGCTTCTAGTTGATACCCAAAGACTAAACACAGCTCTGGAGTATTTTTTTCATAATAGTTTAGTTTAGAACATTTTAAAAGTTTCTGATCAAACTCACTCTTTGTCATCATAAAAATTTCAAAAGCTCATAAAGGCAGCACTGCCTAAGGTAATTGAAAGATTAGTTTATAGATAAAATCACTTTAATTTTCTAAAAATATTGGCAGGTAATTCTGAATCAGGTCGTTCATCTTGCAAGGTGGAAATTAAACGTAAGAAAACCCCTGAAGTTCTGGTAATCCATTTACAAAGGCAAACTGAACACATGCTAACTACTGGTCTGGAGTTCTCTAGGTAAAAACCATCTCTAATGCAGAAGTTCCTGAGCAGACTTAACTTTGAAAAATGTGTAGTGCTTTGAAATTTGCGATAGCTTCAGGATCAAGCTTGGGCTTGGACTTGGACTTTAGTTTCACATTATTTCTTTTCTTTTTTTTGAGAAAAGAAGAGTCCCAGCTGGTGGGACTGTGGTCAGAATTTTTTATGAACAATTTTGGAAAAGCATCTGGTGGATGAATTGTGAAGTGATCTTCAGGACTCCTGAGCAGTCAGCTTTAATTCTGGCAATTCTAAAAGACACTGTTGGAGAGATTTTGAATACTGGTGCAACTGACTCTTCTCCCTCCCTACTCCTGCAATACTTATTGCAGAGATTCCTTTTCTTGTTTATTTTTACTCGGTCGTATGATTTAAAACATAGAAAGAAATGAAGGGTGTGTACATTAATTATTTCTTGCAGAGAAGCATGCCAAATTAGTTGTGGTAGAAGATTTTTGATATTCACATTGTTTGTCTTTCTCTTGGTTAAAAAGAAATGATTTTAGACTTAAAAATGATCACCAAAACCTAGTTCCACACCAGCATTCCTTTCACAGCAAGACTGCTGTACACAAAAATATTATTTACAGGCATTTCTAATAAATCAGACAGTTCTAAAAGTGTCACCTCCATCCTGGCCATGAAAGTGAAGAGAGAAGAAAAAGTGCATTCACTGGTACCTTGCACAGAGGCTTTTTTTTTTAAAATATGCAAACATCTCTGTGGTAAAGTTCAAAATAACTAATATTTGCATTTGTATATCCCAATGCTACAATAAATATAAAAAAGAAATGACATCAAGTTTAATTTTCCCATTCACTCCAATGATGTCTGAGTATGGTGGGACTCCTTAAACCGCAAGTGTCCCTGCTGCAAAAATCAGACAGCTATGTGCCTGTGGCTACTTATCCATGTTTTAGCTTCTCTAGGCTGACAATATGAAAACCTTACATTTTATCTTTTTTTTTCATTTCCCTGCTGCTGAGTTTTGAAACCTTGGGGGAGAAAGAACCTTCATTGGCCATTTGTTTCATTGTCAGTAGCATTTATCAATCCATGTATTTCTCAAAAGAAAACCCCAGAAACTAACGGTGTAAAATTAATTTCATTTTGAACACGCTGAATTAAGAGAATGGGAGCAGTTGCAGCCCCATCGTTCTATGGTATGGACCTCAGACATACTAGAGCTAGGTCCTTAGTTGCTATAACTGTCTTCACTGTGGTGACGTAACCTACAAAACTGCTTTTCCATTTTGATCCAGTCAGCAGAAATATAATCAACTCATTTAAGCTGCACATTTCAAGATGGAACATTTACATTCCAGGACAAATATAATTTGAGACCTTTCCTAACTAACACTGCTCCTTTTTAATATTTCTATTTAGCT
>NW_017728886.1:163646913-163665454 GCF_001723895.1 Crocodylus porosus | reverse complement strand
TAGTACTGGATTGTTTTCAATCAGAATCTGTTTACTGTTTTCCCAGTACCTTCTCCACTGACCCATGTTCCCTTCCTTATAAACAAATTAAATGAGATTGCCTGGCTTCCAGCAAGTTATTTATATGATTTCTTGCTTGGGCAGAGGATGAACAACTCAACCACAGACCTATCTTCTATGTTTTCTTCCTCCCACTATCCAAAGAGACTTTTGTAACTTCTTTCGAACACTGGGCACAGATTTGAAGGAAGGAAAATTAAAGGAGAGAACTAGATTTTTTTTTTTCTCCTAGATGGTCACCATGTGTGGGAAATGGAAGCCAAAACTGACAAAGAAATGTGTAAGCCAGTAAGTATGCCTAAATATTTTAACTTCAAAGTAAAGAAAAATGCTACATTTCTCTAGCACTCTTTTTCTGCAGAGGGCTTTCAAAGACACAGTTTTCTTCCCCTGAAATAGACAAGGTTGGAAGCCCTTTTTTGAAGGGAATGGGGCAATTTCATTGCACCAAGGTTAACATTTTTGTGTTCACATTTGAGGCCTTTCACGACTCTCAGCTCCTGTCAGCTTGAACACTCTTGTGTCTGACCTTCCCAGTTCCATCAATGAAAAGAGCCATGTCTTTCCCTTCATTAGAAATTCACACAAATGTCCCTAGGCTGTCTTCCAGGGCTGGCCCTTATATAGGCAAGTCCCTCCCTTGAACTTACTCATGAGGCTATTACATTTTCCTCTGTCAAATCTTGGCTTAAGACCCACCTTGACATCCCTGAATAGGAAATGAAAGAAATGCTGAATGCTGCTGAAAATCAGGCTTTTTTTTTTCAAGAATCTAACCAAACACTGACTTTGGGTACATGGGTTTAAATATTTTGTCTGGGGAGCAAGTGAAGGACCTAGCAATGCCATGCTCAGGATGGTGAAAACAAAAAGCTGGATGACTGATGTGGAAAGGAAAATAACTAGTTGAGTGCTAAGGAGAGATGTTTAAGTTGCCCATAATGTAGAGTACCTTGGCATCTACTAGGTTTTTGGCACTGGGAACAATACAGCACTATCAGTCAGAATTATACTCGTACGCTGACACATTACCAGTCCTTGCTAAAATCCCAACCCTGTATTTCATCCCTTGAAAGCCAGTCCTCCTGAGAGGATAGTTATAGGCATCCTTGCCAAATTGTTCATCCTATGGTACTTGTATCAGGACATTAGAGCAGCACAGACATTTAGAATGTAGTGCTTTCTCAGCCACCCTCTTCTAACAAGCATCACCCAGTAGTGTGCAACCTGAGTCTCATCACCCTGAAAGTAACCCCTGAAGTTTAAGGCCATGGCAAATAATATCTACAAACCTCATAGCTTTGGTACAGCTTTGCTTATCCTATGTTCAAGCTTCTGACTGCAACAAACTCATGGGTGAAGAAAAACACATCTAGAACAGCTGCAGGGACCTCTAACCAAAAAGATCACAAAAGGAAATCTAAGCTACAGACTTTCCTATCAGTGGGTATGCCATGACAATATTCCTCTTTGGGAGCTCAGAAGTGAAAATTGCAAATGTTGATGCACACTTATAAATGTGCAGTAAATCTGTCATAGCTATGTACTGATTTTCTCATGTGTCTGTTTTGATAGAATTCATTGGTTGTGGAGATCCCACCTTTCCGAAATCAGAGGATAACCAGTCCTGTTCAGGTCAATTTCTATGTCTGCAATGGAAAGCGAAAGAGAAGCCAGTACCAGCTTTTCACCTATCTTCCTGCTAATGGTAAAAATATATTTCAAAATTCAGGAGTTGAAAACTAGAGATCATGTTCTTTGTTAAAAAGATGCAAGACAGAATGTAACTGAATTCCATAGCACGCTGTTTAGGGCTGTAAGTGATGCTACATGATGAAAATGTAAACTGCACCACCTTTTAATCCACTGCTTACAGAAAAGGCCTCTACGTAAATTATGTTTTTTGGTGATTTCTGCTCTCTGGATTGTTGGGAAAAACATTACATTACATGTGGAGTGTGAAACCTGTGACTACAGGGGGACTCTGGTTTGTGCAGTGTTTATACCTGATCTATCTGTAGAAGAGGTCTTTTGTTGTATTATGAGCAAGAGTGAAGCCTTTATAGCAAAAAGCAACATTTAATGCACCTGCAAGTGCACATGCACATATACACAAATATGTTTTTAAACTGATGAAGTGCCCCTCAAGCCTCTTAGGATGTTTCTGTTTCACTTTCCAGTCTCAGTGTTGGGGGTATGACTGAGATGTAGGCAGTCAGGGCTTGACCCTAGAGGGTCACAATCCAGAGAGTCTGGAACAGACAAGGTCAAGGAAGCAATCGTGGTATCTAGTGACGGGGATCAAGAGCAGGCAGGTAAAGAGGCAGAGGTATGTAAGGGACTGGGATGTATGCAGTCACCCTGGGTAGAACCATGAGCCACAGGAGAATCTCAAATAAGAGACAGGAATCCGGTCTGAAGCCACCAGCCTTTTCAACTTTGCATGAAGCAGGAATCAAAGCAGGGTACAACAAAAGCTAAGTAAAATTTGCATTATGTTAAATGGCTTTAAAAAACTGCAAATATTATAAATGAAATTCTATGAAATACAAATTCTAATGTCACAAAAATCTAGGATGAAGGCAGTTCAGATTTTTACCATGTTTTTAATTTAAATAAATCATAATACATTAACAGGGAACTTGATAGCAGCAACCTGGTTTTTAAACTTTCCAAGAAGGGCCCTGTGAAGTGGGTTTGAGTGAACCAGCCTAATTATGCATATCATCTCTGCAGCATATAACCCCATGTATATTGAAAGATTGTGCAGATCTTTAGGATGAAAAAGGGAACAGTAATTATTCTCTCATTTTTATTATTATTACCTTCAGCAACATAAAATGTTGTTATAATAGCCAAAGAATAATGTTTCTCCACCCATTATGCTTACACAGACATTTCAAATTCATGTCTGTTGTTAACAGTTAGTTTTACTACAGTGTTTTTCTTCAAGCAACAGTACCTCTTTCTTCTTCATCTATGTAGACCTGATTTACTTATGCTCTACACTTTGTGAATAACTTGCACCAGTGCAAAGTGGGTGTAGAATACAACCAACATAATTTGATAACACTGTGTTCACTTTGCACTCTCTGTGCACTAGTGTGAATAACTCCACAAATTATAGGTGATGAAGAATCAACCCATTCTTTATTTTTTTTAAATTGTCACATATAATAATGTCCTGGTTTTTTAAACATTGAGGGCACTTTTACACATGCTCAGAGGGGGAGGGGGAAGGTACTTTAATTAGACTGGCTCTGACAGCAGTCTATTAAAGCACCACAGTGTCTCATGTATTAGCATCCTCACACTTCAAAATGGCAGTAGGGGCACTTGAACTAAAGTTTGTTGAATGAGCTTTCATTCAAACAGCCCCGCCACCATTTTAAAACATGGAGACGCTAATACACAAGATGTGGAGGCTGGCTGGAGAGCTGTATTAATAGCTACGTGCTCATTTAATAGAGTTTGCTCCAACATGCTGTAATTACACCACATTGGAGCAGCCCTGCAGCACATGTACAGGCATCCTGAGAGCCTAGTTCTCTGTTCTGCCATGCTGGTTTTGTGCCTGTGTAATTCCATTGACTTCAATACAGCCTTAGTGAATAGGTGTTAAAGTTAAGGGTTGCACTGGGTTAAGATAGTAAAGAACTAGATGATAATATAGAATACAGGTCTCCTTAATCTAGTTTTCCATTGCATTGCACCCATTTTACATCATTTTAAGCGAGCATACTGATTTACTTGTGTATTCTCTTATGTTTATGGAAGTGATGAGGACAAATATATTTTTGTAATCATTTGAAATGATTCAAAGTATTATAAGGATTGTGTGTATTGCATAAATTGAAGTTTTGTATTCATGTTATCTGTGGTTGTTTCCATTATGCCTTTACACCTGACAATAATCATAGTTATTCAAGAATCTGGCTCTCAGTTTATAACTGAATTCAGACATTTAAAATGCTCCATTTTTAACAAGCTTTTTTAGGCCTCACTGGTTTATCTAACTTCTTTCACAAGCTTCTCATAGCTTGCCAAGATATTGAAAACCAAAGTTGCACTCATCAAGAAAACGTTATGAGCCAGCAACCACTGTATGATCTAGGTAAAAAGTTTTAAAGGTTTTCAGCAGTATTTCGGTCCATTTAACACCCCTTGAGTTGTTCAAACAAATCCCACCAAATGTAGAGGCTTTAGGTTTTTAACAAGCAAATGTCAAAATAATCATCAAGTATTAGACATGGCTTTACACAAATCAGATAGTGTGTCATACGCTCTTTCTGGTTTTGTGCTTTATAAGTCAAAATGGTAACATATCATAGCTTTCCACAGTTTTACTTAATTTCTGAGCAATAGAGATGCCTAAAGAACAGCATGATATGTTACGCAAATGAGCATTTCCGGAGCAGTAGCATAACTAGGGCAAGGAGAACAGCGCACCTCACTAAGCGTGTATCTGTGGGGAGTGAATGGAGGGAGTGGAATGGTGTTCCCCACTCCCACCCCAGGTAACCTTGTGGCCTTATGCCCAATATGTATGTGGAGAGTGATGAGTGAGCAAACAAGGCACCATCTCACAGGGAGCCTGGGCAAAGGGCTGCTACCACTGAAGTGGAGTTGATGCTCCTATGACAGTGGCAGCCGCAGCAATACCCCAGAAAGGAAAGCCTTCTCTTTCCATCATCTACATCCATGTGTCCATCCCTCTCTTCCTCCAAATTGTCTATAGTGGTAGGGATCATCCTCCCTCCCCCCTGACCTAGGCACTCAATAAACTGCCTATGCCTCTGTCCCAGAGCAAGGCACCCCATATGAACTAGAGTCTAATTCAGGAGTGGGCAATTATGTGGGCCCGGAGTTTTGGTAAACTGTTGCGGGCCGGGTCAGGACTCACCCCCCAGCCCTGCACAACAGCTCACCAAAGCTCCTTAAGTGTCTCCATCCCATCTGCCTGGTTCACACCCTTCCTGCATGGTCCCAGCCAGTCTGCATGGGGACCCCAGGACTGCAGGGTGGTGACAGCATGTGGCCGGGGCCCGGGGCAGAGCCCCATCTGCTTCTCGCATGCCTTTGCCCACACAACTGGCACCCATTGCAGGGGTGTGTGGGCAGAAGATCTCAGCTCTGCTCCATGTGCAGCCAGGATGGGGTTGTGGGTGGGGTACAGCATCCAGATGAAGCACAGGCAGGTGGGGCTGGGATCATGGGGCCAGAGCCCCATGCTGTCACTACTCTACAGTCCCAGTTCCAGCCCTGCCCACCTGTCCCACTCCTGAACACTGCTCCTCACCCATGGCCCCATCCCAGCCAAGCACAGAGAAGAGCCAAAACAAGTCCAGCCGCTGCGCCACCCCAGCCCAGCTGCACACCTGGGGGCAGTGGGATTGGCTGCATGCGCCACAGCCCAGGCTGTCCTCTGCACCTAGACTGGACAGTACTGAGGGACCCACGGTGGTCCGGACAAATAACTTGGCAGGCCAGAACCTGCTTGGGGCTGAATTTTGCCCAACCCAGTCTAATATCAGTGTGGAGTGAGCTACTAGGTTGTGTACATTCTGAGATAAGGAATTATGACATACACGTACTGACTACAGGGTCACTTTAGTTCCTACTGTAGTTCCAGGACCTCCTTAAGGCAGTGGGGAGAACAGCTAGCAGATCCAGGTAGTAATATATTCATCCCATCTCCAATGAATGGTATAACTTTGCAGCATGCAGTCAGACCAACCTATACAACAGAACTTCTGCTTCTGTGGCAGTCAGATAGATTCTTTAGCTGTGGAGACATGACATAACATTCCCCTTTATTTGTAAATTCAAACACTTCTAGGACAGCTTACCCAATGAGCCATTGAACTGCCTTGATACAAGGAAAATGATTTTTAAAAGGGCTTTAAAAGGGTGGTGAGGCAGCAGGGAGGCAAAGTTCTGCTTTTGAAAAGAGATGGGCCTACACTGAAACTCTGGTTCAGAAGAGACTAAAATCCTGAAGATTCAAAATCCAGCTCTGGCCTTGTATTTTGCATCTTGGATCTACCTCTACTGAATATGAACTGTTTCCAGATTTCACTTTGTTGTTCTCAGACATAAATTACAGGGATGTTGATCTTTTCCTAATGACATTTTGTTTCAGTACTACTACAATAATATGCAGCACTGAGCTATTATACATCAGTTTTATCCTAAGTCTGTGCACTTTAGGCTTTTGAGGCTATTCACTGAACATATCTGTCACCTGGAATCTAAGTAATTTCCTTAACCTTTTGGTGTAGATTAGTCCACACACAGCTTGTGTGGTAAGACTTAATGCATTTTTCATTACTACACTCCAGTAGCATACCACAACTCCTGTCCAGTGTCAAAACACTGCAACCAGGAAACCTATGTAAAGCAAGATAGGAATACCCTTGAATTTTCCATCTTAAAAAAATAACCTTCACTCTAGCTGTTTTTTCACAGTTGCTCCATAGCCTTTATTAGTATGCAACAGAATGATGTTTATGTAAAAACATTAGTCAGCCCTGCATTTGCATTGGAACATTGTTAATAAGTACACTAAATATTTGTTTTCCATGTTTATGTAAGATTGGATATAGTTTTGTTTATGTGAGTTAATTGTACCATTAGCACAAATATTTCTGTTAAGAATAGTCATCTAAAATTAATAGTCATAATCTGTAGATTTTGGGGAATTAGCTAATCTGGAAGAGATTATAAAGCACGTGAAGCCATTAAAATGTATACTACAGTTACAAATCTATACAGGCCGTGCATGCTTCAGTTAAGGTCTAGCAAAGACTAGTTCTCTCTGTCAGAGGCAGGGTTTTAAAGTTGTCTAGTTTCATGTAATTTCAGCAAGAGTGGAGAAGATTTTAAGAAATGCATTAAATATGAAGTTTTATGTCTAAGTTTGTTCGGATTTCTTTTCAACAAATACAATACACTGAAAATGAAGGAAGCCTTCCTAGGATTTTCTCTCTTACTACAAGCAGCATAGTGATGTCTGTGATCAGTGTATCATCTGCTGAATGTTGCCCTGAAAGCTGGTGAACAGAAAAATATATTGCTCAAGTATCCTCTTTTTATTTAATTTTGGATATGTAACATTTCTTAACAAACCAAGGCAAACGATTGATGACTGTATGCATTGGTCCAGGAAAGCTTACTGAGGTGAGGAAATGTTAGAAATTTCAAACTGCCTCTGACAATAAGATCTGGAACATAAAATACAAGAAATTCTAATATCTGATCACTAAAGTTAATTGCACCAAAGCTTAATTAACCTGAATTGTACTCTCAGACATGCATAGAAAACTATGTTGACTTCAGTGAAATTATGTCAGTGTAAATGAGATCACTGGTTGGTTTTAAAATCACTATATATGCTTTCTGATATATTAAATATAAGGAACATTGGCAGTTACACAGGGTATTTATTATCATTTTGAACATCTGAGCATATCACTTCTAGCACAGGGAATACAACTGTCGTTACTTAGGAAGGACAGAGACCTTCAGAAATTTGTAAGATAAATTTTGTGAGCCAGATTCTTGCCTAGATCTGTGATCTTCTGTTTTCTTTGCCCCAATTAAACTATTTTAGGATATAAGATGCAAATATTTGGTGTGTGTTCAGAGATTTGTTTAAGGAAGAATTTTGTGTTCTATAGATTAAATTAACTGAAAAGAAGAAAGGGTGGTGTGCCTCTTGCCTCTTGCATCTTTGAGTGACATTGTTCCTCTTAGGCTGTTATATCTAATTAATTATTCAGAAAGAGTGCTGATCCATATAAGTGTTAACCCTAGTACTTTTATTACTAGGATTTTGATATGCGGAGTGATCTTTATTTAAAAATGTAATGTGCTGGCTGCATTTTGAGACATTTGCTTCTATATATGTGGGGCCTGATTTTGAAAACAGGGCCAGATTTTCAAGTGTTTAGCACTCACAAAATTGGACCAAATTTTTCTAAAGAGCTGTGCTTTCTTTAAGCTACCTAAATTAAACACTCAGTGCATGGAGCTCTTTTGCAAAATTGGTGCCTAAAAGGGGCATTAATTCTTTTGAAACTCTTGCTCTACCATGGGGAGCCAAACCATCCTGAAAACCTGGCCCTTAGTTACTAGATGCACCCTATTCTGTTGGGGCACTGCACTATGAAAGGGATGAAAGTTCTTCTGAAAATGGTGAGCAGTGCCTACTGCTTGGTTTTTGTGAGCATCCTACTTATTTCCTGCCCATGGTCTAAAATTATCTCTTGACTATGCCCCAGATGAGTACAATCAGCAGTTTTCTAGTGATTACATTTAGCAGCCCCGCCTCTGTTTCGCCTCACCTCTTCCACCCGCAGCTCACTTTCTAAGTTAAATGCTACATTGGTCACATTTACCTGAAAGCAATAAAATGAGGATGTGAAGCATGTGAGACGGAGTACAGCTTCAGCTGTTAGCGAGACAGAGCACAGCTTCAACTGATAGTCCTCTGACACGCTGCAGCTTGGAACTTTTGTTGAACTTTCATATTTAACCTTTCTACGACTGCAAAATGATCATAGGCTTGCAGGGGCAACGCAGGCCAAATCCTGTGGCCAGGTTATAAAAGTCTCATAAAACATACCAGGATATGTAATATAATCATTGTAAAGGTTGTTAAAAGAAGTTATTCTGCTGTGAATTTGCAATACAAGATGGGTGAAAGTGCTAGGAATGGGAGAATGGAGTGGGGTTTACGTCGAACAATGTGATATGATTGACAAGCAAGGGGTGTTGTAGAACCTGGCTTGCAGAGGCCATTAGGAAAGCTGCTGACGGACAGGGACAGTACTCATGACAAGCAGGCAGCTAAACCAAAGGCAGAAAGAGAAAGTAACAGCTGCTACTCCTGCCACACAAAAGACCCTCATAGGACTCATACAGATAGTTCACCACCTACTCAGAAAGCCAGAGAGACTGGCAGGGTGAACGTGCCTGAAAATGGGTATAAATTCTATTTATACCATTCAAAAGTCACCTTTCTGCTGCCACAACAGTGTAAAAAGGCCTGGATGTATCTGGGAATCAGGCCCAAATTCTCATATAGGTATGAAGATATATTTTCAGCATTGACAAGTCCAGGAAGCAACAGATTCCTGAAGGATGTGTTGTGAAGTCTGCTCAAATCAAAGCAGAACTGGAAGGAAGGAGGTTTGCCTGGAGGGGATTTTTCTCTTAGGTGAAAATATGAATCATGATTGCTCATTTTTACTCTACGTGCTGTTATAATTCATTTCATTTTGGCTGCGAAATGGCTGATTGTTACTTTTGACATTTAACAGGGTAACAAAAAACAGGCAAGGCTTTGTTGGAGTCCTTTTTCCAATGAACAGGATCTCTAACTTCATTGTAACTGGGTCTTCAACCATTTTTGTCTCATCTGAGAATTGGGAGAGGATGGGGAATCTCACTTTTGATCCTTTTTTCTTAGTGTTATGCTGTCATTGTGGGGGGGAGAGGAAGGTTGCATGTAGGGTTAGGTCCCTGGCAAAGTCATCAATACTTCACTTAAATAAGAATCCCCTTTGCTGCTGGTCAGGAGCCACACCTCATTTGCAGATGGCAGTTGTCCTCTTTTCAAATAAGTAGATAATGGCAGCAGACTAGCCAAGTAGTGCCAGCATCCAGTGCTACATCTTCATCCGGATGGTCTCCTTGAGGGATCAAGAAGGAATATTACTTGATGGGACTTCTTTTGATGGATTATGGTGGAGAAGTTAAGGCCATGCTGTGCCACACATTAACTCACATTAAGCAAAAGCTTCCTTCACATATAGTCTCACTGATTTCTAAGGTACTAATCAACCTGAGTTAGCATGGCAGGATCTGGCCTATTGTTCTTATCCTCCCACTAACAGTGTTCTAACGGCAGTAATTTGCCACCCTTACTTCCTGTGTATTCCCCCTGGCTTCACACATCTGAGTGTTAGAGAGGTTGAGACGAGGATCTTTCAATTAGTTTAAAAGCTAAAAGGTAAACCCTTCCATAAAGGCAATGAGGTTTAGAATTACAGGGACTGAATTACATAAGAGGTTTATTTTTGTTCTCCTCGAGTGGCTGATTATCATAATTAATCTAGCCCTTTGATTGATCCAGACTGGGATGCTGTTCTGGTGGTTGCACTGGATTAAATATACATGAGAGAGGCACTTGGTTATGGAGGAGGACTGTGTAAGTTTCTGAAGGAGAAGAGTGTGTAGGAGCTAAAATGGCCCAGAATAATCAAAATTAAAATATTCTTTCAAGAGGGCTAAACTATGATTTGCTGTAAGAGAGCCAGATTCCTGTTTAGGTAACAATATGTAGCCTGCATGGTGGCAGCAGGGCAGAAAATGTTGTGGTGTATTAGAAAGTAACTATTGATTGGCCAATGAACTCTTCATTAGAGCAAGTTGCACTCTGTGCATTACTGTCTGCTAGCTCAAACCACCAAGTTCTTTGGAGAGAAAGAGACCCCAGATGAGAGCAGAGCACACAAGAAGCCTGGGGCATATAAATATTTATAGTGTACAAAGTGAAGCTTATGAACCAGTTAACTACAATTCCTGTGTTTACATGATGAAAAATATACTTGTTTTATTGTGACTCTAATCTGAATGTACAACTTCCATCAATAAATATTCCTTTATTCCAACAACCTCCTTAAAGATTACTTCCCACACTGCTGCCTGTTTACAATAGACTGCATAAATTATGGCTGCCTCCACATTAATGCCTTTTGGGCACTCTGCCCACAACTTTCATTTTACTATTCAGATCTCCTTGAAGGGAAAACAGACAGTGGTGAGGGGGGAGGCAAAAGCAATGTTAAATCCCTTGATTCAAGGCTTCACCATATTGCAGAAGAAAGGAGCCTGAATCACACAACTCTGTATTTGAACATGCACAAAGTATTGAATTGACCCCCAAAACTCATCTTGCCCAGTATGACACACATTTGCTCAAGCTTCCACCTCACAATAGGACATACAGCAGAATATTATGCAGTGAGAACACCAGTGAAGCTGGCAGATAAGCTGTTGACATTGGGAAGAATATCTTAAATGAAAGCCACTAGTATTACTTTTCTTTCCTTGTTAAGCCAAATCATCTTTCTTTCATGCATCAAAAGGAGTGTTTGCCATAACAAGATATGACCTCAAGAAATCCCATTTCAAATCTAAAACTAATCCAATTCAGTCAGACATCTAGTTCCATTTCATAGCTTTCAAGCAACATTCCAACTGCTCAAGCCACATTATATTTGATTGCAGCTGGTTCATACAAGCAAGGAAAAAGCATTTGGAGGCCTTAGAGAGGCTGAAAACAGTAAAGTTTTGTTTAAAGACGGCAAGCTGTAACTTGTTTCAGGTGTCCTGTAATTTTTTAAAGGAAGAAAAAAACATAATTTGCAAAGTTGCGTGATGGATGTCTTCTGACAAAAAATGAACCAGATCTCTTGGAACTCCTCCCCCCCCCCAGTTCCCTATTCAAAGAAACATAATACATACCCTATCTCCATTACTAATATACACAAATCAGATCCCCCAGAGCTACCCCCCAGTTTTAACAAGTGTGCATGTGAACCTATAATACATAGTCTCTTGCTTTCATTTGGATATGTGTTGAACAAACTAATAGTTTAACAGCAATTGAAAAGCATATGGTAATTGAATTAACTGAAAAGCACTTTCTAATCAGATAATGGCACTGCGCGAGATCATAGACAAAGATGTATGTATGAGGTTTCAATCTGTTTAGATAGTATGCTTATACACACTTATGCATGTACTTCGGAGCCCATAAAATCATGTATATGTAAAAGCAAAGAGGGCAGTCATAGGTTATAGGTTTTTTAATGGTGATTAGGAGAAACAGCTAATCAACTTTGAAAGGAGTCTTGGTTCTTTCTCTAAATAGAGACAGCAATTGTATGAACCCACTAAAATAATAATTATCTGGCAGAAGTAGGAGTTAGGAACATGTTTCTAATCTCACTGGTTTTATATCAGTGTAAGGCTATTGACTAAACTAGGGCCTTGTCACATGGGACACTTAGTATGGGTTCAAAATGTGTGGTGTTAAAGTTTGACCATGTCCCAAGCAGTCACACAATAATGTTTATCATGATCTCTAACATGCACAGCTCACTGATTGTCAGTTCCAGCCTCGGTGCTGCATCAGAGTTTTGAACCAACTTTGAGCTATCCTGAGGCTGGGACTGACAATCAGCCGATTGTTGGTTCCCTGTCCTACAACCCTGTAGGGTTGGAGGCACCTGGCTTTCAATTTGATTCTGAAGGAATCTGACAAGTGAAGGATCCAGTATCCTTCTTTCTGACATGTGTGACTTTCCTCATCCCACCTGGTACAGCAGAGGGGTCCCTGGCTGATGTCTTGATTTGGTAAGGACTGACCGTCACTGAGTGAGGACTGCACGAAGCAGTCTGACTAGAGCTGTTACTTAATTTTATGTGTAGATAACTCATCACACACAAAGTTGTAGCTTTGCTACAATATGAGTGCACTTAGTGTGTGTTTCACTGCTTGAACACATGGACACCCCTGTTTTACGTGCATTTAACACACATTAAGAATAACTTGCAACATGGTCCACAAAGTCAGTCCTGGTTTATACTGGCATAAGGAAGAGAGATCTTCACAGGTTCTTCTGTTAGCGCCAATCACCTTCACACATGAGGTCAGAACTGAATCTCGAAGCTGTGTACTGTTTGAAATGTTAAATCCCATTATTCCATAAAACATTGGTCTCCACACTTTTTTGATCGCACACCCCTATCAGTAAAAAATTTTTGAGCACGCACCCCCAATATATGTATATTTATATAAATAGAAATAGAAGTTATAATATTTTCTTCCCGCAACCCAATGGATCATCTTGCGCACCCCCTGGGGTACGCACTCTCCACTTTGGAGACCACTGCCATAAAAGACACAGTGGATCAGATTGTAGCCCCTGCTCTGGCTGCTTTGTGTTGCTGTAGGGATGCAAAACAGCTATAACCCTGGCAGATGTAATCCATGTCCTTTCCTTGTAGGCCTGC
Organism: Crocodylus porosus; assembly: GCF_001723895.1. Taxonomy (NCBI): domain Eukaryota; kingdom Metazoa; phylum Chordata; order Crocodylia; family Crocodylidae; genus Crocodylus; species Crocodylus porosus. Next base: position 163,652,308 of record NW_017728886.1, on the reverse strand, counting down.
TTAAGCAGCTTCTATCTATCCCAACATGTCCTTGGCAGGACATACAGTGTGGCAGAAGAAAGAGAGCCATACTGAGGTTTTCATATTCTCTGGCCCTCCTTACTATCCCTTTGAGCTATGGACTGTCAGATGTAAGTTGGATGCTCCAACTTCTTCCAGAATCTGGCCTCTGTGGACAAAAGGAGAACGAATATGATACAAGACTGGCCTTACCCCCATTCCTTTTGCCTCCTCTGGTCTTGCAACTAAAACAGCTCAACCTGGATAACTGAGCCACATGCACTTATGAAGGACATATTTTTTCGGGCAACAAATCAAATAGTTGTCATTCCCACCCACTGCAGGCATGTGGGCCCTGGATTTTACAAAGAAAGAGGGCGACAGCAATATGGATACGTGGTATATGGCCCAGATCAGCAAATGAGTGGTGTACCTTGAGAATGGCATAGATTAGCATTTTCTGTAAGTCCAGCTTCAGTCCCTTGGAAATATGTCTTTATGAAAGACAAAAATGAAATAAAGCTGACCAAAACTATAATATATATATATATTTTTAAGTCTTATTTCACCTTCCTTTCCTCAGTTCCCAAGAAGGTCCTACAGGGGGTTTTGGAGATTCCTTCCCTTGCTGAATTCAGTTAGCTAAGGGAAGAATTTTTTTTTGATGGGCTATGATCCAAAACTGTGGTTCTCTGTGAGTAATTATATCAATTTAATTGTCAGCTCATACATCTGAAAATTATTAAAAGAGTATATTGCTGTATATTGGAGAGGATGGGTGGTCCGAGGACACTATTTTAGGACTCAAGAAATACAGATTCAAGTTTCTACTGCACCAGAAACAGCCTAGGTGAACTTCTGCAAATCATGTAATTGCTCTGTGCCTCTGTTAAATAGGGATATAATAGTTCCCTATCTCACAGGAGCACTGTGAAGAAAAATACATTGTAACATGTGAGATGCTCAAATACTACAGTATTGGAGGCCAACAGGCATGAATCCAGATGGGGTGCAGTGGTGTGGTCAAACCCCCCTTTTTGGACTGCATTTCAGGAGCAGCAGCCTGGAGCTTTTTTAAGTCCCTGAATCAGGTAAGAATCTGTCTCCTCGCCCACCCAACCCATTCCCATCCATGCTCAGCGGTACCTCCCTTCCCCTCGCCTCCCCTGTCCTCTAACACAGCTACCTTGGGGATTGGGAGAGCTCCGAAGCAGTCCTGCCCTGCTCCAACCAGCCTCTGCGGGGAGATGGACTCAGCTGGGGACAACAGCATTTGCAATGGCAGACAAATTCTCCCTCCTTGACTGGTCCCCCTGGATGTTGCCTGACAGCTCAGGAGCAGGGAGTGGGAACCTGCCTGCCACCATTGCTGTCGCTGTTCCTTGTGAAGCCTGTCTCCGCATATATCCACATTTCACTAAGTTGGAACAGGGCAGAAGTGGCTAGGGCAGCAACAGTGTTGGGCAAGTCTTCCCTTCTGTACCCAGAGGCATAAATAGAGAGGGAGGGAAATGGGAGGGGAGTGGAGGTGCTGTGAGCACAGTTGGGAAGGGAAGGATGCTGAGAGCAGAGGGAGGGAGAGAGTCTTATCTGATTTGGGGAGTTAAAAAAATACCTAGCTACTGTTCTCCTGGCATGATCTACCTCCTCTGGTGGGGGTGAGGGAAGCTTGGAGTGGTGGATTACAGCCATCCTTGCCATGCAGGGGTGTTCCATCAGGTCAGGTTTGAGACACAGTGACAGAGTGCTGTGAGAAAGCAGCTACTGCAAACAGGGAGTTTAGTCTGTAGGTCTGCCAATCTGTTGTCTTTCACTAACACTGGATTTATTTAAAAATTCTGGCCCTGGGAAGCTTGCCATTGGCTGCAAGAGGACCAAACTATCATCTTTTCATATCCCAAAAAGCTGTTTAAACTGCAAGCAGAAGTGGGCGCAAATCCATCACCATTTCTAAATTAATTAGAATTAGGAGCCTTCCAGAGCAGTAGCAATTGAGATAATAACAGGTGGTGTCTTTGAAGGAATATCTGGTTCCTGATAGAGAGGCTAGATTCTGTTTAGATCAAGTCTGCTTTACAAGGTATTTTTTCAAAGACACAAAATAGCATTTGGAAAACTAACCCACTCAAGAGGTTTGGGCACCAAACTCTAGTTCATTCATCTGAAAATTCCAACCTAAATTATTATTATGACACATTGAGCGTGTCTACATGTCACCCTAAGGTAACATAGCGATCACCTGGGTCTACATGTGATCGGCAGCTATGTTGCCATAGTAGCTTGCTCCCCCAGTATAGCATGCGACTACAGTGACGTAGCAGTGAAATCTAACTGTACACCGCATGCCACAGCTGTAACTGCCCAGGCTGTACCATGCTTTATTACTTCCAAAAGGAAGGACTAAAGCACGGCATTGTAGCAGCATCACCATATGACAATGTGTAGATGTGCCCATTTAGTCCAAACGTTTAAGAAACGTTTGTGTGTAAGTGACAAAAGAATGGTGTAGTTTTGTGTTTTTAATACAGTAATCACAATTTGTAGATAGGTTCCAGATGCCTACATAATAGTCTTCACCCTAGCTATGCAACCTAGTTTGTTTGATATGTTGATATCAAACCAAGGGCAAAAAACTAAATAAGATCATACAGTAAATGTCTGCACTGATAATACTTGTTGTGGAAGTGTGTATTTGTTAGTGTATTTAATGTTAATAAGGATAAACATCTGTATAATTTATATGCCGCTCTTTTCTGGGTTCTTGTATGTTGATAGTGCCAAAAATCAAAGGTTTAAAAAAGTCCCATCTGGATCGCTAAAGTGTAAAAGCAAACAGACTTTTTAGAATTGTCAGAAATGTATATAATTTACCTTTAAAAGCTTTCAGGCACTCTGCTCTAAATGTGCATGATTTATTATTTTTCTTCGAAGCATGATATATTAACTTTTTACCTGCTAGAAAAGCCTTCATTTAAACCCAAGCTTGCAACTGAAGTATTTCTCCCACATTCAGATCCACACAGAGGACCATTGTCTTAATCCTAGTGACTTGGTATGATGTCATAATACCAGTCTCTCTGAGTAAGAATCAGAGGTAGCTTTGATTTATAGCTCACATTGCTGCCAACACATGGTTCTCAGATATTCAAATTAAATTAGATGACATAATGAAAGAAGTCCAGCAGCCTATGGTGACATTGTCAAGCCACTGAAAAACAATTAGCAAAGATTGTTTTTTATCAGACTAATTTAGAACTTTGAACATTGTCATAATTTAATACATTAAATTAAGAAAATTTCAACATTATCAATAGATCCATCTTGTGTATTACAAAATAGCAAATATTTAAAAATAATTAGCAATGCAAACTACACCAATATTTCTCTTTCATTTGCTGGTAAAGCCCCAGTTTTGCAAAGATTTGGGATTATGCAAGTAAGTAAAATTATTGCCAATTATTGTATGATGAAGCATCCTCTTTGCTATTTGCTTTTGTATAAACTCTGACCTCATTGCTGTAATTTATTATTGGCACATCCGACTATGGCAAATTTAGTCCTAATTTTTCATCCTAGTCAGCTAAGAGAGTCTGCAGTACTGAATATTATCTCTCCACCACAAAGCAACCCTGAGACAGACTGCTTGTTGGCATTTCATACTGCTGCATGAAATTAAAAAATAGTCCAATTCATGCTAAAAATGCTTGTAGATTCTAAACAGCTTCAGGCTTTTCCATTGTTTGTCACTTTTGCCCCAGTTTGTGGCAAGAACCAGTGTCTTGCGGCTGGGAGACTTTTAAAGAAGCCATTTGAGCTGATGATTGATTTAAAATATTTGACACGATCGTGTAAAATAACTTGCGTTAATACAATTTTCTGTTAAATGTTAGTTCTGAGGATATTAATCATATTTCTGGTATCCCATTGCTTTTTCCCCATATACAGTATGGGGAGTCTCATGTGTTGGTCATATGAAACAAACCAATATAAGAAACATATGCGTCCCAAAACTGAATGACAGATAAAATGGATAGGGACAAAAATTAGCTTTGAGGCAAATTGTATTTGCTGAGAGATGGATTTGAGAATGCAAACCCTTTATCTGGACTCAGGTAAGACAAACGTAAGACAAAAAGTTTGTGGGTAAGTGGTAACATTGCCCTCCTGCTGCTGGTGGCCTGCCATAGCTATTATAAAAACTTGCTGGACTGTTCTCTAGGCTCAAAGAAAATGGCTTTGTGATGCGGGCTGACATTTAAGGGGGCAAATCCTTACCTGGAGTAAATCAATGGAGCTCTGCCAATTTATACCACTTGATAGCCTGGTCTGAAAAGAACTGTAAGGAAAAAAGCATAAATTTTAGCCAACATATTAGACTCTTTTCAGCTCTGTTATGCAACAAAGCAAATTCTTGTAAATTGTTTGAGTAATGTTGTGGTTTCTAGGATAACAAACTAATGCCACAAACAGGATATTGAGTTAAAGTAATAAAACAAGATGTAGTGTGCAAAGAAAAAATGCTGTTAGTATTTGGAAGATGTGCATAAGATGTGCCTATTTCTTTGTGTCCTGTGTAATAATGAGCAAAGTAAGCATAAAACTCCACCTTTCTGATTCAGTAGCCTTTTAAATCAGCTTTGCACAGCTATAAATGTACTGAGAATTATCAAACAGCAAAGAGTCAAACCTATATTCTCATTCAAACTCCATTTGAAAAATATCAGCTGCTGAATGCTTTCAGCCTTCACTTATTCCACTTGATAGAATTACATATGTTGGAGAAGCTGAGTTACATACTGCATAAATAAACTGCAGTATGTGGCTTAATGCAGCAATTTGTGGCATATCTGTCCTAGGCAAGTCATAATATAGTTCTACATTCCTGTAAAGTAGAGAGACAAAAAAAAAATGTGAATATCAAAGGCTTTCTGTTGATGCATTCAGCTTTGCAAATTTGATTTTTTAAGAAGACTCTTATTGGGTCTAATTCTTCAGACTTCTAATTTGTAAAGATATTTAAATTTGTGCAATACGGAGTAAAAATCAACCTACTGATTTTATAGGTATTTATACAATCATATTGTACATGTGTAAATTACTATTTTGTGTGCAAAAGCATTGAAGAATTAGGGGTGCATTCCTTAGCAATTTCACCATTAATGCCTTCTTTTGTTCTTCTTCCTCAGTATACCTGCACTAATAATGAGATCAACAGATAAACAAAATACATAGTATTGAATACAAAAGACCTTTTTATTTTACTGGGAAAATAGCTTTAGGGAATGCAATAGATTTCATAGAAAACAGTGGGGTCCCTCAAGGCTCTGTCCTGGGACCCATACTGTTCAACATCTTCATTAACGATGTGGACATTGGAGTCAGGAGTGGACTGGCC
>NW_017728886.1:163546261-163646213 GCF_001723895.1 Crocodylus porosus | reverse complement strand
TCCTATGACCCCAGCTGACTTCCTGCCCTTTGGGCAGGGGGCTGGACTCGATGATCTCCTGAGGTCCCTTCCAGCCCTAATGTCTATGAAAATAGCTTTAGGGAATGCAATAGACATGATTCAGTTAAGCTAGTTTAAACATGTCAAGCCAATGTTCTGGTAGCCATTATGTATGTGAAGACATTGTGTTACCCATCACATATGATAATTCAGAGAACAAGAATTGATGATAACTATAGCGGTGGAATTGCAGCAGCCAATCAATGTAAGTTGCTCTAGCTTGCTTTCTCAGGTAAGGGGATGGTAAGAAAAACAATAAACAGGAGGCTGCAACTTTATTTTGCATCTTCTTATATTTTTCTCTTCTATTGCTTTTGTTGCTTTAAACTCACTCTTCTGCCCCACCACATCCTGTAAGTTACAGCTCCTCTTCATTCTAGGCTGTAATTTACCAATGTCTTACTCCAGTTTTATACCATTGCACCTCTTCTACTAGACACAGTACTAGTACACCAGTAAGCCAGCCTGCCCCACAACTCCAGGTCAGTGTCATCATGGTGAATGGCATTAAGGCTGATGTAGAACTGGAATATTGTATAGTGAGTTGGGTCCTTGTTAAGGGATGAACCATTGGTTCCTGTCCCATCTGATGTGACAATACAAAACAACTGAAAAGGGACAGTCAAATATTTCCACTGCTATCACCCAGTACAGGAGAATCCTTGAATTGTGCAGAGCTGAAATAGTTGCTTTCAGGCCACTGCCTCTTACCTCCAGCATCTCCAAAAGGGAGTTAACCATGGTCAACTCTGCCAGGCGTCAGCTTGGTGTCACTGAGGATGGATGTTTGACTTACGGAAACACAGCTTTCATCACCATTACCTTACTTCTGAACATGGTCCTGATTGTGTTTATCCTTTTAAAAATGTTTTAAAGGTAGAAGCAAAGAAATACATATTGGTAAGCAGGGCAACAAAGGTATAAACTGTAAAAGGGATGAGAGAAATCAGCCTGCAATCCTGAAACAGTGGGGCATGTCTAAATGTGCACTTTAATGTGCAGTAGCCTGTTTTACTGCACATTAAAGCATCACATAAAAAAACCCTGCTATTATGCTAATGCATAGTAAAATAGGCCACTGTGCATTAAGCGGCACTTTAAAACTGTGTGCAGTTGTTACTGTGTATTAAGGCAGCCTAATGCGGATTTGTTTAGTACCTTACATTGGAGGTACTAAATTTACTGCACATAGGGGAAAGCGCCTTCATGCACGTGTAGACGTGCCCAGGGTCCCTTAGTACTTCTCCCCCATATGCGAGCTTGTCAACAGCCCCATCATAGGTTTTAATGAATGAGACACTCCAAGGACCATTGAACACTGAATTGTTAGTAGATGAGCCTGGAATTATTTAGCACAGGTGTTTCTATAGCTGTGATATATTGGAGAAATTGAATGTTCAACAACCATCATATTTCCAGCTGTGCCAGGGTTAATGTTAGTACAGTGGATCTACTGTTAAATATGTGAAAGTGTTTGCTGGTGCAGAACCTTGTTAAAAGTATTTTCTTACAGAATCTATGCTTCTATGTTTGCCTAGGTGTGTTTCTTCAGTCTAGCATTTCCACAAAGGGTATAATATAGTTTTTACAAAGCTGTCACTGAAATCCTGGAATATCCTCCCAGCAACCAAAAAGGTTGCTAGTCATTTTAACTAGTGTGCAGCACACGAGCAGGTGAAAATAGGATTATGAGGAATCTGATGACAGTCCATTATCCATAATACATTAATCTTGAGCAGCGCTTGTGCATCTGTTACATATTTAAGCATGTTTTTACTAGTGGCTCTAGAAATCTTGAAGCAAATGTTGCAAGGATCTATATGTAAAAGAACATAAAAGGAGCAAAGTTAACAAGGGAACAGGGAGTTATAAAATGAGGGTAGTGAAGTACAGTCACCAGAAGGACAAGTTGTGAGATTCTTAAAAAGTTTTACGTACTCTGCACATGTGTATGCGCACACACACACACACGTTAAATTATTAAATGGACTAGGAGTGCTTGTGTGGAGTTGAAAACTCTCACACACCATGCTGTGAGCTGAATTGTGAGGTCAGATTACCCAAAAGTGTTTTATGGGTATCTTTTGTACCATAGCGAGTCAGTTATATTTATACTCTACTGGGTATTGTCTGCTATTGCCATAAATTTCTAACAATGCCTCTGAGCTATGAATGTCTCTTCAGATCTTTCCTTGGGAAAGAAGATAAATACTAATATGCATCCAGACCCACAGATACTTGCATTAAAATTGAGTCTGGATAGAGCAAATATGTTTAAACAAACTCAGCTAAATCATGCAATGGCCAGCCTGGCCTTCCTAATTTACAGTATACCTGATTCAAGATGTGCCCCTCACCCCTTGCATTGCCATAGTGATAGTTAGTATTTAGAGAGAGACTTAAACCTTCGTTGTTGAAAGTCTACTGAAGTGAAAATTGACACATCACTTTTCATGAACTGTCAGTCTCAGAGATAGGAGGGCTTTCTCTCCATAATTGGTATAGCTTCTTTAGCATTGTTTTGGGTCATTAGATAGAGTAGGTATTTGTATGCAATATGAATTGGATTTATCTTGGTAGATGGAGTCTGAACTAAAGTACTGTAGGACCTGGATTGGCAGTTCAGATCCAGAAGTTGGATCAACTTGTTGAGTACTTTATGCTCTTTGGCTGCTTAGTAAGAAGCAGAGATTAAATACAGACGTGGAAAGGGTGGGGGGGTGAGGCAGGAATCATATTCCTGCTCTGTCAAGAGAAGTCTTATAATTAAAAACTTCTTGTACAGAGTAGGTTGTCATTTATATTTGCAATTTTATTTTTGCCGAACTCTAAAGGCCCCATCTCTACCTTTTCATGCACAAGTTTACCAAATGTACAGACATTTATCAAATAGGCCATCAGTAGCAGTAGAAATGCAGTAGTACATCCAAGTTAAAATTTTTGCTTTGATTGCTACAAATCCATGGAGCCCTTGGGTCCAAAGCTTCTACTGAAGCACAGCTATTTGCAAATAGATTTTTATAGCACATTAGTGCTGGAGGAGAGTCCAAAGAAAATAGTCCTTTTCAATATTAGAACCAGCTGTGACTTTCTTGTGCTGATGACTCATTCATTTTTTTTTATAGGGTGGGAGAACTAGGCAAAAGACACACAGAGTCTTATTCAAGACGTTGTTTGTTTTGCAAAGGGTATCCTAGCCACAAGCCAACTTGATCATACCAATGTGAAACTCATGTTTATTTAAGACTTTTTTTCTTTTAACAGTTCCAATTATAAAAACAGAACCCACTGATGACTATGAACCTGCTCAAACCTGTGGACCAATGAACCAAGGATTAAACCCTCTCTCTAAACCATACTACAGCCAACAGATCATGATGCCTCCTGATCCTGGTTCGTGCCTTGTGGCTGGCTTCACTTCCTGTCAGCAGAGAAACACTGTGATGTCATCCTCTCCTAACTCAAGCCCCAAGCTGCATGACCTTTCATCTTCTGCTTACAAGTGCATCACCACTCCAGGTCACGGTCACCTAGGACTTCAGCAGCCCGCTGGAGGTGTCCCCACCATACAGGAAGTGCCAAGGCCTATAGTTGTGCACCCAAGCTCTCCAGATCAGTCATCTCACATCATGCTGCAGCCGCAGGTGAGTCAACATCTGAGCAGTAGCTGTTCCCTTGGTTACCAACAAACACTCTATCCCAACAGTCCCTCTTCTCCAGTTCCGTCTGTTACCCAAGAGCCAACCTATTTGCAGTCCTGCAGTCCAACTCACTCATCCATAATGGGTCAGCAGCAGCACCAACTGCCGAAGGTTCAAAGAAATGAATCTCCAACAAACCAACCACTGTCATTGCCAGAGTTGCATGAGGACAGTAATCATAATTTGGCCCCTATTCCTGTAACCATCAAGAGAGAACCTGAGGAATTGGACCAGATGTACCTGGATGATGGTAAGTCTTCCACAGCTGTAGAGGTTTGCATTCAACCATATTGCTGTATCAGTGAGTTCTTTTACCTGCCTCCCCCTGCCCCCCTTAGGGATTCTGGTGGAAGAAAGTGCCAATTAACGGCCTGTGGAATGGTGCAGAATTTTGCTCTGATGTTTTTTGTATGGGGAAGCGTTCTGTAATTGTGTTTGCAATAACGAAGCTGTATTATTTAAGCATTAAATGCTGTTAGTCACTGTGGAGCTAGCTGCATGACCAATAGCTACATTGCAATAATCTTAAGCATATGGTCTTGGCTTATGCCTATGCCAGTGACCTGTGGAACTGCAGTGAAAACATATTTAACTTTGTCCCATACATAATGCAGTAAAACTTCACATCTACAAATCTGCTAACTGGAACTAAATGATAAACTGCTCTATTTCAGCTGAGAAAGTTCAAATGAAAACTAAAGCCTGTTCTTCATCGTGGTTTTTCATCCTTGTGGTATCTGAAGTTAAGGCTACTTTTTCTTTAGTTCCTATTGTGTATATGTGACCGATTGTTCTAGCTTTTAAGATAGACACACGTTTGCACATACACGCACACGCACACACACAAAATGCATCACTGAAATGTTAAAATGCTGTGACGAACTTGTCAGACTTTGGTTTCCAAGGATTTATTAGCTGACTATAATAATATAGTGGAGTAATCTGGAAATCCATTATATGACCTCACTACTAAGTATTCCAGTAGTACATTGAATTTTCATCTTAGTGCAATATATGAATTCCCTTTCAATAGCCATTTAATTTTTATATAACTTGGTATGTTATTTAAAAAAGAAATGCTAGTGGAATGGCTGTACTGAAATGTATTGGTGCCAAGGAACATCTGAACATGATTGTCTTTGATTACAACAGAAGACAATTCATTGGACTATTTTCCTTTTAATTTAATCATTCTGTTTTAAACAGCATGATACTTACTGAATTAGGATAAAGAGCATGAACATTTTGGGTCTTGAATAACAGCAATTTGCTTTTCTCTTCTGGGAAAACGTCTTTCCTTAATAGAGTTCCTGATCAGTTACACGACAGACAGGTCTAAGGAATTTTCCTAATTAGGAAGTCAGTACGTTAGAGTTTTACATGGTTATTACACAACTTCCCTGCAGGTTTTTTTTTGTGTCAGGGACAGAATATTCTTCAATTTGACAAGACAGTCAAATTCTACTACATGCATGCTTCTACAAGAAACAAGATTTAAGTCAATGCACACATGCAAAATGAAACAAAAATTGGAAAGCCTGATCAAATTAAGGACTTGATAGATGACAGATAAAGGCAGGACAAGGGACAGCTTCACAGCTAAAATTGACATATAATTGTTGGAGATTTATTCTGTATCTGTTGCCATCTGTCCATTCAGGATAGCAGCAAAAGCTCATGGTGCACCAAAAACCAGGCACTTCATGTCACATTACTCCTCTGTGATTCATCAACTGTTCTGTCCTATTAGTGTTTGATCCAGTGTATTCATTTTAAAAAGTAATAAAAAATGAGGACTGCTCTGCACAAGTGAGAAATAGGGAGCAGCAGAACTCCCTCATTGAAGGGGCAACACAGTAAGCTGTGTAATTGCTGCAGTTCGACAGGGAGAAGCAATTCCTACTGAAAGCATTCAGTTTGTTCTCTGCTGATGTCCACTGGAAGGCAGCAAATGAGGCTTAGGAGCCACAGGTACAAGGCTGCACAGATGTAACTAGCCAACCTCCCTTGAAATAAGGAGCCTGAGGTCACAGAGTCTGCTACAGTTTTAGCCTACCGTAATATCATGAGGAGTTCTGCTGTAGCTGTTTATTCTGGAAAAGGATTTTATTTCCCTACCCCATGCTCATTTTCTCTTACACAGCGTAAAAGATTGGGCCTAGTAATTACCTGAAGTCACTCATCACAGTGGTAATACAATTGAACTCAGATTTCAGTCTCTACCATATTGCATAAAGCCATTCTATGACCAGCCACGGAACTACAAACTGAGAAACAGCTCAGACTTGTATTCATAATAAAAGGAACTATATTCATCTCCTGATAGCATACTTTCAAGAACTTAGGATCACACTCTAAAGTGGTAGCATAATAATCCACATCTATTTAAGAGACAGAGGCAATTGGCCAAACTGCGACAACATCTGAATCCCAGAAAGGTAACCCAAAAAACTGACAAACTTTTTTCTTTCTCCTATAATTAATGTTTCTCCCTCTTTCCCCATTTTTGTCTTTCCAGCTAATTTATAGTATGTGCTTCTTTTACTGACATTGGCAATTTTATTTTTTGTTATTATTTTTATGATCTTCTGCATGCCAGGACCAATAATAATGTTTTGGTATGTGCAATTGTATCTTACCTTCTTTTTAAAAAACAGATTCCAGCTTTACTATCATTCCTCTACTTGGATATTAAGGTAGTGATCAGGTGACACAAAGGGGACTTACTTCTTCCCTACCTGCTGCCTAACCATTTCATTACTTCCCAGTGTAGCAAATAAGTTCTGGGGAGATCTCTCAGTCAGAAGCCTGCCTGCCTGTCATTCCCATAGACCAGTTATTAAAGCATGGGATTTTGACCTACTGACACAGTTCAGAAAAGCATCCTGATCATTGAAGTGTTTGCCTTAGACTCTAACTTATTTGCCTCCCATTTAGATGTTACTCATTGCAGGTGACTGTGATACCCTTAGAAATGAATAACCCCAATAAATAATGCCTTATACCATGAATATTTCATTCAAGTCATAGGGGATACTTGTGGAGCAAGACACTAAGTTGGTGGAAGGAAGAGTGTACAGAGTGTTTCTGATTAAAAAGGGGGAGGAATCTTTGTTTATTTATCTATTTAATTTTTGCTTCATTACTGTTAAATTCAGCCACTGTCATTAGTTCTTGGTAGTTTATCAGCTGAAGTGTGGGGGTTTTTGTCAGTTAGTTTGTTTTTTGGGAGAAGAATGTAGGCCATTTTGTAGCCTGTAATACTACCATATTTACTCAAATATAAGACAAGGGTTTTTCCCCAATCAGCATGGGGGGGCAGGGGGAAGTCCCATATCTTACATTTGCATATAAGAAAACCTCATTAAAGAAACTGTCTAAACTGCAGCCAAAAGCAACATATGCTCAGTAATGGAAACCAACTATGAAGTTGATTAAATGCAGCCAGCACTGAGCATGACTATAAAACACATGGCCCATATTGGGCAACCATACTCATGAGAACATTTTTGGGTTTTTTTCCTTTTTTTGGCCCTTAAATATAATTGGCAGGTTTCCCCTCCACAGGGAACTGGCACTGAGCCTGGGGAGTACTGGAATACCAGGCTGGAACCGAGAGGGCCCGAGCCAGAACTGACACTCTCCTATGGATGCCAGAAATGCTTGATCTCAGCTGAAAGTGCCAAAATAATAACAAATTTATAATTTTTCTATATATAGAATCTAGTTATAGGAGGTCAGCTTATATTCAGGGTCATCTTGTATTTAAGTAAATATGGTATTTGGATGATTAGACAGCAGAAGTCAAATTAAACCAAGGGGTTAAAAAGCTTTTACAATTTAGTTTTTCATAGATTACAGTAATTCTTTTGTTATAATTTGTTGAGTTTCAAATTTCAATTCTGACTACTTAAAACTGTTAAAGAGGAGACTGAGGGGGGATCTTGTGGCTGCCTACAACCTTATCAGGGGCCAGCAGCAGGGACTCGGGGAAAGTCTGTTCACCAGGGCCCCCCTTAGAGTCACCAGGAACAATGGTCAAGTAGGAAGAACTACTTCACGGTAAGGGTGGCCAAAGCCTGCAATAGGCTTCCCAGAGAAGTGGTGCTTTCACCTTCCCTGGAAATCTTCAAGAGGAGACTGGATAGGCACCTGGCTGGGATCTTATGACCCCTGCCACCACCAATGCTCCTTCCTGCCCATGGCAGGGGGTTGGACTAGATGATCTGTCTAGGTCCTTCCCGACTTATTGATTCTACGATTCTATGAAATATAATTAAACTATTTTTTCAACCTTAGCCTTAGAAAACAGTATAAAGCCATAGAAATAAGATCATTTCATGTACTATATTCCTTCCCTACTGCTTAAAAATTATTAACCAATTCTTCTTCAGTCCAATAGCATAATGATAAAATCTTAAAAGGAAAAAAAAATCACAGCCAAAAGGCCCATTCAAGAAAAAAGTGTCAGAGACTTCACAAAGTCAATTAGGAACTTTGCTAGTGCTATTAATTTTACATGGGTGGCACTTGATACTGTAGCAATGAGCAGCAATACAAAACCCAAAGACAGACAGCAAGATAGCAAGCTGATGTGATTACAGAACAAATTATAAATCCAGCCCTACTTAGGCAGAGTAATATTTGGTGCAGACTTTTGCAAACTCATCTTTTTCTTGGTTTGATTTATAAATCTCTATTTCTAATATATATTAGAAATAAATACATAAATAAATCTTTGCCTGATATATATATATCAAGTAATGTTGGACCTGGTATAAACAGAAGTTTTTCAGTTTCAGCCTGTAGAATCAAAGCAGTCTTCATTCCTTTTGGTCTGGAGTAGGTCCAGACATAGACTACCTACACTACAGACTTCCCAGGGGAAAAAGATGTGTGTTTGTTTTATATAGATATATGCACCGTATATGAAATTTTACTGTTCATGAAATAATGATAGTCAGCTAAAGTGATATAAAGGAAATACCCAAAGAGACTTCTATTTTGGCAAGCAAGTATTGCTCTTGGCAGCTTCATTTTAAACAAAAATCAATAGTAGCCACCTGGGATACCCATTACATTGATAAGTTTGTTTCAGAATGAGACCATATAGCTCAAAAATTGTCACACATTTGAAGCTCACCTTGTTAAATAATATCTGAAATGTTACAAATATATTATCAATATCAGCACGCTTCTGTCTCAGTTAGCAAAGTGCTTGCATTGGGTGTTTTGAGTTGAAGACTTTTATGGATGCCTGCTGCTTATATGACATTAGTAAGGGTTGGGCTTAATACTCAAGATGCTGCTTCTCTGGTGAAACAGAAAAAAAGTAGGAGGTGCTGACCAGTGTTTCTAAATAAAACAGGTAGCAATATCAAAAGCATTTTGCATGTGAGATGTTGCTGAGTGCTTATTGTGTACTCCATTAGCTTACAAATAGTCACTGTATAAGGAACATCTAACTTGGGGTCTAATTCAGAACCTAATTAAGTCAATAAAAAGCTTGCATATGAAAAGTGCCTTCCCAAGAAGATGTATTTCCCAAGAAGATCTTCCTATATTGGGTGAAAGAGAAAAGGAGAAGAAGCTATGAAAACCACTAGTGATATTCCCATTTAGACTGAATCTAGGGATAACTAGTGATGGGAGCTATGGGGAATCTTAAAATAGACAGCTTTCTGTTCCATTAAGTATTCCATAGGCTGCAGAATGGGGTGGGCTACCTGGGCCATGGCCCAACCAACTTTTAGCACATTAATTTATATAACACACAAATGCGCAACTGTCATTCTGGTTAAAACTGCATAGCTGGTTTTCTAACTGCATAGCCAGCCAAATTAACGTGCTAAAAGTTGGTCGAGCCATGGCCCAGGTGGTCCACCCTGTTCCACAGCCTATGAAGTATTCTAACAGTTTACTGATTTATCAGCAGTAGCAAGTTCAGTAGACAGCCAGGCAAAAGATTGTTGACAACAATGGCCACATTGAAGAGAACTGGGTCTCAGAACAGTAAGCCAAGCCATTAGATTTCAACTGTTCTCATTTTCAGGAGCCAATGGAACTGACATGACACAAGCCAAAGAATCCACTAGTTTTAAGAACTGACTGAACTTTTGTTAATTCCCTAAACAAAATATTATCTCACTTGCTAAGTAAGGAAAGCTAAGCTACCTTTGTTTTACATTTTACATACTCCTTTTTGCTTATCCCTGTCAAGACTTTTGCTAAAATACTGCAAGAAAGCCCAGTTCACATTTGCTGACCAAAGTGGCTCATCTACATTTTCAAACTCTATAAACTTATTTTTTTTGGATGTTAGAAATAGCCTGTTGTGGCTACTGGCAGCTAAATACATGATCAAACAGCCTTTTGGGGGACTGGACAGTGTTTTAGCCAACCCCAAATTAGGGCAGGACAAAGGTGGTTTAAAATCACCTTGCCTTCTTCCCCTTCCCGTTCCTGTCTTATGTGCAGCCTAGGTGGAAAAGAGAATAGAAGTGTACATCTTTACTTCAGTATAACAGAGAAAGATCAGTTAGGCATTTTTATGCCAAGAAACATCATTCGGGTTATGACTGGCACTCCCACAAGCTATTACATTTTTTACCTGCAGCAGAATGACACTCAATTGCAAAATTATTTCCTGCCATTAAAAACATCAAAGAAATTACTTATCATTACAAATTGAAGTTATCTCAGCAAGCAAGAGGGAAACACATTGGTACCAACAGGAAAGGCTCATGATTTATCTTCTCAATACAGTTTGAGGCACCATTCATGTACTCAGTCCCAGTTTCTTTTTCATTAGTGCATATAACCCATAAAAACATGTTCGAACAAAAAATGAAAGAATCTTGTTTTTTAACAAAGGTGTGCTTGAACTGCTAGGTTCAAGATCTCAACTTGCCCAAGTTTGCAGTGTTTGGATTTAGTGTCTTTGGATAATTCCTGGATTTAATGAAGTCAGTGGCAGAATTTCCACTTATATATTGGGTCAGGATTTCACAACTGGTTTTTAAAATTGTCTTCCATTACTTCTCCTTTGGTTCTGTTCCAGGTGTCAGCTTTGGAATAGCCATCATCTTTAAGCATTCGTATCAGCAGCATTGAATATTAATTACTCCTACCTTTTTAGTAAAGGGCTATACTCAGTCTTGATGTGATTTGATTTAACTCAATGGATAGTGAGTTAAGAATGTATAGATCACAAACAGAAGAAAGGTCTGCATTTTTCAATATGCAGGCAACCACAGATGCTTCATCTTTTCAAAATAAATAGGCTTTTGCCACTATAATTGTCTCCACACAGCTGTGCATTTTATAGTAGTCTGCCCATGAATGCACTGATTTCAACATTTTTTTAATCTAAAAGGGTAAATTGGGAGCATTAAACTCCCAATAAGTAAGTAAAAGTGGCAAAACCACAGGTAAAGTATTACTGAAAGCTGCAACCTTGCCAGCCATTTCATTTTAAACATGGCTCTTTTAAAATAACTATTGCAGTAAAAGTCATAACTCATGGATGTAATATGAGCTATTGCTAATGTCATTCCCATGAATTGCTTACACTGTTGAACTGTTAGATGTCTGACAAGTCCATATATCTCCTATACAGTATATATGAAATTCTGTTGCCTCTAAACCATATGTTCATTTTTTTTTACTCCTATATATTTTTGAAGTGCACGTGGTTTGATGATATAGTTTATTTGAACAGGAACTATAGCAGACAGAATTATTCTTTTGCTGAAATGTATCCTTTTTCATACATCTCAGCTTTGTGATTAAAATGATTGGCTCTCAAGGCATTAAGTTTAGTCTGCTCCTGCCACAATTATGTCTTTGAAAACTTCTGAGTGCACTCTCTGATTTCCAGTAGTCCAGATGTCATTAGAACAACATGCAGGTAGTCTACAAAGTCCAGTAATACTCTCTACACTTCAGTCTGGACTGTGAGCTTTTCCTCTCCCCCTCTTGGCCTGGTTTAGCAGTGCTGGGAGAAAAAAAAATCTTTCCTCATGGAAAGTTTTACTAAACCTGGCCCCATGCCTGAGTCTAGACCCTCCTTATTTCTAATGATGATTGAAAGTGTACATGCTACCGTGATAAAACATGCTGAGTTGTTAACATTTAGGATGTAGGCTATTTGTGATGGGTAGGGGGAAAATAAAGGACTAATAATTCATTAGGGTCAGACCTCTAATGGACTTAAATGTCTGTGTTTGAGTGGTATGCTATTAAAGCAAACCACACACAGTCAGGGTACCAAGAGTGCCTTTTCACTACTCCTTGCAGTCTTCGTGTCTGGAATCTCCCTGAAGCCTCACTGAAAGAGAGCTTCAAAAACAATAAATGACAGGAACTGGTAGCCTTTCCTGACTCCATCCTGGCCTGTGTGTTCAAATGCCCAGCAGAGCAAAACCTGTTGCTGGTCACCTTTTGGTTACTGCCTGCTGTGTTATATAATGGCAAACTGTGTTTTCCTTCCTTGAACATTAATGCTTAGCCTTGCAATGTGGTCTTTCAGTGTCTGAGTTGTCAAGGGTGCTGAGACCTCCCCCTTGCCCAGTGATGACTATGGATGCTAACTAAGTAACATCATTTTTGAGGGGTGAGGATCAGCAGCTGACAGAAGAGGTGTCACCCAGTAATAACTTGCAATGCTCTGACATCCTGGAGTATATTTAGTGTTTAAAAGCCAGCATTTGCATTTAGTGTGCCTATGCATGAAACATGTCATCCGTAGTCATTAAGTATATAAGATGTGTGATTTTGTGTCTTTTCAGACTAAATGCCATTTTCACTCTGCAGCCCTGGTTCTCCCTGTGCAATTAAACAGGGGAAAATCACACCTTACTTCCACATCTTACTCATTCTCTCATCTCCATAATAATAAATACTGGTAATGCTTTTTGAAATAGGAAGGGTTATTTGTTTTTTGGGTTTTTTTGGTGGGGATGAGAGCAAAGGAACAGTTCTTCTCCAGTTTTCCTTGGTGAACTGAGGAGATGGGCTATGTTTGAGCTTCAGTAACATTTACATATGCTTATAAGTCTGGTATAGCGCCAAAGAAAATCTGTGGCTTGCAGAAGCAAAGGCCTTCTTGAGAACACTTTGTTCAGATGTTAGCATTCATTTCTGGAATATGAGATTTGTTTGAAATTTTTCCGAGGAGGGTTACTGTTGAGTTGTTCAGAGTGCGCTGATCAGAGGTCACTGTCACATGGGCCATTTAAACACTCAGCACCCTACTGCCATGAATCCCTCATCACAGAAACTGTCACAGACATTGTTTTTAAAAGACGTGTTTTTCCAATCAGTGGAATAACCAAGCATTGACAAAAAATCCCTGCTGTGTCCAGCAAGAGTTATATTTAGCGAACACAAAGTCCATCCTGAAAACCCTTATGCACCTGAGGAACTTTATGCTCATGGGTAGTCTCATTGATTTCAGGTACGGTGAATTTTGCAAAGACCTAGCAAGCTATAATGTTACTAGTCTGCTAAGCAGCAAAAAGTCTGCTCCTGCTCGCACTTAAGTCAATAGCATAATTCCCTTTGGGTTCATTGAGAGTAGGACCAGGCACAGTGTTAGTTAGCATGCATAATAGCCACATTCATTGAAATCTAGCTGTTGATAGACAATCAAAGACTGGAATCTCTTCTGAGAGAATTGTGTGCAGCAGAGTTGATTGTTTCATCTACATCTGCTTGACAACTGTGTTTTTTCAGTCAGAGCTCTGGTCCACTGGTCCTTTCCTCCTTTGCACCAGACTGGGCAGCAGCTTGAGTATGAATGGTCCTGAATATTCTGCTTGATAGGATGACTTGTTTTTTCTTTGCTCAGAGCTTTCTTAGGGACTGTAATTGTGTTGCCATGAAAGGGAGGAGCAGACTTTGTGCTGTCAGGAGGTTTATCACAAATAGCAACCTCCAGTTTAATGAGAATTATTCCTTTCTTTCTCCTCAGCTGGGAAAGGCAATCTGAGCTTAATATTGTAAATACCTGCTCATGAGCAATGTGCTGGGGAAGCAGTGTGCTGTCTTTCTTTTCCTCTTTGACAAAATTAGCTGATGGCGTTTCAGGCTGAAGAGTCTACCCAACACTGCTTGGATAAAAGAAACAGACTCTTGGAGCAGGGCAGGCCTGTTTAGTATTTTGTTGCTGTTGTTTTTAATTTTCCTCAGTTTAAGGACATAGCAAGAGGCAAGGGATATAGAAGTACTATGTTTACAGTCACAAATGTTCAGATACTGTGAAATACAGGTTGTTGGATGCAAAAGCTTATCATTAATGGATCATATCCAGCAGTCTTTACTGGGAGATGAACTCAGACTCCTTTCTTCCCTGGGCAAGCAGTGTCAATAAAGTCCCTCTCCACAGTCCCTTTCACTTTCTTCTTGTGCAGTCAAACCAGAATCATTTCACTGAATGCTGTCCTCATTGAATGACAGAGGCCTCAGGATTTAATGCTGGTTTTATGCGCTGGTTTTATGTGGTCAAACTCCTCTAGAAGCTGGATTTCTGTGAAAGCTTTGAGTAAAGATTTGCAAAATGTGGTCTGGTTGACTGTATTATGTCCCCTTTTGCAACCCTTCAGATTTCCTTGGGGAGGTGACACAGATGTAATTGATATTAGGATGTGACCCACTTTTGACTCATTAAAAGATATAATTTTCCCCCAGTTTTTTCAAAGAATTTCATAATTATCAAATAAAATAGCACATGCAAAAGACTGTAAAAGAGAGAGCAGGAAAACACTAGTATTTGTTTCCCTCTGAGGCATGCGAAATATGCATTAGAAAACGAAACTAAAAATTATTCTGTCATATTCACTTGCTGTCAGGAACTTTTCTCTTACTGTTTTGGGTGGCAGTGTCTGTGTTTCTTATCCATAACTGACTCTCTGGAAAACTGACACCTACTGAATAGGGCTTTTTGGAAGTATGAGGTCAAGTGGGGAACCCTGTATTCTGTATCTTCTTCTACATGTAAATTATTCCCAAACTGAGCTATGGGATTGCAATTCTGAAATCTGGTTTAGATCTCTGAGAACTTTCTAGCCAGCTATTCTTATGGAAAATATAAGCAACTGTAAAGATTATTACTTTACGAATATTAATTAGCTTTTTTCAACCTTACACCATAATCACTAAGCCCCACAGCATTCCAAGATTTAAATTTAGACTAAACTATTTGCTTCTACCTCTGAGTGTCTGGATTATCCATTAATAACTGAGGCAAACTTTTCCGTCAGCTCAGCAAATGTTCTACTGCCCAAGATCTTGTAGGTTTGATGTTGATTGCACATTAGATTAAACTGGTGCACTTCACTCAGTAGAGTGAAACCAGTGTCAAACTAGAGTTTAGGGTTAGCCCAGGTAGCTTTAGGCAGCAGAAATATCAGAATGTTCAGAATCTAGCACTCTGATTGCCCGGAAGAAGCCTAAGTGTTTCAGAATTATTTAAATACTTTGGTAGGTGTTGTCATATGCTGGGGTGTCCTTAATTTCTGCAAAAAGGCCTAATGACTCTGGTAATAGCATCTTTCACTCAAACACTATTCAAAGTTTTTCCTTGAAAGGGGACTTCTGAGAGGCTGCAAGTTATTGAGACATGCAGAGTAGCAGAACCCGCCCAAACTTCTCCATTTCTATAAAAATCTGTCAGAATTATTATGTTATTGCACATAAAGCGTCAGGGACTAAGTATAGAAAGTCAAAAAGCTCAAGGATAAAGGTTAGCCTAAACTGCATAGATTGAACCAATAAGCGAGTGAACAGGCATTCACTTGTGATTCTGGAAATGCAGCCACACACCTGCAGTGGCCCAGGGCAGAAGCCAAGGGCGCTAGAGCATGCCTCCCTACTCAGCTTGAGCAAACAGCTTGAATCTGGAGTGGGGTATGGGACAGAAGAAGAACAGATTTAACCTAAATCAATTAAGTTTGATACTACATCCATCCAGGTTTATCTTAAACCAGTTTCAGCCATTCTGAAAGCAGTTTATGTGCAATGAACTTCTGTTGTGTTACAATTTTGAGCCTCTTTCTGATAATTTGTGCCAGCTTATGTGCAATTTCTGTCCCTAGCCAGGAAGGATGACTAAAAACACATCAGAAATGAGAAAGAACAGGACAGAACAAATGAATGGTTGCTCCCAAAAACTTCCCAGGAACTCATCCCTGAATCTAGAAATCCAGGCTGGACTTCTACAGACCAGGCAAGAGTTACTGCAGCCTACTTAAGCATTAGACTCAGACTGGAAACCTTGTGGGAGATCCCCAGCTGGCAGGAATAGGCAAAGCTTGATTGGTGTCAGTGGAACTGTTCTGATTGATTCCAACTAGGCCCTTCTATGCCCAAATTTTTCAAAGACTAAGGACATTTTCCTTGTAGAGGTTTTACAGCAACTCTTCTTTGCCAACAGATCTTTTAAGCATTTTAGAAATGTTTGCAATATTTGATTTTAAAAACTGAAGGCTTGAAATAAAGACTCATAGCTCTGATGCCTAAAAAGAGGTTTTTGCTGAAGACATTTCTAGAAAAGGAGACCATCAGCTTAGGTGTACCAGTATAACCAGTGGAGAAATGCTGATGGGAATTATTATTCTACTACATTATTATGTTGGTTACCAAGTCAGTAGTAGGTTGGTGATCTGAATAGCTCAAACCAAATACACTTAGGAGTAAGTAATCCATTGATTCAGTCAAGTGTAAGCGTTTGCAGGATTGTATCTATATGGAGGGACCCTTATGTCCACATGGAGCTTGAGTAGTTTCTATAGCATGTGAATAGCAACAAAAGTGGACTTGCATAGCTGTCCTTGCAGGGTCAGGCCCTTTGGTAATTATGGAAAGGGGGTGGGGAGGGAGCTGCACTTATACATATTTGCTCTGTTGGTGCATGGGGGTTGAAAAGAGCAGTTTTGCCAAAATGCTGTGTAATATAGACAAACACTTTAAAGGTCTGAATTAAAATAGATAGCTGGCTTGGTTGTGAAACTGTGTGTTGGTATAAATAGAGGGGAAAGAGAAGTGAAAAATATACAAATAAAAGAAAGGGGAAATATAAAATCCTCATCAAATAAGATGAACCCAGAAGAGGGAGAGGAGAAAGGGAAGAGTGAAAATGTATATGTGCACATGTGTGTATGGGAAATGGATACACAACTGAAATTATATACAAGCTACTCCAGATT
Organism: Crocodylus porosus; assembly: GCF_001723895.1. NCBI lineage: Eukaryota > Metazoa > Chordata > Crocodylia > Crocodylidae > Crocodylus > Crocodylus porosus. The sequence goes on along the minus strand of NW_017728886.1, from coordinate 163,629,247 downwards.
TAATTGGTGTGGAAAATGTCATCTAACGAGTATTCCAGTTTATCCAAAATTAATTTCATTTTAGGGAAAAATGACAGGAGATGGCAAAATAAAAATCGATGCATTGAATATAAGAGGAATAAATGAATGACAGTGAAAAAGAACAGTCCTAAATTATTTATGAAAGGAGAATTGTTACTGGCTGGGCTGAGTCGAGGCTGGACACACATTATCCCTGCTCTAGTCCTATGTAAGCTGCACAGGAAAAATTAAAGCCAGAGGAAGCAATAGTTCAGATGGAAGTCCCTCACAGCACAGCTCCATTAAAGCAGCACTGCCAGGAAGTCATAGCCAGAGCCACTCTGGGGGTACAGAAGGGCATCTCTTCCTGTTACAAATACTTGATTATCCCCAAGTTATTGATGAGTTTTCTGTGGGGCAGGAAAGGGCAACCACCTGCCCCCTGCACCTGGCAAGATAATGTTAGGTTACCACTTTTTTGGATATCCTCCCTGAGATATCTCGTGTGTAAAATCCTCACCCAAAGCTGCTCAGCTAAAGAGAATGACCTAGCCAGAAGAGCTCAAAAATCTGATAAAAGGGGAACAGAATTACTCCTTGAGGATACAAATGCTAATGCAGTACAGTCACTTCTAACTTTTGGCAAGTATTCCCATCTTTTTAAGGGTGTTTATATAAAAGTAAAGAGGAAGAAAAACAGGAGAAAGAGATTGTCTATATTATTTTCCAGTTTTGCTTAGAATAATGCACATTATCATATTTTCTATGTGACTTCCAATTGATAGAGAGACTAATAAACAATTAAACTTTGAAAGGTCAGGGAAAGCTTTAAAATTCAGTAAGTCAAGAATATAGTGTTGAAGAAATAAACAGGAAATCTCTTTCCTTAGCAACTTTAAAAGGGTGAAAAATCAAAACACAGTTAGGGTCCAATTCAAACTCTAGTTAAATGTTTTGGCAATTTCTGTAGGCTCAGAATGATAAAAACTAATAGAAACACAAATATATTAATAAAATATTTACAATATTGTCATGCAGTATTTTCGCATGACTAGCCAAAATCCTTTTAAGAAGAATACTTAAATAAGGTAGATTTACTTCCTCTAATATTCAAATAAAATTGAAACCAGAAAAAAAAATCTGCTGAAGTTTCCCAAGCTATTAATATAAATTTAAGGGATGCACCTAGGCTAACTGAAGTTTTGCTAGAAACATAGACATGCTTCCAAACCAAAATCTCCTTGATACTTACAAAAGCTTTCATCTACATAAATGAAAATGAAAATTCTGTACAGTTGAGGTTAACTACTCCTGGTATCGCTGTCTACCTTAACCCAAAAGAGAGAACCAGTGAGATGTGAAACAGTTTCCTTCTTGACTGAAGACAGTAACAGTTTTCTGAAAATGAAGGTAGTATTATCTAAGGCCTGACCCCTACAAGCTGCATGGTAAAGAAACTGATAAACAATTAGACTTTGAAAGGGCCAGGAAAGCTTTAACATTCATTAAGTCAAAAATATAGTACTGCAGGTAGAGAGAGCTCTGAATTCCCTTTAGGTCAGCTTGTACATACAGAGCATATTGACTTCGGACCAGGGAGGAGTTTATTAAAATAACAAAGTGACTAAGGTCTCAAACATTCAATAACAAAAGAGAGTTTAAATGTTGAGAATGCCTTTGATAGGGTGGAGTGGGTTTTCCTATTAATAACACTAAAAATGGATTCTGTATTTATTCTTTTATATAAAATAAATGAATGTTTAACAAAAATAACCAACATCTGGAATTAGAAGCAGAAATTTATCACTGTTTCAGTCAGGCAAGGCTACCCACTTCCTCTCTTGTTACTTGTGACCGTCTCAGAATCTTCTGCCCTGTTTATTTGACATCATCCAACAGTACATAGTATATGGAATATTTGATGTTTTGCAGTGGGTGAATTCACCCTTCTGTAAAGATCAAGGAAAGTCCTGACTTCACACTTGAGACCTGTTTTGAGACAGAACTTTGTTGATACATAACATTTGTGAGAGCCTTCTAAGCAGGGCTGAATTTCAGTCGACTGTAGAATGATATTCTAGTGTATCCTTACTACTTCCATGATACTTCCATTCTCTGAAATATTAAGATTCAGATAATAATCAGAATACAAAATTAGAATGGGAAAAAGCAAAATGACAAATCTCAATTTAAAGTACACACACATCACTGAAGAATATGCACAAATTAAAATTCTTTCAAGAATTTTTAAGCTTCTTAAGACATGTTTATGAATTAAAATTAAAACTATGTGTGCATAAAATAAATTAAATATTTATATTCCATATATGCATATCACTGTCAGGCCAGGCCTCTCTTGGTTTGCTGTCAGTACCATGTAAACCAGTACAGCCTGTTCCACGGTCAGGTTGTCAGCGACTAAATAACTACAGCAACTAAACCAGCACCTCCACCTGGGCTAGCCTGGGTGAGGAGGGTGTGTGGACACCTAGCAGGACTAAAAACAAAGGGCAGATATGCTGCCTGCCAGGCAACAGCCATTCATACCTGGAGAGAAGATGGGCACCACCATGTCACACTGCTGGAAGAATCACCTATGATGCAAAGCAACTCAACTAACCTAGGAGGATTGTTACAGTATCTAAGGTGCCCCAACAGTCACAGCAGCCTCAGAAATTACTTGATTTATATGCATATAATCTACAGCATTCAATAATCCATGTATTCATATATATGCATATTCAAATACATGCACAGTCATATATGAATGTGTTCATACATGGAATTCAATCCCCAAAATAAAAACAACACAGCAAATGAAACAATTTGAAATTAATCTTTCGTAGTGGAAAAAATTAGAAGGATTTTCAACTAATGTAAATCAGCATAGCTTTATTTAATTCGGAATGTCTACATTGATTTACATACCTTCAAGATTTTGTCCTGTGTGCTTCAAAAAGAATAGGGTCCACTAGATCCAAGGATGGTTATTCTGGGGGAAGCACACCTCAAAAATTATTTCACTTTTAAACACAAGCAGCACTTTTTCTTTGGATCCTTTTGCTTTGCCATGGCATTCCACTAAAAAAGAAATAGAATTGATATGAACAGACTTTAGGAACTTTATAGTATACCAGTAATGAAGTCCTGGTTCATAGACTGAGAAGTAGTATGACCTTTCTAAAAATTCTGAATGATTGGCTATGCTCAATGGCATAAAATAAACCATCCCTTTCCTATGTTTCTCAAATTAAAGTTCTGTTAGATACAGGTTTGTGGTACTCCTTATAGACTCATCCCAGTTAATAAATATCTAAAAACTATTGTTCCATTATCCAGTCCTGACCTGCACTATGCAGGGCTTCTCCTGAACAAAGACCAGTGATGATGATAAACTCATTCTCTTCACAAAATTGAACAGGAATTTCAACCCCTGAGCTAGAGACAGACATAACATTACACATAAACCATTTTAAGTGATCAGAAACTGGTTTAAACCTTTAACAGAACAAATGTTCCATGCACATAAACCAATTTGAAATTGTCTGAAACTGGTTTGAGATAAACCTGGTTGAACGTAGTATCAGACTTAACAGATGTGGCTAAAACCAGTTTATGCAATGTCTGTCCCAGACCCCTTGCTGGTTTAAGATAAACCAGACTTTCCCAGCATGCTCTCTGAGTTGGGTAGGGCTCTCTGCTCCACAACAGGGCTGGCCCTCCCCTCTGCTCCCTGGCTGCAGCTCTGGCAGAGACTGCAGGCTGCTTCCCCCCTCCTCCTCACCCCTCCCTGTTAAGCAGGAATTCCCCCCTCCCCTCTGCTCTCTCACTGGAGCTCCAGCAGAGACTGCAGGCATCTTCCTGGCTTCTCCCTGCTAAAAAGCTATTATGCCACCAGCCCCTCTGCCTTACACCTCTCAGCATTAGCTAGCAGACCACATGCTGGCTACAACCTGTGCTGTGGGAAACACCAAAGGAAGGCAGGCTTTTTGGAGCTAATAAGCAGATAGCTGGTAACCCTTCCTTGGAAAAGCTGTTTAAGAAGAGCTCAAGAGGCTTTGTTTTCTTAATGGGTTGATAAACACTGAGTTAGGGGTGATAAACATTCACCGCTGGGCTGCTCAGGAGGCGGGGGTGGGGAATATCAGAGCATCCTGATGGGGCCTTGCCACCCCTCACCCTTCAGCTCAGCTTTGTGGAAGGGAAGGGAGGGCTGCTCTAGTGCCCCCCATCTTCTACCCTGAGCCACTGCAGGTATGTGCCTGAATTTTTTCAGTCCAGAGGGGATGTGTGTGCAATTACAAACTGGTTCAGCTTAGCCAAGTTAGATTAACATGCAAAGATTGAATCAGTTCAGGCTCAGGCTTTTTGAGTGTCTGTCTCTAGCCCTAATCTCTAATGGAGAAAGGAAAGAATATCAATCCTACCCCAAAATTCATTGACATGATTAATATAAACATACCAGCATGTGGACACACATCTCTGCATTTCAGCACAGTAGCAGCAGTGCTTGAGCTACTGAAGGAAGGTGCTTCCAGAACTTAAGTCCATGTTTCAGCATGTTGAGCCTTTAAAAACATATAAAAGAAAAAGCATAATCCATATTACTTTTACAATCTCAAATCAATTTTGATTTTTTAAAAATATTTGTTAAAAAGCATTCAGTAAAATGTTGTAGACTTCATTATTTAGTCCACTGTTCATCTAGTCCACATGACGCAGCCCTTTGGGCTGTGCTCTTTTGAAGGCGCTATTCACCCAATATCTTATTTTTAGCACTACAGATCTACTCTTGATGTTTAAGCATATGGGTAACATTTTGCAAGATTAGGGCCTTGGTTCAGGATTCAGAAAAAAAAAATCCATTGTCAAAGTGCAGTCCATTGGTTTCCACCCTTTCCTAAGAACAAACTTGTACCTAGATGCCAGATATAGGAACTGGACAAATTTGCATATACCTGGAGATCCACACATTGAAATGAACAAAATAGGCCTAATTCTCTTCTCACTTACAGTGATGGGAAACAGAAGTCACTGAAGTCAGTGAAATGACAGTGCTTCAGAACTTGTGCAAACGGAGAGGAGACCCAATCCTATTTGTTTCTACTCTAATATATAAATGTGCATATGGGTTAAAAGGTTTCAAATGTTGTGATCTGCTATAGCAATTGATATAGTGTATTCTTGATGTGGTTGCCTGCACTAATATGAGATTGGTCTTAAACCAAGGAGGCTCCTTCTGCTCCTACGCTGCTGGTTTCACACTGCAGTTCATCTCCATTTATTAGGGACCTAACCCAGATCTCAATGGAATTAGTAGGACTTCTTTCATTGTGAAAAACTTGTGTTAGAAAACAGAGCAAGAATATTGAATGTGGATTATGACTTCATGTGTAAATGAACACTTAAGGACCCAAAAGTTAGGAAATTCAGTGTTATGGTTCCCAGGGTAACAGAAACTGGCTTTATTCCATTTATATATGAGTTAATAGCATGTACAATAGCCTGAAATCTTATCCCTATTGAATATACAATAGAGCTGATTTACACAGTTTCAGTCAAGGAAGAACCATCACTTACATTTCCGTGCTTCAGAATTTCTTTTTAAAAATATTTGTATTGCCGTAATATCCATAAAAGCCAAAGAAATGTTCCTAAGGAGCTGATGAGGGTACTCAGTGAATGGCACGCAAGTTTATTTTCAGTGAAAGATATTCAGGGTATGAATCTGGTCCTTAACCCAACGGAAATTAAGGGATCCTTACCCCAATGGAAATGTATCTCCACTGTAGTAAGTGGAGTTAGCAATCACCTGCTATGTGCTTGTGCAAGTGAGATCCAAATTATGCCCACTGCCAGTTGCATGGTACCAGGACCAGTGATCATATGTTTGAATCAGTACTGCTTAGAATAGGTATATAAGGCAGGTGCATTCCTACCTCTCTTTCAGTTTTCATGGCTGCAGATACAACAGTCAAAATACTGTACTGATACTTTCTTTTTACCTTTGAATATGGGATTACTTCAGATCTTTAAGCTTTCTTTAATGCATGTGCAATAGTTATACAAGTACAGAAATTGCAAGACCATGACAAAGAGAGAGCATTGAAGTCTCTAGCTCCAAACATTTGGCCTTGCTTATCTGGCCCTCAGAGACAGCTAATCAGGGCTTGATATTCAGTACAATAGGACAAGTGCACTAAAACTACCTCTCTTATCCTAGTGAGCTCTAAGAATTATCATTCCCAGGCCTATATTACAAGGGTTTGTTTTGTTCTGAAAACGAGGCCCACAGCATACAGTACTATCAACTGTAACAATGAATCTGATGCAGTGTATGTATGTTATCAACTCTGTAATAACTGTCTCTTTTTTTTCTTTCCCACCCCATTTGTGTGAATTTGTCCCCTGGAACTCTTCTCTATCAGGCCCCTGCAGCTGCTGTTATTTTAGATATGGCAGGAAGTAGGTACCGGAAAACAGCAAGAGCTCACAGCACTCAGAAAAATCTAGAAATTCCTCTGATTTACCCAAGGCTCTGGCTCCAATCAAAGCCAATTACAAAAAAAAAAAAAAAAGGCAGACAACTGTGTCTGGGCTGAGTATGTCAGAATTGAGGTTTTTAGCCATCACCTTCTGCAGGGTACTCCGGAGTTATTTGATATGGCTGTGTAAATCATGAAGTACTTGGCTCAGAGAAAAGTTCCACTTCAGTTACACTGCAGAGGTGGAACTGACACGTGTGCAGTCAGTGGAAGCAGACTTCTGCTTGCACAGTCTTTAACCAGCTGAGAAAACCCCCTTTTGCATCCCCAGGGACAAGTGTTTCTAAAAGCTCATCCATTTTTATGCTATCCCCTCTTGTGTCCAGCGTACACATAAAGCAGATCGGTTTACAGGTTCTGCCAGTGTGTTTCTATAAATGCTTTTAACAGCCCTTAGAAAAATACACTAGCCAAGGGTACTGACGGAAAATACATGGCAAAGTCGCTAAAGCAGAAAACTTACATCACTAGTATTATTATTATTTTAAAGCTAGGATGGGATACTACTTAATCTGTTCACTAAAGAATTTTTAGCCATTTTGAATACATTCATTTTTAAAGAAGATGAGCTCTAAAGACTGACTTCAGAAAGAAAAAGGTTTTAAAAAAAAAAAAAACCCACCCACCCAAGCTTTGCATTTCAATAAATTCAGGGGGGAGGGGGAATCTAATAACCTCTCCCATCCCCACAGTACAAACAGTGTCACCTTTAAAATTGTTTTTAATAAAGGAGTCTTCATATTTGACAGCAGATAAGGAGAGGAAGATGTCCGCCCACAGACATCTTACACCATTAGCAATCTAGTTAACATCTGTAAATGTTTGAAGGAGAGAAATTACATTTTAAGACATTTGTTTTTTAATTACAGCCTCCAGATGAGATCTGTTAGAGCTGGGAAATGTATCCCATAGTGACTGATGTCAATAGCAAGTGGTCCCTAAAGTCAGCCAGGATTGGGAAAACCATGCTGTTTGCTGCTCTTGGCACACCTCCCTGCTTTCACAATGTCAAACTTAGAACCGCCTTTATATGCACTTTCATTTTTTTTTCCACAGTAGCTGTTGCCAGCAAGCTGTAAACTACCGTATATCACTCAGATGTAAGAACCTAAACTTTAAAACAAATTAAACTCTTGTTGACATTGTAATAAAAATCAGAATCGAACTGAACAGCTCAGTAAAAGTGCACTTCAATTATTTTATGGATTTAAGATTGTTTTCTAGGATTCCCAGACTCCCAATACAGCAAAGTTATTTCCTTTTGGCAGATGCCTGGAAAAAAAATCATTGAATGGATAAAATTATGTGGCAGACACTAGGTTTAAACCTAGAGGGAGGAAGTGGTGTCTCCCCATCACCTGTAAATAGTTGTTCAGTCTCTTGACCAGAAGAGCCTCTCATCATAGTTTGAAACAAAAAAAGAAAAACTCAAGGTATTTATTTCAGGGGGGCAGGGGGGACAATTCAAAAGGCTGAAAAAAAAGTACATTTGTCAAAACCTGGTTCTTAATAAAGTGTTTACATCATCTTGAAAGAAAACTGCAAGTACAGATCTGACCCACCCTTTAGAACTCTGTCCAAGTGCAGGTAAATGCATGTAGTGTATTAACTCTCCCCGTCTTTACTCTCCCCGTCTTTACTCATCTTTCATTCCCATGCTTAGTAGTAATGTTGCATATTCTTTTTGTAATTTTTTTCTACTCTGTAAAATGGAAACAGAGGTTTCCATCTGATAAAATGCCAGGTTTCCATTCTTTATAATGTTTCCTCTCAAAACAATTTGGAATGAAAGTATTTCAGAAATGTGTGTAGACGGAAGCAACTGCAGATAACAATGTGTTAATTTAAATGCTGTTTTACAAAAGGTGTGGTAAACTGGGAGTGCTGTAACATGGAGCAAACAAACAAACAAGTCAGCCTGCACAAGTTTCCATCAATGCCTTCTAGTGATCATTTGTTTTCTTACACTTACTAAATGCTCCATTAGTATTCTAAGGCCCAGACCTGGAAAGTGACTAGTTCCCAGGGGCTTCAATGGGAGTTCAGTTTGCTTAGTACTTTGCAAAATCAGATCCTTTTTTCTTGTCATAAGGTTACTTCTGAAGTTAGGGTGAAGCCTGATACACTTGTGTGCCTAAAGCTAAAATCCCTATGTCTGTTTCTAAACACCTTAAATAGATGTTGTAGTAGCTCCTGTTGAAGAGTTGGGAGAATTCTGAACCCATCGCGAGCAGGCCCTGAATGTGTAATCGTACAGATTTTCCATGTCTATTTTATAAGAAAGTATAGGGTTTTATACCCTTGTTAAACATTTTGTTCTTCCACCCAAAGAAACCTAATGCCCTAAATCAGGGATGTCAAACTCATCAGACCCCATGGGCTGGATGAGTGGTGCTGGGCTGATGCTGGGCTAGTCCTCAGGTTGGACTGGGCCTGCAGACTAGCTCTCCATGTGGATCTAGCATGTGGGGCTAGTTCAGCGCAGGCCCTATAGGCAGCAAGTGCCCCAGATCAGCTTCCAGCATGCACCCTGGACCAGCCCTGTATGCTGCCTGCAACATGCACCAAACCAGCCCCCAACCAGGTAGTGTGTGGGGTTGGTTTGGTATGTGCCATGTGCAGCACATGGGTCCAACCTGAGACCCACAGGCAGCACTGTGGGCTGGATGATAGGGTTCTGCAGCTGACATCCCAGCTCTAAAAAAAACAGCCAGTTTTGCTTACGGGTAATCATTAAAAGGGGTGGGTTTAAGCTACTCTTCTAGTTTTTTTAAGTTTTCACTTTTTTGGTTTTTTGCTTTAATTGTTTCTCCAAGTGAAAAGAGAATCCTCCCTGAGTCTTTACATACTGCAGAATCATAACCCTTGCCATGATAGCAAGGGTGTAACTTTTCAGATACCAAGCTGGTGAGGTTTTTGTGTTCAAAGTACTCAAGAAAAAGCAGGAAAGATCATTGTGGCCAATTGCAAGTAATTGTTTAGGAAGAGCAGTGCAAAAGCTTTGAGTTATATTCCTACTCTTTAAGTGTGCTTGAAAAATGAACATTTTATGTCTCTCTTGTTCAAGTACCTTTTTCCTAGCTCTTCAACTAGGAGGTTGTGTAGTGGGTTTGTCGATGTTCAACTCATGTGGCTGAATAAAGCTCATCTCCAGTGAACAGCCGTATATTCAGATGAATTCTCTTTATCACGCTGAAAGCTAAAAAAGTAGGGTGGGTATTTCTTCCATTCCAATCAGCCAATGGTGTTTATTGAGTTTTTGCAGCAAAATCTGATGTTTACTGTCTATCTTTATATATCCTTGCCAGTCTGTACTCAGAGGCTATTCCTTGATTTCAGACAAGATTGTGACTCAACATAGTTATTATGATGTAAAACTGGTGTGAAAACAGAATAAGATTCCTGAAAATTTCTTCTGTGAGGAGATCTAGCTAAACTTGTGCATCTCTGAGGACTGCAGTTTTTTTGGTTATTGACATTATTGTAGTTAAAAGAAAATCCTATGGAATTCAGAGTAGCTCATATTATGGTAATTACCATGTCATCTTGCTGCAGACATTTCAATTCAAATATGTGGTCTCAAGAACAGCCTCACACCAAATTTGTCAGATGACTCTCTGCTTCATTTGTTTGCAGGTGTTTCGTGCCCACCAATGCAAATACCTACAGATACCCAATTTTAACTCTTATTAACCCCTGAACAAGAATCAGGTATTCCAGGGCTGCCCAACTTACCAGTGACTGGGGGCCACCAGTTAGATGTCCCTGATGTAATCTATAATCTAGTGATTCTGACCAAATATTGTGTGGTGTTTTGCCCATCTTTCTCCAATAGGCTAAAAAGTGGATTCCTTCTAATTGGTAGATATATCATCCCCACAACTAACTTATAGGCCCCTATGCATGTTTACTAGGTTAGTCCATAGGTACTCTTCCATAGGATAGTCATCAAGTAAGTCATCAATGGCTGTCATTTCACCCTCACAGTTGACAAATCTAGCCTCACACCAGGCACCTGGTCTCAATGACAATCTCACACACAATTTGTAATGTGGCAGCTTGTTTACAGCTGTTTTGTGTCTGCCAGCACAATTGACTAGAAGTGCCCATCAGCATCGAGCCTTGCCCTCCATAAGACAATCTGAGATCTTTTTGTAGAAATTTGCTATGTATTAAAGGGCACATCAAAGAAGAGTAAATGTGGGACTTACCTTTAACCCAGTCTCAAATGTGAAACTAATTTTTGACAGGCCCCCCAGATAAGGTGTTAAAACAAAATAAACTTTGAAGAAAGAGGGAAACACTGTAGGTTTAATTTTTTTTCTCCACTTCAGTTTCCCCACCTATAAAAATGGGGATAATGTTATTGAATTCCATGGTAAAAAGTTTTGACATCTACTAATTGAAAGCACCTAAGAGCTAGGTATTGCAGATTGTTATATTGGGAGATAATGTGAAGAGGTTCAACTCCAGTGAAGTTACTGGCCTGCTCAGACACAGTTCAGCTGTGCCCCATTATCTCTGTTAGCTTGTCTCAGTGACAATTCTGGTTTTGATCTCCAACCTTGATCTCCCTGAAGTCATTTGGAATTTTACCATTGGTTCAGTGGAAGTAGAACTGGGCCTAATTCCTTAGCGTGAAGTAGAAAAAGAGCACTTGATAAATACCATCCCCATGTGACTCCAAGATGAGTCTTTCTCCAGTACTCTCAGTTTCTTTGCTTTATTTGCCAAGCCTAGTTGTACCTGACCTAGTCTTCTAGAAACATTAGCACAAAGCTGCTCATTTTCAAGTATTTCTGATGATCACCGGGGGCCACACTATTATTACATAAAGTCAATTAGAGAGCATACGTGCACGTCCTGTTGATTTGATTTAGAACTAACTAAAGCTCCAGTAATGTGCAATTACAAGAAACTTAATGACCCCTTTATATCGAATGCAACTTCCATGGCACCTAATATACTTTGATGAATTGCTCATTATATGCAATGTTGGAAAAGCTTCTATAAAGATTAATAATTGTATAATCAATACTGAAATTCAATCTTGTTTGGCTTTTTTTAACTCTGAAATCAATAAGTCATAAGGATTATGAACCCTGTTTTGTTCCCTTCTTCTCTTCTTTACCCCCAGAGTGTCAGGGATGCTGATACTTTGTAAAGCTAATAGGCTACTTTGATTATAATAGGAGTTCCTCATCACCCCATCCTAATGCAATCTAAAAATGAAAATTAGCCTTTAATTTACATTCTACTTTCCAGTTGCCCAGCCTTTTATAGTATTAAAGCAAAAGATATGTTTCTGGATAAGTGCTAAAGATGGACATTGCAATTCCATATCTTTATGTGTACTCAAAACACCAAAATTAGTTATTTCAACCTGCCTGAAACATCTAAAATTTGGTAGAAAGGGCTCCATCTAGCACAACGTATTAATGTATTGAGTATTTTAGTTTGCACAATATTTTTTCTTGAGAAGATCCAGGGTTTTTTTCCCCCCTCCTTGGTATCTCTGTGTCTGCTCAACTCCATTTGAAATGTACCCAGCCGATAAATGAGAGGAGAAAAGTCACACACTAAAAATATGACACTGCAGAGGGTCAGCACCTAAGTCTTACTTAAGATCTAGTTTGAAGACTCAAGTGGGGCCCAGGCCTTATGCAGGGAGCTGAATTTCACTCTTAGGAGGAGTAAAATAGAACAACAACAATGAGAAAATGGACTAGCCCCGTTGTGGACTTTGAATGGATTTTTTATCACCTTTCTCTCCCCCCTACCCCCATCTCTTTTATGCCTACTCTTCCCAAATCAAATGAATCTGGAACATTTTAGGCTGTAGATAAGCTGGCAGTGACACAAGCACAGTATAACTATGTAATATCCAGAACAGCAGTCTGATTTTTTTTCCTATTTAGCTAACTGCTGGGCAGGCTTTTCTCATGCACATATGTGCATGTGGAGGGAGCAGGGAGGAAAATAACCTTAGCATTGTATAAAAAAGACAGAAAAAGTAGTTCTCTGATGCTAAACTACAACAGTAGTATTGTACTTGGGAACCTGAGCTGTGCCCTTCCTCCCCTCCCTCACCTATCAGTTTCATTAGCCATTCCAGCAGTAAGGTTAAGAATTGTCTTGGCTGCAAGCAGGCAGGCAGGCACAGAGGGTTGCATGACTTTCACTACCACCTGGCACAGCTATTTCATATTCACTTGTTTGCCCCTACAGCAGCTCAGAGGCTTCAACAAGTTGGTTGTGGAGGAAGCAGGGATTGAGCGTAGTTAAGTGTCATACACTCCCATGTCTTCTTCTGTGGAGCGATAGTCCGTGCCTCAGGATCCTGCAGATAATACAGCCACAGTTCAATTACTGCTAGCATTTCTTGTTCCTTTGGTTTGTGTGAGGAAACATCTGAAGCTATAAAGCAAGTGGAATTAGGACAACTGGGGGTATCTCTCGCCAGTTTTCTCTGAGATTGTTAACCTTTTTGCCCCAACTGCTATGGAGTGTGTGTTAGCTGTGAATTAGAACTCAGAGACTTCACTAAGTTATGGAAAAAAGTGTGACCATACATATAGAAAAGAGATGCAAAGCCAAAACATCAGGGTCTTGTGTGTTTATTTGTGGAGTTAGAATGTTGAGATATTGCTGGGCCAGCGGACTTACGGTGTAGTCAAATAAAATACGGGTGCTTTATAACCTTTTCTGTTACTTACCTTGGGGCTTACGGATTTAGATATGTCACAGCATTATAAAGCTTCAAATGATCAGAAAACAGTAACATTCTGTGATCAACAACATTTTAAAAGGTACCGCCTAAATCTAGGTAATCAAATCCAAATCCAAATTGAGACACTGAACTGAAAGTGGCAGGATTTTCAGAAAGGAGGAGCTGCTCAGGACCACTAGGCATCAGTTGGTTTTAAATTATGTTAATTTATATTTGTAAAATGTTTCGAGAGCCATGGGTAGAGAGAAGAAAGCCCCACCTGCTGAAATCAGGAGATGACATGTACATTTCAGCTCTTGTTAAAGAAAGTGAGGCAGAAGATAGGGAACTTTCTTAGGTAGGAGGTAGGATGGACCCTCATGTGATTTAGAGAGAAATGAATGTGGATTTATGGTAGTTAGGCACAGTGGGGAAAGGACTGGAAATGTGAAGCATGGAAACCATAGAGGCCAAAATAACAGGAGGCAAATATAAAGAACTCAGAATTTATTATTTTAAAGATATTGTGTTTTTAATAAAATTTCATGGTGATTTTGGGCCTGATTCACAGTTTCTTAATAGTTGGTTGTGCTCTAAGAAATCAAGTGGACAGTAATATTTATTGTTAGGACCAGTTTGAGCATTTTATTCCGTATATTTGGGGTGAACTGCATCCTAGCAGTAAAGTCTGTATTCTTCCTTCATTACAGTTCTGCCCAGGTGATGAATACACTTCTACCTCACCCAACCTTCGATGCCACTTATCTTGGACTTCGGTGATATTATGTAATATTTGCATAGTTCTTTTATGGCATAGAAATTATGTGTAAAACTTAAAAATATGCCTATTTTGTTTCTCTTACATGTGGTCTTAGGAACGTAAACACATACATTTGGTTTAAATGTGGTTTATTTATACCTATACCACTTTTTGTTTTTGTGTGTCCACAATAGCTTGCATCACGTTGAATCAAACCCTTGAGTATTTAAATTAGGCAGAATTCCTGCTGAACTAAATGAGAGTTCTACTGAGGGAAGGCTATCAAGTATATTCTGTTGACTTTAAACTTCTGCTAAAAAAATAGAGTTTAATCACAGTCTTCAAACATGCAGCAAAAATACTTGGGGCTAGATTCCAGACTGGTGTAAATTACCATAGCTCCATTGACTTCAATGCAGCTAAAGATCTAGCAATAAGTATTTACAGACAAGAAATTCAAAAAGCTCTCTGGGTTTCATCTGTGGTGGATGAAAAGCATAAAACTAGCAATTCTTGCATGATGTGATGAGTCTGGGGACTGGGACTCATTTAGAATGGGCATCCAGTCAAGAGTCCCAGTTAAGTTAGAGCCGCACAGCGCTGTCATCACACATCAGTGTGGAACCTTTCCTGTTAACCCTCTACAATGCTTCCACTGTGGCAGGTTTTGCATTATTTGGAGTTATCAAGTTAAATAAGGAAACAGGTATTGCAGGTAGGAAAATAATTCCATTTTAATGGCTGAGTCTCGTATATAACAATACAGTTCATCAGAGCCAAACCTACATTCATAGGGGAGGATCATGTTTTATTAAAACCTGCTATTTGTTGTCACTCATTTGCTCCACTGTCCTATTCACTCTTTCCAAAAATAGCATACCCTGTGGTGGCGGCTTATTATGATTAAACAGATAAAAATAAGTTTAAGGTCTAAATGCATCCAGGACACCTGAGGTAATACAAGATCTGACTTCTTTATGGAACGTGTGAAGTTATATTTTCCATTGCTTCACAAGCTTTGTTTTGTTTTGTTTTTACTTCAGCGAGGTTTAGCATGTTCTATAGTTTCATGTTGCAGACTTGCACCTCGGGAATAAGTATCACTAGTTTCTGATTTTTTTCATGGTATAGCTCCTGCTTTGAAAACAGAAGTTTGAATGGTATTGTTTTTCAGTCATTGTTACGTAATACCACCGTATAGAAATTTCTGGCATTCACATGTAAGAGAAGATTTTATTAAGGAGTCAGAGAGAGAAGTGCTATACCCCCTAAGAGGACTTTACTGTTAGGGGTTTAGAGTAGAAGCTTTATCTATTGACTGTTTATCTGTGTGTTTATATTTCACTGTTTTTTTCTAAAAATAACATATGCATGTAGTGATCAGGAGGTGGCATTATTCTTTTTTGTGCTTCCACATCCTACCAGTCAATTTATGACTGTAGACTCCTTATTAATGACATGAAATATGGCATTTCATCTGAAATAAGAGGTCATAACAGTATCCAAGTATGACAGATCTCAATCTGATGTCACCAGTGGAAAAATCCAATGGCAGCAATTATAGACAACAAAGCAAATGCCATAACCTATGAGGCATTACCAAAAGATCAAACTCCTTGTCTTCATTGTTCTGTTTCTCTTTACATGTAACTGCACGTTTGCATGAGTGCTGGCAGAATGCTCCATGCTATACAAAACAGAATAAAACAAGATCCCTGCTCCAAAGTGCTCACAGCCATTCATCTGTCAAAGTCAGTGAGAAATGACTGCTAGATTCTGTTGTGTCCACGTGGATTTAAGTACATACACAAGATTTTATTCTACTCTGCTCCAGTCCTGGAAATCCATGAATGCATCTCTTTTTGTAACACACCATCATCTTATGCCTAAGACTGAGACACAAAAAAAAGCAGTTATGGGAAGGAGGACCCACTCACCTTTTGCATTAGCTGTTTTTCAGGACTAGAGCAAGGCAGAATATTATCACGCTTAGGCACATACATCTATCTATGTGCCTAAAAGTGGGATAGAACTTGATTCAGCACTGAGGTCAATGCACAAGAAAATCTACACATAATTTGGTACATACATAATATAGGTTTCATGGGTTATATTTCATAGACATTAGGGCTGGAAGGGACCTCGGGAGATCATCGAGTCTAGCCCTCTGCCCAAAGGGCAGGAAGTCAGCTAGAGTCAAAGGATCCCAGCAAGATAACCATATACAACATATATACAAGATCCATTGTTTGAAAATACAGTTAGTGATTTTTTTTTCATGAGGCATGTTTAGGAGAAGGTGGATGGTTGCTTTTGGTTCCAGTAAAAGAATGTTTAGGAGTTGTACGGTCTACTGTTGTTGTGTTCCAACTTAAAAGAGATATTCCATATTGTTCATAGTTACATAAAAGGTACAGCATGTAGCACTACACATATATAGGTGAGTTAACTTTTATTAACAAAAGATTGATACAATAGATTTCCTTAAACAAGCTGCTTAACCATTCTTCTCCATAAGGATTTGAAGAAGATGGTACTGCTTGCCATCTCTATTTTTTTTAAAGTGAATGCACCAAGTTTTAGTGACTCACGATATGTGCACTTTTCTGAAGAACTTTCTTTGCCACTGTGCTTTGAGCTTATCATGCTTCTTTTTAAAAGAATTAAATAGACCATAGTAAAACCCTCCTGATCAGTATAAGCTCTCAAGCATTTCCTCTCCAAGCCTGCATCAGACTTCCTCTTATAATTACCTTGCAACTTTTTTGTGACTTTTGTACAGCACTATAAACATGAGCTGGAAGTAGTTGCTGGAGAGGGCAGAGATGGCTTTGTGGGAAACAGGTGACTTGCACTGTTCCATATCCTGGCAAGCCTTTGAGTCAAAATTGTTTATTTATGTAGCATACTTGTCCAGGTGGATTCACTGAAAAATGCCTGCTTGCCTACAGCAAAATGACACCATCATTGCTTGGAGTTTGTATTTTTATAGGTCAGCCTGGATTATTCACGCTGATGATACAAAACTCTCCAGACCAACTCTAAAATACACTGAATTCAATAGAAAGTCTCTCATTGACTTCATTGGGGCTTTGGATGAAGCCCATGGTGCTGTATGAAGAGCTTGCCAGCTTAAATATTATGGAAACATAATCAGGAAAAGATGCAGAACAAACTGATAAGTCTAGGAGAGATGTGTTAGTGTCAATTATCTCTTCCTTAAATCCTAATCAAGTACTCATGATAATTTTAATATATATGAGAAAAAGCAATGCTGCAGCTCATATGCTATTTTGAAAGTTTTAACTTCTACTTCTTATTCAACATGGGCAAAATTTCTGAACCCAGCTGGGTGAATCTGCCAAAGCAATTAATGCGGCTCAATAAGCTTGGGTGCTTTCGCACTGGAGTCATCTGCTCCAGGGCTCAGCATCTTCACATGCACCCAGGACTCCCCCAGGTACCATGTGCTGGTGTTGGGCAGCATTGGGGCTGGCTGGGGCACAAGAGTGCTGAAACTGTAGAGCCACGTGGCTGACCCCCTGAGCCTACTGCCAGCCTGGGGCTGCTCTGCCCTGGCTCTAACAACTGCAGTCCTGGTCACTGTCCACATGTGAGTTTCTGTACAGTAAATGACTCCACTGCAAGACAGTACTGTTCCCAACAGTACTATATTATAATAGATTTAATTAATTTACTGTGCAGAGCTAATTAGCCAACTCCACAGTAAAGCATACATGTAGATGGCTCTGTTGAGAACCATAGAAGAGCCTGAATAGAACAGTAATGGTATGGTTCTGTGGCACAGGCAGGACCAAAATCAGAAGGGACACTCCAGGGCCCCTACACCAGTGTAAAATGTGGCTCCCTTGCAGCCTCTACTCTGTTTTTTCTGGGACAGGATGCAGGGAGAAGGTAGGAACATTTAGTCACAACTAAGCAGACTGACTTCACGGTAGTAGAAATGTCCCCCCATAGGAACCTTGACACATACATGGAACAAAAGGTGGAGGTTAGGGGGCTTTTATTTTTAATAAAGATAATACTGGGAGTGATATAAAGGCACTGTCATCCTACCTTCTGAAGTCTCTGCAACTATATTTTTTTCAGCACCGGGGGCTCTAAATTTATCTACCACTTTTGAGTCTCTTTCAGAACATTTGGCCCTTATTGCATAGTCACAAATGAACATCATAAAACCACAGGGGATCCAGCATTCTTTGTGTACTGAAGAACTTACCACAGTAGTTTATGGGCCTGTTTCATATTTGCATTATTCCTGTTTTACACTTCTGTGACTCCTTTGATTTGAATGGAATTATACCATGCAGTGGTGAATCAGAACCCATGTTGAATATACTAGGAAAAGCAGAGTTTATTTTTGGAAGAGCAGATATTTTATGAAAACAGAAACACCACAAAGTTATCTGTATTCAAAACAGTAGCCAAATAAAAGGAATACAGAAGTTTGCAGAAAATAAGTCTACTGTTTTATGTAGGCTTGCTCTGAATCCATATTAAAGCTTCAGCATTTGAAAGTGATTCCATTTCCTATAAAGTTCATATCCATATAAGGAGTCCCTCTTTCTTTAAATATATCCGGTTGCCCTGTTTAAAGCAGGAACTCAAACTGTTGCATCAGTAAGATATTGATTTTGCTATTTAGTAAAACAAAAGTTTCCATTGCAAGGGCATTTTCAAGCAAAGTTAAATATAAAAAGAAAAAACTCCTTATTAAACTATATTGTGGTATAACAGCTCACCACATCCTGCTGCTGTGGCATCTGATGTTTAGCAAAGGAAAAGTTCCTCTTTTAGGCTTCTAACAGGTACAAAGGTCACGTGTTACCTGCATTTCTCAGCACTATTATTTTTTTGACTTGATGTCAGTGGAAAAGCTGTACGTGAAGATGGAAAATGTTAATTGAGGGAAGGCATTGTGGGGAACTGTAGGTGTTAGCTACAGAAGTAACAATGCTGCTCCCCCCAAAAAGCCAGAAAAACAAACTAAAATCTGATGACAAATGTGTTGTAAATTTATCACACTCAGCTTTTTGATATCAGATAGAAAGGGATGTGTTTTGTGCAGGAAGTGTTGTTCTAATCTGGGCACTTAATATGAACACTCTAATTCTATTCCAGATTTGCCACGGTATTACTTTGAGACTTTAAGCAAATGAGCTAATTTTAAGAGTCTTAGCTTCCACATTTATAAATTAGGTTTAATACACTTTTCACAAGAATACTAAGATTGTGTAATTTTAATTAATGTATGTAAAGCCTTGAAACTTTTAGTTGGAAAGTATGTGTACACAAAATATTACTACTCTTAGAATTAGGAACAGCCGGGTGCCCTGCATCATTTTAACCTGCAGACCCAAGGATAATAAAAAAATTGAAGTCAAAGTAAACCAAAAGTTTGCTTGTGCTACATAGATATATAAGCTGATCCTTATATAGTGGGCCATCATATTGAAGTGACAGATATGTAGTCCAAAACCTGCCTATTCATGAGAGCAACAGGGTGAATCATTGAATATAGGATGAATTTTTGGTCCAACTAGAGGAATCATTCCATCAGTGTTTAAATAGTTAAGGTTAATTTGGGAGAAGTTCTGTTTGTAACTAGGATTAGGGCTCTGCCAGTAACTGAATTTTTGGTTCAGCAGCATAAAGATCAAGCCCCAATATTCCTGCCAAAATGAAATATTGAAAAAAAAGTTTGAAATTGAATTCAATATGTTTGAACCAAAAAGAAATATTTTAGGGTTAAATTAAACATTTCATTTGACCTCTGTGGAAATTTTCATTTCATTTCAGAAGGGGTTTTTTTCAACCCTTTTTTTAAATCAAAAAACAGATATAACTGAAATTTAACAAAAAGCTTTGGGCTTTTTTGCTTTTTTTCCCCCTCAATTTCTTTTGGCCATATCTGTTCACTGAATTTAAGTTAGGTGCTAGAAACACATTGATGGAGGAAGTGAATAGATTTACTAGTCAATCACAGCAAGCAAGCAAAAGGGTATCACTTGGGTCCTAGACTACACAAGCATGTTGAATGATTTCTGTCACTCCCACCCACTGAAGGGCATTCCCTCAGAGGCTCAGGTGCATTAGTGGGCAGCAAGGGAAAGCCCACTCTTAGCATACTTCTGCTCTTTTCCCCCCCTTTCATCTGTTCAAACAGATGGGTTTTTCAGCTGTATCTAAATTACTAGACTTACTAAATTACAATACTGACTGCTAAGCAAGACAGGGATTCCTTCACATCTTGCCTTCCTCTTGTACTCTTTGTCAGCATCATTTCACATGACCTAGAAAGAGCCCACACTTTTAATTTATTTGCTATTTAAAAGTGGTGAAATAAAGAGCCTCATTAAAAGGAGGTAATACTAGATGAGAGTGATGTAAAATCTTGCCACCAGCTACTGTCTTGGCCCCTTTACCTGCCTCAGTCCCATTTGTTTGTGAGATCAGGTTGTTTTCCAGTGGCAATGGATACACTATTGCAAGATTCAGCTATCTTTTGGTTCTGTGTTGATATGGTGAAGGGGATGTTATTAAGTAGATGTCTTTGTATATGAGGAAGCTGTGTTGGACTGTCACTCATAAAGATAGTGGAAGCTCAGCTACAATGAGAGAGTTGCACAGAATCTTCCCTGAAATCAATAATACAGCTGCCAATGACTTTGATAGCTCTCAGATGTGGTCCTGATAATATTATGTCTCATTGTTGAGTTTAGGTAAAATATTAGAAAAAGATAGACATTTCATAGACATTAGGGGCTGGAAGGGACCTCGTGAGATCATCAAGTCCAGCCCCGCCCCCATAGGCAGGAAGTCAGCTGGGGTCAAGTGACCCCAGCAAGAAATACATCCACCTGTTTTTTGAAAGAGTCCAAAGTAAGTGCTTGCACCACCTCTGGGGGGAGTTTGTTTCAGACTGTGGCTGTGACTCAGGAGAGTTGAGCTCCCAGATGGAAGGGGCTTGGTGGGTGACTTTGAAAAAATCACTTACCCTCCAGGGCAGCAGTTCCCAAACTGTAAGTCACAATCCCGTATGGGGTCACAACAACAGCGGGTGGGTCATGGGGGTGGGAGACAGTGGGTTGGGAATGAGGGGCTATGCTAAGAACATGGGATCATGCTGAGGAAAAGTTTGCTGTAGAGGTAAATAATATTTTCAAAGGTACTTAGGTGACTTCAGAGCTCACTCCTGTTTTTATAAAATTACTGTACTTGGGCTCTCAGGAAGCTGTTCCTACTGAAAGTCAGTGAACCCAAAAAATCAAAGGACAACTCGGTGTCTAAATCACTTTTGAAAATGGAACTTAGATTCCTAGGTAGTTTTGGTTATTTTCAAATTTTTCCCATAGTCAGTTTTTACTGCATTTAGAGCTTTCATTTGGAGCTGTGTCTACACTTTTCTTGATATGACAAACTCCATGATATGACTTGCCTTTGCCCTAAGAGTTAAGGGTCCTAGTCCTGGCTTTTGCCACGTCAGAAATGCCACTTTCGTTGCTTAACCTACCTCACAGAAACTTAGTGAGAATTCATCCTGAAGCTCCATTGTGGGCACATCTTCACATTCATTATTGTGCAGTGGGTACTACACATTTTGTTTAGTACTTCCTTAATGAAGTACTAACTAAATGCACAGTAACTAGTTACTGCACATTAGTGTGGGCGGACGGGTTTTTTGTGATGGCCACTGCACAGTAGCCTAATAACACAGTGCAGTAGCTTATTAGGACAGTTTTTGACCGGCACACTACCGCACGGTGTTATTAGGCTGCCGCACAGTAAGCATCTCATGCAGATGCACCCTGTATGTATAAAAATTAAGAAGCAGTTTGAATAGTGGCTTAGCATTATTCAGCACAGAAGAAACCTACAGGGAAAGTACACAAAGGTGAAACTTGATCTCTAGCCCTCAGGGGATTGTTTTCATTACCACATTTACATGGGGATGCTGCCACATATTTTGTAGTGTACCTAATGCTGCTTTATGAGGTTTATCTTGACAGAAATGTCAGGAAGAAGTCTTCCCACAACAAAAGAGTGCAGTATTTGCATTCAAGATTGAGGTTCGGTTCAGAAAACTGTCTTGACTCGAGAACCTGTAAACATTGTTGCATTATTATTTTACTAGGGGATGTGCAAGCTAATTTCTTCTCACCAGTACTGGAGTTGCCATCTGAATGTATTTCCATTGTTTTCTAATATAAAATATCAATTCCATGGTACTATCAAGAGAAAGAAGTATTTTGTCTTTACGTGTCATTTCCGTTCTGCTTTTAGTTTTCTGAAACAAATAGGTAATCACAAATACAACTGATGTTCCAATGCTATTGTAGGGCATGTATGTAAGTCAGCACCAAACAAACCACTGATCAGCTTCCGTGGCCCTAATCCTGACTGATTCTTGCACTGTCGTTACAAATTGTGCAATAGGTCTGAAGAAAAAACATGTTCGACAACTAATTGCTTCAGGAAGTTGATTTTAGACATGCTGGGCTCTTTCCAACAAACACATGGAGTTATCTGGATGGTAGTGAACAGCAGCCCATGAGCAAAGGAAAACTCCTGGTAGTTCCATGACGTGGGCTTGTGTTTCCCCTCCCAGTAAAGTTAGGAAAACTCAGAAGCAGTGACAGCCTTACTGATGGCATTCAGTCTATCTGGATGTAAATCAGGTGGTGGCAGTGGCTGCAGGGAGGTGGGGTGGAAATAAAAGGGATGTTGTGCAGTTCACTGTAGATGGCCTTTGCTAGGTTCAGTCATTTCCTGTCCATCTGCCAAAAATCACAAGCTGATAAATGGACATAATTTGAGTGTGGGAAACAATATGGCCTGATGAGCTACAGGGGAGGAAAGAATAAAAGAAGAGTCATGAGTAAAGAAAACAATACTTTGGAGATGCAGTCTGACTGGCTGATGGTTAGATAATGAGCCTTGTTTATTCTTTTCTGCAACTTCTGGCCTAAAACTTAACTCGATCCTCCCCACCCCTCTGTCTTCATCGATAGGAGCAGAGGTCACACGTTCATGAGTGTTGATCAACATGAAAGGAAAGTGTATTTATTCATTTACCCACAGCAAGTAATGGACAAACACACCCATTTCCTTTCATTTTTTAATCATCCCACAGTGGAAAATTAGCATGTACAGTCTTATTCTACAGAGGCATCACAGCTTCAAGTGCTCAGTTCTGTAACTGGCAGCTTTGTGCCATGGCATTGTTGTGTCAAGAATACTAACATATAATCCTTCTGGCTATCTTTGTGGAATAGATAATTTATTCTAAAACTTATGGTCATTCAATACTTTGAGCATCAGAGCCAGTTCCGGAGCAGATGAATGTTTTATTTGTAACTCATTCAAAGTGTTAAATTTGTTTGACGCAATAAAAGACCCAAGATGCTGCTGTTCTTGTGATGTCTGGTTTCATACAGTGTTTAGCATGTTAATAACTTATGTTAATCCTGCTCTCTTGCACTTTGGTCAGCCTGTTTCAGCTCTCTAATGATGGGTGTTATGCTTAATGTTGAAAATTATAGCAGAACTGTAAAGGAACTGATACAGGCTTCTTTTAATCTATTTGACATAAGAAACAGTAATCATACCCAAGTTTAATTTTAATAATTCTTTTTTTTCTTGTGTTCTTTCTTTGCAGTAAATGAAATTATAAGGAATGACCTTTCCAGCACCAATGTCCATTCATAGCTTGCAATATTGGACTAGTTTGCAATCCACACACTTTTAGCTCAGCTGATATATCAGCTACAGCACAGTTACTAAAAAAACTGAAGATATTACCTGGTACCACTCTGATCTTCCACCTTACTGAATGTTAGGAACTGAAGATTTACCTCTTGCTTACAAAGAAGTAGCTCTTCGACCTCAGCTGATGAAATATCTTCTTTAAAGAAAATCATCTCAAGAGGAAAAAAAAAGGGAGGGAATTAACTGTTAAGATGGCTCATTTTTCTGGGATAAAGCTAGGAAACCCAGAACCGATCCTTTTGGCACCACTGGAATACAACCCTGGAAGTGCCTTATTTTACCAGATTGTGGCATCAGGGCATTTTTAATAGGCTTTGAGTTTGCTACCATAAAAGGTATTGGTGGGTGCACAACCTATAAAGCTTGCAATTCTGGAAATGGATGTTTTAAAAATCAAAGGACTGCCTATTGGAGGGGAAAGACACCCCTACTGAGAGTAAAATACCTTTGTGAATTCCAGAATTTCTTCAGCTTTTTCTCTGCTGTAATATACAGCCTGTTGCCTTATTCTCAGTGCATTTCAAGAGCCTCCCAATTTGTCATCTCAGCTCTTTCTTTTTTCATACTGTCTATATTATGTGCTAATGAATCATAGGATTGTTAGTAGTAGCATGTTAAGATTTTGATTTTAATCAGGCTTCAGTCATAGCACAAGTAAGTTGAGTAGCACAAAGTAATAAGGTTGATGGACAAAAAACGAAATCTATCTATTACATGATAGATGTATGTGTATGCATGTACATACATACTAGTATATATGCATATATTTATATATGACAAATAATATAGATGATTGCCTGCTGAGGGCACTGAATTTAGCAATAATTTCCATTACTGAGAACACATTTCAGATCCAAAACAAATGTTTCAGCTACTTCAGTTGAGGGTCTGTTGCACCTATGACAGGTATACATTGTCTTTCCTCATGCAGTTAAGCAAGCACTTTAGATAGTCAAAAAAGATGCATACAAAATACATATTATTTACCAAATGGAAAAATATGAACTAATGTAATTGTAAATACTAGTACGAAAGAGTGTAAAATATTTGTTCAGTTATAAGTTTATTCCGCAGAAGCCTTATAACTCTCTGCTACATGTACAAAAAAAAATTACCAAAAAAAACAAAAGTTTCATAAGCAGCGCTGTATAGTATGTTTTCTGATTAGCTAACATTCACAGAGCACAGATAGGCATGTAGTGTAGCCTTTAACATTGTATTTTGTAAAATCAACAGCTTATTATATAACTAACAACATCCTATTATTTCATATAACCCAAAAAAAAAGCATGGTTTAATTTAAAACTGTTTAACATTAATATTGTGCCTTAGGAATCAATGCCCCCTTCTGGAAATATGCCTAAACTACACCTCCATACTGAGGTGGCAACTATTTAGCCTCAAGGTAATGAGAATTGAACATGTTTCACAGGAAGTGAAAAACTCCTAAACATATTAAAATATTCTGTACAATTATGTCTTACTTTCTTTTCTTACACAAAATAAAAGCCATATTTGTCACATTTGCACATTACTGTGAAGACATCAGAATATAATATGGCGCTATGTACATATTATGCTGTTATTCATCCTAATAGTAATCTGTTATTCCCCACCTGTTTAATCCAAGTTATTCACCCTGTATTAGAATTGTAGAAGTTGCATGAAAAAATTCATATAGACTGCCATATAAAAAATAAAAAGTTTGACAGATGTCAGCTTAATGTGTAGCTAGAAATTAGATCCAATAAAGCAAAATGTTTTGCTGGAAGCTAGTCTTAGAATGATTCATTATATGTTATCTTGACAAATCTTCCTCTCATATAAAACAAGCATTTTCTCATTACATGCATACATACATACATACATACGTATATATGTATGTATCTCACAATTGCTTCTATTTGAAGCTGTTTGCATCCCGTTTCATCCTGCTAATATAATCATCTTAATATGGAGGTAAACATATGTTCTCAACAGAATCACTCCTCTTTTCCTTTCCCCCCAACTCCCTTCACATTTGAAAACATTGCTGCCAAGGAGTGAAACTGATATATGTTATAATCTCTGCTTGTGTTCTGTCTACTTCAGAAATGTCAAGAAAGCATGAGTGGAGGAGCCTCTGGATATGCCAAAGCATTTTTTATTCATTTAGAGAAATATCCTGGGTGAGGCTTTGACCACACACATATACACACACAGCACAGTGTTTGCATTTCAGCAATAATTTGAGCAAAATAATCAACTGTATATTTTAAATATGTTGCACCAACTCTGTCAGTTTTCTTCAAGCTATTTTAAAAACAAAATCTGTTACTTTTAAGCCTGACTAATGGAAGATTATGCATATCTTGTATATGTATTCATAAAATAAAAAAGAAAAGCATAATTTGTCCCCTTATGAGAATGTTACCTTGTTTTTCTTTGCGTGTCTCAGCTGTTGATTTCACTTTTAACTTTTTGTTTCACTAATTCTTATGGAAAAATGGGTCTGAACACAGCAATTATTTTCCTGGGAAACAACTGTGACTATGTACAATATACACTTTGTATGTATGTTTAAAAAGTCAACCAAACCAATTTTCTTTTTCCCCACTGGTGATTTGCATTCTTTAAAGAGCAAAACAATTAGTACAATATTAGCTTAGTGATACAATAGTTATATCTTTATTGCATTAAATGAACAGTATTCTTCTCTGTTACACCCATGAAATTTTTTTAAGGCCAGGGACTTTTGAAAGGAGAATTGGGACCCACTGGGTTGCAAACTGTTGCTAACATGTGAAGAGATACTGCCCATGGATTTAGCAGAATGAGTTAACCTTGCCAGGAGCAAGGATATATAGGCTCTGTATTATGGTATCTAATATCTAATTAATGAAGGGACAGGTTCCTGGAAAAAACTAAACAGTTGTGAACTCAAACAAGCTTCATCCAAGCTCTCTACGTTGTCTCAGCAGGTGCTGCATTTGTACATAATAATATGTAATAATGAACCAAATAGAAACTCTGAAGATACTGATACAAGTCCTTTTGGGTGCAGCTACATGTGCTATTAGTTTGCAGAAATAAACTCTGGCACAATTTGCACCAGAGTTAGCTGCTCCCCTTTACATGTGTGCCTGGGACTGCAGCTTGTTGAGCCAGGGCAGAGCAGCTCCAGGTTGGCAGGGGGCCCAGGTGTGAGCCCTGGGCTTCAGGTGGTGGCACTGAGTGGTGGAAGGGCTGACTGGGGCACAAAGGTGCTACAGTGCAGGGCTATCCAGCAGGCAGGCCCCCATAATTTAGCACCTTCTGCCCCAGCCAATTCCTGTCACAGTCTACATGTGCATTTGATTGCACATAAGCACTCTACCATAAAATAGTACTGTCCCCAACCATAGTTTCTTATGGCAGAGTTAATTAATCTACTGCGCCCTAATACCAGTGCACATGTAGACTGTGACGCTTTACTGCAGAGCTAATAGTCTACTCCACGGTAAAGTTCACATGGAGTTGCACCCTTTGGCTGCATCCACACAAGTGTGGACATTTGTTTTGCTGGGGACAAGAAGTAGTGGCATACCTTGCCACACTGGGCTGGTCCAACAGCCTTACCTGGGGTCCTGGAGGCCTCCTGGTGCGTCAGCAGCAATGATCCTGCCTCCCAGAGCCTGGCCAATAGCTAGAGCATGGCTATAGTTGGCCAGGCTTCAGTTTTGAGCAGCACATGCTGCCTCTGCGTGCACCACTCCGCTTTTTTTTTTAATGTAGTGCTACCTTGCACCTCAGAGAACAGCTGAGTGTGCAGTATGTGGCACCACAGACATGTTTGTAGCACCACATACCACACAGCCACGCTTGTCTGGATGCAGCCTTTGAGATTTTTACAGCAGAGATTAATTATGAAAGATACACAATGCACTACACCTTGCACCTTGATTCAGAAAAGGCCTGAAGCAGGTGAAAAGGGACAGATTTAAGCACAAGCTGAAGAACTTCCTGAATCAGAACCTGTCCTTGGTTCACATTTGTTTTCATATCAGAAAAGAATGATACCTATCTTATATGGGATAGTCGGCCTTCTCCTCTTCCTCTTGAAGCCAGTGTCAAAACCCTGTAGACAGGATAGGACTAGCTGCTGCTATTAAATCCCAGCTGCTGACATGAACTGCTTCTATGACACTGGGCAAATCTCTGTTTGTTCCCCCATCTGTACAATTGAAATTATGCTTTCCTCCATGGGATGACTGCTTGTAAAACTCTTCGAAGATGGAAAACACAAAATACTCTATTAAAAATCCCTGCTGCCTGTGTGCGATTGTGGCACCGGTTCATACACAGCGCAAATGTCTGGTCACAGAGTGACTACGTCTGAGTGACATGTTCTGATCACAACATTCTCTGGCTTTGCATAAACTCGCTTTTCTTTTCCACAAATCCCTAAGTCATAATCCAGACCCAGCCATGTCGGCATTGGCCACACCTTGACCATAATTCTAGAGGCAAAAAATACAGTCTAACACATTCTTAGATGACTACATTCATTCATAACTAAAGCATAAGGTGAATCCCACACATCCATCTGGTACTGTTTGACTAAATATACTTGCTGGAATTGCTCCTTCCAGATTTTCCTCCACACAGCTGAAAATGGCAAATTTCAAGTAGTTAAATTTCTTGGATAATTCTTAACTGCCATGAAGCTAAACTTTCCTCTACCAAGTGTGTAATTCTGTTGTATTCATCTTTGTAATACTACTGAATTTGTCTCTGTTAAAGCAAAACAGCTACCCTTCCAGAAAAGCATTGTGGAGGCAAGATAATTTGGGGACAGTAGCACAAGCTTTTTTCTGTTCCTGTCATGTTTTAAAACAAAGTAACTCTCCAAATTCATGTGAAGATCACTGAGAGGATTGCTAGTCAAAAAAAATGATAGCTCCAGTTTTTCTAACACACATATGTCCAACAACCAGGTCAATCCCCTGTCATTTTTTTCACTTGCCTGCGTTATGTTTTTCTTTGTTGTTGTCCAAGGATTTTTCTTTATTTAAGTTCTTTGAGTCTGCTTGGAGAAAAGGTTTTGATTCTCCCCTTTTCAGGTAGCCAAATCACTTGTTCAGAGCAGGTCAGTACCAGATTCTCATGCTGTTGGATTTAATTATCAGCCATTCTTGACTCCAAAACCAACTTTACTTTTAGCCAATGAAAATGTGTTTTGGGATTGTGCAAACTTGAAGATATTTTACAGCTAAAAAGGGCTGAGTATTTAAGATCTAAGCCAACTGGTAATAGTGTTATGTATGATATGCCACGTGCATCTTAGCTTTTGGTCATTATACCAGAGCTGCTTATCAGCTCTCTCATTTAGCCTCCTTGAATTGTAGGCAATCAATTATTTTATCATACAAATGTGCTGCAAATTCAACTTTGGGCACGTTAGAGGATCCCTTTGTAAAATTTTGGCAGGTGAAGCCAAGTATTCTCCTTGCACCTTCCACAACTGAGAAACACCTTCAATCACATATGGAGCTTTTGTATCCCATATGTTGC
This sequence comes from Crocodylus porosus, assembly GCF_001723895.1. NCBI lineage: Eukaryota > Metazoa > Chordata > Crocodylia > Crocodylidae > Crocodylus > Crocodylus porosus. The sequence goes on along the minus strand of NW_017728886.1, from coordinate 163,599,912 downwards.
CCTGTGTCACTGAGCAACTGCTTCTAGAGTGAAGGTAATCTACAAATAACCATGGTAGATATTAATTACAAAACTCCAGTTTGTGGCTACATATGTACATGTCCTTTAGCTTGAGGGGCAGAGTTTGAAATTTGCCTTTATCTTGCTTCCACTCCCCTTGTCCTTAGAGTGACTAGGTGCTGGGCTACTGGTATAGGTCATGAGCAGTCATTCATTTCTACTGGTGGAAATTTCCAAGAAATTTCCACCAGTAGAAATCTTTCCAGGAGAGGGAGTAATACAGATGTTCAGCCTACAGCTGCCCCCTCTCTCCCAACCACTGTGCTTTTACCAAACCAGGTGATCCCAGTCTAGGAAAAGCTTGGGGAGCAGTGGCTACTCCACTCCTACTGGTCCCCAGGGAGAGTGGAGTGGCAGTCCCCACACCTTCTCCAAACCAGTACCTGAGGAAAAGGCAGGGAGTAGCCTCCTCTGGTCCACTCCCAATCTCCAGGAACAGAGAGGAGGAAACAGTGAGTCAAAGCCCCCAGCCTGTTCCCCAAGCAGCAGCAGCTGCACCCTTCCCCTACTGGACCAGTCCAGGAGAGAAGACCAGGGTGGACAAACCCCCTGAATTGCTTTCCAGACCCAGGACCCTGATCTAGGGAGCGGAGGAGGGAGCACCCATCTCCAAGGAGGGACAGGAGAAGTAGGGCAATGTCCCCCATGCCCTCTACAAACTGGGTGACCCTACTCTGGGGAAGTCATGGAAGTCTTCTCCACCCTAATTTCTCTCAGGACTGGGGTGACCGCAGTCCTAGGAAGGATGCGGGGAGCATTTCCTACCACTCAGCAGCTCCTGGTCCATGGGAGGATGCTAGTGATGAGAAAGTGTACAGGTGTTCTTTCCTGTGGGAGAAACTTGATGAAGCATGCATGTTTGTGGTTTCTATGCAGTGATTCTCCTGGTAGAAACCTAATGCTTATACATGGTCATAGTTATGCTACTGACCCACAGCCCATCTCTGCTCACCAGAGAATTTCTGCAGCTAGAAATCCCCTTTCCCTTTGTCACTTCTATGCTAGAAACCTGGACAGAGCTGATATCAGAGCCACTCAGGCAGACTTATACAACCAAAACCAATGCAGGGGCAAGGATTGGTGCTCTGCTACCCAATTCAGGGAAAGGATAAAGGTATTCAACATCTCCTGGCTTCAGTGGGTGGGTGTGCCTGCCTGTCTGGTCCAAGACTAGTTGTCCATCTTGGTTGACTAGGCATACACTACCATATAAAAGACATATGAAGCAGTCATTGAGGTGGATACACACCAGCGTGGATGTTTGTTTCCCCGAGGACAAGAAGCAGCAGCACACCTTGTGCCACTGCTACTTGTCCCCAGGGAACGGCTGTGCTATATGCCCTCTGGTGCATGGCAGGTTACCCTGGGTGGGGTAGGGGATGCTGGGGCCTGCACTGGGTTGACCCCAGCAGCTTTACCTGGGGTCCTGGGGCCTCCTGAGGCTGCAGCAGCAGTGATCCTGCTGCTCAGAGCCTGGCTGGCAACCAGAGCATGGCTCTGGCCATCCAGACTCAAATTTGGGGCAGCACGCACTGCCCCCATGTGTGCTGCTCCATTTTTTGGGGGGGTAGGGTTTTTTTTACCCCCAGATCTCCCGGCATGAGAAATTATTGATATGACACTATAATAGACCATGAAAGAACAGGCCTGATGCTTCTGAATTGCCTGGTCCACAACACCAGAAACGTTTCTGAAAGGAGTGGGAAAGAGGGAAACCGGACCATGAGGGTCTAGTTTGTTCCCAACATGCCAAGTACAGACAGAGGCTGCAAGTGGGAGAAAACGGGGGAAAAACCCTGGTCATAGCCTGTTCACTGTCCTTTTCAGCGTCCACCCTCTGCCACTGCGAGACATAGGATACTTGGCAAGACAGGCCTATGGTCTGGCCTAGTAAATGGCAGTTCTTATGCTCTTATGGTCCTCATCTGTAAGATGCCCTTTCAGATCTCATTCTGAATACACCAATCATCTGGGCTGGTTCATACATGGAATTTTATCCCTGTCAAAATTCTCCCTCTCCTTTCATGTGATTTTTATCCCTGCATCTCATTAACAAAATATATTGTATTATCAACATGGTTTTCCTTTGGAAAACCCAATTTTTGAAAAATTTAAATATTTGATTTGATGGAAATGTTTCAATTTTGTCTGGAAAATCTAACTTCCATGTTTCATTTGGGGGTCACATTGACTGAAGATCACATTTTGTTTCTTCTAAATCTAATAGCCCTCTGTGAGCTAGGCTTCCATGTTGGTCTCTGCTCTGAAAGGGCCCCAAGACCTATCAACCCATGCCAAAACAAGGCATGTGGCCTCACAAGGGTTATGGGGCACAAAAAGGAGAGAGCCAAATCATGACCACATGTGATTCAGTAAAATAATGAATGCACTCACATGTGCACTGAAGCCTAGTCACTGTGGTAACTATCATGTGATGAGATGCATATAGACGTCCCACTGTACTGTGCATAGGGCCCCCAACATCCCTGCAGCAAGAGCAGCCAATGACCCTTTAGACGTTCTGAAATGAATTGACTGGACTACTGCCCTCCACTGGGCAAATCAGATTGGCTCAACTTCCTGTCCCAGTTGCTGCATTGCTAACTCTGTCTCTGATGTGTGTCTACCTCCAAACCTCATGCTTTTGAGCAGGAGCACCTGAATGCTACCCTTCCTCTGGCCAGTGAAAAACCATGAATTTCATCCAGTCCCAGAAGGTTGTTACTGTAGAATGTATCTGCTACTTAGGCCATATTGTTTGACTTGAGCTGAGTCAGAGAGAGAGAGAGGACAGCAGCCAAACTCATGTCAGGCAAAAATTATGACAATGGTATGAACCCGGTACAACAGCTTGTTCGTAGATGCAGCTGACTATGAAGAATCCAAAGGAAACAGGGCTACTACAGCAAGGCTGACTCTGGAGCAGCTTTAGGAAACTCCTAAATGACAAAACTAGTCAACTGTTGTGCGGGTCCTCACTTTCAGAAAAAGACAGGCATCCAGACCTAAAACTGGTATCAGCAAGAAGTAAGACACAGAAACCTCTGCTGTCATCCTAGAACAACTGTTCTTCTACATGCCTTTATGCCAGTGCAAGTCCTTGAATGTGACAAGTATGCCACCATACAGAAATTTCACCATAGTAGCAATAGTGCATGTGCAGCCACTTAAAACTGCCCGTTGTCAACAGAGAGAGATAGATTAAAGCGGATACTCTCCCAAGAGGAAAGTGACCTTTTGGAAAGGGGAACACAAATATGCACCTAAACGTCTTCTCAGTGCTCTGAAATGTACAACTGTTTCCATAAATATATTTGCACTGTAAGTAAACCTAACCATGCATCCACTCAAAGCACAGGCTAAACTCCCAGAGTTTGGCTCCCAAACTAGGAAACAGGAGCACTGGCAGCAACAAAGAGAAATGAGCCTGTTGTTCAGGAGATGTAAATGCCCACAAAATAACTGATAAAGGACAAATCTCGTATGTATTAGCTGGATTCATCATTGTCCTGTGTTAAGTTTAAACTGGTTAACTTTATGATGGTACATAACACTGGCTTGCACAATTGCCTTAAAAAGAGATTATCCTTTAAAAAAAAAAGAAATCTCCTTAAAAATGTTGTCAGCTGGGCTTGCAGATAGGAAGAGGAAGTTTGAGCACAGAGAAAAGCAAGGGGTCAGGAGGTGAAGATGTACATAGTTGCTAAGTAGGTGACAGTTCAGTGAGGCATGAAGTAAGTGTGAGCAAGGGAGGGCTTAGAATGGCATGAAGTACTACCAGCAACCAGATCTGTGAGAGAGACTGACGATGATAATAGAGAGAGGCTTGCTAGTATAAAGGAAGGCATTTTCGGGCCTACTCTGTAGACCAGAAAGACCTAATGTTAAGGAACCATCTGGAAAGAAAATTTAAGAATGCTTTAAACCTTCCTTTTTAGCAACAGAGGTTAAAATGTAGGGTGTACCACCGGGTCATGTCATCTCTGGGGGGTATGAGCCCCAATAATCTCTGCCCTGTGCCTAGGACTCAGTGTTGTTGTGCCATTGTGAAAATCTGTTTTTCACGAGCTGACCTGCTTCATATATTCTGGCAAGGGGTGTTGCAGAACCCAGGCACCTGCATGTTATGACAGAGGGAGAGGGTTGTGTTGTTCTGCACAGCTTTCTAGGTAGTACAGATGGTCAAAAAGCCCAAGGCTGAATTGATTCAGTCTTTGCAAGTTAGTCTAAGCTGCAGAGATTAAACTGACTAACAGGTGAACAGACATTTACTTTCTGCAGCCACATGCCTGCAGTTACTCAGGCCAGAAGCTAGGGGGTGCTAGAGCACGGCTCTCTGGCATGTAGCCAGCATGGGCTATGTGTTTGATTCCTTTTCCTGCTGCCCCTGAAGTCTCTGGGATTTGCAATCCATAATCGCAACAGGAGGACTCTGCAGGGTTGCTCATCGTTTCCTCTTTCTGCTTCCAGGTGCCTCTGGGATTTGTAGTCCACAGTCACAGCTGGCAGTAAGTTTAGCAGGGTAGGATAGCTCTGTTCAGGGGAACAGGGATTTACCGCCCCCTCCCAACCCCAGCAGGTAGATCCCAACTACCCCCACCTCAAACTCTTCTCTGCTGGAGCAGTTAGCACATCACCATGCTGGGATGCTGAGGGACTGTGATTTAACTTGAACCAGGAAGGGGTCTGGGACAGAAGTTTTATAAACTGATTTGACCTAAATCAGTTAAGTCTGATACTACATTCAACCAGGTGTATCTGAAACAAGTCTCAGCCATTTTGAAACTAGTTTATGTGCACTGAACTTCTGTTCTGTTACAGATTTAAACCAGTTTCTAATTACTTAAACCAGTTCATGTGTAACTTCTATCCCTAGCCTTGCAGAATGAGCTCATTAAAAATGGCAGTGCTAGTTTCCTAAAAAAGCCCTTTCCAAAGCTCCTGGATCAGCAGTGTTTTGATCATGACCTTTGGTTTAAAGTGCAAGTGTTCTAGTAAAAGTGATACCAGAAACTGTATTTTTTAAACTCTTTTGATCTCCTACCAGTGTGTGTTTACTTCTGCAACAAATCTTTACTGCTGTTGCACCTGTTAGACTTGTGGAAACAACAGTGTTAAGAAGGAGATGATACTATTATTTTCTAGTAGCAAGAACTGACTGCTGAATTATAGTTAGGGTTCAATAGGTGTCAACAAAGGTAGGAATTGGCTTGCAGATTCTTTATCATTAATAATGATGAACCAGGGAAGGAAAGAATGCTGCTTGACTTCAGTGTACCAGGGCATTTGCTTGTGAGGGGGGGAGGTTGTCTGACATACACGTAAGTACTTTCAAATTGAGCAAACTTGATCTAGAAATTACTGAGATAGAAGAGAGGTGGAATCTAATGCTGCCATTTTGCGCACACTTTCTCAAAGCAGAGCTACACTTTAAAGATGAAAGTGTTTTATCTGTCTCTCTAAATTACATACCAAATGGACTATTTTATGTTTTGCAATATGGTTCCTGTAGATTTAATCATATGACTCCAATTAACCTCAGTCATGCAAATGGCAACCTGAGTAGCTATTTCAAGATACAGGCCAATGTAGATGGTTTTGGTTTGGTTCTCCCAGCAAAATGCATCATCATCGTTGCTTTAGAAAGTCAATTTCAAGTGTTTTATGCATGTTCAGAAGATCCAGTTCTTTACCTTGCATTTCATTTAGATGTCTCATGTATTAATTAATTGAATGAATTTATCTCTGTTAACTAAGGCAGCTTGGGAATTCTGAAGATATAATTAAGATTTCTTCAGTGCTAATAGTTGAAAGAAAAGCTATTGAGGTGTGTGTTTAACTGCAGTATGAATTCCTTAGAACGCTAGAGAGAACTCATTACTAATTTCCTTCTCATCTTAAACACAGTTGCTGCATTAGCAAGTGTTTCTTTGCTGGATGGAATTAGAGCTGCTCAGCTGTGTGGCTGTATACTATTGAGTGCCAATAAAGCTTTTCCTTTCAAGTCTTCTCAAGTCTAAGGGAATAGGAGAGACATGCCTTGAAAGGAAATCTGACCTTTGCATATGTCTACGAGTACAGCATAGCCATATTGGGCAGTGCAGCAACAAGCTGTGAAACATCAAGTAACCATTTGATTGAAAAGTGCTATACTTAAAACCTTTGTACCCATGTGTCCACTTAGTACTGGTGGTTGCTTGTCAGCTGCTACAAACTGTTGATTTTTTGTCTTTCTACTAGTTGTTGAGGCCAAAGTTATGCAAAATAGGCAACAGCATTGGGATGCAAGTTATCCATGGAGCATGTTCGTTGTGTAGTTGCATCTTTAATATCAGCGGATGTAGGAGACTGTTTTTAAGCAAACAAAAGCTATATTGTGATAGTCCTTCTGAAGCGTGCTAGGGCCCACAAAGAGCATCATTATAAACTGTTTGGCAAGCTTTATAAAAGCAGACTCATCCTTTGTACTGTAAAATGGTAACATGGTAAAGAAATACACAGCATCATTGCTCACTGGCTTATAAATGGCTTGCCCATAGATACTCAAAGGACTGGAAAAATTAGCAGCCCTAAGAAAATGCATGCACTTCAAGACGCTTTGACTATTAGATGCCACTGTTTCTAGTCAGTGGTATTTTCCACTAGTTAACAGAGAAGCCTAAAAGCCTATGTGGTAACATCTCACCATAATAGGCCTGGCCCGTATTCACTTGTTCCTCTGCCACTGCCACTGTGAGGAGAGATCAAAGACATCTTTACATGTGTTTGGGTGGGGGCACTATAATTACAGCAGCTCTCAGAAGCCATTCTAATTAAAGTGCCTGCAGCATCTTGTGTATTCAGTGTCCCACACTTCAAAATGATGGTGGGGGCACTTTAACTAAAGCTTGTCCAATGAGCTTTAGTTAAATTGCCCCTGCTGCCACCATTTTGAAGCATAGAGATGCTAAAAACACATGATACCAAGGCTGCTGGAGCGTGTTAATATAGGGTATAGAATCATAGGAAATGAGGGTTGAAAGGGACCTCAGAAGATCATCTAGGCCAACCCCCTGCTCATAGCAGGACCAGTCTCAACAGGATCATCCCAGCCAAAGCTTTGTCTAGCAGGGTCTTAAAAATCTCTAGGGATGGAGTTTCCACCACCTCTCTGGATAACCTGTTCCAGTGTTTTACTACCCTCTGGTAAGAAAATTCTTCCTAATATCTAACCTAACTTCCCTTGCTGCAACTTGAGACCACTGCTCCGTGTTTTGTCATCTGCCACCACTGAGAACAGTCTAGCTCCAACCCTTTTTGAACCCCCCTTCAGATAGTTGAAGGCTGCTATTAAATCTCCTCTAAGTCCCCTCTTCTCTAGACTATATAAGCCCAGTTCCCTCAGTCTTTCCTCATAAATCACGTGCCCCATCCCCCTCACCATTTTTGTTGCCCTCTGCTGGACTCTCTCCAATTTGTCCACATCCTTTTTTTAATGGGGGGCCAGAAACTAAATGCAGTACTCCAGATGTGGCCTCACCAGTGCTGAATAGAAGGGAATAATCACTTCCCTTGCTCTGCTGGCAACAATCTTACCAATGCAGCCTAGTATGCCATTAGCCTTCTTGGCAACAAGGGCACACTGATGGCTCATTCAACTTATTGTCCACTGTAACCCCTGGGTCCTTTTCTGCAGAGCTACTGCCCAGCCAGTCAGCCCCCAGCCTGTACTGGTGCACAGGATTGTTCTGTCCTAAGTGAAGGACTTTGCAGTTCTCCTTGTTGAAGCTCATGAGATTTATTTTGGCCCAATTCTCTAATTTGTCTAGGTCACTCTGAATCCTAACCCCACCCTCCAACGAATCTAGTACTCCATGCATCCTGGCATCATCTGCAAACTTGCTGAGAGTTCACTTCCAACTTCCAGGTCATTGACAAAGACACTGAACAAAACCAGCCCCAGGACCAACCCCTGAGACACTCCACTTGATACCGCTGCCAACTAGACATTAAGCCATTGACTACTAGGCTCTTAGCCTGATGCTCCCGTCAGTTTTCTATCCACCTTACAGTTCATAAATCCAGCCTGTACTTCCTTAGTTTGCCTACAAAAATGTTGTGCGACACCATATCAAAAGCCGTGCTAAAATCAAGGTATATCACATCCACTGGTCCCGCGTCCACAGAGCCAGTCACCTTGTCATAGAAGGTAATCAGGTTGGTCAGGCATGGCTTGCCCTGGGTGAATCCGTGCTGACTCTTCCTAATCACCTTCTGCTCCTCCAAGTGCTTAGAAATGGATTCCTTGAGGACCTGCTCCATGATTTTTCCACGTATAGGTGCCCCACATGCCCAAGTCAGCATCGAATATCTTTAATACTGTTTTTTTAGATTTACTAAAACACAGGCATACTCAAAACAAGGATATGGTCTGTCATCTCATTCTGTCTTCAAATGCAACAGCTACATCAAATCAAACAACAAACCTGTTCTACCCACGTGTGGGTCATTTTAAAACTTCCACCTGTTAATAAAAAAAAAAATCAGCCTTATACTCTTAAAACAAGCCATCAGTCAGTTCTCAACCATTTTGGACTCGAGGCATGCCTTCATAACGTTTGTGAATTGAGTAGCACACCATTTCAAAACTATTTGTTATAATACAGTGCTTACCTCCTTGCAGAGGGGTTGAGCAGTGTAGGTGGGCTATCATCCAGGCAGGAACAAGCCTGAGCTTGTACTTACATGCTTAGCTTATCTGTTTATCTCCCCATATCTCATTTAGGGTGCCTCACACCTCTAGGCACCCTAAAGAAGCACCCGGTGGCACCTCAGACCTTCTGGCACTCTGGTTGAGAATCACTGATCTAGGTGATACCCTGAGCAGCATGGATACAGCAAAACCCATTTTTGTCTAGCCCAGATCTGAGTTTGGTATATATAACAAATAATGAAAGTAATTCCCAGCAATAAAGTAAATGTTTAAATTGATTCTCAAGCAAGGTACCACAGCTCCCTGAGATGCCTTAAGATCCTTTCAAAGATGACGCAGGATGCCATACAATATTAGATCTGTTAGGTGTGCAAATGTGAGTCACAAAATTAAACCCAGAGATTTCAAATAGGAATCGAGTGTCAAAAACATTGTGACCTGTTGTGGTCTTTATTGGTTCTTGGTAACAGAAAAATGGCTCTATTTTATGTAGTAAAAAATGAGTGAAGAATATGAACTGGCATTTTCTCAGGGGTGCCTTGAGTCTAATAAGGAGTGCCTTGAACCGAAAAAGCTTGAGAACCGCTGGTTTAAATGTTGATATGGAGAAGGGTCTGTGTATGTATAGATTGCATGCATTTGGTTTATGCCCTTAAGTGTTTTATGCAGAGGATTATATTTACCAGTTATGGTGTATGTATTTAATACATTCATAAAATGTATTCTTCAAAAGAGTAATGTATGCAATGTTGCTGGTACATATAATACTGTGCTTATCACTTTACAGCTACAAAGCAGGGTTTCTAAGCAGTGATGGCACATCAGTTATCTATTGGCCTGGTAGTTGACCTAAAGCCCAAACATTTCCCCTTCCCCTTATCCACACCCAGCATCATATGATACAGGAATAATAAATATACCATATGCTGTCTGCTGACGCACTTGAATGCTGATTCAGATTACAATACCATCCTGTAGAATATAACTCTTGCCAGTAATGTAGAATGAAAGAAAACGCTGAGGGACCACTTCTTGCTGTGCAGATTCTTATCAGTTGAATGTGTCTTAGCTGTTTGGATTTAAAGCATAGACATGAAGGCAATGTAACCTCAGATTTTTAAAGTTTTGCACAAAAACTTTGGACTTCTTTGGCTTTCAGGTGGGCCTCAGAAATTCTAGGGCACTGTTAAAAGAGCAGAGGGGTGTGCTTTTTACATTCTTTTCCAGGCTAAGAGAATGTAAAGAGTTTTCTGATGGTTCTTGTGTTATGATTTGTTACTGAGTATAAGAGGACTTTCTTACTTCCTTCGAGTTTTTTTACAGAATTTTTGTAATCCTGGTATCTGACATGTCAAGTTATGTTGAGCTAGCCAGACCCCACAAGAAGTTTTAAATGTACTGAAAGAGTTGCATGGTGCTCATTTTCTCCCACTGCATTCAAATTGGTAGTGCTAAAATAGCAACAGTGGTTGTTTTAGGATCATAGGGAAGTGGAGCTGGAAGGCACCTCACCAGGTCATCTAGTCCAGTCCCCTGCTCAAGGCAGGACCTGCCTAACCCATCCCAACTAAGTGTCTGTCTAACCTGTGCTGGAAAGTTTCTAAGGATGGAGATTTCTCCAGGTAGCCTGTTTCAATGCCTGCCCACCCCCATAGTCAGAAAGTTCCTCCTAGTCTCCAGCCTAAATTTCCCTGGCTGCACTTTAAGTGTCCTGTTCCTAGTCCTGTCCCCTACAGCCATGGAAAAAGCCCACCTCCATCCTCTCCTATAATCACCTTCCTTTACTTCTGTAATCATCCTATAATCGCCTTCAGGTATTTGAAGACTGTTATCAAATCCCCCCTCAGTCTTTTCTTCTCCAGGCTAGATAACCTTAGTTCTTTCAGCCTTTCCTCTTAAGTCTTGTCTCCCAGGCCCCTGATCATTTTTGCTGCCCTGTGCCAGACTCTTTCCAAACTGTCCATATCCTTCTTGAAGCAGGGGACCCAAAACTGGACACAGCACCCCAGATGAGGCTTTACCAGTGCTGAGTAACACCTTAGCATACTCAGGCCCATGATACCTAGCGTTGCCTAGAGCTCTACACATCCAGGTGCTTTGGACTGAAAAACAAACAATAAAGGCTTCCACTGGCAGAGTTCATGACTGACCACCCAGTCTGTCAGCAGGCCTCAGTTCCCTTCCCCCAGCTCATCTTCCCTCTGTTCCTTCCCTGTATGTCTGTGGTCTGGCACGGGTAGCTTGCCAAGGCACCACGCCAACTTTCCTCCCTGCTTCACTTGTTGTGCTGCTGCCATGTAGGCTGGTTTGCTTATGTCCGAGCAGCCTTTGCTCAGGCTTAGCCATCTGGGGAGTTGTTGTGTGCTTGTGGAGTTCAGAAGAGGGGTAATGGCATACAGGGAGAGCTGGATGGCGTTCTGTGCATCCTACGTTGTGCAGTGCCCCACAAAACCTGCTGTTGACCTTGGCCTTAGCTTTCTAAACTGCACTGGGATTTATGATAGTCACATAACATGTTCATTTCCATGCTTTCTCACTTACTTCTGTTTTACAGCAACCTAAGAATGTCTTTGTCAGAAGCCTACGGCTGGCAGGTTGAGCACTGATATCTTTCTTATTAACTACTTTGCATGTGGAAGGTTTTCCTTCCAGCCAATCTTCATGTTACAGGGGGTGTTATACCAGAACAAAAGCTGACAGAAACATTTCAGATATTGGCTATTGTTTGAATGATCCCTTAACATTATTTGAGGGTCAGAAGAGTGAAGCAAAATGTTCTCTAATAAACAAAAATGTAGTCCTCAGTATCCTGACTTTTTTTTCCCTATCCTGGTTGAAATTTTCCAAGATTTTTTTTTCTAGTGAAAATTATCAGGACTTCAAATAATAATGCAAAGTAGGATGCTTTTCCATAAAACATTTCACAATTAGCTGTAGTGCTTATCAAATAAGCAAAAACTTTGAAGAATAAATTGTTCTCATATTTATTGTCAATTGATTGTTCATATCAGGGCTGTCCAAACTGGTGACCCACAAGCTGTATGCAGCCCCCGACGGGTTAACCTGCAGCCCCTGGGCTTGTGCTCTTGCTTCTCACATTGTTCTCTTGCTGCCACTAGCAGTTTTGGGGCTTGCTTGCCATCTTCCAGCTTCCACTTCTTGCCCCTACCCCTAGTGACAGGGCAACATGGCCCACAAGGCTGAAGGACACTGTGGCTGGAAGGCTCAGGAGGACACTGGGGACTCTTTGGTCCTGAGTCACCCACCAGACAGCAAAGTTAGGGGGAGCCACACAGCAAGTGGCCCAAAAGGTATGTGGTTTACACAGTGTTTGGTCATGGGGTCCTTCAGTCCCCAGCTACTCAGACATCTCTGGTTCCCATAACCAACTTTTATTATTTCATTAGTGCCACAAATCTTTCGCAGATAAAAAGTACTGAGCCTGAATTTGATTTTGTCCAGGTGGAATTTCACCCATAATTCCAAAGTTACTCCTGGTTATGTTCCAGTAACTGAGATCAGAATCTGATCCAACATCCTGTCCTCAAAGACCCTGCAAAAAGGGTAAGTACAGACAGTCAAAAAAGCCCAAAGCTAAATTAATTCAGTCTTTGCAGGTTAGTCTAAGCTACAGAGATTAAACGGAGAAACACCTAGACAATACATTCACTTTCGATTCAGGAAATGCAGCCACATGCCTGCAGTGGCTCAGGCCAGAGGCAGGGGGGAGCACTAGATCACAGCTCTCTGGCACATAGCCAGTATGGGCTGTGTGTTCACTTCCTGTTCCTGCTGCCCACAAAGTCTCTGGGATTTGCAGTCCAGAATTGCAGCAGGAAGACACTGTAGGATTGCTCGTCACTTCCTCCTCCTGCTTCCAGGTGCCTCTGCGATTTGTAGTCCACAGTCACAGCCAGCAGTAAGTTTTTAGCAGGGCAGGGCAGCTCTGTACTCAGGGGTAGGGAAGTTTAACCCCTCTCTGGCCTCCGACCCCAGCTGGGGTTTGTCTGGGGTGGCAGGAGTGGGGCAGCAGTAGGCTGGAAAGCATGCTGGGGGCTGTGATTTAGCTTGAACTAGGAAAGGGTCTGGGACAGAAGTTTCATAAACCTGTTTGACCCAAATTAGTTAAGTCTGATACTACATTCAATCAGGTTTATCTTAAACCAGTTTCAGCCATTTTTAAACTAGTTTCTGATGACTTAAGCCAGTTTATGTGTAACTTCTGTCCGTAGTCTGAAAGTTAAGGCTGGTAAGAAACAGTATGAGGCATAGTGGGAAGAGAGGATGAAAGTCAGTAGGGTGGCTAGATTCACCCTGGCTAGCACATGGAACAAAAGTGTTGAGTCTTCACTAGGACTTTCCAGACTCCCTAGTGAAGTGTAGCTGTGTCTCAGCATAGTCCTACAGGCTTTGCACCTCAGTTATTATAACTGAAGTCAGCATAAATAGGGAGTAAAATCTTGGCTTTTGTATGTGGGCTTGGGGTGTTTTGGATGCAGCCCAGGTGCCAACCTGCCAAGGAACAAACACAGAAAGGAAAAACTCAATGTGACAGATAATTATGCTATTAATGATTTGAGTGGATTCATTAATTTATTTATTAATCCTGTCTTCCGTACTTCACAAGTTTCTTCACTAGCCTGTGCAAGTACTAAAAGCAGATACCACTAGGACTAAAATCCTAGCTCCTATATGCAGAGAAGTTGTGTTTGCCACCATGTTTCTTGATTATCCATGTCATCTATTCTTTTATTGAAAGCTTCCAGTTCTTATGTTCTGCAGCTACATCTACAGATGCTGTCCTGAGCTCAATAGAAAATATCATCTCTTTCTAGCCACAGTCCTTCACCTGGAGCATGTTGCTATTGCTTAATATTTTTTTGCTGCCACCAGTTCCTAGCCCTCTTTGACAGCTCCAGCTCTGTGGACAGGTTTTGTGCATTCTGCTGGCAGCATTTCAATCCTGTATGGTGGCAAAGCCCCCTTGAGTCTCTGAAACCCACGTCCCATCTTGGATGATGCAACATCTGTAACTATTTATTTGTGACTTGCTGCAGGGAGGGGGGAAAAAATGACACCAGTTAATTCTTACCAGGGAAAATGCTCCCGCCCCTGCACTCTGTTAATCCCTAAAGGACCTTAGTGTTTGTTCCAGAGTCCTGTAACTTGCAGTCATAGCTAACAGGTGCGGTTGTGCTAATTGTCACAGCCATATTTTCACTCCAGTACTTTGATGCAAAAGCAGCAAATGGGTGGTTCATTGAGCAAGAGGGAGAGAAGGGAGCTGCTATTACTGACTTGTATAGTCTTCAAAGCGTTTTGACTTTGAAAAGAATGCTCAGATCATATTATCTACTAAAATTATTTTGAGTTTGGATTTTTACACCACATCACACACAGGTGGGTTGCTGTACAATTTAGCAACAATACACACTGCAACACATAACTACAAAACCTGAAAAACTCCCAATGTTATCTTGGCATATGGGTTCACTCCTATACAGGATTATGATAAAAAATGGGGGGAAAAAATGCAATTAAAAAGAAAGATAACCAAAATAGGGGTTTGTTCTTGAATTTTGTGGGCTTGAGTTTGTGTGTTTCAAGTTTGGAGAATGCTTTTTTCTTCACTCTTATAGATCTTTTTTTTCCATTTTAACAGTATAAATATAGCTGTCACCATTGCCTGTCGTGACTGATGCCTTCAAGCAGTTGTACCAGTGCGCATGCTACTCTGGTCTTGGGTCCATTCTTACATCACAGCCGTTCCTGCATATGCTTTCTATCATATTTTTGAATAACCAAGTGAACCACCAGAACAGATTTACATCCTGGAGCTTAGGACAGAAGATGCTGCCATTGCTCCACCTTACCAAGAAATAAGAGTTTTCAGTGCAGTGTTTGGGTAAATGGAAAAAAACTGAGTATTTCCCATTTGGTTGTATACAGTGAATACGGCCAAATCACTGAATTTAAGGCTTTGGTTTTAACCCTTTCTTGTTACTGTGTGGCTTGGGTTTATAGACTTTATTGAAAAGAGCCTACAACTTGCCCGGTGGTCTCCGTTACCTCTTGAGCTGCCAATATCATTAGGCACAGTGGATGCTGGTCTTCCTTTTGTTACATCTGTGAAATGATTGTGGTTGCAATGGATGTAACAGAAGTCAGAATCTGGCCTAATACGTTATGCTATTCAGGAAACAAAGGTTTAGCTAAATATAGCTCTGTGGGAAGTAACAGCTTCCAGCTGAGATGCAACAAAAAGTAAGAGAGAACATTGACACTAGGGATTTTGTTTCACCTCAAATCACCACAAGAGCTTCATCTGTTTAAATAGCACTTCCTTGGCAATATTTTTTAGTAGCCCATTTTCAAATATGGGCACTGAAATAGTCTGCCCCATCTTCCCGTTTGCATGCTCTAGTCAGTACTTAGGGGCATCTTAATATTTGCTCTCTTTGTGAAGCTCAGTGCTAATTAAAATGCCTGAGTGTGAGGTGTGGATGGATGTTCTTTTGAAAACCAGGCTTAAAGTTGAGACAAATATTTCTAATAACAAAAAAAGCCGGGGGAGGGGGAGGCTTTCGAACTGCTACGGCACGCTAATACTCCTAAAGCAAAGATGTCAAACTCACCTGGACTCTCAGGCCAAATGAGTAGCATGGGGCCAGTCCATGGGCAGGATCAGCCCTGCAGGCCAGATCCAGAGTACATCCTAGAGGGGCCAGAGCTGGCATCATGGTCCTATTCCAGCTGCTCCAGGGCTGTGCTGCACGGAGCAGCTGCTCCAGCACTCTGGGACTCAAGCTGGAGCTCGTGGGGCCATCTGGTGCACCCGGCATGTTGCCTGTGGATCAACTCCAAGACCCATGGAAAGAACCAGGGGGCCAGATGATAGGGATCTAGGGGTCAGATTCAGCCCATGGGCTGTATTTTTGACACCTCTGTCTTAAAGCATTCTCTAAAGGAAATGCTGTCTGTCCTTGCTGAAAAAAAGAAAACAGAATTTCATTAGTTTGAAATCATGTTTTAGGGCTCAGGCAGCTTGTTTAACTGTGTTTCCAAAGCGCCATTGCCAGTGATACACCTGCATCAGGCTCACCTCAGTTCTCTATTGTTTCTGTCTGAGGTGTGCAGCTCAGCTCACTGTGAACCTTATGCATACAAGGCTGCCTTTCATCCTGAGAGATCTCCTAGCATTTAATAGACTGCATGTGTAAGGCTCACTTCACCTGCCATTGGAACACAGCCACCTCTGGAGTAGGAGCACAGCAGGCATTTGTGCACCACTAATATACTACACAATAGTGATTTTAAAGAATGGAAGTGAAGAATAACTTACATGTTGAAAAACGCAGAGAGGATTTTAAGTAGGTAACGTGCCAGAGTTGGAATTTGGCCAGAACATTCAGGCCTACACCTGCGCTCCTTACAAGAAATGCCGAGGGATCGATAACTACAAGTGTTCAAGTCTTCAGTTTCATGTATCATCTCAAGGCTGTCCTCCCTGCATCAGGTTTCCTCTCCCACTTGCATCATGGGGTAGCATCTAGCATTCTGTTAATGTAACGTACATAATGTAGTAACTGTGAACTGAGCCAGGGGACATTCAGAAGGAAGAATACTCTCTAAATCTTTACCTCCACATCTTACTGGATTTTCTACATACTCCACCATAAACTAAGACAAAGTCTGTTGAAATTAATTAAAAGATTTCCATTAACTTTGGTTGCTTCTAAATCAAGTCCTTCTTGACAACCCACATATCATGTGTTGAACTACGACAATAACAAGGGAAAAATGACCTGATTGCAGACATAGCTCTCCCTGTGTGTGTCATCAATGAGTACTGGTAATGTTGGAGCACTGTTATAGATGTAAAGGAATTAGGTAAGAGGCAAGGACTTTTTTAGATGATATCTTATTAGAACAACTGTATGCTTGGGATAAAGTTAGACAAGCTTTCAAATGGGGTAGCAGACAAAAAATTAGCAGAAGCTTGATTAGTGGGGAATTAAGACTTGTCAAAAGGGAGGAAGACTATTGTTACCTGTCATAGGTCAGGAAAATGTCAGGAATCAGGTAGATTATAGTTTGTTTAGACACTCAGTATTAGTGTTCAGTCCTTGGTCCCTGGTGTCCAGCCAGTTTATGAATGAGATGTTTCCTCAGCCTGCCAAAGGGTATTTGTACCCAAAAGCTTGCAAAGAAGAATTTTTTCTAACTATTTGGGTTGGTCTAATAAAAGATATCAGGTTCACCAAAGAACCTTATCTGCCTATGTCCTGAGACCAACACAGCTACAACCTACACCCATGTTCCTAAACTCACCATTTAAAGGTGTTCGGTTTCTCTTAACCATGAGGCTAGCGAGGTCAGAAAAGGAGTGGTTGTTTTATGAAAAATGTACTTCTGCTGATGCATGTGCATCTCTGTCATTTAATATTTTTTTCTGTGGGAGTTCATTCTGGTTCACAGTTGCTATCTAGTTTCACTGCATGGGAGTATTTGTTGCACTGGATCATTTTGGGAAATGGCATGTGTAGGATCCATGGATTCTGATGGTCTCTTTGTTGGAGGGGGTGTTGATTAGAGTAGCAGCGGGGATATGCCGACAGGTTAAACATCTCTTTCTGAGGCAAGGCTGTCCCCCATTTGATATGTGTTGAGCAGTGGGAACTTAGCTTCTGATGATGAGTTAGGGGGTTGTTTGAAAATTAGGATTGGAGGGGCTAGGAATATTTCTCTGAAAGTCTGAACTTTGTCAAATATAAGCTGTAGTTCTTTGATGATTTTTCTAATTGATTTTTCTGTAGTTATTTGATGATTTTTCTAGTTGGTTTCAGTATGGAGTGTTAGGTGACCCCCAGGAGTGCATTAACTGGGGGAAAAGACGAGAACCCTTTTGTATCGGAGCACGTTACTGCCGAATTTGTGTGGCTTAGTGGCTCTTTCACAAAGATATGGTCTATTTCTCTGCTGGAATGTCCTTGTCATGTGAAGGCAGGTTTCAATGAGTATTAGAGAGCTCACACAAATTTTGTTTTCAGAGACCAGTACATTCACCAAAAAATAACACTTTGGAGAAACCAAAATTATTTGCTAATTCAGGACAATTTTGGCAATTAAAATCCATTGTTTGAACAGCTGTAGTCCACACACCTTTTATTATGGGGCCACTATGGGGCCCCTACCAGCTGGCTATATAGTTAGGTTGACTAATACTTTCCGTTATAAAAGATTCTTTCAGCAAAAAAGCTCTAACACAGTTGTTGCCTGAAAGAAGCCCTTGTAATTTGGCTGAGACAAAGCCCTTGGGCCAGAGAAGTGCCTTTTCTTTCAACCATGACATTCCAGTTACATTTGGCTGGGCTAAAAACTGTCAAAAATCACTCTCCCTTTTTTTCTCTCTCTTTTTCTCATGAGTGTGCGTGTGTGTGTGCATGTGTGTCACAAGAAAAATGTCAGTAGGTTGCCAACATATATAGTAAATGTGAATATTCTGCTGAACTTGTACACAAGCTATCATTAAATTAGCAGCATTGACTGCACTAGAAATGTCCGATGGCTCCCAGCGCTGCTGAAACAGCAGGAGGAGGGTGCGAGTCCCCCCCGATAATTCTTCTTTGAATTAAAACACGGAGCAGTAGCTTCTTCACCCCCCGCAAGATGAAGGTAGAAAAAGGAGTGCTGGTGTGGGCTCCTCCTACCTACCTCCTGACTCATCAACTGATCCAACATTGTATCTTGGTTTAAGCGGCACTGTGTAGGGAAATAGGTCCCCATTTCTGGAAGCTGCAAGAGTGAGATGGGCTAAGCTGTGTGTAAACATCAACATCAACCAGGATATGGCTCGAGCAAACTATCTTTTCTCCTTCCTGTCATAATCGCCTTCCCTGAATGAATGCAGCTGGCCCTGTTGCTCATGTGGAAGCAGTCTGTGTTGCAGTGCTAAGGGTTCTTGAGGATGGGGGAGTAGGTTTTTCCCTAGAGGTGGGAAGAGAGGCAGCTATCTTGAGAAAACTGCCTCAAATCCTACTCTGGGCCACTGCTCTGAGCTGAGACAGATCCCTAGGGGCAAGACTTGTAAGGGGTGGGGGGGCTGGCAAAATTTTGCAAAGGATCAGAAAGGTCATAAGGAGCCTGGGTAAGTGGGGTGGGAGGAAAGGCTGGATTTTATTTAATAATCCCAGAAAGAAAGATTTTGGGGTGGAATTCAACATTGTGCTTGGGGGTATTCACCTGGGCTCTGAAGGAGACTGTAGGAAATGCTATATGGAATCCACCCCATGGGTCCATCTAGTCTAGTCTGTCTCAAACAGAGGCCAGTACCAGATGTTTCAGAGCAGACAGGATAATGTGCTCCCTGTGAAGGCCTCTTCTATAATAGAGATTGTTACATGTTTTGTGTCCCTTCCCACATTTGTTTTCATTGGCAGTTCTAATGCTGAATAGTTCTGGAACACGTGTGGCAACGTACCCAAATAGAAAGGGCACAGCTACTTGCCTGCAGGACCTTGTACCCCTACCAGAATTACACATTCTGAATGGGTGAATCATGTACTCTTTCTGACTGGTTGGGTACCATCTATCTCAGGAGATGGAGTAGCCAATAGTTTGAGAACCTGTCAGAAAATAAAAGTCAATACCTTCACCCCTGCTCTCATATTTAAAATAAAAATGGGTCAATAACTCATGCTTTAGGTATGGAGCCAAAGTTTGGCATGCTTGGATCTGCGGGTTTTGTTTGGCCCAACAGAGTCATAGAGACATAGGGCCGGAAGGGACCTCCAGAAGTCATCTAGTCCAGGTCTCTGCCTGAGGCAACATCATCCCTATCCAAACTATCCCATCCAAATCATAATCTAAACTCTACATAAGACTACATAAACCATGCTAAAGATAATGCCCAACTCTTGCATTTAAAAGAAATTAACATTGCATTTTCACAGAGAGGCTGTTCAAAGTTAGGATTTGGTGTCTGTCACTGTTTTCCTCTTTAGCTGAATACTGGTAGTATTCATTAGCTGGAGTTTGGAGTGCTGCTAACAGACTCTGCAAACAACCACCCTAGCAGTAAAAACCCTCTAAGCAAGCATCAGCAATTCTTGAGGACAGAATATTAGTATTAGTACCTAAATACCCTTTGGATTGCAAGAGCAAGATAAGTTGTCAGGAATGAGTAAATTGGAATCAAATATGTCTAGAAGTCAGACTAATGATGGAATAATCAAAACCATCAAAGCTTAGTGCATAATGGTTTGAGACAAGTGGTCCTGCAAATATTGTTCTAATATCTTCTTAACCACAAGGGCTGCTCAGATGTGTTTCTCAAAGACGTTTAAGTTAGCAAAGACTACTCATCATTAATCTTTTATAATGGCTTTTGGGAGCCACAGTTCATTTAAACATTTTACATTTTTATTACTTATGTATGCAGGGCAGCAATTAAAGCTGTCGTGGTCACATAATGAAGACTAATGAAAGCAAGACTAGGGCAGGTTTTCATTTTCTGTCAACCCGAATATCCTTCTCTTTTGAGCACCCTATATATATATATATATTCTTTAATAATATATACTTTTTTTTGCTTGAAAGCTAGCTCCCTAGAAGCATCAGTAGGCATTAAACTAAATATGCTTTACAAACAGACAAAATGTACTATAAAGACTAGATGGTATCCTCCCCCGCTCTTTTTTTTAAAGCATCAAGGAAGCATACTACCTGGAAATTGCACAAGCACCCTAAAAGGCTCAGTCTTTCTCAAGGCGAGTAAAGCCTGAGTGATGTGATAACAGCATCTTTCTGGTATGTTTTGCCTACTGTGAAGTAAGAGTTTTGGAGGAAGGACAGGGATTAGTCATCCCACAATTAGTCATTCTGCAGCGTTGTTTGATACTTGAGAGATCTGATCTGCATTTCAGAAATGCTGTTCAGAAACCATAGGCCCAATTTCAAGGCTTGTTACTTTCTCCTATTATAATTAGAAAGGGCTTGGAAAAACAAAAAAGTTGACTGTTGTTGCACTTTTGGGGGCCCTGTTAACTAGGGCAAAGGGAGCAAATGCACTGCTCTGTGTCAGTGCATTTACTATACTTTGCAGCTTGAACAACTTCAGGTTTTTTTCTATTTCATCTGAACATCGGTTTCTTGGGACAGCCTTTGCAAAGTGCTTGCCTACTGTTTGCAGCCACTTCTCCCAGTAAAGCTCAAACATCCTCTCTTCTGATGCTTCTCTCTTTCTTTTGTAAAGTTCTCTGCCAAAGTTCATATTTAACAAGAGTTAATTGTATTGTGCTGGCATGGTGCTCCAGTGCCAATGCATTACTTGGCATGGAGAAGGTCTGAATTCAGGAGTGACCTTCCTCTGTGACCAGTCGTCTGTTGTTCTTAAGGAAACAGTACTTCCTGTCACTTTGCAATGGACCTGCACTCCACACCTCTAGTTACTTGGATCTAGAGGGAATTGCTCCCAGCCCTCCGTGCTTCCAGGGAGCTCTCTGATATGTGATCTGCATAGGCAGGGAGATTTGGAAGAACTTCCCAAGCCCCAAGGTAATAAAATTGAGTTTTATTCCAATCATAAAGAAGACCAGAGGTGGCTAAACAAAGAGGCCCCCACATCTCCCTATTCTGATGTTTTGAACTGAAATATGCACCTTTCTTAATGGGAATTCCTCTGAGGCAAGAGGGTAGTACAGATAATACAAGTGCTATTCATCAATATTGAGACTGTCATGACAGAGGGCTGATTAAGGGATCTTGCATTTGGCCCCAACTGTTTCAGCAGGCGAGACCTGGTATTCTTCCCTGATCCACATTTGGTAGCTCCACAGCCATGTCAGCCCTTTCACTTTTGGGTAGCAGACGACTGCCTCAGCAGGACTACCTTCCAGCAGGCTTTCAGCCTCTTCAGCTGTTGCTGCATGATTATTGCTCTCTTAAAGAGATGAATTTAGGAACCCACCCCTCTCTGTCTCATCTCCTCCCCCTCCTGACCAGCGCTTGTACATGCACTCCTGTCACCTGACAAAATGTTCTCCTTCCCTAATTTCAGGGGTGTAGGTTGTATCCATTTGGTCTAAGGACATAGGCAGACAAGGTTCTCTGGGTAAATCCAATATCTTTTATTAAACCAACTCAAATAGTTGGAAAAATTCTTGTTCGCAAGCTTTCCGGTACATTGTACATTTTCATGGTAGTTGTACCCAAAAGCTTGCAAAGAAGAATTTTTCCAGCTATTTGAGTTGGTCTAATAAAAATATCAGATTTACCCAAAGAACCTTGTCTGCCTCCTTGCCTAGTGGCACTCAGCTGTTAATTCTGCCCTCCTAAAGCTATTGCATGAGTGTAGCAATGTGACATAGATCTTCACTAACTGCCACCACAGCTGTACACAGTTTAATGCTCCCTTGTGTGGGATACATTTGTCTCCATTATTATGCACCAAAACATGATATAAGTGCAAAAATGAAACCTGGCAAATGAAACCCCGAGCAAGTCAAAGGTCAAACTGCTTTTACCTACAGCAATAGTAAAACAGAGGAAAGATTTGGAAAAACAGAAGCTGTGTCTATGCATTATAACTGCTGAGCCTCTCCAAAGGGCCCCCCCCCCCCGGCATCCAATTCAGCCAAATGTGGCTGGGTGGAAGAAGAAAGAACTTCTATTACAAATTTTGGCACAGATTATTATGTATTTGTAAGAAATGATATAAATGGACTTGCAACTGGAAATTAGTGGCAAGACAGTAAATTGTACTGGGATGGAAAGGGAGTATAATCTATAGGGAGGTGTGCTTTGGGAAGACAGGTGGTGAAAGAAGCAGCAGCAGTTAAGCAACTAGCAAAAAAATAGGAATTAAAGGCAGGAATCAAACCTGTACTACATCCTCCTCAGCATTCCTGATATAAACAAGTCTTTGCTCTCCACACAATACCACATTGGTGTAAGTTACGCTGGTTGCCATTAAAATGTCAAAATTTAAGTACAGGAAATAATTTCTGTCTTAGGTACCACTGTGATGTATCTCTAAGTATGTGTGTTATACAGTGGTTGTAAATGAAGCTATTGTTTACTTAATGCCAAATTGTTGTAATTTACACTATTAAAATAACCATTCTCTACCTCTTAGAGATCTGTTCATACCAATGGCACATCTGGCTCGTTATCTAAAGCTTGTGGACATTCAGGTTTGCACTGTTCTCATTTAAAACAATATGAAAAACCCTGAGTAGATTCATGGTTGGATTTAAACTTGGTTTCATCTCAAAAGGGAGTAGAAGGGCTTGTGTAAGATAATGGTTCTCAACCTTCTCATGGCCTTTGCACCCCACCTCTACTTCTCTGAATGTGGCAGCGTCACTGGCTGAGAACCACTGTTGGTGCTGCCTCCGCTTACCAGGGCTTGTCAGCTGGGTTCTGCTACTTCCAGATGAAATTGCCCCACATACCTGCTGCATAGTCAGCCTGGGAAGGGCTGTGCCATGTGCACATGCTCCCTAGGGTTGCCAACTCTGACTCCATTCTGGGAGGGCCAACGTGCCCACAACACGAACATGCCCACATGCTTGCAGATATCCGTTATGGATTACTGTGCATAACTTTACGTCAGGAAGGCAAATGCACGTTACTATTACATTTTAAAAACCCACTAGACTACTGTATAAATCAGATTCAACATTTAATATTTATTTTAATGAATTCTCTATCATTTATCTCTCGGGTGACTCTCAGCAGTCTCCTGGAGATTTCTATTTAATTCGTGGAGACTCCAGAGCAATCCTGGAGGGTTGCAACCCTAATGCTCCTCTCCTACATTAGGACTTTCTAATCAACCTAAAGGAAGTAGGGGCTGCCCCATGCTTTGTAATTCTGCCTTTTCTGGTGCTCCCTACACTCCTCCTGGAAACAGAAGCAGACAAAACTGTTTTAACTGAGCTTGTTTCTGGGGAAAAGCATAGGGGGCTCTAGATCAGGAAGCACTGCAGAGCACAGGACAGCTTTGCTGCCTGCTTTGGGCTGATTAGAGAGTCCTCATGCAGGGGGACCGTGCAGAACAATTTTACCTGGCTGCCATTGCTACGGCACCCCAGAGGGGGCTTCATGGCATGCCAGGTTGCAGCAGCACCTGGATGGACCATTAGCACTGGGCACATCCACAGAACAAATGCAGCTCAGATTTCACTCTCAGCACCACCAGTATAAATTCAGACTAAGTTGCTTTATATTTCTGTCAGTGTAACTGAGAGTAGAATCTGAGCCATTTTTTAAAAATATATGGTGATTGTGACAGTGTGTCTTTGAGCTACTGTACTAGATCTTACTTTATTTATGGCGTGTAAGAGGTGATGTTTCATTTAATTTTGTTTCCATGGTAGTTTCATGCCTCTAGTGCCAATGGTGAAGTCTAAGCCTCTTGTTTTCTGATTATGATATTAGATTTTGTTTCCCCATATTCCACATGGTTCGTACAGCCTGCCTGTGCTCCTAAATCTGCCTATATCTGAGATTCAGTATTAATGGTCCACCTGAGAGGAAGTCGGAAAATGGTGCATATTTTTTGGGCCAGCTGCTATTCATTCACGCAAAGTCGGTCCGTAAAAATAAGAAACTGCAATTCTGTTTCCCTCTCTCCAGCTGTGCTCATGCAGGGCTTCCCGAGACATGCAGCACAAACAAAGCCACCTCCCCCACACTTTGGACTCCTTACAAAAGAAAAAAGAACAGGGATCACGACAAGTACCAGGTATTTTTGTTAGCTGGAAGCCTGGTAAATGTTCTTCTGGTGCCAGCAACACCTCCTGTTGGCAGACATACTTGGCAAGCTGCAGTCACAGTATAAGCTCCCTGTGTCATGGGAGCTTCACCAAAAAGGGGATGTGTTCCCATCATGCCTCTCTCTCAAGCTGCTCCAAGCCATGAATTGTGGCACGTACAGACTTCAGAATGACAGAATGAAATTACCAAAGAAAAAAATAAGAGACCGAGTGAAAAAGTGTCACCTATTGGTAACACCAGACAATGTGGAAGTAATTTCAGAAGCTGAAATATGGGTCTTAGCTCTACTTTTTTGTCTTTGTTTGTCATAACCTTACCATAGATGGAAAGGATAGAGCCCCAAGGCTATGTGAAAAGGGACACCAGAAACAGGCTGTAGTAGGCTATGACCTAATACAGTGCAGTTAATCTACCAAAGGCTCAGTGGGGCCATTTAGGTGCAGGCTCTACATGTGTGTGGTGGGAGTCTGCCTTAGCTGAGGAAGGTCCCATAAAAGGCAATATACCCATCGCCCTTTGTGGGGAACAGCTCACTGCCTACTAGGGCCCATCAGCCCAAACAGTCAGGGAAAGGACAGACATTACACATAAACTAGTTTAAGTGATCAGAAACTGGTTTAAACCTTTAACAGAACAGATGTTCAGTGCACATAAACCAGTCTGAAAATGTCTGTAACTGGTTTGAGATAAACCTGGTTGAATGTAGTATCAGACTTAACTGATTTGGCTCAAACTGGTTTATGCAATATTTGACCCAGACCCCTTGCTCGTTTAAGTTAAACCAGACTCCCCCAGCATCCCAGTATGCTCTCTGGGCTGGGCTGGGCAGGGTTCCCTGCTCCACAGCAGAGCTGGCTCCTCCCCTCTGCTCCCTGGCCAGAGCTCCAGCAGAGACTTGCAGGTACAGAGCATCTGCCTGGCTTCTCCCTGCTAAGCAGGGATTATTCCCTCCTCCCCTGTGCTTTAAGCAGACACCTCAGCATCAGCTAACAGACCTGGCTGTGGTCTGTGCTGTGGGAGATGACAGGTAGACAGGTTTTTTGGAGCTAATCAACAGATAGCTTAATGTTCTTCCTTGGAAGAGCTGTTTAAGAAGAGCTCCATTAGTTACAGAGAGGCTTTGCTTACTTAATTGGATGATAAACACTGAGTTTGGGGTGATAAACATTCTCTGCTGGGCTGCTTAGGAGAGGGGAAATAATCAGTGTCCTGCTGGGGCCTGGCCACACCACTCTCAGCTCAGCCCTGTGGAAGCAGAAGGAGGGCTGCTGTAGTGCTCCCAGGCTTCCAGCCTGAGCCACTGCAGGCATGTGCCTGCATTTTTGAGATGTGTGTGTGGTTACAAAACTGATTTAGCCTAGCCAGGTTAGACTAACCTGCAAAGATTGAATCAATTCAGGCTCAGGCTTTTTGATTGTCTGTCCCTAGCTCTGGTGCGTAAGGGCAGAGTCATAGCTCCACTTCCTCCTCCTCATATTTTCCTGAGTGTGACATGCTGAAAGGGTGCAAAAGTGCCTGGTATTTATGTGAACTGTGCAAAGAGGAGTTTTCTTCATAGACGGAGGGAGAAAATATTTCTTTCACTTCTGAGGGCCAGCCTGCATCCTGCCCTAAGTTCTTGCCCTGCACTCATTGCCACACTATCTTAAGAGTCCTCTGTCATTTACTGTTTCTGATCAGGACAAATGCTAAAATTCACAAAGCCAAGTGGTACTATATCTTTAAAGAAAGAATAAGAACGTATTAGTATTTGCGTAATGATTTTCATCTTTAGAGTGTTTCATAGACATTAACTAATTACTTTCTACATTACTTCTATGCAGTAGTAAATATTATTATTCCTATCTTTAAGTTTGGGGAAAAGGAGGCACAGAGAAGCCATCACATAAATCAGTGGCAGGATGAGGATTGGAATTCACGTGTCTGAATCTTTGCCCTGAATGCACCAGACCACACAATTTCTCTAATTGTGCACAAGACTTGTTTTTTTTCCCCTCTTGGTGAACCAAATGCCTTGTGAAAAGTAATATAAACATGTATGTGGATCTGATGCTTTGTCCTTGCAAAGAGTTACAGTACGTGCCTCTGTGCTATGTAAAACAGGCTGTTCAGCAGCAGCATTTTGCAAATATGTCCAAAAAATGTTCAAATATGTCCAAATATGTTAAAAAATCTGGATCTATCTGAATATATGAACAGAGCTTGTGCTTGTGATCTCAAAAAAGCAGTCACTCTAGGTAGACATGACCATAGCAGTACAGAAGCCTCTGTGGTGTCTAAAGGCTTATGTCACTGTTACCCTGTACCATGGGCAGTCATTTTATGTTCACTTTGTACTGGTGTTAGGAAGCAGCACATAAGTGCCAGATAAGTTTGGGGTCCTCAGCCTCCTTTAAGGCTAGTCTGTCACCCACAAGCAGGATGGGTAATCCCACAATGAAACAACTTGCTTGTCTTAACCAGGCCTGGCATTGGATATGCCAAGCAAAGCAAATCCACATAATATAATACATGCTGTTGACACCCAAAAAGGGACAAAAGGAGTCTTTTCAGCTCTTGCATATGAGGAAGAAAGTTATCACTGGAGAGGTTTTAAACTTGGTTTGGTAACTGTTCAGAAACAAGTAGGACATTTTCCTAAAAATTAACTAAAAAAAATAAACTCCAGGCCACACTTATAACACTAAGGTCTAAGCTGTAATTCAAGCACTGCAGAAAAGGAGGATCCTGCATTTACTTCTCATTTGTATTCCTCAAATGTCCCATCTCCCCCCATAACCCTAGATAAATAGGTCTCTGACACTGCCTTGTATCCAAAGGGCCAAGAGCTTTCAAGTCTCTGCTACTTTTATGGAGAAGCTATTCTGCAAAGCAATTTCCTTCCCCATTCTGCCACCGCTCCCCTTCCAGCCTCCAGCCACCCGCACCTTCCAGGCTTCTGGTGTGGCTGCTCAAGGAGATTCAGTAACTTGCTGCAATCACATATATATTTCCGGACTTAACCAAAGGAGCTGGAAAACAAGCTGTAGCCTCCCAAGTGGAGCAGAATTCACAACTGTAGCCTGTTGAGTCACCTCACTGGCTGACTTTTTTTTTTATTATTATTATTTTTAGCTAAAATCAGGCTAAAGAATTGAACTGCCCTCACGGGCCTGCTTGACAGCCCCAAAGGATGCCTAATCTGTGCGGGTTTCTCTCGCTCTCTGCCAGCAGAGAGAAGGCAAAACACATGCAAAGATTGCTCCATCGTTGTGTACCTGTCACATAAATCTCTGAGTCCCCAAATTGGCTTTTTTTATCAATTATTAGCCATCTGCTAAATGGAGTTCATCATGTGTTTCTTTTTCACAGATCAGACAGATAGTCTGACTAAAAGATTTAAATGTGTGTGTGCATATAAATGTGCCATGTCCATATGGTTCAAATCCTTGGAAGCAACGCTCTCTCTTTCTCTTATATACATATTAATGCTTTATAAAGTGTATCATTTCTCTGGTGTGCATGTGTGTCTGTCTGGTTTTCTTGGGTAACGGTTGTTTTGGGGTTTTTTACTTAAATGAATTGTGTGGTGAAATAAAACCTCTTCCGTACTGAAATAAAACCTGACACTGTTCTTCTAGAAACAATTATCATCTTTTCGGGGTAGTCATGGTCAAGCACACCCACACTCTCATCCCTTTCTTGGGGCAGAGATTGCTTTTAATAATGTACTTAACCACCACTTTTATTTCTGTTTTGACATTGTGAAGTTTAAAAAGATGGCTTTCCTTTAGGACAGTAGCTCTCAACCTCTTTAGGCTCAGAGCATCTCTCGTTAGACAAAAGGTACCCTCCATAACTTTTGTGAATTGAGCAGCACCACATTTCAAAAACTCTATTTATTACAGTGTTTACCTCCTTGCAAAGTGGCTGGCCATTGGGGGCAGGGGAGTAGCCAGTCAGGGACAAGCCGGAGCCTGAGCTTATCTGCTTATCCCCTCACACCTCAGCAACACCCTTCAAAGGACCTTGCCCCAGAACTCAGGTTGAGAATCACTGCTTTAGGAAGATCTGCATAAATAGCATGTGACTCTCCTTTTATTTGGATATAAGTCAGGGATAACTGCTGAAGCCAAGGGTAAAGGTGGCAGAAGTGAGAATTGGGTCCTGCAATGTAAAATTCATTTCTGATGTAACCCATTAAAGTCATTTGTGATGAAGTGACTTGCACAATGGATGAGTTTTGAATTTTTTGTTTCATGTTTTGGCATTTGGGAGGTTTTTGTTCCCTAACCTGGTCACAGAAAATGCAGCCAACTATTGCTAATACCTAGGTGTCAAATGCAACACCCCAGACTGTGAAGAGAAGATAAAAACTTTGTTTTATGTAAAGCTAGTCTCTTTCTGGTCAGCCTTCTGGTCTAAGTTTTATGGGAGAGATGCTTTTAGCCATAAGTGGTGTCTGCACAGCTTAACTCAGAGACAAAGGAGGCTTTTAATATAACTTTAAAAAGCTAACAACTGATAGCCTGTCTTCCTGAATTGTCCTTGTTTCCATAATCTCTGACCTCCACTCATTTACTGTAGTTACTCAAATCCAAGATGAGGTTTCCCCCCATTCAACAGAGTGGTGGGGGAGGGGGGTGTCATCTTGGATTAGAGTACAAGATGGTAGGTGGAAGGAGCAGGAAGCTACTGTGACTCTGGCCCCAGTCTGGGCTTCAGTACCACTCCGATCCCCTTCCTCTGCACAGTTAGATGCTCTGCTTTCTGTTTCCTAGTCTGTGCTCCCTGCCCAAACTCCTGCTCTGCTCTCTGCTTCTGATCTCCCACTTTGCCTTCTGCTTCCGGCCCTGTCTGCTGCCCTGCTGCCTGTCCTTTCTCTGATCCATTGTGTGCTACACACAGGCTGCTCATGCCACATGTCGGCCACCCCTGCTGTAGGGGATGAGGGTTCTTATCACACATGGTATTAACTGACCCAGAGACCTTCCTCTGAGGATAAAGAGTTGTAGCTCTTCAGGCATTATTTAATGGCTTCTGTGATTGAGAAGTTCCCTACCAGTGCCATTCATTTGTTAAGAAAGTGAATGTGTCATTCAGCTACATGGCATGCCAAGTATTTCCAAAGCAATTTTGTCATGTGACATTGCAGTGAGAACCAGTGCTCAGCTGAAATGGGTTGAACTTAATAGCTGAATGATCTGGTTCTCACCGTCCAGTGTTTAGAATCTTCCTTGCCCAACTTTCTGAGACCACTGGACAGAGAACTGATTGGCAGAGGAGATCAGTGAAAGATATGATTGCTTGCAGGCATCATCATGGATAAGTTTGTGGTGGAGTGTCCTTTGTAAGGAAGAAGATGTGATTTTTTTTTTTATTTATTGTCTTTGAGCCAGTATAGGCTGCATTTGGTTCAGCAAAGTTTTTTTAAAGTTCTCTGGCATGGAAACCAGAGCATCGTAGTGTTGTTGTAGCATTACTAATATTCCACAGCAGAGGGATGCCATTTGTAAATGTAGAAATAAAGCCCTTGGTAACACAGATGTCCAGTGAAAAACCTTCTTTCTAAGTGTAGCTGAAACATGGCATCCTACTATTAGCATAAAAGTAAATATGATCAAAGTACGGGTCATACATGGGAGTATAATTCGCTAGGAAATCTTACAAGCATGTGTTTATAAACTGAGGCCTGTTGTTGTTGGTAACACTACATTTGGTTGTCCAAAGGATAAACAGGTCATCAGGTATTCATTTAAGTCCCTTCTACACCTTAGCAATAAATTTAGACTGGCTACAGGTGCAAATTAACTCTCCCGCCTTAAAAAGGTCCAACCACCTCTAAAGTTATTGCTTGAAAATGTGTAATAACTTTATAGCTGGTTTCTATCCAGCTTTAATTTGCACATGTAGGTAGTCTAAGACTAAGAGGCCAGAGCTACTGCAATCTCCCAGGCATTTTGGAAGCACAACACACCCTCAAGGCTGGGAAGTCACAGCCAATGCAGTCTCCCAGCCTCAAGGGCACAGGTTGCTCCATGCACTCTCATGGCTGAGAGACTGCAGCAGTGTCCCATGGCTGCAAGGGCTGAGAGTCCTGCAGCTGATGAGGCGCTCAGTCCCAGCATCTCATGAAGGGCAGCCAGGGCCCAGAATGCCTGCACCTGACAGAGCTTTCAGTCTTGGCTGCATGTGTGGTATATCCAGAACCAAGAGTCCCACATTTGATGGGGCTCTTGGTCTCAGCTGCATCACACATGGGATCAGGCTTCCCTTATGCTGGCAATAAAGCGTGATTTTATCTAATGTGTGATTGGGTGAGTCACACATTAGATCCAATCACACCTTTACCTGCATGAGAGGGGGCCTAATTTCCAGTTTTGCTGTCTTATAGAGTACCATGACAGATAGATTTCAACCCAGGTCAAAATATTTTTAAAAAGCTATGGATACAGAAATGCCAGTCTTATGGGTTTAGCAAGTCCTTCTCCTTCCATTCAGTAAATATCTATTTGCAATCTGATCATGCAAATAAAGTATTACATTACAGGTAAACTGTAACTTCCCTCCCCTACAACCCCCAGCATTTACAAGAAAAATGTGACAAGGAATACCATCTAGTTGTCCAAGACAACCCTATTTTACTGTTTATGTATACATGCACAATCATATATAGTTTTTGAGGTCCAGTTCATCTGTAAGTGTATTGCAGCAATATTTATTCTGTCCCTATTAATGTCTGTTGTCAGCAAAGATAATGTTAGGGGCTGTCAAATAGAGGTTACCATTTTCAGTGCTAGCAGGAATTTGGATTGTGAATGCATAATAGCAAACTTGCATTTGCGCAGAAATCTGAATCAGTTAATTAGCTCAGGCTTGTTGAACTTGATAACTGAGTATAAGAAAAATATGTGAGGGAGGGAGGAAGTAAAACTGGGACTAAGGAAGGGGCAGGGTGCAGTGTAGCCTGTCTGCTGCTCCTAGGGCTACATCAGGAACCAAAGTGCAAGGAACTGTAAGTGGGTGTGGGGGCACAGCTTTTACTGCTACATGCACCCTAGGAGGGCTCTGGGCTGGGAGAATGCACCGGGCTCTTCCCAGGGGGCACATGCCCCCAGATATGTGCATGAGATGAGAGCAGGCTGCCACAGCAGGCTGGGGCCCAGCAGCAGCACTGGGCTCTTCCTGGTGCTCAAGATGGATGGTGATGCTGGAAGGAGGGCTGCTGCTACCCCAAAATTCTCTGTAGCTCCCCTAACCTGCCCTTCCAGTGCTGGGAAGAGCCCAGTGCCACCATTGGCCCCAGCCTGCAGTGGCAGCCTGCTTTCATCCCGCACGCAGTTCCAGGGGTACACACCCCTCCAAGAAAGAGCCCAGTGCAGCCCACAGCCCTCCTGGGGTACACATAGCAGCAAGAGCTGTGCCCCCATTGTCCTGTGACTCCCACCTACTTACAGTTCCCTCCACTTTGCTCTCTGCTGCAGCCCTGGGGCTCTGCTTCTCACCCTAGCCCCTGCTGCAGTGGCCCCAGGAGCACCCGATGCCAGCTGCACTGTGCCCCGAACCCCCCAGGGCTCCACTGTTCCCACTCACCCCAGCCCCTGCTGCAGCAGACCCAGGAGCAGCCAACACCACCCGCCTGCACCACAGCATGGCGCAGCCCAGGAGCTGGGGTGAGGAAAGACAAGCAGAGCCACAGAGGGGTTAGGACATGGTGCAGCCCCCGCCCCATGAGAGGAAGGGGGGGTCCTATGCCAATTGCATAAGAGTGAATTTACCTTGCCTATAAGGAATCTGGGGTATAAAAAGGGTCATTGCATAAGAGTAAATTTGCATATACAGAACCAGAACCCACATAAATCAAGGGAAACCTGTATTTGATTTTCCTAATATATTTAGGCTTTTTTCTGAGACTACTAAACATTTCCCCCAATAATGTCATCTATATAAATAACACAATAAGGGTCGACAACAGGTTTAGATACAACTTTAGAGAATATAGGGAATAAAGACTCCAGCATGAGAGGTCAGAAGTAAGTTGTAGGTGTTTGAGAGAGTTCCTGGGCTCTGTTATAACCTTTGACTATCTGATGTAAGACATGTAAATAGTCATGCTGCAGGGGCTAGAACCCTGATTTCTACCTTCCCAGAGGAATGCCATCATTACTGGGCTGTATAGTCATGCTCCCTCTTATAGGTGCACTCTGGCCTCAAGAACATTGCATTCTTGGCTGCCAAGGGGCCCAGCCTTAACTGGTGGTTAGCACAGTCTACTGAGAGATGAGAGGTGTCAGTTAGCGTTTCCTCAGGCTAGAGCGCAGGTCTATATGATAGCTATCACATGAAAGAAAGTGGGAGTTCAGTAGATAGGAGATATGGCAGAAGATTGTTATAGGAAACAGAAGCTGTTGCAAGCTGACGGAAAGAACAGTCAGACAAAAACATTTGTAAAGCACAACACTACATTTTATTGGTTTTGCAAAATCCAAGATCTTGCCTATTAATAACTATTTACATGTATGCAGATATGGAGCACTCCTAACTCAGAATCAGTGTGAGAGTGTAGACTGTTTGCTCAACGATGACAAGATCTCCTTTCAGGTGGAGCTTTCTCTTCACTTGTGATCAGAGGAGATGGAAGATCGTCTTTGTTCAATTCTCTAGAAACATACCATATGACAGACTTGTTTGGGATTCAATGAAATGCAGAATGTATTTTCATAATATTTATAGGATTTAACCCAAGACAGAGGCTTGCATTTTATGATGTCTCATGAAGAATCCTCATGAATCTAAGGTTTAAGGGATACAGGTTGTAGCCATATTGGCCTACAGGCAAAAGGAATCAGAACACATGGTAAAGGTGATATCTTTTATTAGACCAACTAGGTATTTGCCAAAAGAAGTCTTTATTTGCAAGCTTTCAGACACACTTACCCTTCCTCAGGCATAGAAGAATGCAAAGATTGTAAAACAGACTGTTCTAACTTTTATCTGAGCCTAATTTGCACAAAATGAACTATTCCAACCAGGAGATCTTACAACATGTTCAGGTTTTCAGTGAAATATGAATTTTCATTTCCACCTAGGAGCAATTTTACAAGCTTTGCATTCTCCTATTCCTGAGGAAGGGTGAGTATGCCCAAAAGCTTGCAAATAAAGAATTTTTTTTTTGCAAATACCTAGTTGGCCTAATAAAAAGTATCACCTCTACCATGCATTCTGATTCCTCATGAATCTAAAGTATTTGAGATACTAAATCATGCAGTCACTAGCAATGGTGAGCAGCATGACAGACAGCACATAACACAGAAATATGTATGTCACTTCATCACTGAAAATGCAAGGCCTATAAGAAAAACCACGAGTTAACTCTGAAGTCAGGCTAAGAGAAAAAAAAACAAAAACCTCTCCAAAAATTACAAACCGTATAAAGTTATTTTACAAGGCTAATTTTTTTTCTCTCTCTTGGCAGGAGATTTCGTGCATGTGGAGGGTTTCTCTTTCAAACCCTAGAGATGGCAGTCTTTTGGGGGATAATGCTTAGGCAACAGGGCAAAGAGCAATACTTTTCAAAATGACAAACAGGTGTAAGTGTGGGTTTTGTGCATCTAAGATTCTATGAATGATTAGCCCTTTCAGCTACATGCTACAGCAAACAGAGGACTTCACAAGAGCAGGGATCACAAAACACAGTCTGTAGTCTCCAGAAAAACAGGGCTTTTAAAAAAATCGTATCTGTCTGCATTTAAGACCAAAGCCAATTAGCAGCTGGCAACAAGTCTGAAACAGAGTTACAAAAAAATCCATTGGCCTCATTTTAAATGTGAAAGTTCAGGGGCATGTTAGGCACTAGTTTGATTTTGATCATGACGGCTATTGCAACATACAACCAGACTAGACCTGCCTTAACAACACTTGCATCACCTCACAGGCTGGGTGTTTGTTGCCATTGCAGTTCCTTGACTCCAATTTTCTTCAAGGAGGGCACATCTATACATGATAATAATACTCCTGAATAAACTCCACAGCCTGCCAGCCCAGAGCTGCTCCACCCTGGCTCAGCGTGTTGCAAAGGGGCTGGCTGGGGCAGAACAGCTCTGGGCTGGGCGAGCTACCTCCAGTCATCATCTACACATGTGTTGGAACGCACCTAAATACTTCGCTATAGGCTAGTACTTGTGCTGGGAAGTACTGTCCTATGGTGGAGTTAATTAGTTAACGGCAGCCAAATAGTGCTGCACAAGTAGACAGTGATGCTTTGCTGTGGAGCTAATTAGTTAATTCCTCAGTAAAATGCATATGTATAGATGCACCCTGAGAGTTGCAGATTCCTGGGGGCAAAAGGACCAGGCTATCTGAAGAATTTCCAACTAAGGTTTCAAATCAATAACAAAAGTTTTCCTCAAAAAGATACAGCAGTAATGAGAAAGAAACTTAAAAGTGAATTTTCAGGGCTTACACCTGTGAGTACAGCTTTCAGAGGCTCTGCAGGTGCTTCTTGCTCATCAGTTAAAACTGGAGAAGCTCCCACTACCTCTCTTGCAGCTTTTCCAGTTGCTAGTATCTCTCATGTACTGTAGTAGTAGTAGGCACCTGTTGATCCTCTGGACTGTGGTGTATGCATAAGAGGCCTAGTCAGATATCTGATGAATCTACATGTATGGAGTCCTGCAACCATCACACCAAGACCTTTAACCTGTAAGCCTAGGCAAGAGTATAGAGCAGTTTAGGATACCCAAGATCTACTACCCCGCTTTTAAACCATTGAGACAGAATCTGAAGGCTAAACTGAGTCCAACTATTCCATGCCTTGATAGTTGTAGCTTTTGCCAGAGAGCGACACACAAAAACTGCTGCTGACTGCCTAATGCCTCAATCATGGCACATTTCTGTCAGGATGATGTCCCAAAACCTTTCTCTAGCCAAGAAGTACCCACAAGGCAGCATGGGCTAGGGTTTTGAGGTGCCCTATACTTTCCTTACTCTGGAGGTTGCAACATTGTGGTATTTTATAGGAGCTACCCTGCCACCAATAGCCCCACCACAGTGTCACCAGGTCCTCCAGTCAGATGCTGTTTATGGTTAGATCCAAGACCATTGTATACTGTACATCTTAAACAAAACCACCTCCTAAGTAGCAGCCCAATGTTAGTTATGATGATCTCTCCCAGCACTGAGATTTGTTATTTGTGAAGAGTAAAAAGTTGCAACAAAAATTCAGATATGGGACCTGATTCTCCTCTAACTTTTCATTGGTGTGGATCACAAGTAAGGTCACCAAGTCAGTAGAGCTTCAGCTGGTATGAATTTGGAACCAGGGCCATTAAGGACAAGAAGGTCTTATGTGAATATTGTTTCTCTGGCCCCTTACTGGAATTTATGGGGTGTTTAGAAAGCAGCAGAGTATGGAGGAAACTGGAAATTCCTGAAGAGGGGTGGACTAGATGTTCCAGACACCAAGCCTTCCACAGCTGATATTAATTTTTTCATTATTAGGAATTTATAGAAACAAGGGTTGTAGATGAGACATTAAGAGGTGTAACTTAATTTCAGGCAAGGTGAAGAGGGTCTAGTCCCATTTGCTCTGAAAGATCAGGCCCTAAGAAATGGCTGAAAGCAGAGCTGGGTAGTGCAGTATAAGAAATGCAGCCATGAGGGATAAAGAATCATACTGAGAAAGTAGCCGTTCTTTGCAAGTAAAGCAGAATGGGAACCAAGACAATGGGTAGCCAGTGAAAAGAGTATAAGCAGGTTGGGCAGATGTGTCTGGGGGAGAGGAGACAGCAAAGAGGAAGGAAGAAACAAAAATAAGCTGATAAATGAATAGACAGGAAATATTAAGTGGTTAAAGAGAGAACATGTGTCTTAGAGGGAAACAGAGAAAAAAAAGAGAAAGAGGGAAAGGGAAAAGAGTTAGAAAGTTAAATCTATAAAATAATACAGTGGTTATTGAAGGGAAATTTCTGTAGCATGTGATGCAAGAGGAGTAACAAGACACGAGGGGAAGTGCTATTGAATAACAGGCAAACACAACTGGCTCCACATCTCCTCAGAAGAAGCTGCTGAGGCGTTTTTGAATCCTGGTTGATATTAGGCAAGTCACGTCATTACAGTATGCTGTAGTTTCCCCATCTGTAAAATATGGACAATGTTGTGAAACATTTTGAGCTCTCTAACTTTATTTTGGTGTCTTGGGCCTAACTCTTCCCTCTATTACAACAGTGTAATTGAGTGGAATTACACTATGGGTAAAACTCATGTAAGAGCAGAATCAAACATGAGATGTTTACTGTGGAGTAGACTAAATAGCTGCGCAGCAAACATCTCGCACCTACTTATGCAGCCCTATTAGGCTGCAGGAAACTAATCAACTCTGCAGCAAGGTACTATTTGTAAATACAAGTACTAGTATTTACTGCAGAGTTATTTACTGTGCAGCAACACACACGTAGATACTGACCTGGGTGTAAATTGCACCCTGTCCACCCAGCCAGCAGGGGGCAACACTCCTGCCTGCTCTGTAGCCACAGGTCTCAGCAGCTGCAAAAGCCTAATAGCCCAGCCAGCTCCTCCACTGCCCAATGCAGCCACCCACTGCCCGGACCTGACCCCCTGCCCCCCTGCCATCCCAGGGCTGCCCCCAGACTCTGGGCCACACTGCTGCCACCAGCCGGGGCCTGGGCCTGACCCTGGTGCCTCCTGCCACCCCAGGGCTGGCACCTAGACAGCTTCAGCCAAAGCCTGGAGCTCTCCCTGGCTACTGCAGAGCATTCCTGGACTAAACTGTTCCTCCCCAGCTCAATTTGCTGCTGTCCCAAATACACATATAGACATTGCGCCTGGGAGTAATTTACTGTGGTGCAAAGTGCTCCACAGTTTATTCAGCTGCATTAAATTCACGTGTAGACATGCCCACTGATTTAAACCAATGTGAGATAGGGGAGTGAAAAATAAAACCTGTTTCAACTGGATCAGAGATGAGAATGAAGAGGGGTCTGAACAGCAGCCCTACTAAGCTGACCTACTAAGTAAATGAAATGATGAAGATGTTAGCCTCTCCAGTGCAGTAAACTCATGATAGTAGGAAGAATTACACATAATAAAACAATGTGTTAGAGTCAGCCTAAGTAGAGAATCATGCATGAAATTCGTTGTTGTTTTAGTGCTCTGTGGTTCACCAAAACATTTTTTTTCTTCCCTCTTTTCCCACTACCTCAAGTTGGTCTCAGTTCCAGATGTGAATAAACTTCTATTCAGTGCAGCTTCCCTTGCAATCCCAGAGCCTCACCAAACTTTTAATGACCACACTCTGAATTTTGAATTTTCTTTATAAATTCTAGAGTCAAGCAAGTTCCAGGTTTGGCCAGCTGTAATATAACATGTTGGAAACAAGCCAAAAATTTCTCAAGAGGTGTGAGAAAACTACTCATCCATAAAAGGGGAATTTACATTATGAGACTAAGCAGAAAAAAGGTGACTGAGATTTAGGGCAGCTTCCTTATTCAAAAATATAAAATAAGGAACCAGTAAGGGGAAAATTGGCTACTTTACTTTGTGTGTCACAAGTACTAGGACTAAAGTCATGCTTGATTCTACTGCTGGTTACACTAGGGAAACAGAGTAACCAACTACAGCAGAATAAAACTGGTATTAATGAGATGAGACTAAGGACCATATCCTTCCAATAACACTTTTTTTGTTAAGGCAGCGTACTCAGCACTGTCAAACACATGAAGGAAGACGGACTCTGCCTCACTAACTAACTAAATAAGAATAACAAGCCGGAGTAAGGCAGAGGAGGCTTCTCTTCCCTTTGTGTCCTCCAATTCAGGCCTCCTTTGCAGGTGGAGAACCCCAAGGCCTAATTTAGGATACGTCTACACAGCAGAATATAGGTGTGGTGGAAGCACAAGTAGGCATACCCACATGACCTTGAACTGTAGCTAAAGTGGGTAACTACCAGTCTGGATGCAGCCTGCTAATCAAAAGTAGATATGCAGGGTCTAAGAGAGTTTGACTATGTTTGCTAACTCCATGGTGAAACTAGTGTCACCACATTGTCACTGCCGTTGTTACTGGTGCTGGTAAGATGAAAGCTAGCATAAGTATGCTACAATTATACTTTCATTTTGCTGTGTAGATGTACCATTAGATAGCCCTGAGGACCTCTCCACAGGCCAAGCAGAGCCTCTCTGATGTTCCTTGTGGGTCACAGAAATCCCTAGGTCTCCACAGTAGTACTTGCTCTTGACCCTCCCTAAATATACTATCCCTTGTCCTAGGCTCATGCCTGGCATGTTGTTTATGGTACAGCTTCTTGAGGCAGACCAGTGACTATATTTTTTCAATGCTCTGTGCCACGGAAAACCTGGCCCAGCAGGAATGGGGACTCTGAGAGTGGAAGTGAGGTTCTCATTCCTTTTTTTTTTTTTTAAATGTATATGTTGTCATAATTGCTTCCTCTGATTTTGCCGTACACATGAAGTTGTCTTTGGCAAACACAGCAAGCTATTTTCTAAACCATATTTAATTACATTTTGCATACACCTGGATTATTGAACTCATTAAAATAGCTGCTTAATTTGCACCTCAAAGAGGAAATTAAATTAGCTTATCTATTTCTCTTGATCCCTGGGAAATTATGGGTATGTCTATACCACATTCCTGGCATGTCTTGGCAGGGATGCTCCAGGGCAGGCTCGCCTATCCACTCCTGCTCACACACACCAAGTCAGGAAATGAAGCAGTGAAGCTGTCCTGAGTGTGTCCACCCACTCAGTGCCCATCCCACCTTGCAGCTGCTTTTAAGACCTCAGTCTGGAGAGTGGCCACTGTGGGCAACCCCACAGAGGCTTCGGTGCGTGGTGCCCAGGTTTGGTGTCTAAGTAGGTGGGGAGACTGTGCTCATTCAGGCATGCCCCTGCCAGGAGCTCCTGAGACTACAAGTGTCTAGACATAACCAAGATGGCAAATTTTTACAAGATATTCACACTTTACATGAGAGAGTCTTTTTCAAAATAAAACATTAATGAATAGACTTCAATGGTAAGTGGATTTTAAAGGTAAACTGTCCCTGAAAACCAGTTTTCTCAGCTGTCAGGGAGGCAGGTCCAGCTCTTGCTTATATCTGTACAGTGTCTGGCATGGTGCAGCCCTATAAAAGAGCCGCACCATGTGAGGTGCTGTGAGAACGCAAACAATAAAAATAATGAAAAATAGTTATTCCATTGCCAAGCCTGATTCCAACCATCCTTTTAATTAAAGTAATTGATTTATGGATTGTGTCCAAAGATCAAGCGTGATTACCTTCTCCTCTGTTCTGAGTAGATTAGTCAAAATAGCTGCCTTCTTTTTATCTTTTCAGATTAAAGCCATTATTGAACAGTACAAGTGCAAACTGTGTCCATTGCTAAACTTCCGTTTTCTTGTTTTCACTTCGGTGTTTAAACTAATGGTTGCTTAACTACATCAGCACAAGGGGAGACGAAAGCCTAAGCGAGATTATGGATGAGACGCTTGTTAAAGAAATAGTGTCATTATGATACCTTATGAAGTGTTAATAAACATCTGGAGTATATATACACTAAAAGGCCAGAGATCAAATTGATTTCCTCACCAGGGAATTGTCCTCTAAAACATGACAATCCTGTTGCCCGTGAGGTAGCACAAAGATTATAGAGTGTAGATGGTGGTGACGTATGTTGCAAAAGGCGATATTCACATTTTGAAAAATAAAGAGCAGCTGTTTGAATTTTTTTGTTCAAAAGGGAAGCCTTTTTGATGATTGTAATCATCCTTGAGTAATGTCAGCATAGGCACTAGCCTTGTGCCTGCTAATGTGAAGAAGTGGGTACTATGTATTTTGCTATTGCCCTCTATTGGAGAGAATTAGAAGAGTTCAGCTGTGTCACAGGATACATGTTGGTAAAACCTAAAATAAAATGTTCCTTTAACTCAAAGGATGAAAACATGTGCTCATGGAGAAAGAGGGCCTAGGCTTTATTCCTCAGTGCTGCCAACATGCAGAAGACTGACAGCCATTACATTAATCACAAGATGAATTGGTTTACTATGGGATATGTGTATATGTTCACATCAAAGTTTGCTTCGCATTTGTTGACTTCTGTAGAAGAGTTTTTTCACTAAGCTGTCACTTCGGCAGTGGGGAGCATATACAGTGATAGTAGGATGTCTAGGAGGAGCACTATCCACCACTAGCATCTTCATAAGAATTCTAAGCACCAGTAATTTGGAGGTCACTTTTTTTTCTGAGTTAGAATTGTCTGATTGAGCCAGGTCACTTTTAAGGCTGAACCAATTATTGTATAATGAAATATTTGTCCAAAGTAGTATTACTGCTCTTGGATTATTAGTAGTATGTGGCTTGTCTTTACTCCACAAAGACTGAGATACTGAGTTATCTTTCTACAGACCTGGAACATGTTTTATTCAAACAGCAGGTGACTCTTGCTTTACGGCATTAAAAAAAAACATCAACCTGAACACACACTGGTTTGTTTGCTGGGTAAATGTACTGATATTTGTTGTTCTCATGTTGTTTGTATTCTAATAGGACCCCACGGCTCTCATCAGATAGAGGTGCCATCATATGGACACGTACATAAAGATGGTCACCTTCCCACATAATCAAAATTAACATTAGATACAAGTTGGCATGCTGAACAAGAGGAAGGAATGGAAGAGGAAGGACAAGGTTAACATGCGGGAAATTGAGGATACAGTAAGTTGGCAGGTTACAAAATGTCTAGGATTGCTGCATGTTTGGTTTGTTTTCTTAAGATATAAATTGATGAGATGGATTAATGATGTCAGTCATTCCTACCGGCCACCTGTTTAGCCATTATGTAAAAAACTATTCTAAATACTTTGGTTGTATTAATTTAGGTACATTTTATGTTGTAAAAAACATACTGGGGAAAGTTTGCACAGTTATATTTATCTGTTACAACAACAAAACAGAAAAGTGGGATAAGAGAGATCCCTTAGAGTATGTTCCCAGTAGAACAGAGCTATTCTAGGGAAGAGTGGTGGAATCAGTAGGGTATACTTACTGGCTCTCCTTCTAGAGAGAGAGAGAGTACATGTCTGAATGATGTGTATACATGCTACCATCATCTTCTCAGTGAAGTCTAACTATGTTCCTGGGTATAGTTTTGTTTAAAACTGGAGTATAACAGCAATCTCTTCTCCTAAACATTATCAGCTCCAATTGAGGAGAGAAGGATTAATGAAGAATACTTCTTACAATGTGTTCAGTTTTTCTTTCCCTGTGGATCTGTGGTTTGAACAGAGAGGACCTTTGCATGTAGCTTAATAGCTGGTGTGAGGTTGTGCCTCTGCTTTGAATATAGTGGGTATTTCAGCATTGCATTGCTGCCCAGGGGATCTGAGAAGCAACTCCACTACAGTGAAGCATGCACCCCAGCAGTGCTCATTGTCTCAACTAGGTTGTGGTTACAATTTCTTTCCTGACTATAGCCACAAGGTAGACCAGCAATGAAGGCTGAATCAGCCAGGCCTGAGACTAGTAAAAGACCAAGTTAAAGAGCTTCCAGTGCTGAGAGCTGTCACAGATGTACATCATTTTTGGCTTAGGCAGATAAAGGTACACATGCTGGCCAGCAAGTTACCAAAGCAAAATACTGTCAGCAATTCCTATGGAAATACTTGTAGAAGCACCTTTCCTAATGTGATCATGTTTGATTAAATTGTGTACTATACATTTTTACTGTTGTAAATTACAGAAAATATATAAATTCACTGGACTGCTTTCCTCCTACTTTGAGTATCTGCATCACTGATTGATTGGAACTACAAGAAGGTAAAAGTAAAAGTCCCCCCTCCACCCTAGACCCCCGCCATCCCCATATCCTATGTATTGCTTATGGATCACACAGTTCAGATTCTTGGTGACTTTTAGTACAGTTTTACTTCAGCTTACTTTTATTAAAGGTGTTTCTGTCAGTTCTTCCTATAAAGAGTGTTGCCTAACACTTCCTGGCACAAGGCCATATTTTTGGTAGCTTATAATTTTATCAAATATTAACATTGGAGCTGGTTATTAATGTCTCCTTTGCCAGCATCTAGATGCCATAATATTGGGGCTTCATTATCGTAGGCCACATGTGTATACACATCCGCACATACACGCGCCACCCACTGACACCTCTGAAGACCTTGGACAAGGGAGAGAAAGGCTAGCAGCAGGAGAAGGAGATCATCTTTACTCACATAGGGTTCCTGTAGACATGTGGGGATGCTGCTCCAATGCACTGTAATTACTCAATTAATCAAGTCTACTGGAGCATGCTAATTAGTGCACTCCAGCAGCCTCTGTGTCTCATGCATTCAGTGTTCCCATGCTTCCAAATGGCAGCTGGAGCACTTTAACTAAAGCTTGTCAAACGAGCTTTATTTAAAGCACTCCCAACACCATTCTGAACCACAGAATGCTGAATACACAAGATGCTGCAGGTGCTT
The DNA here is from genome assembly GCF_001723895.1 of Crocodylus porosus. Classification (NCBI taxonomy): domain Eukaryota; kingdom Metazoa; phylum Chordata; order Crocodylia; family Crocodylidae; genus Crocodylus; species Crocodylus porosus. The sequence continues at coordinate 163,556,897 of NW_017728886.1, read as the reverse complement.
TAATTAGAGTAGGTGGAGCCGCCCTAACTAAAGTGCCCCCCCCACCCCAAGCATGTGTAAAGATGGCCGTAAGGTGCATCTATAAATGCACTTTACTGCAGCGCTAATTAGCCAACTGCAGTAAAGTGCCACTGTCTACACATGTGCTCGTATTAGGGCACAGTAAATTAATTAACTCTGCCATAAGATAGTGCTGTTGGGAACAGTATTGTCTTACAGCAGATATAATTAAGTGCAACAAAACACACTTGTAGATGGTGATGTGCTGGTTGGGGCAAGAGGGTGCTAAAGTATGAGGGCTGCCTGCTGCAGAGTTCCACAGTGTAGCACCCTCATGCCCCAGCTAGCCCCTCCGCCACCCAACACTGACACCCAGAGCCTGAACTGACCCCTGCAAGCCTGCTGCCAGCCCAGGGCTGCTCCACCCTGGCTCAAACTGATGCTGTTCTAAACACATATGCAGACAATGCACCTGGGAGCAACTGACTGTGGCTCAAACTGCTCCCAAGTTTATCATCTCATTAATTTCACATGTATATGCACCCATAGTGTTGGTGAAAGAGCTGGAAACAGAATCTTATTCCTGATCTGGCACTCTCCTGGTTTTGCTTAAGCAGCCAGGGAGAGAGAAAAAAAGACAGCAAGAAAGAGAGAAGCCTCTAAAGTCCCAAAATGAAAAGTACAAATGTCTTTAAAAGACACAAATGGATATTCAATGTGCCACTATGCCAATATGCAGGTTTTATTTATTGTATTCATCCTAACATACATGGATTTTACCTGTCTATTGCAAAGAACTCACTACTTTTTTTAACCTACCTAAGGGATGAATGAATCCTTGAAAGTAGAAACAACAAATTTTGTGCACAAGGGAAAATAAGTAATTCAGAAGGTAAACGGTTAGCTCTTGGAGCCCTCTGCAGAGTCCTCACTTCCTTTGCATCTGAACACACCTCCTCCATGGAAGTCATAAAATCACAGACTCATAGAAAATGAGGGTTGGAAGGGACCTCAGGACATTATCTAGTCCAACCCCCTGCTCAAAGCAGGACCATCCCCAACTAGAACATCCCAGCCAGGGCTTTGTCAAGCCAGGCCTTAAAAACCTCCAAGGATGGAGATTTTACCACCTGTCTGGGTAACCTGTTCCAGTGCTTCACAACCCTCCTAGTGAGAAAGTTTTTCCTAATTTCCAACCTCAACTTCCCTTGCTGCAACTTGAAACCATTGCTCCTTGTTTTGTCTGCCACCACTGAGAACAGTCTAGGTCCATTCTCTTTGTAACCACCTTTCAGATAGTTGAAGGCCATTATTACTACCTACTCAGTCTTCTCTTCTCCAGGCTAAATAAGTCCAGTTCCTTCAGCTCTCCTCAGAAGTCATGTTGCCTAACCCTCATTGCCTTCCACTGGACTCTCTCCAATTTGTCCATATCCTTTCTGTAATGGGGGTCCAAAACTGGATACAGTACACCAGATGTGGCTTCACCAGTGCAGAATAGAAGGGAATAATTACTGCCCTTGATTTGCTGGCAACGCTCGTACTAATGCAGCCCATATGCTGTTACCCTTCTTGGCAACAAGGGCACACTGTTGGCTCATATCCAGCTTATAACTGTAACCCCCAGGTCCTTTTCTGTAGAGACGTCGCTTAGCCAGTTGGTCCCCAGCCTGTAGTGGTGCATGGGATTCTTCCATCCTAAGTGCAGAGTTTGCATTTTCCTTGTTGAACCTTATTTCTTTTGGTCCAGTCCTCCAAATTGTCGAGGTCACTCTGAATCCTAGCCCTACCCTCCAATGTATCTACTACTCCCTCCAGCTTGGTGTCATCCACAAGTTAGCTGAGAGTGCACTCCATCCAATCTTTCAGATCATTAAAGAAGCTATTGAACAAAACCAGCCCCAGCACTGACCCTTGGGACACTCCACTTGATACCGGCTACAAGTGTTTCTGTTTGTTTGCTAACAGACATTTCAGCCAAGAGAATCTCTCTGTTTCCTGACTGTATGAACTATAGAAAATTAAATTGCACAGAAAGTACCAGTATGTATAAAATCCAATATCCCTGTGTAGTAGATATAAGTTGGGTGGAGTGGCCGGATATTAACAGTCGTTAGTTCTTACCACTGATATAATATTTTACTTTCTCTCAGAGTCCTGTACAGCTATGAACTCATTTCCCTTTCTCTCCCTCCATATTCTGACTCCTCCCTCTCATTTCCTTCTTACAATATCACTTTTTTTTCATATTCTGTTTTACTACCTGGGAACTTATGCTAAGTGGTCCCATGTCTGCACTATCCAAGTGTCACTTCCCTTCATGAATAAACTCACTATACCTGGGACCGTCTCTCCCCAGAAGCAAGAATGATGTTTTTTTCTTGTGAGCTCTGTGATCCTATACAGATCTACTTGTTTCTAAATTTAGCCTGACTGAATTAGGGTCAATATGCTTCCCCCCCCCCCCTTCCCCTCGCCTTTTATGGAACAAAGTAGAAAAACTAGTATTTGTTGGCTTTGGATTTTTTCTTATTATTTTAATATACCTGCCCTTTCATGGATTTTGAATATTTTTTAAATTCCCTGTCCATCCTACCCACTTTTTAAGCCATTTTTCTGATTCATTTCTTAAGAATTTCAGGGGTCTGATGAATGGCACATCATTTAACAGCAGTTTATGAATTTTCAGTGGTGAAAGAATAATTGGAATTGGCTTGTTTCATACAGAGTTATTTCTAGATGTATTTTAGGCTACAGAGAGAGACAGCGTGCACACCTAAAAATGGACTTTTTTCTGAGAGGCAGAGAGGGGAACCCAGAGTAAAAGGAGCTTTATGAATCAGGCTGTGATTAGCCTGCGTTAGAGCTATTAACTCTACCACAATTAGTGCCGAGTAAGTTTAGCAACGGAGAGATGCCAACTCTTAGGCCCCCAGAAAGAGACGGCTGCTCAAGGCCTTAACGTCACTACCTTTTATTTTGTTTTCACCAGAGACTTTCTCCAGTCTTCCTTTTACGGTTTTATGTAAACTCTGGGGTCCTACAGGATGAAAGTACTCTCTGTTTTTTAGCAGAGCTGTGGCTTTTGGATTTTACAGCCCCAAAATTACTTCATGATGATCCAGAGCACACATCACAGCCCAGAAACCACACGGGAGTTGTGTTGGTAAAGGAAGCTGAGAGTTGCTGAAGTAGCCAGACTGAAATTTATAACTCTGACCTGGGCCTTGTCAGGCCTTTATGACACAGTGTAAAGTGAATTGCTGCTTAGTCACCAATTTGCTTGGCAAGATTGGCTGGATTAGGAAATACATAAAAGGTCAGACAGTAGGAGTTTGTCTAGACATCTTATTTTGGATTAAATGCTCTCCATGTTTCTGTAGCAACCTCTGCAAAACATTCATATTTTAGCAATATTTTTAAAGGTGTTTTTTTTTTCTATAATACACTACAAAAGCTTTTGTGAGCAAAATTAGCTCATTTCTTTACTGCATTCAGCCTGTGGCTATCAGGCTACACCAGTTTAGAAAGTGAAGGGGAGTTACTTCAGCCCATCTCTTTCCGGACTCTTGGAGTTCCAGTAATGCCCAATTCATAATGAAAGGAGAGGTGATTCCCTTGTGGTGGAGCCTGGGACTTGGGGAAACATGTGGAATTACCATAGACGAAAGAGCCAAGAGATAGAAACTCGGTGTTTTCTCTTGGCTTCTCATTGAAGTTAATTTACAGTTTGTCTGCTAGTGACTAACATGGACTTAATATTGACCTTTCCAAGGGGGAGGGGGTATGTAAACAAATGTGCCATCAAGTTCTCTGCTCGTAAACAGAAAACTGCATTTTAGGATTTAAAGGGAGAGGCACACTTTACATTTTTACAAGTTACTGGGTCTACAAGCATTTCAGCTGGGCTTTTTGAAAGTCTGAAGACATCTGGGGAATAAAGAATTGTAGCAAAAGAGAAAAAGCAACCTGCCAAGTAAAATGGGCTTCATGGACTGATTTTTTTTTTTTATCCCTTCCATGACATTTTTAATTTTAGTTTGTACTAGTAGGTATTATTCCTCTCCCTCCTAACCCATCCTCCAAATGAAACAATGGGAAAATTCCAAATTTATGCCCATACAAAAAACTAGATCTCTTGGTTCCAAAACGATACCTTTTATTAGACCAACTGGAAAATCACAAAAAAATTGTCCTTTTCTTGCAATTTTAAAGGACAATTGTCTTGCGATTTTCCAGCTGATTGAATAAAATGTATAATGTTGGAACCAAGAATTCTAGTTTTTTTGTATGTGTTTTTGTCTCAGACCAACACGGCTACCAAGTACACCCGTGAAATTTAGGCCCATGCATATTTTTTTCTAGGTTTTTTATACCTGAGAAATACATGCATATGAATGCCAAGTTTTTCAGTGGTGTTCATTAGATTTGTCCGGGTTTTCCAGGCTGTCACATATGTGCCAGTTTAAAACAAATAGAACGGAGCAAGAAGGCTTTTTATGAAAGCAAAGGGTAGATTTGCCTTGTGCCCTCAACTAAAAATGACTGTTTACTTAAATTTGAGATGAGTTCCTGAGAGAGTAGAGAGAGGGGCAGAGGCTGTGGGGAGTTGTGGGGAGGAGGGTGCAGGTGGCTGGGGGGCAGAAAGTTTGCAGGGGGAAGAAGTGGGTGGGCAGAGGGCAAGGGGGTCCCTGGACGCCCCAGCCACTGCTTTATCTGCTGTAGAAGTGGGATGGGGGATTCAAGACAACTCTCCAATACTTAGATTCTATACCTGAAAAATTATAACACACTTATATAGAATCTCATTATTGGGGGATTGTCTTATATTCAGGATTGTCTTATATTCGGGTAAATATGGTAATGAATAAATAGACACTGTAGGCCATTCATTGTATCGGGATGATTAAAGCAAGTGTGTGTCCTATCATCCTGTCATCCAGCAAATAGGTTTAAAAAATCATTTTTGAGGGGTCTGATATTTATTCGGGCTCCTTTTGCCTTATTTCAGAATTACAATCTCCTGAATAAATAACACTAAGGGATTTCACATTGCTATCTGATGACATGGTTAGTATCTGGAGTCATGTGGTGTCAATTCACTGGTGCTATATAAGTGTTGTATTAGTATAATATTCAGCACTTGTATAGAACCCGTCATCAGCAGATCTCCAAGCACTTTGCAAATGTGGGGGTCATTATCCCCATTGTACAGATGGGGAACAGATAAGGAAAGCAAGGCACAGAGAAGTAAGTAAATGGACTGTATTTCAGAGGTGATGACTACTTGCAGCTTCTTTGGCTTTCTTAAAATATCACTTGAGTATCATTTGAGCACTTACAGTTTTGTTGACAGGGTGTATTGTTAGATTGTTGTTGTTAATTTATCTACAATATGGTGTGGTGGGTGATGGGCCAAGCCAATGGTTCTCACCCTTCCTGGACTCAAGGCACCCCTCCATAACTTTTGTGAACTGATTCACCACACAATTTCAAAGACTAATTTATGGATTACAATGCTTACATCCTTACTTACAATGCCTACTTACAGTGCTTACAGTACTTACTTACAGTGCTTACTTCCTTGCAGTGGGAATGGGGTGAGGGATTGGCCAGGAAGCCTGAACCTACACTTATCTGCTTACCTCCCCACACCTTACTATCTCCTTATGCCTCAGGGCACCCTCCAAAGGATCTCAGGGCACCCTGGAACCCTATTTGAGTATTACTAGTCTAGGTTGACTGAAGGCACTGTTTTACTGAGCTGAGCCAAAAATCTTTTAGGTGAGGCCAAGCAATAACAGATACAGTTATGATCCCCCTGTGAATTTAAAACTGAAAACCTCTGATATCTCTCAGTCAGAGATAGAAAATACACAGAAGGCCCAGAAGTTACACACGTCGGGGACTATGGCAATTTCTACTAGAACTGAAGTTGTAAAAGCATGCATTAAAATAATCCATTGCTGTTTGGCATTGTGATTCAGTTACCCAAATACTGTATAATTGTAAACAAACATACAATTTTTAGTTTGTTTGTTCACCACAATTTCCAATGGGCAGCCTTTGATTCAAATTATTTCAAGAACCCAAAATGGGAAATGATTGGAAGGGGTCCAAGTTACATGCAATGCGACTAATACCTTGGTGTTTCCAAATTGTTTTCAGACAGGTTACTTCGTTCATGCTTCCTTGGCATATGGCCTATAAAATGAGACTTTTAATTTTGTTAAAATAATGTATAATAAAAAGGTTGTAGTACCACATCAAATGTTTGAAAATTCTAGCATAAATCTGTTATCTATTATTATTGCTTGTATAGCAATGTCTGGGCAAAGGTTTGGTACAATAGAAATTTGCCAAACAAGTAACTGGTCCCTGCCCTAAGGAGCTTACAGTATAAACACAATTTTGGCCTGATTTTCAAAGGTGTTGAGTACCCACAGTTTACATTGACTTCAGTGGGATCTGCAAGAGCTTGATAGCTTTGAAAATCAAGCCAAATACAATATAGAAATAATAAGTAATATAAATAATTGCTTTTTCCAGTTAGGTGTCTGGAAGTCATTCATACCTTTTTAATTAAAAACACATTATTTGGTCTCATGTGCTCATCTTGTTTATTCTTTTTCCCTTTTTTCAGGATTAACCTTAATTTCATCGACAGAAACTACACATTACCCCATCTGCAATTTAAAGTGAATCTGGTAGTGCTTCCAGCTATTTGGTAAAATCCTACTTAATGCAGCATTTTCCAACCCCTAGGACGAATATTGTTCTTAGCTCCAAAAAGGAGTCCAAATAGATATCTACTGCTCAGGGAACAGAAAGAAGAGAACCACACAACTACAGTGTCACTAAAGACCTCTGAGTACACGCAGCTGCAGATAGGGTATTTTGGGCCTGGAACATGGTGTAAAAATCAATCCCCAACAAGCTAAAAAAGAAGCCTAGCTAGGCCATGGCAGATGGTAATGATATTTGAAATCAATTGACAAAACAGTCATGTCAGGGCATGGCATACTGAGATCTTTAAATCATGGGAAAAGGTATGTGAAAAGAGATTGTAAATGTTAAAATTTGAAGTACAGTAGCAAGCAAGATGTGTACATCTCAGGGTGTTTTCCCCCATTCATGAACAAGTGTGCATACAGATATTGAATATGCACTGTATAAGTCAGCTAACATCTGGTCCCTAAATAATCAGGTAACCAGACTGAGCAATTTGCTTGGATGTGTTCCTACTGAACTGGAAGGAATTAGGTTTTCATTGTTATCAAATTATACTTAATTTAAAGGTTTCAATTTGTCTAGGGAGGAAGACTCTGTTACTGCATTTCTATTTCAGGGCAGGTTTAAAGGTGGTGTGTAGCTTGCATTCTCTCCCTTTGATATTACTGCTGTGTTGAATACTGCCATCTCTAAGAAAGTGAAAATAAGTACAAAGATTTAAACTTATTTACAGAGACTAGTACAAGTGGTAGTCTATGAACGATGATTGAACATGGTTAAAAATATGACAAACAATGACTACAGTATAGACAAAGAAAATGTAACTACCCTTACAGTTTTTATCCAAGGCTTTTCATGTGTATATCTTAAAGTGTTTTACAAAGTTTGTCAACATCTTTATCCTCATTTTACAGACAAGGAAACTGAGGCATGGAGCAGGGATGTAACTTGCCCAAGACACATCATGGATTAGAAAAACCTAGTTTGTCTTGAGAACTGGTGTCCATGTCCTGCTTTAACATCTATGTCCAAACTTGCCATTTGCCCTAGAGGTGCACCGATATATCAGTACATATCATATCAACACTGATAAAAGGAAAATTGACATTATCAGCAATTGGCTTTTTTGGCCGATGTGGCTGATAATGTCACCGATAAATGCCATGTGCATGCACACAGCTGCAGTATACATGGTCAGGAATACAGCCCAGCAGCTTAGAGAGTAGCATCCATCCAGTAAGTCTGTGAGGGGCAAGGGCTGTGGGGAAGGGAAGGGGCATGGGGGGGACAGATCAAGGTCCCTACAGTGAAGGTGGGAGTAGGGCTGGGGCTGGGGTAGGGGCAGATGCTGCTCAGCTGGGGCAGGGTATAGGACACAGCTGCAGGCAGCTCATCTGTGGGGGGAGGAGAGGGGGAGGCTCTCACTGCTGCACACACCCTGGGGGAGGTATGTGCTCCCTACATTTGTGCGCAAGGTGAAGGCAGGCTGCCCACTGCAGGCTGGGCCTGGGGGCTGTGCCAGCTTCTTTCTGGCAAGCAGGAGGGCTGGGCCAAGGCTGCACTTGGGGTAGGCGAGGGCAAGGCAGGAGGCAGCGGTGTTGGGAGGGGGGGCTATGGGGGAGATACAAAAAATTTTGGGGTGGCTGAAGTCCACCTCATAGCCCTCCTCAGCACCTCTGCCACCCCTTCCCCTAAAGCATAGCGCTGGCCCAGCCCCCCACCAGGAAGAGACCAGCATAGCCCCAGACCCCAGCCTGGAGTGGGCAGCCCGCCCTCACCCTGTGCACAAATCCAGGGAGCACATGCCCCCTATGCCTCCCCCAGAAGTGCGTGCAGTGGCAGGCGCCCCCCCTCCACACTTTCCTGCGCCCCCAGACAAGCCACCCGTAGCTCCAACCCATGCCCTGCCCAGGCTGGGCAGCGCCTACACCTGCCCCAGCCCCATTCCTTCCCTCACTGTGGGGGGTCTCAACCTGCCCCCCCCACACTCCTTCCCTCCCCCATGCCCCTTCTGCTTGACAGACTTACCAGCTAGATGCTGCTCCTCTAGGTGCTGGGCTGCAAATCAGAAATCAGATTGATATTGGCTGCTATGGCTGCTTAATAATTAATTGGCTATTGGTGTCAGCCAAAAAAATCTTTATTGGTGCACTCCTGATTTGACCTGTTCTTTTCCCCCTGGAAAAGACACACCAAGCCTTTCAATGATGCATTCAGCTCTCCCAGTCTGATCACCAGGTATGTGAGAGATGTCAGATTTGCTCCAAACAATACTACCAAGTAGTTTGCCTGAAATTTCCCTTTTTTCTTCTGGAGAGCTGCTGTGTGTGCATCCTATAAGTTTCCTTGGTCATTGGCACACAGCCAGCATCAGATTCTTTGGCACACAGTTGTTCATCTTCACATTGTCCACATGCTTCTATGTGGTTATCATTATTAATGTGCATATTATCTTATTCTGGCAGGAGTTTTCTGTGTGATTAAAATATATATATATATCCACTCTGTCTCCCTTGCTTTTGTTCATTGCTGTTTATCTTCCTTGACTAACTTCTTTTCCCCTTTTCTCCTCTGTTGGCCTTTCTTCTTTTCTGGGTCATTTCTAATGTTTATTTTCCCTCCACATAAATTTTCCCTCTTACTGAATATTGGACTCCATTCAATCCCCTTTCTTCCTCCCCCATTCATTCCCACTTTTACTCTTCTATTAGTGACTCTCTCTCTCTCTCTCTCTCTTTCCCTCTCCCCCTGCCTATCCCCCTTCTACCTCACCCCTTCCCAGGCCATGGTTCTCCTTTTCCCCTACCCAGTTTGTCCAAGTCTCTGCAGTCAGGCAGAAAGCTCATGCCATGCTCTTCAGGGAACACCAGTAGGAGTGCATGAGCACTAGATGGTCAGGTCAAGTAGCATCTGTATGCTCCAGCTGCTCTGCAGCTCTTCAGCCACCTTGCACTCAGCTTGAGTAACTGGAGGAAGATGTAACTTCCACAACTGCTGTCCAGATGCTCTGTGGGAATCAGGGAGGGAGTGGGGAAACTGGGGAGTGATGCAGCTGTCTAGATGTTGTACAGTGCAGATGCTATTTGGACCTTTTCAGCATAAATGGGTCTCACCTGACCTTCCCTTATTTCATAGTTTCATAGTTGGTAGGGTCAAAAGGGACCTGAGCAGATCAAGTTGGTTCCAGATCCTAGCCACCCTGACAGTGAAGTAGTGCCTCCTGATGTCTAGCCTGTATCTACCCTCTGCCAGCTTGTGCTGTTATTTCTAGTCACCCCGGTAGCACTCGGGGGAACAGGGACTCCCCCAATGCTGGCTGGTCCCCCCTGACTAGTTTGTAAACAGCCACTAGATCCCCCCTCAGCCTTCTCTTCTGGAGGCTGAACAGGTTCAAGTCCCATAGCCTGTCCTCGTAGGGCCTTATTTGCTGCCCTCTGATCATGCGAGTGGCCCTCCTCTGGACCCTTTCAATGCTGTCCACATCCATCCTGAAGTGCAGCACCCAGAACTGGATGCAGTACTCGAGCTGCGGCCTGACCAGTGTCACATAGAGGGGAGGATCACCTCCTTGGCCCTGCTTGAGATGCATCTGTGGATGCATGACAAGGTACAGTTGGCCTTCTTGACCCTGTCCCCACACTGCTGGCCCATGTTCATTTTGGCATCAATAATGATTCCAAGATCCTTTTCTGCCTCTGCACTGACAAGAAGAGAGTTTCCCAGCATGTAAGTATCCTGCTGGATCTTCCTCCCCAGGTGCATCACCTTGCACTTGTCAGTGTTGAAACCCATCCTATTCTCATCCGCCCACCCCTGTAACCTGTCTAGGTCCAATTGCAGCCTATTCCTCCTATGGAGTGTGCCCACTTCTCCCCACATCTTAGTGTCATCTGCGAATTTGAAC